>NC_084460.1:230398941-231004691 GCF_027409185.1 Cynocephalus volans
GCAAAATATAAGCGTTTGAAAATAGTAGTGAAATGTAAGCTTTTATGATTATAAAAAGGGGTGTTCTATCTTACCTTGTTTTGTCCCCCTGCTTTAGCATGAACTTCACATTATCCCCCTAAATTACTCTTCTGTTTTTGCTCATATTATCTCCTTTTTCTAGCCTTTCCACTCTTTTGCTGATTCGAAACCTTCTTATTGTTTAAGATCAACCCAGTTCCTACCTTCTTCGTGAAATTTTCACTGTTTGCTCAGGTTATCCTTGATTTTATTCTATTATGAACTTCTTTAGCATTTAATGGTTGGTACCACACAAAAACGTTTGCATACAT
This sequence comes from Cynocephalus volans, assembly GCF_027409185.1. Classification (NCBI taxonomy): domain Eukaryota; kingdom Metazoa; phylum Chordata; class Mammalia; order Dermoptera; family Cynocephalidae; genus Cynocephalus; species Cynocephalus volans. Next base: position 230,399,274 of record NC_084460.1, read on the forward strand.
ACTGGTATTATTTAATGCTTTTTATGTGTATTCTAATTTGTATTTTTGCTGCTGTTTTTATTGTTAGAACTGATTCCTCAGCAATTGAATGGTTGTCTTTTTTAAGTGCAGGAATTATATCCTGTAATCATTTCTTTACTGTTCAATTTTGTGACTGTTTTGAACTCCATGCTCTCTAATCACTGTAAACATCCAACATTAAACTGTTTTTTAATCTAACAGAATTGGAAATTCTCATGTCTTTTTTTTCTTAGAAAATACATATTATTAGGATTCATTCACTTATTTCAGAAATGTCGAGTGCTTACTATGTTCCAAGATTAAAAATAACACTGCTATCTCAAGATACGAAGTTAATTTAGTTGCCGTGTTTTAACTAAGACAGTGTTATAAACCTGTAAGAAGTAATATTTTTGAAAATATGCCATAGTACCTTCTAAACTAGTAAACCTCAGACTGTGCCTCTTTTGATGAGCAACTGTAGAGCCTTCAGGATTTCTACTTTCTATCTAGAATAGTCACAGTCATGAGGACTTTTGTTTTATAGTGATTACAGATATGGACTCTGGGTCAGATGACTGTGACTAGCACTGCTTTAACATTTTCTTATTCTTTTAGCAAAACAACACAAGGAACAACAGTGCCTTAGCCTCTTTGCTACACACACACACTCAGTCGCATCTTTTTGTTCTCTTTTTTTCTTTCTCCTTCTTCTAACTCTCCCTTAGCAGAGAATTTCTGTTGGACTTAAGAATTCTTTAATATATTGTGATAAATGATGCCTTGGTATGTTTTCTGACTCTGTTAGAGTCTCCATGGAACTAAAGATCACATGCTTATTCAGCTTAATGTACTTGATCTTTTCCCATGATCGACATATCTAAATGGCTGTAGCAGCTCAGTAATTATGCACCAGCTGTGTTATATTCATTTCGCAGAAAAAAAACCACACAGTTCTCTTCAAGAGTAGACAGTTTGACCCTCTCCCTGCCAGCTAAATAAAGGAGAGTCGTTTATTAGTAGTATTATTAATCACAGTCCCCCAATATATCTCTTTTCTCATTGCATTTTGTAAATATTCGGTACACTATGACCACAGCCACTTCAGGAATTTTTTTCAGTACTGATATCTACTGTATAACTAAAATATTTACAATAATTATGAATCTGCTCAATATGATAACATCCACACAATTTAAGTGTCAAAAATCCAGGATTGGTTAGCAAGGTTTGTGCTCAGAAAGCAATATTACCTTTAATGAACCTTTGTTTTTCATTATGGGGAAATTGTATTTTTTCTGAACTGACATATGTACCTTTAACTTAAGAAGAAGAAAGGTCTTGAGATTTTTCTGGGACTTTTTTCCTATCCATGACTGTATTCTAACTGCACTTATTTTTCTCAGAATTCACTATGAATTCTATGTAGGCTTTTGGAAAACATTTTGCTTTCTAACAGAGACTCTAACTGAAGAGTTACTAGAAAAAGACACTCTAGATAAGATTTTACAGGACAAAAGAAAGGAATCATCTCATTTTTAGTTCTGTTCCTGATTTGTGGGAATGGTTCTAACTTCAAATAAGTTCCAAATAAATTCTAGTCTTCTGTGCTTATCTCAAAAAATCTTTTAATAGCACTTTTCTATGCTGTTTTCAAAATACATTCATATCTACAAGGGTTTGTGTTTTTATTAACTTTTGGGTTTTTAACACGGTATAAAGTTAATTTGGGGCTGGCCAGTTAGATCAGTTGGTTAGAGCATGGTGATGTAATAATACCAAGGTCAAGGGTTCAGATCCCCATACTGCCCAGCCACCAAAAAAAAAAAAAAAAGAAAAAGAAAAAGAAAACTTAATTCTTGTTTACCATTTTATTAATTTAAGAAATGTCCATTTGAAAGGATCCCCTCTTTTAACTAAACTGTTGGCCTTTACTCATAAAATAAAAATTTTTCCCTATGTAATCTTGAAAAGTAATTCAGACTAGGATTAATAATTGTCAAGTCATTTTAGAACAATGACATCTATCATTAAGTTTCTTAAATTCTTTGTCGTCTTAAGTGATACCTACCAGCATGAAAAATTCAATTTTAGACAAAATGTAATGGGAGAAATTGATGGCAATATCAATCTGGAAATGTTATTTGTATACTATTTTCTACAGGGTCTGAGGTGACTGTCTATTTCCTTAGGCCAGTGGTAGCTGGGATAAGAAAAGTTGGTAATATAGAATTGTCTTAGCAGGAAGACAGTGAAATGGGACAGGAAAATTTTATTCACCCTTCCAATTCCTTTAAGCTACTAAAGGTTAGCAGTGTGAAAGGAAAAGGGAACTAACATGTATCGTTGTCTACTGTGTAACAGGCATTATCATCAATATTTTATGTCTGTTATATTATCTCATATAATCTTTGTAGAAAATCTTCTGAATCTATTGGTAAGTTTTAAAAATCTATATTTATTTATTTTTCCCTAAAAACAAGCATGAGGTTTTTGGATTGGGGCAGACTATCATTATTACTTATAGCAATAACCACATTGGTTCTCCATGCCCCATTCTTCTCTTTCGGGAAATAACATACACAGTTATGTGCATAGGAGGGGAGCCCTGAAATTGTGAACCTGGGAGTTTATATGGGAACTGTTATACAGATGCCTTCTCCCCTCCTGAGAGAGGGAGAAAAACTTTATTTCCCTTATATAAACAAGTCTGCTCAGAGAAGAGAAGAGGAAGGTCCCTGCTTTTAAACCTTTTGCAATGTAAACCAGTAACTCTGGGATTTTATTCTTCTTTGAAATGTGAACACATAGCTCTAGGAAATAATTGTCCCTATCTCTCTGGAGTTTTCTATCTATTCAGTCAACTTTTAACCTGGATTGCAGATTTTCTTGCTTTAGAAGTCCCTAAAAATGCAGAAACATGAAAATATTTCATCTACAGTTTCATAGCCATGAATTGTGGCAGTTTTAGTTCTATCGCTGTGAAATTTGTGGCTTTTAGCTTTGTTTCCATTCCTTTTTAAATTTATTTAGTAGCATAATGCATTGTTATATCTGCTATCTATGTATTTCACTCAAAATATCATTATGCAAAAAATTTATTTATCAATAAATATTTATTGAGTACCAAAAACTATCAAGCACTGTTCTAGGTACCTGGGATATATCAGTAAAGCAATCAAAGATCCCTGCCCTTGTTAAATTTACAAACTTTTTTGGAAAACTAGAAATTAAACATGAAACATATTAAGTAAATTACTTATGTAAGTGCTATAGAAGAAAGCAAAAGTAGAGGAAAATGAGGGGAACGAAGAGTTCAAAGAAAATAGGGTGTAATATTAAACAGATATTCAGGGTAGGCTTCACTGAGAAGGTAAAATATGAGCAAAGACTTACAGGAGGTGAGCAATTAGCCAAATGCAAAGAATATTTCAGGCAGTGAAAAAAGACAGTGGAAAATCCCCAAGGTGGCAGTGAGAATAGCAAGGAGGCCAGTGTGGCTGGAATGAAGTGGAGCGAGGGGGAGAATAGCAGGAGAGGAAATCAGAGAGCTAACAGGGATGGGGTATGCAGATGCTGGAGGATCTTGTAGAGCATTAGAAAAACTTTGGCCTTTTCTTTAAGCGAAATGGGATGACACTAAAATCTTTAGCAGAGGAATAGCATGTTCTAGCTTGCATTTTAAGAGGACCACACTGACTTCTGTATTTAGAGCAGACTTGTAGGGTTGAATGGTAGACTCAAGAAGATGTGTTAGGAGGTTATCACAGTAATCCAGGCTGGATACGACTATGGCCATTACCAGAGTGGTGTGAAATGAGATGATGAAAGTTGTCCTAACAGATTTCCTAATGGATTTGTTACGAAAAAAGGGGAAGTCTAAAATGATTCCAAAGATTTTGGTCTGAGTAACTAGAAGTAGTTTTGCCATCAATTGAGATGGACAAGATTGTGGGGGAGAAGTTTATTGGAGAGGGTTAAGCTGGGGAGAATTAGGAGTTTAGTCTTGAACATGTGGAGTTAGAGAGGTCTATTAGACATGCAGTCGAGGTGTTGAGTAAACGGTTGGATGTGCCAGTTTGGAGTTTGGGAGAGAGGTTTAAGCTGGAGATATAAAAGTGGGAGCTACCCGCATATAGAGTGTAATAGGGGCAGATTTAGGTTTTGTGTGGTCCAAAGCCTGTGCAACTTTGAAAATTCTTTCTAAGGTAAGGAATTCAAAATTTGAATATATGTTAGGTACAAAACTGGATATGTATTTAGAATGAGAAAAATTTAAACAAATACTTATTTGAAAACATTAATAGCACAAAATTATAAACTTTGGGGAAATAGCATAATATTTTTAATTTACTGCCTGACATGACTCTGTAATATTTTTTCCACTATATATTTTTTTACCTCTAATGCCAATGATTTTGTAATATTATTTTCTGTTCAGAATATGGAAAACAATTTAGTCTTTATTATGAGTGATTAAAATTTACTTTTTATTAATGATAGTCTAGAAAGCTTTCTTTCATCTGACAACTTAGTTACAGTCTCTTGAAAATTTTGAGGGTTGCTTTGAAATTTAAGGTGACTTCTGTCAAACTTCTTGCATATATGACCTGTATGACTTGGAAGAATTTTCCAGGGACTAACTTTTGTCTCTGTGCTTCTTCTTCACTACCCATATCCTTCCAATGCTAGGCAGATTGTGATACCTCTGCATATTCTGACAACATTTCTAGCCCTGTACCTTTGTATCATAATATCAGGTGAGTTTGGCATAGTGGATACCAGGAATATTCCTGGAAGCTATTTCTACTCCAGGATAGCTAAGAATAACTTACACACATATGGAAGTGACTGAGAATCACATAAATGTGTTCCACTAAATCTAACCTAAATGTATCTCCAACTGTATTTCCTAAAATATCCACAGATACTTGAGTGTCCCCCATCATGATGGAAAGTGTAATGGAAGAGGAATGGAAAGAGACAATGGTTTTAGGCAATAATAGGCAATAATAGCAAACGTACCTTCACAAGTTTTCCTAAAATATATGACCATGAGAGCACAGTACACCCCCCTCTTCCCAGTAGGGCCGTGGAAAAGTCCATGCAAATGAGGCTACCTCTACAACTTAAACTTCAAAAAATATTATAGAGTAGTTTCAGAGAGTTAATTAATGAAAATATTTATTTCTAGATCCTGTGATGCTTGGATTATTTGTCAGCATTTAGTTTGTTGTAATATCTTTTCTCAGTCTAAATAAATATTTACTTTTATATCTAATTATATATTCATAATTTTGTATTCTTTTTCTTAAAGAGAATTTCCAACATTGAGTAAGATTTAGACCCCACACAATCCGGATCCTCCTTTGAGATCTTAGTGGGACCGAAGGATATTTGAAGTCAGGAAACCATATGGCATGCACTATAAAGACAGGAGGTGGTGAAATGCATAAAATTGAGGTTACAAAGGGCTTGCAATTATTGCCAAATAAAGGCCTCAGATGACAAGATAATTGGAAGATAGGAGTTCAAGGAACTAAAAAGCCAAAGTGTTACATCTACATGTATTTTGAAACCTCACAAATTAAGGCAGAAATAGTGTTGGAGAGAATGACGGTAAGCAAGGAACTCAAATCTTTGAGAAGTGAGTGGGAATTACCTGGGCGTGAGTAGATGGCAGCAACCATGAGGCAAAGGTTGTAGTGAGAGATGAAATCTACCATGAAATTTAAATCTGAGGAATTTCAGGGAGGATGGAGGGAAATGGTTTGAAAGTGTCAGAATGGTGCAAAGGAACACCACCCTACCTATTCCATGCACCCAACCGGAGGCAGTAAGAAAAGAAAGACAGCTTTCCCACCTCTCCCTTTCTCACCTGTGGGAGAGAAGCAGCTCTCAGTGAGAGGTTGTAGCAAAAAGCAGTGTTCTCCAGAGAAAGACAAGCTTGTGTTTGAATGAGAAAAGTGAAGAGAACACTTAGAGAATTGATTTTTGGCTCACTGGAAGGGTTTCAGCAGTTGGGGAGGAATGGAAAAGAAAGATACTTTTTACCAGCTTGTGACTTCACATATATTAAATGTGCTATAAAAATAATGAAATGTGCTGCCTTTTCTCTTACTTTATGTGATAAAATAGATGAGTGTAACCTGTCACTATTACCTTGTTTCCTGTGGCCATCTTCTTATTCCCATAAAACTTTTCTACTTATTTGTTTCTTCTCCATTTACATTTTTCCTGTTGATAATTTTGCTCTTCTTTTTATCATTTTGAGTCTTTTCATATCTTACTTACCTTTTAATCTTCCTTACCCATCTTCTTTCTTGCTATTTTTTGTCTTTTACTATTTTTCCTCATTGTTCTCTTTCAAAATCACACCGTCTATGGTCTCCCCCTACTCCCCACACCTTGCTTTAGCTGTAGTTGGGAATGGGCGGTATGCAATCACAGAAGTAGTACAATTTTGACATTTAGCATTTCCACCTCTAACGAAGAAAACTTTAACCACAAATGAATTACAGGAGGACAGGCAGTCTCCCAGATTCACCAAACAATATTCTCTCCAAATGTTGCTAACATTGCCACCTACATGTGCAACACTCTCTTCCTTAACACTTAAGAGATAGCAACTGGTTACTTCCTCAGACTCCCTGTGCTTTGTAGATCTGGCTTAAACTCTAAACAGAGTTGAGCAGATTTGTTTGTTAATTGTGGGTCTTGAAATATTACTTAACTTCTTTGAACTTTTTGTTTCATGAATTATAAAAAAGCACTTTCTGAATGAAATAGCTACTAATATTCTCATTTTATAGAAGAAATAATTGTCTTATAGAGATAAAGTAATTTTTTCAAGATTGCATAAATATAAATGACAGAGATAGGATTTGAATGCAAGCATTTGGCTCAATCTCAAAGAATACGCTTTTAGGGGCTGGCTGGTTAGCTCAGTTGGTTAGAGGGAAGTGTTACAACACCAAGGTCATGAATTTGTATCCCCATACAAGCCAGCCACCAAAAAAAAAGATTATGCTTTTAATTACTTCTCTATACTTTCATGCATAACATAACTTAATATTGTTGTAAATAAAATATGGTTACCAGAGGGAAAGGCAGAGAAGGAGGGGGAAAGGGGAGAGGGGTTAGCATGAAATTGGTAAAGAGCCACAAAAAATGATTGCATTGTGTAATGTTGAATATACTAATTTTCCTGATTTGAGAATCACATATGCACACAAGTATTGGTATTCAATGTGAAACCCCATAGATATGTACAATCAATTATGTTTCAATTTTAAAAAGTATGAGATACACAGACACACATATATATTAATATACTTCCTTTATTCCTTTGTTCAAAATTGACAAAAGAATTTTCTTATTGGGAAGGGCTTTTTGTGTGTTTTAATGATCTATAATCAGTTAATTGAACTAATTACCATTTTTCACTTGCCTATATGGATTCATACAGGACAGAAACCTGAATAGAAAAACTATTTTTCAGTTTGAAGTTTTCCATAGGATTTATCTATAATTATTTTTAGGATTATAAGAGATTAATATCCCCATTAAAATATGTATAATATCAGAGTTTCTTTTGGTAATTGAAATGACCAATTGCATAATTTGCTGCCAATCTCATCTACAATCCTACCAGAATTTGGAGGCACTTTAACCCTGTCTCACAAAAATAAGTATTTTCATTTTTGTTTTTTTATAAAGAAAAATTATGTAACTTAAATGTAAATATAGCCACTAAAGTAGGTAATTCATTCTAGTAGAATTCAGTTATCTCTTTCAGAGAAACAGTCAGCCTAAATGCTATGCATTAAATATTTTAGAAATCTTGCATCTTTGATTACATGTCTTCTGAAACTTAATGTTACTATAGGATTTTGGTTTAAGCCTTTCTTGCTATATTAGTTGACTGGGGCAGCCGTAACAAAATACACAGACTGGGTGGCTTAAACAACAGAAACTTATTTTCTCACAGATCTGGAGTTAGAAATTTCAAGATCAAGATGCTAGCAAGGTAGGTTTCATTCTGTGGCCTCTTCTCTAGGTTTATAGGTGGGAGCCATCTCGCTGATCCTGACGTTACCTCTTTGTGTGCTCAGAGAGATAGCAAGTAAGGGAGCTCTTTGGTGTCTCTTCTATAAGAACACTAATTGGATCCGGGCCCATCCGTATGACCTTGTTTAACCTAAAGGCCCTATATCCAAATACAGTCACATTCGGAGTTGGGGCTTCAATATATATACTTAGGAGGGACACAAACATTCAGTCCATAGTATTGTCATTATAGCATTTTGGTACTATTTGGCATTTGAGAAAGTAAGATTTTTTTAAACCCAGTATATTAATGTTTTAAGAGATTTTTCCACCCTCCCAAGGTAATACTCTCTTATATGTTGTCAACTCGCTGACACAAATTTCCCCTTATTTGCTTATACTTTTGCTTCCTCATAAAATAAATTTCTCTATAGCTACTCAGTGCAATAAGTAGCTATGGCTCTTGACTTTTTTTTTTTTTTAATTAATAGACTTTATTTTTTAGAGCAGTTTTAGATTTAGAGACAAAGAAAAGGATGAGTTCCATAGACATGTTGTGTTTGACATGCCTGTGGGAATGATGTCCAGGTGAATATGTCTAGTAGGTGAATGGATATATAGGTTAGTAGTCCAAGAGAGAGGTCTGGCATCAAGACAAAAGTCTCAGAGCCTACAGGATATATACTTATATAGCAGTTGAAATCATGAGGTCAAGGATAGAGTCCTGGGGATCCCAAGCCTTGAATGAGTAAACAGAAGAAGAATCAGCAAAGGAATAACATGAGCAAAACAAAGGAAGAGGAAGATGTGGACCAAGAGAAAGTACTGTCATAGAGAAAAGAGTGGTCAACGGTATTAAGTCCCACCGATAGGAATAGTAGAACTGAAAAAACACCACAGGATTTGACACTAGTAAGGACCTTGCTGAAATCTGTTTTGTTAGAGGTAGTGATTTTTTTCACACATTTAACTGTGAAGGGAAGGGAATTGGTGAGATAACATACTTAGCTGAGGGCAGGGAGAGCTTAAAACAAATTTTTTTTCTAACAAAAAGAGTACAATTAAAGTACAGGGAATGGACATGGAGAGATTACTAAGACAGTTAATAAATTAATAATGATTACAAAATATATAACCAAATAATTAGTATTAGAAATGTTTGTGATAGATATGTGGTATGCTTAATTAGGTATCGTGCCAGAGTACAGTGCCAAGCCCCAAGCTTTACACATCATAAACACTCGAAAATAATTTGCCAGATTGAATTGAATTGAAATGAGTTTCTACTAACATGTAAATCATTATCATTTGTGTCCTGGGATAATATAGAGTTTAATTTGTGCATTTACTTCCTAACGAAGGTCATCGAACACTATTTATTGGAGTTCATGTGCCCCTGGGAGGAAGAAAAAGCCATCGACGTCACAGACATCGTGGTCATAAGCACAGAAAGAGAGACAGAGAGCGAGATTCAGGATTAGAGGATGGAAGGGAGTCACCTTCTTTTGGTAAGAATCTCTTTCTTTTTTTAAAATTACATTTATGATTATAATTGTATACCTGCTTGTATAATCCATAATTAGCAGTAATACTTCATACTCATAAAATTTTTAATATTTTTATAAAGACATTGCGCAGGTTAGGGAGAAGTGGGAGAGAGAAAGCTTGTTCTTTGTTTTTCTCTTATATGCTTTGTGAGGGTGATTATTGACGTAGATTTATGATTTGATATATTAATTACAATTAAGTAGTAAAGCTTATTTGTATAAATTCTATACAAATAATAGTCATTGCTCTAAGTAGTTGGAAAATCCAGGGGAAAATTCTTTTATTAATTTTCCATTTATACTATTGTTGATGCTGCCCAAATTTTATTCTTAGGACATGAATGTTCTACTATTTTTACTGTTCTTTTGAAAATGTATATGGAACACTGAAATATGAGTTTTTATAGTTGTTAACAATTCCCAATTGCCATGAGAACCCATGTACATATTACCAAGAACCTGGCTTTCAGTTCCTTGACCCTCCCATCTATGACTTTCTTGTCACTGCATTTAGCTCACCTACTTGTCTATAGTTACTTTGCCTCTGAAGACACTAGTTCACTCACTGTCACTAATCACGCTCTGATTATAGCATCTCTCCTTTCTTGCTTGTGCAACTACTTGACCTCTCTACTTTTTTTCTATCCATAAGTTATCATCTTTTTTTCCTTTATTTCCTCATCCTACTTTGATTTCATAGTCTGTAATTTTGGGAATATTTTTGCTAGTATTCTAAATATCTTAGGTACCCTGTTTTAGTTTTATTCATACATCTACCCCCTCTTTTAAAGTCATACATATGTTGGGATTCCTCCATGTCCCAGGCTTTCTCCCCCCCTCCATAAATAAACACACTGTGCTGGAAATAAACATTCAACAGGGCAGGCTGTAACCATTATAAATTTATGACTCAAGTGAACCTTTAACACTTCCTCCCAATTTTATTGCATTTCTTTGATTTTTGAAATTTTATTTTTTAAACTTCATCCCCCTTTTTTTCACCATCACTTAATAGATTAAACCTGCTGTCTACCTCAGAGGGAAAACATGTCGTCAGAAAGGACTCACTTAACTTCCTTCCTATTAAACATGTAGACCTATATGCCTACATCTGCAACTTTTAAAATAATAAGGGGGTTTTCTTTTCCATTATGCTTATTTCCTGTTTCCTGCCACCACTTCTGGCAACTTATACAATTTATAATCTAATCAACCTCTTCCTTTTAATTGGATTGTTCTCATCACCTTTAAACATGATAGAATCTTTCCCTTTTTAAACAGTTCCTCCAACCTCACTTAAACCCACAATTCTCCTTTAGTCATTCAGGTATAAAGTAAGTTAACTGCACATAAAATTTTGGGGTAACAGTTCTACTTTTAAAACTCTTTAGATATTGTTTTTTTAAATATCTGTTTTCACTAAGTGTTGCAGAGAAGACTGTAGTCTCTATTTTTTTCATATTTTGGTTTATGTCTTTTTAAGACTTAGTGCCTATATATATTCTTTTGTGTCCCTTTAAGTAAGAACTATTGGTAGGTGTATTAAAAAGCCTTCCCAATATTTATACACTTGTATTTTTCCACTTAGGGAATGTTTTCCTATTATATCTGATTCTATTTCTTATTATATCTGAATATTTTCCTATTATATCATTTCCTTTGATCTCTGTTTTGTGAATATTATTTATATGCATCTTGGATTTGTGATGTTTGCTCCTTGTCATTTTTCCCTGTAGTTTAGTCTTTTATATTACCATTTGATTATCCGAAGTACCAATTCTGCATCTTACTACTTTTATGATGGGTTTTGATTTTACCATTGCATTTTTAGATTGCTAGAATTTCTTTCTTATGTCATCCTATTTTCTTAACATTTCCTCCTGTCCTTTTCTAATTACTTTTTGGTTTTGTGCTTGATAGACTCTCTGTGTATATATTCTATATAGGGTCCCCAGCTATTTCTAAACATTTTCGATTTATCCTGAAGTAGATAATTTTCAGAGCTATATCATCCTTTGGCTGTCAAGATTATTTTTACTCTTTATTAATTTGTTTCCATCACTGTGTATAGTTATAGGCATTAAACTTGTTCATGTACTTCTCAAATACCATGTACTTCTGCCAGAGTTAAAATTGTGGTTGGTGTGAGAGTGTGTAAAAAAGAAATACTCTGGGTTCCTGCACCAACATAACAGAAAGGTGATTGTCTCTGAGTCAGTGGACAGAGTAGAGGATGTATTAAGTTTCATGAGGTGGAATCTGGAACTGTAATAAAGGGACAATTGGGTAGATTTTTCTCACTTAAGCTCTGTCTGCTCATAGTAGAGACTCATTCTTAGACACCTGGAATGGATTATCTGTTGGACTAAGCTTAAATGGTGAGTTTTCATCATCTTCTAGTATTTGAGAAAACATATTTATATCATCTTAGAAACAAGTAAACAAATTTTAAAAGCTATATTTATTATCATTTGCTTGTCTGCCTCTGTGTTCTTTTTTCCCCCCCATAGCTTCTTGCATATGTCAGTTTTTCTAGAACAGTGGCTCTCAATATTGACAACACTTGGGAGTTCTAAAAATATATTGATGCCCAATCCTCAACACCAATCAGAATCTCTGTGCATGGGGCCTAAGCATTGGTATTTTTTAAAACGTATCTCAGGAGATTTTACTGTGCATCCAGGGTTGAGATCTACTGTTCTAGAAACATTGCTATTCAATGTGCAGTCCATGAGCCAGCAATACTGGCATCATATTTGAGTTTGTTAGAAGTGCAGAATCTCAGGCCCCACCCCAGACCTCTTGAATCAGAACCTGCATGTTGACAATATCCTTAGGTAAATTACATGCATGTTAAAATTTGACAAGCAATGCTCTAGAATATTTCTTGTCAAAATATGTTGCATATTAGAATCATCTGAGGAGCTTTAAAAAAATATCGATGTAGGGTACCATCCTTAAAGACTTAGTTAATTAGTCTTGGATGTTTCCCTAGGCACTGGTATTTTTAAAAGGTACCCTAGGTGATTTAATATCTACCTAGGATCAAGAATCATTGATCCTTAGCAGCTTCTGCCTCTTTATTTGGTGAAACTTGGAAATAAGTCAGGTGCCCCAGATTCTTCCTCTGATGTGTCAGCCACTATTTTTGGAAGCCACCTACCTTCTTCCTCCCCCAACCATCTGAGTATCTTTGCTGACATTTAGACCTAAGATTCATTTTATCAGGGACAAATGTTTGACACTCTGGTGGTCTGTAAGAAGTAGAACTTCTTAGATCTTACTTTTTTAAGTTTCTTCAGGACAAATCATTTGTGTTTATCACTTTTCCACAGTTAGTTCAGTTGCCTTGATAAACAAGTATTCAGTCACATGCTGAGACTGAAATTAAACACCATTCCACCTGATTTGGGCTTTGATATTCTGCATAGTAAGAATATATGATATTTCTATGCTAAAGGCCTCAAAGAAAATTTCTGACCACTTAAGAAATATTTATTTTACTTGGAAAGATTCTGAAGAAAATATTTTGAAGACTTTCCTGCAGGTGACTCAGGATTCTTTAGAATTTGGCTTCTGAAGAGGTGTAGGATGGGAGAGAATACAAAGCAGCATCTGATCCCTCTACTGAAAACCTGAAGATTTTATGCTGTAAATTCCTGTGTAGGTCTGTGAAGTTTTGAAATAATTTGGGCCCAAACTTCTGGAGCAAGCATCAATATTAAAGATTTGGGGGGAAATCTTTGAATTTTGGCACTCTTAAAAAATTTTGTCACTGTGATATCCAAGCAAAATATATCAGCAGAATCCTGCTTGTTACATTACCCAATCATGCAATGCACTGTCAGGAACTTGGTTGTGTTAGTGCTGCAGGTAAAAGAATGGGCCTTTACTATCGCCAAAAGAGATTATGCTTATATGACAGACATCTGTTAGTTGGATGTGATTCCTAGGTGAGCCCAAAGACAGAGCCAGCTTTTTGGCTGTAATGGTGGTGATGTTTGATTATACAAAAACTTTTGATATCCACAAATAAGTTCAACCTACTTTTGCTAATGCACTTAATAAATACAATAGTTTGCTTATGATCATTTCAATAGATGCAGGCAAAGCATTTGATAAAATCCCATACCTCTTCATGATAAAAACACTCAACAAATTAGGTATAGAAGGAATGTAAGTCAACAAAGGCCATATACAGCAAACGCACAGCTAATATACCAAATGCACAAAAACTGTAGGCTTTTTCTCTAAGATGTGGAACTGGACAAAGATGTCCACTTTCTCTACTCTTATTAAACAAAGTACTAGAAGTCCTAGCCAGTGCAACAAGACAAGAGAAAGCAATAATGGATATCCAAATTGGAAAGGAAGGAGCCAAACTATCCCTATTTGCAGATGTCATGATCAAATACATAGAAAACCCTAAAGACTCCACAAAAAATTACTAGAACTAATTAATAAATTCAGTATAGTGGCAGGGTACATAATCAACATACCAAAATTAATAGCTTTTCTACACACCAATAATAAAATAGCTGAGGAAGAAATCAAGAAAATAATCCCATTCATAATAGCTACCAAAAAAAAAATACCTTGGAGTAAATTTAACCAAAGAGGTGAAAGACCTCAACAATGAGAACTATAAAACATTCGTGAAAAAAATTGAACAGGACACAAATAAATGGAAAGATATTCCATGTTCTTGGGTTGGAAGAATTAACATTGTCAAAATGTCTATGTTACGCAAAGTGATCTACACATTCAATGCAATCTCTATCAAAATATCAATGACATTCTTCACAGAAATAGAAATACTGACTTAAAATTTGTATGCAACCCCAAAAGACCTCAAAATATACTGTAAAGCTATAGTAACCAAAACAGCATGTTACTGGCATAAAGAGATAAATAGACCAATGGCAAGAATAGAGAGCCCAGAAATAAACCCATACACTTATGACCAACTGATTTTTGACATAGGTACCAAGAATATGTAGTGGGGACAGGACTGCCTCTTCAATAAATGATGCTGGGAAAACTAGATATCCACATGCAGAAGATTGAAACTAGACCCCTATCTCTCACCATACACAAAAATCTACTCAAAATAGATCAAAGACCTAATCTTAAGACACAAAACCGTGACTACTAGAAGAAAACATAGGGGAAAGTCTACATGAAATTGGAATAGGCAGTGCTTTTTTGAGTGAGACTACAAAGGCACACACACAAATGGGACTACATCAAACTGAAAAGCTTCTGCATAGTAAGGGACACTATCAACAGAGTGAAGAGGCAACCTACAGAATGGGAGAAAGTGTTTTCAAACTACACATCAGACAAGGGGCTAATATCCAGAATATATGACGAACTCAAACAACTGAACAGCAAAAAACCAAATAACTAATTAAAACATGGGCAAAGGACCTGAAAAGACATTTCTCAAAAGGAGACACAACTGACCAACAAGCACAAGAAAAAAAATGCTTAGAATCACTAATCATCAGGGAAATGCAAATTTTTTAAAAAATTAATATTGTTATATTTTTTGCATTCTATGATGTTGATGCAGCAGTTGAGATGGAGGGGGAGAAGGGAAAGGGGAAGGAAATGGGATGGAAGAAGGAGGAAGGAGGAGGGGCAGGATTGAGGCCTGTGGCAACACCCTCATTCCCACAGAGGAGACCAGGGGGCTTCCAGTGGTGGCTTGGCCGTTGCCCGGCTGGGTGCAGATGTCATGGGGGTGTGGCAAAAGGCCTTGCTCCATACCACCCCAACTCGGGAACCTGGGGCCCTTCTTACTGTGGCTTGATGTTTGTCACTGGGCTGGTTGCATGTTAGGGTGGCATGGCCGAGACCCTTTGCTCCCCATTGCCTGTGCTTGGAAGAGCCTGGGGTGCTTCCTGTGGCAGCTCAGTGGTTGTCACTGGGCTGGTTGTGGGTGTTGGGGGGGCATGGCTGAGGCCCTCTGCTCCCCACTGCCTTGACTCAGGAGAGCCCAGGGCACTTCCTGCCACAGCTCAGTGGTCATTGCTGGGCTGGTTGTGCATGTTGGGGGGGTGTGGCCAAGGATCTTGACCACCCACTCTTTGGACTGGTTGTGGGTGTCAGGGGGCATGGCTGAGGTCTCCGGCCCTTCCTCCTTTCTGGCTTGATAGTCCAGGGGACTTCTGTTCCTTGTAGGTGTTATAGGTGTTCTTTGGTGAAATGATACCTTTATTAGTTAATATTAAACTTTGTCTTTAGTTATGGGTGCTTTGTTTTTTCTGGTAGTTCTGTGTTGGATTATTTGCTGTTCCCACCACTTAAACTCTGCCCTGGAACTAATTTGTTGCCCTTTGTTTACTTCTAAAATGGGACAACTTCCTGTGGGGACCAGTACTTGAGCTCTGTGGTTGAACTAAATTGCTGCTTTGCTGCTAATTCCCTGGGGAAGGCTTTTTGTGGAGCTCAGGTTTTAATGGTTGACTTTATAGGTACTTCCGGCTCTCATGAGATCCAGTGCGCCTGGGTTCTGAAACTCTGGTCTGGGCCTGAGTCTTTTCATCAAACTGTACCCCCTGCAGTTCTACATTCCTGACCAGTCTCCTCTGAGTGGTCCTACACTCATTGGGGGGCAGATGAGCTGTCCATGCTGAGCCCCAGTGTTCCCTGGTGGGCCCGTCTCACCTACCACCCATGCTCCAAACACTTCCTATGGGGTGGGCTGTGCACCAGTCCCTTGCGATGACTCACCAGCCTCTGAGTGGCTCTTTTATTTCAGTTGTTGTGGCTCCTCACTCTGGTGTGAGCCCACAGGCACCCTAGTAGTGGTCTTGCTGGCCTGGGGGCCACCAAGGCCCTCTTCTCCCCTGCAGCCTCCAAGCAACTTCATCTGTAGGGCACAGCTGTGGCTTTTGCCATCTCCTGCTCTGTGTACTCAGCAGCTCCAGCCCAGAAGTGGCCGGGGCTCAAAACAGTGGGAGTATTTTTTTCTTTCTCTCATCATGGTTTCTCCTGCCTTCATGCACTCCATAAGTCTCTCCTCCTCTTCCCCTGAGCTCTAGTGGCCCCAGCTTGGCTGTCATTGCTTTTTTATAGTTGTAAATTGGTTTATTTGTGGGAGAGAGTGATGCTGGGGACTGTCTATTCCACCATCTTGACCAGAAGTTAGGGAAATGCAAATTAAAACCTCAATGGGATATCATCTCACCCCAGATAGAATGGCTATTATCAACAATACAGAAAATAAAAAATGCTGGCGAGGATGCAGAGAAGATGGAACCCACCCGCATTGTTGGTGGGAATGTAAATTAGGACAGCCACTGTGGAAAATAGTATGCAAGTTCCTCAGAGGACTGAAAATAGGTCTACCCTATTACCCAGCTATCCCGCTACTAGGTATATACCTAAAGGAAATGAGATCACTATATCAGAAGACATCTGCACTCCCATGTTCATCACAATGATGTTCACAATAGCCAAGAGATGGAATCAACCTCAGGGCCCATCAGCACTGATGGTATAAAAACCATGCTATATAAACACAATGGAGTACTATTCAGCTATAAAAGGAAATGACATATCATTTGCAGCAACATAGATGGAACTGGAAACCATCATGTTAAGTGAAGTAAGTAAGGCACAGATAGACAAATATTACATGATCTCACTCATATGTGGAATCTTAAAAAAAAAAAAGTAGTTCTCATAGAAGTAGAGAGTAGAATAATGATTCCCAGAGGCCGAGAGGGTAGTGGGGTTGGGGGAAAAAGGAGAAGTGGTGGACTAAGGAATACAAAACTATGCTTTTTACCTTAAGCGATCCATTGTGTAGTATATGCATGTATTGAAATAGCACACTGTGCCCCACAGATATATATATGAATAAATGTTTTAAAAAAAGAATGGGATGGTTAATTAATTCTCCTTCCTATTTCAGTCCATTCCCCAATAGCGGAAAATTGCTGAAATTTTGCATCCTATTTTAATGCCATATTTTATTCTCCTTGCAGAATTAATTTGAAATTGTGTTTTTAATGGGGATCATGAATTAACTGTTTAAAAATGCTGATTTTGAAGCATAAGCTTGAAGTCAGTGAAAATATGAAAGATAATGAGGGAAATTCAGAACATTTTAACAATGATTTTTTTCCTTAGTCTTCCAGCAAAAATGTAACTGCAAAGATGATAGTATTATGCCAATTACAATTAGCTAATCTATAAGCAGTATAAATAAATCTAAAAAACACAGATTTTGTTGAACACTTGTTTAAAATATCATAGAGAAAGTTACTGTATAAATTAGCACAACCCTGGAATTAGACCTAGGATTTTTCCAGTCTTGAATGGTAAATTGTGCACACACTTCAGGAGAAATGAAGCAAATATAGAAAACATGATTTCAAAGAGCCATTTTTGATGGGCAATGGCTTTTTTTTCTATTTTAATGCCCCATTGGGTCATATATAAGAATATCAAGGTTTTTTTTCCTAATTCATTTTGTTGTAAAGTATAAGACAGGTATTCACAAGTGTTGAAACATAGAAACATAAAGATATGACTTTAGGAATTATCACACAGAAGCATCTCTGTAACTACCACTTAAACTAGCATTCCAAAAGCCACCTTTGTGGTCAACCCTAGTCACTGCTCCTTCCCTTCTCTTTGAAGGGATCTCTGACATTTCTTACATTGGGTGTTTTGTTTGTTTTTGAACTTATAAAAATGAAATCACACAAGAGATATTTGTTGTTCAATATTCTGTTTGTGGAGTTCACTAGTGTTTTTGGATGTAGCTTTAGTTTATTCATTTTTATTATTGTACAGTATATTAATGTGCTTCTATATACCATGCATTCTACTATTGATGGACATTTGGATCATATACAATTAGGAGCTACTATGAATAATGTTGCTGTGAACATTTTTATACATGTTTTTTGGTGCACATATGTATTTTTCATATCTAAAAATAAAATTATCTATTGCTCAGTCATAGGGTATACATATTTGCTACTTTATTAGATGATGCTAAATAGTTTTCCAAAATTGGGGTACATATTTACACTCCCACCAGCAAAGTATGAGTGCTTTAGTTGTTTTACATCCTTCCTAATACTTGGTATTTTCATTCTTTTAATGTTAGCCATCCTAGTAAAGTATGTAATGATATCTCATTGTTTTAATTTATATTTCTTGGTTACCATTGAGATTAATCAACTTCATGTGTGTATTTTGGCCATTTGGATATCCTCTTCTACAAAGTATCTATCAAAGTCATCAGCTGCTTTTTTTTTTTTTTTTTTTTTGTCGTTTTTTCGTGACCGGCACTCAGCCAGTGAGTGCACCAGTCATTCCTATATAGGATCTGAACCCGCGGTGGGAGCGTCACCGTGCTCTCAGCGCAGCACTCTACCGAGTGCGCCACGGGCTCGGCCCCATCAGCTGCTTTTTATTGGATTGTTTTTTCTAATTGATTTGTAGAAGTTCTTTATATATTATGGGTATAAGTCCTTTGTTGGTTTTATATATCAGCTATTTTCTCATAATTGTGGCTTACATCTTCACTCTCTTAATAGTGTCTTTTGATATGTCTGGAGATTCCAGAAGAGGCTGCTATGAGGCTGAGACCCTTGTGCTCTAGGCAAATTTCTCTATGTTGTCATTTCTTTCCATTATATGTTTTAGTAAATATTGAAGACCCTTGTCTTGATCTACCATATCCTTGGCTGCAGTTTGTATTTGTAATGCTATATGGTTTCAGTGATTATCACAAAAATAAATAAAATACCTATCAATGCAGGAGAAATATTTTTACTAATAGAAAATTATTTCTGATTTTGATAGCAGCACAATTTAAACAATATGTGTCATACTCTTTTAAGGTGTCTATTTTCAATGCACATGAAAAAATAGGCATTGAATAACACATTTTGAACATTTACTATATTGAAATATAATCTGAGTCCCTCTTTAAGATGTTAAAAATATGCTAATAGAATGATCAGTAACAGACTTTTGTGAACATAACCTAATATCTATGAAACCATTTCTATATTGAATGAAAAGCCAGAGATAGGGAGCCATGCTTTATTTTTAACCTAAATAGGTAGAATAGATTATCCTACTTAAAAAATTTATTATTTTCTGTACTATTGCTGTCATAATTGAGTCTTAGAGAAGTTGTTTGAATACCTGATACCCGGTCTCATACTTTCAAATCCTCTTTATTCATAACTATGAGGATGTTATTTCCTCATGTTTATTCCTTGACTAGTATTTTAAAGGTGTGTAGTGAGTAATCCTCATGCTTTATAAAGAGAAACACTCATAAGTCTTAAATTTAGGGCTCGTGTACACAGCAATTGAATTTTGGATACTGGATGTGTGGAATTATAGACATCCAGATTATTGATGCAGTGTAAACTTGAAATAAGTCATTGGAAACAGTGATAAGAGGAAATGTTCCAGAGACATGAGGACCACGATACCAACACTGAGGCACGGCTACTATGAGATGTGGTCTCTGACAAGTGATTGGGTAGTCACATCAGGCTGTCATGCAACACGGAATGGTTATATCTGCCCATACTGTATAAGTATAATGGAAGGATTTAGCTAACTGCTTAATGTAACTCTAAAATCACAATTTGTGCTATTTTTTATGGCTTCAAAGTACTGATTTTTTTCTAGGACAGCCAGCCACAGAGATAACAGGCTGATTAAAAATATTTCATTTGGCTCTGATGAGGTCAGGTTGAACAAATATTAGATAACTATCACTCAGATAGTATACTTTTAGGAAAAAGGCAGTATCATATTCTTATTTAAGATAAACTGGATCAGAAATGTATATGATTCACTGTTGACTTTCTTAATTACATCTGATATTTATAGGACTTCATTAGTCTCATTTCAAAATAACGTTCTTGCTCCATCCAATAAATTGGTATCTTTCTTTGAACAGGTAGTAAATGATGAGACTTGGCCATTGATTCAATACTTGATCATTTTACTGTAAAATTTAGTTTGACAAATTGCTTAAAATATTTAGTAATAATAATAAATCTCATTAGCATTCTAAAAAAATACCTTACTAATGCCCAAAGCAAATATGCTATATAAATGTAGATTCTTTTTTGTCTGTCTTATAATATCTTGACTATATATATAAAATCATGTATAAGACATAGTGCTGCATATTGGTTGAAGCAATTAACATTAAAAAATGAGATGTCCTCTGCATCCAACCCAGCAATGACCGTGTTGAAGCCAGAAGCCCCGTGGTCTCCCCTGCCAGAATGAGGGGGGTGCCACAGGCCTCAACTGCTCCCCCCTCCTTCCTCTTCCTCCCACCCTATTTACATCCCCCTTTCCCTTTCCCCTTCCCCCCCAACTGCTCTGCAACATCTTAGAATGTAAAAAATATATATATTAATAAATTAACATCTGACAAAGGATTAATATCCAGAATATATAAGGAACACAAACAACTTTACAAGAAGAAAACAAGCAACCCAGTTAAAAAATGGGCAAAAGAGCTAAGTAGGCATTTCTCTAAGGAAGATATACAAATGTCCAACAGACATATGAAAAAATGCTCAACATCACTCAGCATCCGGGAAATGCAAATCAAAACCACACTGAGATACCATCTAACCCCAGTTAGGATAGCTAAAATCCAAAAGACCCTGAACGATAAATGCTGGCAAGGTTGCGGAGAAAAAGGAACTCTCATACATTGTTGGTGGGACTGCAAAATGGTGCAGCCTCTATGGAAAATGGTATGGAGGTTCCTCAAACAATTGCAGATAGATCTACCATACGACCCAGCTATCCCACTGTTGGGAATATACCTAGAGGAATGGAAATCATCAAGTCGAAGGTATACCTGTTCCCCAATGTTCATCGCAGCACTCTTTACAATAGCCAAGAGTTGGAACCAGCCCAAATGTCCATCATCAGATGAGTGGATACGGAAAATGTGGTACATCTACACAATGGAATACTACTCAGCTATAAAAACGAATGAAATACTGCCATTTGCAACAACATGGATGGACCTTGAGAGAATTATATTAAGTGAAACAAGTCAGGCACAGAAAGAGAAATACCACATGTTCTCACTTATTGGTGGGAGCTAAAAATTAATATAGAAATTCACACATACACACACACACAAAACCGGGGGGTGGGGGAAGAAGATATAACAACCACAATTACTTGAAGTTGATACGACAAGCAAACAGAAAGGACATTGTTGGGGGGGAGGGGGGAGGGAGGAGGGAGGGAGGTTTTGGTGGTGGGGAGCAATAATCAGCCACAATGTGTATCGACAAAATAAAATTAAAAAAATAAATAAATAAAAATAAATTAATGAATTTAAAACAATGAAATGTCCAATTTTTTAAATC
The DNA here is from genome assembly GCF_027409185.1 of Cynocephalus volans. Taxonomy (NCBI): domain Eukaryota; kingdom Metazoa; phylum Chordata; class Mammalia; order Dermoptera; family Cynocephalidae; genus Cynocephalus; species Cynocephalus volans. The sequence continues at coordinate 230,421,268 of NC_084460.1, forward strand.
TTCTTTATTATTTGCATTATATTTTAAGGCTAATTACTCATTTATGAATATAAAAGAACTGTGATCATTTGTGAGACTTACAGCTGTGACATTTGAATGAACAATGCTCGTGGTATTTAATCATGTAGTAACTCTATTTCTGTCTTGCACCATCCCTTTGTATTCATTTCGTGGGTTTCATTGCTATTCTTTTTCTGAATGAAAACTCTGGTCGGTTCCAAACTTTTGTAGTCATTCTTAGGTAACTTAAGTTCTCTGATTAGTAATTCAAATCTCTGGTTTCATGTAATGGTGAAAACTTTAAACACGGGTTAGCCATAAGACTTTTTCCCCCTTCTCTTGCCCAGGCCTGCTGTAGGTAGGAAGCCTATAGATGAGGAAAGAGAGATAATTTCTGGCACCCCTTCTCTCCCATTAAACCTTCTTCCAAATGTTCCATCATCTTCCCAACTCTAGTTTCTGATCCCTGAGGATGTGAAGCATAGAAAATGAGAAGAACTAGTGGGGAGGAGGCAGGAAAGTTCTCACTTCCTGGCTGCTAATGCAAGCTGACGCCACAGTCTCCAGGCTTAGCAATAATTTGAGTTTACTCAGTCTCCTGGAGGGTCTCTTACCTTCACTCTCTTCTGCCTTAGTACTTACTCCTGTTTATCCCCTAGGCCGTGGCAACTTAGACAAGATCTAAGATGACTCCATAAGTCTCTCTCTCTCTCTCTCTCTCTCTCTCTCTCTCTCTCTCTCTCTCTCTCTCTCTCGACCCATATGAGATTTACAGTGTCCTAACAAATGCCTTGAGCACGTTATTCAAAGCAGCAATCTCAGCCATCAACAGCTAGGCAGACTTTATGTTTCTCAGTCAGGAATCATATTCTAGTCAATTGTGGGGGCCATATCAAGCTCTTCTGGTGCCCTTGGAGCTCTACTCACTTGGCTTGAGTGAGAGGCAGACACCCCTACTGCCCTTCTTTTTTTTAGGGAAATAAGAAGATGTGGGTCTCATGTCATAGCTTTCTCTAAAGAAATCTCTAAAATATGTCTACTGTTTCCAATTTGTGATCCTTTTATAGCCTCAATGTGGGGGAGGAGTTAGAGTCACATAACTAGGTTTTCAGGAACGTGATTTGTAAATTCTTCATATAGTCTTAGGGAGAGAAATATTGATTGGTTCTTGATACTTCAGCTGAAACATTTATTTTATCAATCTATTATCTTGTAACAAAATTACTAGTTAGCATTAATAAGAATAAGTATATTATTTCAATTATATAAATGAATTAAAATGTGGGAATTCAAATAAACAGATTGTGTTATGACATTCAAATAATATGAGCAAAGTTTTAAAGTTAAACTAAAAGTGGAAAATATTATTGAGCTTCAGGGAGACTGAACACATGAATTTAAAATGGAACCACCAAATTTGTCATCATTTCATGATTTCATAAGATAGATAATCTGAATACTGATTTATTTGAAGTATAACAAGCATAAAGAGGAAGAAAAGTATCTGTGATCCAGAAATGCACAATGGTAAACATTTTGTGAATGTGTTCCCTTTAGCTAAATGTTATATAGTACATGAGGCTTGTGCAGTTCATGACAGTAAGATCACATATCAAAATGGAAATTTTCCAATTCACTTCAGTTATTCTACTTGTTATGCTGGCATGAGAAATATGTCTCTCTATCATATTTGTTGACTATTACCCAGAAAAGGCCTGAAAAATAGGGAAATTTTGGAAATGGCCTGCAAAAAAGAGAATATTTTCACTGATTATTAGGAACAATCTACTTAAGACCCTGGTTAATCAGTATATCAGTAATTAAAGCGATATGAGTTACAGCTAATAATACAAAGATTAAAGTTTTCTAAGGAATTTATTTCCAATTATGATCGTACTGGTGGCTTTCCTCAAATTGTATAATTATTTAAATTTGATTTTCTTTACTTTTGTTATCTTTTGTTGAAAATAGTTTATATTCCAAATGAAAATAGAGTCTTGGTTTTTTCCTGATTATAAACGTAATACCTGTTCTTTGGAATTCCAAAGAATTCTACTTAAAATCAGCCTAGCCGAACGCTTTTGCTCTTATTCAGTTCTCATCATTGGCCACTCTATAGCATCTGACATTATTGATTTCTTGTTCTGTAGAAAAGGATTCTTTAATCCTTTTACCTATCTGCCTATTCTTCTTCTAATTTTTTTTTGTTAATTCCTCTTCCTCCTCCCAAATCTTAAGCCTGATTTTCCCCTCATTGTTGAGTCTTCTTTCTTCATTCTTTCATTTCTGAGTTATCATCCATTGTAATAAAATGGCCTCTCTAGTTAAATGCCACCTATGTCTCTATCTCTGACCCTGTCCTCTTTTCAAGAATCCAGTCTCAAATCTCCAACTGCTTATCACCTTCTTCGTATGTTTGTCCTATTGTCACCTCAAACTCAGCATACCTAAAAGTTGTCTTTTGTGCACTCAATGTACAATACTGGCTCCTTATTCTGAAGCATTCTTTTAATTAATGGCACTGTTATTTTCCCATTCTCCCTGCTTCAAATTCTAAATCTCTCTATTTCTGGCAGTTAAGCTGATATCACAGTTATGACCATCACTACTACCACTATCATCAGTATTAATCATCGTCAATAATATTTATATAATGCTTTACAAGTTGAAAAGTGTTTTTGCATCCATAATTTACTTCCTTGGGGCTTGGTCCTCTCTCCTTCTGGGAGACTAATTCTGGTAGGTGAAAATATAAGGAGCCTAATATACGTAGTTTGACTATTCACCATTACAGGAGTCTTATTCCCAGTCTCACTCAGACTTTGATGCCCCAGCTGTTTAGTTCTATTATTTCTTTGCCTTTTCTGGTAACTGTGTTCCTGTCTTGCAACGAAATTTCTCTTTAATAAGATATTCTATTGCACTTCAGTTTTCCTATGATGGTATCATTTTGCTTGAGAAAGGCTTATTTGGGTTGTGCTGATTACTTGACAAACTTAATCTGATAAACCTAGTTATTGGATTTTTATTTTGTTCTTATAAAACAGTATTCAAGACTTCCCTGTTCCTTCTGTCCTGTAAAGTTACCTCCTGACTGCAGATCTACTTTTTGGAATTTCACCCTTGGAGTACTGACCCTTGCATTTGCTTACATAATTAAATTACTTATTTTTTTTTTTTTTTTGGAACCTATGAACTCTCAGTATATATAACTCCCAATAACCTATGAACTTCCAGTTTGGTTAATCCTAATTTCACCCAATCACTAATTATGAGAGGTATAATCCTTATTTATAATTTTATATCTCTATGTGTACATATTTTAAATGTGAATATTATATATTTATATTTATGTATGTTCATATATATTTATATGTGTAAGTACATATATATTTTTGTATACCTTTAGTGTATGTAGATGCAAAGGAAAGGATTTCTTTCTGGTTCCCTAGTATTGGAATTTTTGCTTTTTTTCTCTCTGGCATTTTTTAATCTTCCTCTTTGATTCAGATAACCTAGCTTTTTTTTTTTTGTACAGTATATTTTATTTTATATTTGACATATTGTGCTTAATGTTTTGTTTGAGATATTCATTGACATGGTTACATGCAGAAGTAGTAGTTCATTCTTTTTTTATTGCTGTATAGTACTCATTGTAAGAAAAATATGATAATTTGTTGATCCAATCTTCTGTTGATGGACGTTTATGTCATTTCCAGTTTAAGACTACCATGAATAAAACTGCTGTGAATATTCTTGTACATATCTTTTGGTATATACCTAGGAATTGAATTCCTGGGTCATGTAGTATGCATATGTTCAAATTGAGTAGATAAAGCCAAACTATTTTTCAAAGTGGTTATACAAATTTATATTCCTTCCAACAGTATATGAAAATTCCAGTTATAATAATCTTATAATCTGGCTGTTGATTTACTGCTTACCCTGACTCTTATGCTTCAGGTTTGGCCAGATTCTAACTTTCTGTTGGTTCTGATTCCTGGCCCAGATATATACATTATTTGCCTAAGATCCCTCCCTAGAGCATACAGCTCATTTCAGACAGAGATTTTACCTTGAACTTCAGCTCTGAGTTGTTTTCTTGCATTATCCTGTTGCTTAAAAACATTGCCCAAACCAAACCACTGATTTTGTCTTGATAATCTAAGATCTTTTTCTTTACTTTATAGCCCAAAATACTATGTTCTTAATGCTGATGTGACCTGGCTTAATTCCTACCTCCTCTTGTGTAACTCTCCTTCACCATTGTAGCCTTTATTTTTATTACTCTTTATTCTTACAGCACTAAGCAACAGACAAACTAGTGCTTAATTACTATTGTCTTACATTATCTGCTGTTATATATTCATTTTATCTCCCAAACCAGATTATAAGCGATTTAAAATTAGTAATTGTGCTGTAAGATTTAAATGAACTGAAATAGGTACTTAATATCTACAGTTAATAAAATGACCAAGTGACTGATCAAAATACAGATGCTCCTTAACTTACAATGTGGTTACATCCAGACAGACCTGTTGAAAGTAGAAAATATCGTTAAGCAAAAGTGAATTTTTTACCCAGAGGTAACCCTTTTGTAAGTAAAGGAGTATACTGAATGCTTGTCACTTTCGCACCATTGTAAAATCAAAAAATGTTCCTAGGTCGAAGACTGCAATGTGATTTTTTTTAAAGAAACTACTTTATTCAGTCAATAAATCTAGTAAGAAATCAACCTCACTTTTTTTTTTTTAACTGCAACTTCTTTGCTTTCTGTCTTTTAATCAATTGCTCATTCAAAGGACCTTGTTAGCTAATAAGACAGCAACGTTGTCATGGGTCCTCATGAATCTTTATGTAATTGAACATGTAATTCATATAAATTATTCTCCTTTTTAAAATACTATTTATTGTTATTTCATTCCACTTCAGCAATAAAAAGGAACTGACTTTTCATGTTGTAAAAATATATTATTTGAAGATATTTTGCTTGTTTTCTATATTTCTATATCTAAAAAATATGCATTTAAAAATTGGCTTGTGTGCTAAGTGCTCTGCAAGCTTCTGTTTCCAAGGAATGCATATTATAAGAACAAATACAAAGTAAAACAATAACAACAACAACAACAACCAAGGCAGTTTTATTGATGTAAGCAAAGGAAATTTTCCCTCATGTTTCAATAACAACATCTACTCTGATCTGACTTGCTTAAAGAATTTTTGTTTTCTTCTTTAGTACAGATAACTAATACTGCTTCTTATACATGGCAGTCTGGAATATTAATGAAAACATTTTTATCATTATTTTTCCACCCATTTTAATAAGATGTCTATGCTATTTCAGTTCAATAGACCAAGGTTACATTTCATATAATATTAGTATATTATAATTGTGTGTGTATTTACTCTGAGCTAGATGATACTCAGGTAGATAGGATTTGTCACCATTATTGTGATCATATGTTACACAATAAGACTTCAAAAACTTTAAGAAAATTTTTCTCCTATAAAACAGATTTTTTAAAAAAATGCAAATAAGCTGACATGCTGGCCAGATACATTTTGTTGCCCAATCTTAGCCAGAAAGCAACAAATAAACTGTATAAAAATAAGATAAAATAAAAGAAACTCTAAACATGCAAAATAGATCTTGGCCATTAATTAATTAATTGTATAGTGCTTTCATTCTTTAAGTAAATATTTATTAAGCTTTTGTTATTTACTGAGGATATAGCAGTAAATAAAGCAAACATGATCCCTGCGTTTACAATTCATATGTTCTAGCAGAGGAGAGACATAAAATCAATTATTGTACAATACATTATTTGATTAAAATTGAGGTAAGTGTATTAATGAGAAGTATAGGGTACTATGAATTAGGATAACAGGAGTCTGACTTAGTGCTTTGCATATGAATGTGTTTATCATGGAAATAGGTGTGTCTGTGTGTGTGTTTTTCAAGGGTGATTAGGTAGATGTGCCAAAGTATACTACATGTAAGCAGAAGGCAGAAAGATATATAGGAAAACTAGAGAAATCTGTGTGTGAAAAGATCCTGCAGTGGAAAGGAGCATATTTTTAAGAACTAGGCCAATGTACCTGGGATATAATAGGAAGAAGAAGAGTGGGAGAAGATGAGGCTAATGAGGTAGGCAGGGATTAGGGCTGCACCACAAATATTTATTTGTGCAGAAATATGACATACCTTATAATTGTATATGTATTTTCACCTTTGACCTCTTAAATCCTCTCAGTTGTGACTTAGTTATAACTTGATCCTTTCAATAACTTAACTTTTTTTCACAAGTAAAATGTTTAATATTATAGATTTCAGTAGTCATTATGTACTTGTTACTGACAATCTATTATGTTTTAAAAATGTTAAAAACATATCAGATGTTTCATTTGAATAAGATTAAATTTATAAGCTATTTTTCTATTATTAAGTTTTCCCATTAATACATATTTATTCATTTATTTAGGTCTTCTTTTATATTATTCAATAAAGTTTTATAATTTTCGTCACAAATGTATTGCATAATTTTGTTGAATTTATTCCTAGATAATCTTATGTATTTATTCTAAAGTAAATGGAATTTTTTCCTACCAGATTTTCTAACAATTTTTACTGCCATGTAGGAGTAGTATAAATTTTGTATTTTGATCTTATACCTGGTAACCTAGTAAAGATTTTGAGGTAGACAAGCATGTAATCTTTAAAAAATCATGAATGAAAGAGGAAATAATGATAGCAAAATCCCCAAGAATTCTTTTTTTTTAATCCTCAGATAGTGAATTGAAGAATGGGCAAATAAAATTGTGAAAATTTAGAGGTAGAAAGGTGGTGAAAAGTTTTACAAACGAATTTAAATTTCAATGAAAAGCTTTGAATTCAAATAAAGGATTTTTTCTGAAATGGATAAGAATGGCTGCGAAGATGGTTGTTAGGAGACAGTTGTCTGTGGATCTATCATGTTCCTGCACATCTTGGGAGCAGAGGCACAGACTGCCTTTGTGTCTGACTATCTTTTCAAGGATGTTCGTGTAGTGAACAGACTAGGAAAGTAGAGATAGCAAAGCAGAGGGCAGGCTGTTTACTGTACAATACAATAAAAATAATGTCTTGCTATGGGGCAAAAATCAGGGAGGTCCATTCTGAAAGAGTTGGGTACCCCAACCTTGCACCTCTCCTGCAACACATCCTACTGCACATGTAACATCTCCTGGTCCTTTGCACATCCTTCTGTGTGAGTTGGGACTTGGGGTACCAACATAAATGATGATACTCTGGGTGCTGCTATTGCTGTGAATAACAAACTGTCTTTTGTCTCTGACCCAGGAATCTCATGTCTTTTGCCAGCATCCATAAAACTGTCAGGCTAAGTGATGAAACCCTTCACAATTTTTGACTGTTTTGTAATTGCGGAAGGGATGCTGACAGAGACATGGCTTTTTGGAGAAAGAAGGATTAGAGCCTCACAGCTGATTAATGGGATTTGAGAGAAGTTCGTTGTTATTGGAAACAAACTTGACCAAATTATACAGTTAGCAAAGCAATACATATTCCTCCACTTTATTGCCTGTTAATAAGGGGAATTTGGGGAGGTAGTTGCGTCTGAGAACCAGGGGGGTAGATTTGAAGACAACTGCATGAATTGTTGGGGCTACTTCTCCATGAACAGAGGGACCTCCTTGACAGTCCAGCAGCAGTCTCAAGTCCACCTGATTGTTACCACTAGAGCTTAGATGTGTCTGGGTTGTGCAGCAAGGGATGGGGGGAGAAACAAGTTTGCATTTCCTTTTAGACAACAATTTTAAAGATAACTATTTACACTGAGCATAAGAGATAGATTCATGACTGTATGTACAAGAAACCAGGCAAATCATTAGAACTCTGGCTAATTTTCGTGGGAAATGAGTGAGGTGGATCATTTAATGATGGTGCTAACATAAACAACAAATAGAAAGAAGCTCACAAAAAGAATCAGTTTAATTGGGAATAGAACATTGTGATGGGAATACATATGCCATAGTAAATTATGTGTGCATTCAAGGAGGCAAAGAAAGACAAAGGTTTTTAAAAGCAACAGAGAAAAGTATGCATAATTTGTTTTGAAACAAGGAGAACATTCATTACAGGGGCTTATCACAGGAGTTGTCACCAGTTCATCAGTGGGAACAGTGTCAGGTAAGTATTCGTGTACATCTGGCTAGCTTTCCTTGTTACTCACGTAGCGAGTTGCAATTTGAAAAGTTCTTGGCGAAAGTTTCTGTTACAGACATATGTGCATAAGAGAGTCTTTGCAATGGTTCTTATCATAGGCATGTCTGTGTGAGGGCCCTCCCTTCTCTGCTTCCTGGCTTTATTTATCTGTGTTTTGTTAGAGTTTGACACATATTACTCCATTTTGATTCTGACAACTTTCACTTTTCTCCCTTTCAATGAAGATCTTTCCCTAGAAGCATTGCTGATCAATCATTTTGTAGTTAGGTTTTCATTGTCCCTTGCTGCTGGGATGGACCTGTTGCCGTTGTTGGTCTGGTCCCATGTCAAGGTTATGGCCAGCAATTTTGAGGCAGTGTCAAAATTCCTTTAGCCACATTTGAGCAACGAGAAAGTTTAGAAGGGGTGGCTCTCAGGTTAAGTCTGCCTGGAGTTCATTATTAAGGTGATAGCTACCATTTTGAAGCTTTGGAGCAGCATTAACATCAGGAGTTGTACTTCTGGGAAATTTAACAAATGACAGATACAAAATTTAAAAAGGAAAAAAAAAAGTAAAATTAGTAGTAATTTGACAATCCCTGTTTGCATGATGATTTTGAGCTATGAACCTAGGCTTAAGGACAACCAATTGAATAAAATACACCAATAGCCTGCCAACTGACAAAGGTAGACATTAAGAGGGGTAAGTGTCTCACTATGATATGGAGTCTTGTTCTGACGTGTTAGAAAAAGCTGTCTACAGTATGAAACTATCAACTTCTCATCCTGGTTTGTAGTTCAAATGTCTCTAGTTGTGGTATCAGGTGGTTTGCTGTGTGGTGCATATATCAGGCACAAGACTTTTCTTTTAAAATTCATTTAGTTTCAGCTTATGGGGCTTCAGGACAAGAGCAGTTTCCAATTTTAGTAATTCTATGGAAGAAATATCCAGAAGCTCTAGCTGAGATAATTGACGAAGGTGGCTACACTAAACAACAGTTTTTCAATATAGAAAAACAGCCTTTTATTGGAAGAAGATGCCATCTAGGGCTTTCATTGCTAGAGAGGAGAGTCAATGCCTGGCTTCAAAGCTTCAAAGAAGCTTTGACTTTCTTGTTAGGGAATAATGCAGCTGGTGACTTGAAGTTGAATCCAATGCTCATTTTCCATTCCAAAAATCCTTGGGCCCTTAAGTATTATGCTAAATCTGCTCTGCTTGTGCTCTATAATTGGGACAACAAAGCCTGGAAGCCAAAACATCTGTTTATAGCATGACTTACTAAATATTTTAAGCCCACTGTTGAGACCTACTTCTCAGGAAAAAAAAAAAAAAGAAGGAAAAAAATCCCATTTCTTTCAAAGTATAACTGCTCATTGACAGTGCACCCAGTCACCCAAGAGCTCTGATGGAGATGTATAAGGAGATTAATGTTGTTTTTGTGCCTGCTAACACAACATCTATTCTGCAGCTCATTGATCAAAGAGTAATTTTGTCTTTTAAGTCTTACTATTTAAGGAATACATTTTGTGAGGTTATAGCTGCCATAGATAGTGATTTCTCTGATGGATCTGGGCAAAGTAGATTGAAAAACTTTTGGAAAAGATTCACTATTCTAGATGCCATTAAGAACATTCATGATTCGTGGGAGGAGGTCAAAATATCAACATTAATAGGAGTTTGGAAGAAGTTGATTCCAACTCTCATGGATGACTTTGAGGGGTTCAAGACTTCTGTGGAGAAAAAACTTCAGATGTGATGGAAAAAACAAGAGAACTAGAATTAGAAGTGGAGCTTGAAGATGTGACTGAATTGCTGCAATCTCATGATAAAACTTTAATGGATGTGGAGTTGCTTCTTATGGATCAGCAAAGAAAGTGGTTTCTTGAGATGAAATCTACTCCAGGTGAAGATGCTGTGAACATTGTTGAACAATGAAGAATTTAGAACATTACATAAATTTAGTTGACAAATCAGCGGCAGGGTTTGAGAGAATTGACTCCAATTTTGAAATAAGTTCAACTGTGTATAAAATACTATCAGCTTTGTATGCTACAGAGGAATCTTTTGTGAAAGGAAGAGCCAATTGATGCTGTAAACCTTACTGTTGTCTTATTATAAGAAATTGCCACAGCCATGCCAACCTTCAGCAACCACCACCCTGATTAGTCAGCAGCCGTCAACATAGAGGCAAGATGCCCCACCAGCAAAAAGTATTACAATTTGCTGAAGATTCAGATAATTGTCAGCATTTTTTAGCAATAAGGTATTTTGATTTAAGGTATGTACTTTTTTTTTTAGACATAATGGTATTAAGCACTTAAAAGACTACAGTAAACTGTAAACATAACTTTTATATGCACTGGGAAACCAAGAAATTCATGTTTCTCTTTATTGCAATATTTGCCTTATTGTGGTGGTCAGGAACAGAAATTGGAATATATCAGAGGTATGCCTGTATCATGTTTTCACATATATGACATTTTGGAGAAAGCAAAACTATAGCAGCAGAGCCCAAACTAGTGGTTACAGTGGTTAGGGGAGGGACGTGGGTGTAACTCCAAAGACTCTTCACAGGGGATTTGTTTCAATAAATTATATTCAGCATAGTTTTAGTATGAGTAAGTTTTATCATAGTCTAGTCTTCTGAACATTGCCCATAAAATATAGTATATATGATGAGAGAAAATGTGTGTATGTGAGAGAAATAAAGAGTTTTCATGAGTGTTATGAATAATCCTAATCGTATTTTCTTTAATTTTTGATAATATATATAGCTATATAGTTACATTTTGCATATTTATACTCCCAAATTGTGTTAGACTTAGTGTAATTCTAAATTTAGTTTTAATTACCAAGTCTACACCTGATGAGTGTTGTAGTGGGGACAGGGGAGGTGTCGGTTGGGTGGTGTTGAAGACAGTGGCTGGGACATTTCAAACTCAGAGTCATGGTAATAGCTGTTCATGTCTCTGATTTTCCATAGACACCCCATCACAGCGGGTGCAGTTTATTCTTGGAACTGAGGATGATGACGAGGAACACATTCCTCATGACCTTTTCACAGAACTGGATGAGATTTGCTGGCGTGAAGGTGAGGATGCTGAGTGGCGAGAAACAGCCAGGTGAGGATTTTTGTTGAAGGGTGAAGATATATTAGAGAAGTTTCATGTTATTAGAAGAATAGACCCCTAATGCAATAATTTTGCAAATATCCATGACTGCTGCTGATTTCTGAAGTTGTTCTTCTGGCCTGGGCGTGTCCTATGATGGGATGTGGGTCAGAATGAAATCTGAAGGCATTAATTATAGTCAACAGTGATGCAGAGCCAGCAACAGCTGCAGTCTTAAAGATAAACAGTAACAGAATTTGTGTCATCAACAAAACAATAGAAATCTAAAAGTAATTTATTTCTATGTTTTCAACTGCTGACTTGTGCTCAAATTAGTGATTTTACATAGTAATTTGAATGTGGGGCTTTTTTTAAAGAAAGGGCAAACATTGCAATGAGAGGTGTTAAGTACAGTCCTGGATTTCATGTGCTATTTGGTGAGGATAAAATATTTTGTGTTTCTAGCATATGCATACATTTAAGCATAGTGGTTTTCTTCTTTTTTTCTAATTAATTTATTTTTTATTGGAACATAGTTGATTGTACATATATGTGGGATACAGCATTAAACATCAATATCTGTGTGCAATATTGTGATGTTCAAATCAGGATAATTAGTATATTCTTCATTATACAATGTAATCGATTTTTGTGGCTCTTTACCAATTCCTCCTTTCCCTCCTTCCCCCACCCTACTTCCCATCTCTGGTAACCTCGGTTCTGTTTTCTTCTCTTGCAAGTTCAACGTATTATTGTGATTGTTGTATCTTCCTTTCTTATTTTTATTTATTTGTTTATTTATTTATTTTTTTTAGCTCACACATATAAGTGAAAACATGCGATATATCTCTTTCTGTGCCTGGCTTATTTCACTTAACATTATTTTCTCTGTGTTCATCCATGTTGCTGCAAATGGCAGGATTTCATTCTTTTTTTTTGCCAGAGTAGTATTCCATTTTATAAATATACCACTTTTTCCTTATCTAATCATCTGATGATGGACATTTAGGTTAGTTCCAACTCTTGTCTATTGTAAATAGAGCTGCAATAAACATGGGAGTACAGGTGCCCCTTTGACATGATGATTTCCATTCCTTTGGGTGACTATCCAGCGGTGGGATTGTTGGGTTGTATGGCAGTTCTATCTGTAGTTGTTTAAGGGATCTCTATACAGTTTTCCATAAGGGCCACATCAATTTACAGTCCACCAACAGTGGGAGGGTTCCCCTTTCTCTGCATCCTCACCAGCACTCATTATTTTCCGTCTTTTTGACAATAGCCAGTCTAATTGGAATGAGGTGATAACTCAATGTGGTTTTGATTTGCATTTCCCAGATGCTGAGTGATGTTGAGCATTTTTTCATGTATCTGTTGGCCATTTGTATATCTTCCTAGTGGTTTTCAAAATATATTTTAAAAAATTACTTTTAAAAATCAGTTGTAACTAGTGTTTTTGTATTGCCATGTCATTGATGAATTGACATAAAAAGTAATAAATTAAACTTTGTGTTTACTTTTTACTCATTCTTGCTCATTTGCTCATTTATTTAACAAACATTTATGGAGGTTCCATTATGTGCAATGGACATAGAACAAAAACAACAAAAATCTTAGATATTGCCTTTAATGATCTCAGTCTAATTTAGACAGGTAAACAAAGTTGTGAATGTTATATAATGAATGCTATGGTACAGGTGTACACAAGGCACTGTGGACCTACCCAGGGTTGTCATTTCTTACTGCTTCCCAAATTTTAATACGAGTATCATGATATGATGACCTGGGGTCTTGTTAAAATGTTGATTCAGTGGGCCTCAGGCATAAAATCTCAGATCCTGCTATTCTAACAAGCTCCCAGTTGATGTCATGTCAAATGTTTTTGGCTTGAGGATCACACGTTGAGTAACAAGTATCTAAACCACAAACAAGCATCTAAACGAGGGTGAAGAGAGGGGATCAGGATAGCTTCCCTGGTAGAGGTGATTCTTGAGCTGACTCTTGAAGATTGAGTTGGAGTTATCTAGACCGAAAAGCAGAGGGGGCCTCATTCTAGACAGAAGGAGAAGGACGTGCTCAAATGCATCATTTATCCAGGTTCTATGTTTTCTTAGGCTGTCCCTTCCATGGTCAGACTGCTGTATTATTAGAAATTCTTTCTGTTGAACATATTTGTTAGTGGTCCTCAGATTGCAACAGCTTTCTGCAGACCATGGCACTTCACTGGATCATGTTAAACTTGTGGCTGCACTTAACCGTTGCCTAATTCTGTCTGCCCAGAGTTAGTGTGGAATTAAATGTTCAATCATGATAATGAATATTATGAATAATAGCTCAATTAATTTTTGTTTGATATATTTTGAGAGGCCTTTACAGCTCTCCTTTATTTAAAAAATACTAAAAGCAAGTAGAATGAAACCAAAAAGGCTATCACCTAGTTCATCCCTGTAAATATTTTTTAAAAATAAAACTAGTAACTGGCCAGTTAGCTCAGTGAGTTAGAGCGTGGTGCTGATAAAGCCAAGGTCTGTAGTCAGTCCTTGTTATCAGCCAGCAAAAAACCCCCAAACAACTAATAACTGCCAATATTTGAAATTCAAAAAGTATAGGATAGTAGAAGGTAGAAAAACAAAAGTATTCCTCTACCCTTATTCACATTATCTCTCTTCAAAGGTAATTGCTGTTAACAGTTTCTTTGCATCTTTGCAAAAACCCAATTTTAATACCTAGATCTGCATGTAAATGTATGCTTTTTAAAATTCACACAATAGGGATTATATAATATATAGAGTTCATACCTTATTTTTTTCACCAGTATTTAGAACATTTTCCACGGTGACAGTACAGATTTACACAATCTTTTTGTATAAATTAACCTTATTTGCATTCAGTTATATGGATGATTTTTCATTCATTTATTTAGCCAGTTTCAGTAGGCATTTCGGTTTTTTAATTTTTTTCCATAAGAAATTGCTGCAATGATCATTTATATATATATATATATACATATATATATGTATGTATGTATGTATGTATTATTTTGTAGGTATTTATGTAGGGTGATTTTCCTAACAGTGGAACTTATGAACCAAAGAAAGCAGACATCTTTTTTTACTTTGATATATATATTGCAAAATTACCTTCATAAAATGTTTTGATAATTTACACTTCCACCAACAGTATATGAGAGTGCTTATTTCCCCAAAATCCTTGCCACACTAAATCATCAAACTATTTAAATTTTTTTTCCAATTTTATAGATGAGGAAACATAAATCTCATTGTTTTTAATTTGATTTCTTTAATTATTAGTGAGGTTCAACGTCTTCTTATATGTTTTAATTTTTTTCTGTGAACTAACTTCTTTTTTTAACCCATTTTATGTCAAATCATTTATTATTTTCTTTCTGAACACTTCAAATTGGTGGTGTGTTATTCTGTGTGAATTACCTTTTTGTGAAAAATTTTACATAAATTAGTCAGTGTTCATTATGATGCTTTCTATTGTAATATTTTAAAAATAGAACTAAATTTAAAATATTTTTATATAACCTGGTAAATTTTAAGATTAAGAATGTTCTACCTTATTTTTTTAACTGCATCAAAAACTAACTACATGAGAATTTTACAAATACATAACATACGTGCTCATCTTTATTTGTTGACAGAAAAGCAATATATATAGTCATCTTTTCCACAAATTACTGATATAACTTTTGCCCTTTCATGATTAAAGAGTTGTTGATAAGGAAGTTAAAGTTGTTGATAAAGGGAGGAAGTTAAAGTTTTTTCCCTGTTTAAGGCTAGAAGCATCTGTGTTTCACTGGTTACAAGAAACAGGTGTTCTTGAACGACTTGAAGGAAGGAGATTTGCTGGTTATGATGACTAGACAGATATGATTAGTTGAGTCTCTTTAATCTATTGCTAAGAAGTACTTTTTGGAAGCATTTCTTTTAGATTCTCTTCTTTAACCCCATGCTACAGATAGAGGTGATAAGTAAAATTGGACTATGTATTTTCACATGAGTAACTCCAGTATTTTTTAAATGGTTGGTGATTTTTCACCTTCCAGATCCAATAATGATTTATTCATTTTAACCGGTAACTATCTTGTAACTTGCCCACTCATAAAGTTAGGAGGTGGCAGAAGCAATAGTAGAATCTAGCTCTTTCACTCTGTCACGGTTGAGCAGGTAGGATTTTATCATGCTCTAGTGGATTAACTTGAATATGTTTATCCTAAACCACCAAAATATATTGTTGTTTATTTATAAAGAATAAAAGAGATAATCCAGTTAATTATTAACATTCTCTAAGGTTATTAGATCCTATGTGTGTTTTTAGCTGTGCTTCTGGAACCTTATGCATGCTACAGCTGTTTGAGGTTCAGGGAGACATCTGATTAGCAATCAAAATAGTAACAGACATTGAAGAGGAGGGTAGATGAATTTTGGCTGAGACACAATACTTCAGGGAAGAACAGAACGTATTTATTTAGAACTGAGGAATACAGTAGGTTTTAAAGAGGCAGAAGTAATTTTGCTCTGGTTTCCCTAGTCCATCTAAAAAGGCTAATTTCAGTTAATTCATGACTCTGATTTTTCAAATGCGATTTAATAAATCATTAACATAACTATTTGAGGCACTTCTTTTATTGTGATTAATATTCCAGGTGGGATTAATAATTTTTTATCCTAACAGGAATAAAAAGGATATTTTATCAGCATATTTGCACCTGTCACATACCACATCTTGAATAATTTATGTCCACTGTGGTTGCCAAGTAAAACTTAAGAAAAGTTTTAGATTTGGAAGCTAGATTTTTAATTCATAATTATTTTATAAATGTTTGTGAAAACCAGCTGTTCACTTTTAAAAACCCTAAAAGAAGCCATATGAAGAAGCTAATGAAATCAACACAACTACAGTGTTCTGCTTATAAATAATGTAATGTTATTAATAGAAAAGTGAGCAAAGCTACCACAGCTGTGCAATTGTGGAGACATGCTTGACTCACTCTGGTTGCCCTTTAAAAATGTTTCCCACAAATGAGCTTAGAAGAGGCAAAGTGAGTGGTAGCAGTTAGGTCTCTGATACATACATGGTAGTGAGAAAAGGATTATTATATCAAAATAATTTTATTGATGCTATGAAGGCATTTGATACTCAAGATTAGTAAAGGTTCAAGTCATCTGAATTCTTCAGTGGAAAGTGAGGCATAAAGATTATGCGCATTAATAGCAGCTAACGTCTGTAAATACTAGGTTTGGATGTATTTCATTTTCTTCTTAGGTGACTATAAGTATTATATGACTACGTATGTTATTTTCTAGCCCCACCCTAATCATGTCCCCCCTCCTGCCATGTCTCCCAACTATCCTAAAAGAGAATGTTTTCTCTTGAGACACGCATTAATTTCCCCAAGGCTATAATTTTGAATATAGTAATTCCTTTTGGTTGATATAGTAAATCTTTTTTGTTGGGTAGAATCAGAGAATAAAATTTCTTAGAAAGGTTAATCTGAGTTGGTGGAAATAGAATACACAAAAAATTCTCTAGAAATCTAGTTCTGTAGTTTGTAAGTGGCAGAAGAATTTTATTTTGTATACGTTTAATTTTTGTACATTTTTAATATGTAGAGGAGATTATCATCAACTTAATACTGAAAGAATTCATGAAACACCTATTTAATGTTATTTAGGAGAAAGACTCCAATGTGCTAATCAGGGTGAAAGCAGATCCAGACATACTAAAGGAAATGAAAATAATCTGCTTAGGGTTAAAACCTCCCCTGTCCCCTACAGAGAATGTCACGTAATAGGCCTACATTTATTTATTTAGCATCATTCATCACTTCTCATTCATATCTGAGACTCTTGTTTGCTTTGGTTTGCTATTCAAACAAATGTCAGTGGCATTTATTTGAAAACTGGAACAAATTGCAGCACTTTAAGGTCATTAATTGCAGTCAGGCATTTTGCAGCACAGTGTATTCAGTGATGACAAATCTTGAAGCAAAATCTGGTGTGTTCCCAAGCCTGTTCATTTCTAGTTTAAAGGATAAAATGGAATGAAAAAACAGAAGAGAGAGATATACTTATGTACTTATGTATGTATATTATTTTTAATATAGTCTCTTTAATTTTTAAAAAAATATCTCTTAAAGCTTTTGGCATCATTCTGGAGCTGGGATCAAGTAGAAAAATGGACAAAAGGCATAAACATATATTTCACCAAAAAGGAGACACATATGACAAATAGCACATAAAAAGATGCTCAACATCATTCATTAGTCATTAAGGGAATGCAGATTAAAACTACTATATCACTGCATACCTAATAGAATAGCTAAAATAAAAAAAAAAAAAAAAAAAAAGAAAAAGCAGCCATAATAACAAATGCTGGTAAGGGTAAGAAGAAACTGAATCTCTAATACATTGCTGGTGTGAATATAAAATGGTAGAGCCACTCTGAAAACCATTATGGCAGTTCTCATAAAATTAAACATGCACTTACTATATGATCCAGCAATTGCATTCTTGGACATTTATGCCAGAGAAATGAAAATTTGTATTCACTCAAAAATCTTTGCATGAGTGTTGTCTGTACAGTCCAGATGTCCTCCAACAGATGAATGGTTAAACAAACTCTGATGCATCTAATTATAAAGGGGAATATTATTCAGCAATAGAAAGGAACAAACCATTGACACATACAACAACTTGGATGGATCTCGTGAGCATTATGCTTGTGAAAAAAAATGTCAGTCTAAAAATGTTGCAAATTATATGATGCTATTTAGATATCCTCAAAATGATAAAACTATAGTGATGAGGAATAGATTAGTGGGTTATGGTGATTAAGAATACATTAGTCCATGGGACAGGAACAGAGTGAGGATTGAAAATACAAAGGTGTAGCACAGGGATTTCCTTTTTTGTGATGGAACAGTACTGTATCTTGATTGTGGTGGAGGTTAGTTAGATGAATCAATAGATGGGATAAAAATGCATAGAACTACACACACAAAAACATACACATATGCACACACCCCACATCTTATTAGGATTCTTAAAATTAAAAATTTGCTTTTAAATGAGCCAAGATAAAATGATGGAAATACTTTATCACATTTAATTATCTTGACTATTATGTAGAAGTAAAATTGAACTGTAGATTTCTTTGTAAAAAAGGGTTTATCATTTTATATAGATTAAGAGGCCCATAAGTATTTTATAAATAAATTTGTTATTAATGTTATTACAATGTACAAACAATATTATTGTGTAGGTCAGTTTATAGAGTTATACTTAAGCAATTAAGAAACAATATGATTTTTTGGTAATGTACAAATGCTCTTTTCAGGGTTTCTTACTTAAGTAAAAATTTTAAAGAAAACATTTTAGAAGGAATTTTGTATATAGGGATGACAAAAAGTACTATAACTTCAGAAACCTCAATAGAGGACATTTTCCCATTAAAAAAAATCTATATTCCCCAAACACTATTACACTCTTCTATAACCATAGGTCTTCTTTACCACCCAATAGACTGGAAACTAGATTTCAAGTTTAACAAGGTTCTTTAGTCAAAATAACAATAGCATAAAGGCTGCTACACAGTCTCCTTTTTCTTTTGTTCTTTTTGTCTGATAACCACATCATATGTCAGTAGTACACAAGGTGATAGAAGATTTAATAAAAGTTTGTATTCACTCCCCTGCTTCCACTTCCTTGTGGAAAGTTTCATTACAGCCTATTCTACAGAGTAGGATGTTTGAGCCTTATTCACAAAGGAAAAACATCTATTTCTATCTAGAATAGTAGTTAATAAAGAAAAAAATGTGGACAGTAGAAAAAGAGGGAGAGAACAAAGTACATTTTTCAGCTTGAGATTGGTACTAGACAAGAATGAAAATTAAATGTTAAATCAGATGTTTCCACTGTAGGCATTAACATAAGATCTTTTATCTGAAAGGGACCATAAATTTAACCAAGTAATTGTATTATGATGGGAAATGGGCACAAACTCTAGAGAAAAACAAAATTACAAATGACTTGAAGTTGAATCCAGGTTTGACAAGGCCACTGGCTAGGTGATCTTAGGCAAATTATTTAATGTGCTGAATTTGGCTCATCATTTTATAAATGAGAAAACTGTGGCCCAGAGAAGTCGAAAGACTTTCCCTTCAGCATGTGGTGGTTTAGCTGAAGTACAAATAAAACCTATATTTCTTTTTATTCTTAACTAGTCCAAGGTACTTTCTACAATAATATTCCATCTCAATATTTCTGCCAAGAGGCTGATCCTTTGTGATACTGATATTCATAATGTGACCATGGCCTTACTTTTATATCTGGCAAGAAATACTAGTTTATTATATTTACTAAAATCATATTTGCTCTTACCGTTAATTCTAATTAGGATTTTTATGCTGGCAGGAATAGCTAAAATGTTGATCCATTATCAGTTGGGATAGGCTATATTATGCTATAAAATGGTAGAATTAAGTTGGTCATCTATAAGGAGTAGATTTAGAGAGCGAGTCCCCAAAAGGATAAGAGATTGAATGGCTTGTCTCAGAGCAGTAAAAGCATTGGTTTCTTTTTATCCCTTTTACTTATCTTGTTTCCAATCAATCCCAGGTATCACTTGCTTTTTCACTCCAAGAAGGCAGTGTTCTCTCATTTGGCAAAATGATACAAGGTTCTTCTATTCTCCGTCCCCGGCAAGAACACCCAAGGATGGGGTCTGAGCTCAGTTCTCATATATTCAGTCTGTAGGAGTGACTGCTATCACTAGCTTCCATCAAACCAACTCCAAAAGGCTTTTTCTTATGGAATAGGCTGCAAATTATACTAGTTTCCCTAAATATCCAGTGAGAAAATTACCAATTTAATTGTTTATTTAAGGCTACAATATTCAGGTTTAAGACCTCCCACTAAAGAAAAATGAGTATTCTCTCATTTTTTTAAAATTAGCATTATCTTTCCATGAAGAAGCATACTCTTTTTATTAGCTCTGCAATAGATTCACTGTGACCGCTGGTTAAACATTTTTATTAAGATGTTTCTTCAGAGCTAGAAAAAGAAAAACTCATATTTATTAATTTGTTTTTAATCATCTTTCAATTACAAAAAGAATGCTTGTTAAATGGAATTAAGATGAAATAAACCTAGTGGCTTGGGCTAGCTTTTACATACTTCCCAAACCTATGAAACCAAGAAGTAGTATGAATATCTTTCTATTTTTACCTTTTGTTGTTGGGATAAAGGATCATTCACCTATGATATAATATTTAATGTGCTGGTAATATTTATTTCTATAGGTGGTTGAAATTTGAAGAAGATGTGGAAGATGGAGGGGAAAGGTGGAGCAAACCTTATGTGGCTACTCTTTCATTGCACAGCTTGTTTGAACTGAGAAGTTGTATTCTGAATGGAACGGTGTTGCTGGACATGCATGCCAACACTTTAGAAGAAATTGCAGGTATATCATTCTCCCCCTTAATTGATTTTACTCCTATGTGTACAATTGATTTTTTGATATTCTCTTTTTCTTGTAACTCTGTACATATGTGAACTTTGGAAAACAAACTCTCATGATCAGTGTATGGAGCCTTAAAAGTCATTTTACCCTATCCTTTCGTTTGGGGTAAAAAGAAGTTGAATCTCAGAGAAATATGGTCTAGGTTGTCGGTGGCAAGTCTAGAACAAGGACCTAGGTATCTTGACTCCCATTCAGTATTAATGTTTTCCACTATAATATTTAGACTGTCATCATTAGAAAATTGAGAGAAAAAAACTTGAAAGCTAGCAACTGATTTTTCAATATTCAAATGCATGAAATAACCAAATGAAAAAAATTCAATAAACAGGAAACATGTTGGTTTAGAATGGATACAGAAAGATATGGTCATGTATTTTAAACTGAATTAAAACTTGTGAATTCTAAAGGAAGTCATGTGATACAGTTGAGATTCGTTTTGTAATTTAATACTATGACTAGCTCCTGAGATGAATGATTAGTATTAGAATCCTGTTATGGCTATATAACACAAGCATTTATATTTAGGCAATGCATTACTGTTACAGAATAGAGTCAAAGAACTGTATCTTTTGATTTGGAAGACAAGCATATTTTAGTAGAAGCAAAATAATGCAAAAAACACAGAAAGGAGTTTTGAAAGAGTATGAATGAAATGATTTATTGAGGTTTTAAGAATAAAATCAAAGAAAAGAGTGGGGCAGTATTTTTAAGTTCCTAGTTTGAGGAAAATAATAAAAGCAGACTTAAGGAAGACTTCAATATCTTGATTATATTGTAGATATTGGAAAAAACCCAAACCCTGTGTGTGTTTTTTAATCATAATCAATAAGAGACAATTGTATTCTAAAAATGATGTATTAAATTTAATCTTCAGAAGAACTCCGCAAAATAGATGTCATTCTCATTTTTTCAGTGAGAAAACAGAAACTCTCAAATTTTCATGGACCATTTTCCATCCAAGGGACTCTGAGTTTAAGCCCAGTATTTCTTCTATTACACTACAACTGCTGTCTGAAGGAAAAACATGGAGTGGATGTTGCCCAAATTTTAATGGTGATTGATTACTTTAAAAATTAATGATTTGGTCATTGATGTTGATAGGCATGCACTCATAGAAATATGTGTGAAAAGAAAAATAAGTATGAAAAGATATTTTGGCTCACAATATTAAGCAAAACAAAAACAAAACAAAACAAAAAAACCACCAAAACTGAAAACACACACACACTCCCAAACAAGAATAAGCCTTCCTCCCCTAAGTTTTATACAACGCCTTTTAAAACACATAACTAAAGCCTAAAAGACAGTATAAATTTAAATACAGTATAATTTTCAGAAGAACACAGGGTACAGTAACAGTTTGCACTAAATCAAAACTTAAAGAAAAAGGTCAACTTAGAAATTAGAAAACTTCCTAAGTATGCTGGAATAGTAGCTTTCCTGCTCAATATCTTACCTTTACATTACAGGGTCTTGCTGATACCCAATAAACATTTTTATATTTTAATTAGGAGTGAAATGGCTGGGCTTTTCATAGTACCTTGAAGTTTAGGAAACTCATCTTCGTACGTTATCTTTTTGATACTCAAGACAAACTTGGGTCTTGGTATTATTATTGTTACCTTTATTTCATGAAGGGAGAAACTAAGATTCAGGAGATTAAAGACATTGCCCTAAGGAGTTTATTTCTGCTGCTTAACTCAGTGACGGCATTACCTTTGAAAATGGATTAATCCAATAAATTTTGTACTGGCTATATGTAATGAAGCTGTCAAATTCCTCAACCTGGCAAAATTAACCTCAGAACATACCCTTCATACTTT
Organism: Cynocephalus volans; assembly: GCF_027409185.1. Taxonomy (NCBI): domain Eukaryota; kingdom Metazoa; phylum Chordata; class Mammalia; order Dermoptera; family Cynocephalidae; genus Cynocephalus; species Cynocephalus volans. The sequence continues at coordinate 230,443,951 of NC_084460.1, forward strand.
TACCAGGCTTTAAATTTCTTGAAGCTTATAATTGCTAATGCTTTCCTTAGGAAGTTTTTCCTACTAGGAAATCTTCTGACAGTAATTTGACTAAGATTCTGTTGTTCATTTTATCACCTTAGTTCAGTTTTATTTTCTAAAATTATCTTTTTCCTAACCCTGTCCTGTTTCCCCAAGGGGCCTCCCCCACCTTTTTTTTAGGTTAGCTGTGTCAAATCTAGCTTTTTCAAGCAAATTACACTCTGTAAGTCTATCCTTACAATGAAAGTAGTTCAATGGAAGTCTCCGTACCCTAAATAACTTTTTAGTATTCTTTCTGTTCTTCTAATTAGTCTATATTTTTCTGACTTTGAAGTAGCCCAACTTGAACGTTCCATTTTCAATCTAGAGCAGCCTGTAAAATGCCATTCAGAATATGTCAATAGTTTAGAGGTAACATCACATAGAAAAATATTATTACATATTTCTGCCCTCAATAAAATCCCATTTAAAATATTTTTTCCCTATAGCTTGTAATTTTATTTTTTATTTACTGCTATTTCACTTTATGACAATTCAGCTGCATTATTGTGTGTCATTAATAACTGTTTGTAATTAATAAGTATGCTTTACACTTTTAGGACTTCTAACTCTGTGAAGCATTTTCATATCCATTATTATATTTTATTATCACAGAAATCTTAAGAAGTAGGGAGGAGGTTATTTCCCCCATTTTGTAGACAGATAAACAGAAGTGATATGACAAAGGTGACATTTGCAGATATGGAAATAATTTATTTTGATTAATCTATAACCATAAATCTTGTTTTATTCTATATTACTTTAATTTGTGACCATAGTGATTAACAATAAAGCCTGGAACTTTCCCTCTCAATATTTTTCCATATATTAGGAAAAATATTTCCATATATTTTTCCATATATTAGGAAAAAAATCAATATTTTTCCATATAGTAGGCAGTTATTAATATGTATTAGTCCCTAGTTTCAATTTTCCAATAGCTAGATCTGATAATTTATTTTTAAAGGCTGTAAACCTTAGTACTTTGTGAATGCACAGGCTCTGCAACATTAATGTTTTCCAGACATTTCCCAGTAGCAGGATATGACCCAGATATCGTTTTGGGATGATCAAGGATTTTTATATCAATGTTCTGATTTTTTTTTTTTTTTAGCAGACTCGGATAATTCCTGAAAGAGATTTTTGTAGACTTAAGTTGCAGAAAATCCCTTTTGTATCTGGCATGTCTGTCAAGAATTTCTGTTATAATTAAAGTAGGATTTTCTTTTGGATAAAGTTAATTTAAAACATATCTGTTTCTTAATGTTTTGGGAGACTCAACAAATTTAAATTCTGTCCTCCAAAATATTACTTAACCTTTTCAAATACAAAATTCTTCAGATATATTTTCTTACCACAATTTATTCTGATATGAAGATTAATTGTATTGAAAATGCTTCTTAATCATATTCATACAGATTATAGGCAATTTTGTGAAACTATGTTGATCTCTGAAATTCAGCATTATACAGATTAATAATGGAAATATTCTGTCTACAACGTATATACTTTAACCTAATTCTGTCAATGAGAATTAGTAGTTTAAACCAAACCAAAGTTAGTACCATGGACAGATTATCAATCATAGCTCTCAACTCATTAAAACAAACTTTGTTGTTTAAAATCTTTCATTGAAGGAAAAATCCACTGTTTGTTCCATTGAATGTAATCTGCAGATTTCGGGGTATGGGAATAACCATTTATTTTTTAACATGCCTATACTATGACAATCCTTGGTCTGGAAAGTAAGTGTTCAATTGTAGTTTATGCCTTTTGCACATATACTCCTGTTAGTGCTAGCAATCAAATCATAGAATTTAAAAACTTCATATTCCCGACTCCTCCCCTAATAATTTTTAAAGTTATTACAACATGTTTTCTTTTTTTAAAAAAAAAGATGATTGGTAAGGGGATCTTAACCCTTGACTTGGTGTTGTCAGCATGAAGCTCTCCCAAGTGAGCCAACCAGCCATCCCTATATAGGGATGTGAATCCTTGGCCTTGGTGTTATCAGCACCACACTCCCCCAAGTGAGTCACAGGCCGGCACTATTACAATGTGTTTTCAAAGCATTTCTATTCTTATCTTTAACATGGCAGAGATTTATATAGACTCTGCAAAATCTCATGATCTCTAGGGGATTTCATTCAGAAGTCACAGTGAATTGATTATAATAAAATAATTACCTGATTAGAATGAAATTTTTAAAAAAATTTTCTGAGGCCTTCTTACATAAATGCTGCTAGTTTTTCTAGAGCTACTTAGTGCTAGAAGAACATGATTCATTTTTCCTTTTTCTTTGTGCTTCTTCTCTTATCATCCACATCCTGGCACTGTGTTTGGCAGGCTAGACTGTGTTATTTGGGCATCATAGCTTGCTTAGATTGCAGGACTTGACTCGGGGCCCAAAGCCATTATGGTCCATTTTCGTTTCTTACTTTTCAAGTTAATAAAAATATATATTCTAGTGGAGCAGAGAACAATGTAAGTAATTTTTGAATCAGATTTGCTTTGGTACTTAAATCTCACCCTAGTATGTTATATTCTTAAGCAAAATGATTCATTTTTCTAGTTCAGTAAGATATTATTTGATGCAATTATACCTCTGTAGGAGTTTACTGTGTATTTCTGTGTGACTAATGAACAGATGACACAGATGAGTGGTTTTTTTAAAAAAATATTTACTTTCTCTTATGTAAGGGTTTCAAATAAGGACCTTATCTCTGAGAAACTGTGAAGCTAGCACCTATGGGTTTTCGCAGTGCTCAAGCCTGGAAAGATCATGCTTTTGTAGACATTAAAAATTATAAAAAAGTGTGTGGTTTATAATATGATTAATTTTATTATGATTAGGATACCAAGCTGGGATTCATATTATGGCTTATGAATGGAACTGCCTTATAATGACATTATATTGGTGTTTTAGTAACTTACTTTACAACCTCCATTATGAAGTAAATAATGCATAGCTTATATACATTTTTCCATCTCAGCAAGGTTTTAGTGTAATGTCCTATAGGTTGACAATTTATTATTTTCTTTATTTCAAATTAATCCAGGGGTATTATAACTACTGATCTCAAAAGACCTGAAATATAGATTTAAATATAATTTTATGGTATCACACATTTTAAGAATTGAAAGGAATCTTCAAGGTAATTATAGTGACTGACTGCCAAGCATTCTAGGTGTATACTATGGTGGAATCCCAAATATTCATTCTACCTCTTTCCTTTGTGAACATAAAAGTAAAATAGTAAACTAAACCCCATGTGCCAAATATGGCCTACTGCCTGACTTTGTAAAGCTTTTGAACTAAGAATGGTGATTACATTTTACATGGCTGAAAAATAATTTAAAAATTTAATATTTTGTGATGTGAAAATTATACAAAATTCAAATTTTGGTGTCCATAAAAAAGTTTTATTGGTATTCAACCATTCTTGTTTGTACACATGTTGTCTATGGCTGCTTTTATGACATAAAGGCAGAGTTGAGTAGTTGTGACAGAGATCACATGGCCCACAAAGCCTAATATATTTATCATCTGGCTTATTACAGAAAAAGCTGTCTACTTCTGGTTTAGACAATTAACTCCAGAGTAAAGGGCAATTATTGGTCAGTCAGAGCCAATCACATGAATTGCATCTCCTTTGCTAGTGATTGGTTCAGGATGGGTAGGGCTGTGTTGGCTGGACTCAGGAGAATTTTTCCTGGCTGGGGGGAAAAAAACTTATCTTTTAAGAGAAAGTTGCAAAAAGCCAATCTATATCTTGCTGAATGTGAACAAATTCATAAGAAGGTACTTCAGGAAGTTCATGAAAAATTGAATTAGAAGGTAATATAAATCCTTCTATAAACTTTTGGAAGACCCCTCTACATTTCCTTGTTGCTGCTGGCAGCCAACTTATGACCATAAGGAAAATCAACCTGAGGTTAAAGCTTACACCTAGAGGAAGAGGAAGCTGAAAGGATAACAGAGAAATATTAAAGCCAGCCTAACATTGTTCTTTCTGTTAGGTGAGCCAATAAAGTTAATCATTTTTGCTAGTGTGATTTGGGTTTTCTGTTACTGATAAGCCCAACTTTGTCTCTACTTGACATATGAGGGTACTTTTAAAAGTTTGTGGAAAAATTAAATATGAACCTTCCAAAGAACTTTTTACATTACCCTTATACTATTAAAAATATGAGACCCCTATAAATTTTAAACCAGCGACCCTCAACATATGTAAGGGAAACTGCAAAGAAAATCCTGTACTGGGAAATATTTACTGATGGCCTCAATATTTAAATAAGTGCATTAATCCTGGCAATGGCATATGAGATAGGGACCATCTCACAAATAGGGATACTGAGGTTATTCAACTTTGCAAGATCACGCAGCTAGAATATGGTAGAGTGATGCAAGTCTGTTTCCCTAGTCCATTTCCCTTTCACACTGAAGGAAAACATCATTTGTAAGGAAGAATTCTGCTAATTTTGAAGCCTTCAGTGTGCACAATATGAAGTTCATTGTGATCTGCTTTACATAAGGAGTTAGTGCCTCAAAAAACCAACTAAAGTTAATATTTTATCATCTAAAAGCAGATTAATTACACTGAGGTTTATTGAGGTGACCTTTATAGTACTAAGAAACTTAAAATGCCTTTACTCACACTTATTTTACTGGCATTTCTGACACTATGTGTGGTAAATATCAATCTGCATAATTATAGCCTTCTGAAATCTCACTTTCTATTCTTTGTTTTGCAGTTATAGATCTTTCTAATTTAAATACATTTTTAAGGAAAAGTTTGAGAAAGGTCTAACTTTATATTAATGTGAAAGAATTGTTTACTCTCCAAATGTAGGCAATTAGATAGCTGCCTAGGCCTCCTAAGATTTTCATAGATGGACTTTTGCTCACTTAAAGAAGAAACATGAACAATGGGAAAGCCGTGCTCATCTTCTTCCCGCCTTCCCTGTTTAGATATGGTCCTTGACCAACAAGTGAGCTCAGGTCAGCTGAATGAAGATGTACGCCACAGGGTCCACGAGGCACTGATGAAACAGCATCACCACCAGAATCAGAAGAAACTCACCAATAGGATTCCCATTGTTCGTTCCTTTGCTGATATTGGCAAGAAACAGTCAGAACCAAATTCCATGGATAAAAATGGTAAATGTTTCTTTATTATGCTTTTTATAGCTACTATAGGTTTCTGGAATATCAAAATGCTTCTCAATTCTTTAAAATATATTTTATTTGAAAACTATTTATTGAAATTCAGATTGTAAGGAGAAATATTTCTTTTCATATGCATATATAGTCTTATTATCAAGCTTAAAATTATGGAAACCTTAAGAAAAAATTTGTTTTCTGAAAGATTCATGAAAAAAATGCAAAAAAACCCTTATATTTAATAAGAACTTTTAGATTTGAATGCATCGAACATAAACTGAGCATCTATTGCATCCTAAACAAGGTTCTAGTTTGTCTCATAGCTTGAGAATATCATTCAATACTTTGACTTAGGGTCTTTTAGTTAAAACGAATAATGATCATCATATAGTGTTTACGGAAAAAAGATATTGGCTTCATGTTGCTCACAGTCAACAAATCCCATTAGAGATAAGGGTTGAAAAGACTGACTAGTGCATTGCTTGTGGCTGTACATATATTAAGCCCCATTCCAGTTCATGGCCTATTGCTGTTTGCAGTGTGGCATCTTCAACATCCATGGAGCCAATCCACTTACCGCCCTCACATACCAACATAGATGACACCATCATTTTCTGGCAGTCATGACTTACTATGTATTATGCTTCACACTGTTTTATCCTTCCTATATTTTTTGTTTTTTCCTTGCATCCATTTAACCCTTCATCATTTACACTAAGCAAGTTGCTAAGGAATATCTTAGCATTCATCCTTTCCATCAGTCTCATGAAGGAAAATGAAGTTACCATGAAGATGATATGAATTTGTAATTAAAAAATCAGCTATAAAAGTTTCTAGTTCTAAAAGATAAAAATTAATGAAAAGCATTTTCAAATGCTTTACTGGAAACACTGATTTCCACAAATGGACTAAAGCACATGTATTGACAGCATGGGATATCATGTAATTTCACTCCTATTTTCAAAAGCTTCGGAGCTGCCTTAAATACAAATGCAGGAAAGTAAGTTTTCTCCATTCATATCGGAATTTTATCAGTTTTCATACTATTGAATCAAATATACATAAAAAATATAGAAGAAATGCTTTATAAAATAGACGAAGATGATTGGGTGTAATTTTGTCTCAGGATATAGAACAAATGCTTAATTGCAAAATTACTTTTGAAATTCTTGTTTGTTTTTAAGACCTTTCAATGACAATATAAGTCATTGTTTTTACGTAGAAGAATCTACAGTTGTGCGTATATAAATTTCACTAAGAGTTATGAGTACTTTATGGTATGTACCAACTTGTATTTGTAGATCCCACTGAACGTTTTGAGGATGTATAACTTGCTATAAACCAAATCATATATTTAAAATATATTTATATTCTAAATCACAATTTGATTTAAAATATGTGATACATAAAAATTATAAAACTTGAAGCTTTTATGATCTGACAGATGTATTATAAATGTACTGCTTTTGTTATGCTTACAATGCTAGTATTTATTTGGTACGGTGATGTTAAGAAAACAAACACAGATATTTACTAATTTTGACTAGCGGCTTAGCTCTAAATGATTCCAGAAAACTTATTCTAATATACCTATGGACTAACTCTTGAAGAATGCAAATACATTATATAAAAATAAACTTTTGTCTTCATTTCATTTTTTTTTACTGGAAATCAGACAATAAGATATATGTTTGTAGGAAAGATATATGTTTCTTAGAGGCAAAAATCTTGGACTGTGAACTAGGTACAATTTATACCTCTAATTTCATTGGGGATAATGTTTACTGTATAGATAATTTTATTGGTTTTTTTTGTTTGTTCATTTATGGAAGAGGTTATGGAATTTACTGGATTAACCAGTTACTGTAATGTCATGCAGACCTAGACACACTGGTTGTTACTGCTTTAAACAGAAGAGGAGATGATAGAATTATAGCTGTGAATCACCAGTCTACATATAGGTACATATAGATACAAGGTTTTCTGAGAGCCTGCTTTTTGTCTTATTCAGGCAATGACTTAGTTTTCCTGAAAACTAGAATCTGAGTGGTTCTGAAGTGATTCTGTCACCATCTGTACAATCAGCCTTTTTATGAACATATACAGATCTTTGCAAGGCATAAGTTAGGGTAATAAAAACTTGGAAACATTTCTAATAAGATTCATTTACCTAATTAAGTATTGTTGTAGATATGCTGTCAGAAGTGGTTTTCTAAGCCTAGGCTTATAACACCTCCTTATGATTCTGTTTTGCTTCCTTGCACACTTTGCATAATTATGTGTGTTGAGAATTCTGAAAATATGTATAAACTTCAACAATTTAGAAATAAATCTCCCACCCAGAAGTGAAAAAAAAGTGTGAAAGACCTTTACTGCTAAGGTTCTCAATTGACTTATGAACTCCAAACACTGACAAACTCTAGATGAACAAATTGGAATTTATAGTCATAAATATAAATTTGATATTCTGTTCAAAATATGCAATAGAGATTTAAATTTTTGTGCAATAGTACAGAGAGATGCAGAACATTCAAAAGGGTAACAATAATATTCTCATTATTTTTAAAAAAACTCTTTGGTAAAATATTTCATATGAAAAGATTGATGTTCTTCTTTTAAGTTTATAGAATAGGAATTAAATCAAACAAGGCTTTTCTAGGAACTTGGAAACAGAACACATTTTTCTTCCCAAGCATAGGGATAGAAATAAGTCCCCTTCCCTTGTTTAATGTGCTTGTACTTTAGAGGCAAAGCAATTGAAATTCTCTCAAATACAAACTGATACTTATGTAAAGAAGTCTAAAAAAGTCATATAGAATAAGGTTTCTCCTTCCTTAATTGACTTGTTCCTTGAGCATGCTACCTTGGTAGTACTCCCAAGGGTTAACCATTCAGACACTATATTTGGAATATGGACCATCCTCATTTTATAGATTAGATTAACAATTTAGTGTATTTCCTTGTTCTTTTCCTTCCCAAGTCCACACTCTTTTGTTTATACCTGTTTTAGTGACTTGTGATAATTTGTCCATCTTACCTCCAAATACTCTAGCTTTTTTTGTGTGTAATTTTGTTCTTGGTATTCTGAACATTCTCTTCAGGGCTAAGACGCAGGCTGCTATGGTTTCACCATGCATTTTTAATGCCACCATGCTGTGTTTAACTTTCACTTTTCATTAAGCATCAAAACTGTGACAATTAAATGCCTGATTCTGATGTTTTAATAAAAAGTGACAGTTATGTTTGGCAAAACAGCAAAAATAAGAGGAAAATATTACCTACTTTGACATTAGAACCCTGAAAAGGGAATGGGTGAAAAGTACTCAAAATAAATGTATCGAGATTATTCAAATAATTCCTTGAAATTAGAAAGATTTTCTAAAAATAAAAATGAGACTTTTGTGTTAAGTGATTTTAGCATGCAAAATACCTCAGTATTTGTATTTATCATTTAGGTCATGCATTCAATTACATTTGTGAAACATTTGGATACAAATCTATTATAGAGTATTATTGTCCTTGTAATTACCTTTATATTTTAAAAAATAATTTGGGACTATCAGTTTCCTTTAGGAAAGGAAACAAGTTATAGGGTGCCTTCATTTCACTCTGTTCTTTACTAATAATTCCTAACTTTGTTCCTTTTTCTTCACATATATTTTCTCCCTCCTAATTCGAATATTTTCCAGTTGTACCTTTTATTTAAGATCTCAAAAGGAATTACAGAGCAGAATGTCTCTAACTTACTGCTCAAAGCCACAGGTTACTGGAGAACATTTAGATTTGGAAGGATGGAATATGAGCTTACTCTTTATGCCTGTGTAGATTCCAGACCTTAAAGCAATGTACACATATGTATTGTGAATGGTTTTTATTTATGGTTTTGGAAATTAGGTTTATTGTCTTATAATCACTTTTTTTAACAAATGCTGTACTTTTTACTTTCAGATGCACGATGTTTTTATGTATTTAGATATTTATATGCTTTCTTGTTTTTCAAATATTGTGGTCTCCTAAATAAGATATCCAGAGTTTAAAATTTATCCCTCACAATGTTCTATCTTTGAAGAAAAAAATAAGGCTAGAATAATAATTCTTAGAATTGCTTAAGAAAAAACATTAAAAGATTCATGTAGATGAAAGAATGAAACATTATTTAATATAAAGATGATATTTTTTCCATTGGTCCAAGAAAGTTAATATGATGTTGACAATTGTTGAAAATGACATTGTTGACAATTGATGGGTCTGTTCAGAGGCTTGTATTGTCATTACTGAGTTTTGGAATGTCAAGACTAGAGCTTAAGAGCAAACGTATTTCTAGTGTGATGTGTTTAAATTTGTTATTTCTTATATTACATTAATTATTTTCAGGCATACTAATTTTTCTCCAAGTTTAATTATGTGCATATTTTTATGTTTTTGAAGTATAGCTCACCTAATCAACATTTTCTAAATATTTAGCCTTTCTTTCTTCATGTTTCTATTCCCATGAATAAATGTATTGTTACACATGTATGTAACTTTGTCATTCATCTTTATATTTCTTTATTTTGCTCTGTCTTGTGTCTGTCTCTAACAGGCTCATCTCATCTCTGTACCTCCCTCATCTCCTACCCTTTGGGTACTCTAAATGCGTTGAAGGTTTCTGAGGTAGTGTAAACCAGCTTGGTCTCTAGGTTTATAGTAATGTACTTCCATGTCTTCATCCCAGTTTCCTTCTAGTACCTATGATTTACAGTGGATTAAGCAGTAGCAAATAATGATACACTTAAAAATATATTATTCTATTGATTTCAATTTGGCCAAATAGAAATTTGAAAGCTGCTATTTTACAATACTTATATACATAATTTACTTAAAGAAGAAGAGAACTAAAAGACTTAAATGAGTTAATATAATATTTAAGAGATTTTTTGAAAGCATGCTGACAGTTGCCTCAATAATGATACTGATATTACTTAAAGTCATGAAACAATACCTTTGATGTCATCTCATGTTCCACCCCCACAACTTTGTGATGAAAAAATGATTATGCCAGTCTCACAGTAAACTTAGTGAAAACTTTATGGTAGCAAGCAGAAAAGCAGGGCTTCCATTTTGTAGTTAGTAGTCATTGAATTATTCTCAATTTTCTCCTATGCTTGTCTCACATATTTTATAATTTACCCTAGAAAAATACGTGGTTTATGAAAATTTTTTATCTGAGTGATATAATGATCCCTACATGGAGGTCCAGAGAAAAAAATGAATTCATGACTCAAAGAAAACAAATAAAAACAGGGGCTAGCATGAATACTATGTACTGTATGATAAGGTGTAAAACAAATGTTAGAATTTTAGATTTAAGATGAATACCTCTTTGAATTTAATAGGTCAGAAAATAAATGTGTGTGATAGAGAAGGATGATGTTAAATTTCCCAAATGCTTACATTTACATTGTCACAGACACCAGTTAATATTAATGATAACCGATTTATCAGTTTTTGAATAATTTCTCCTGAATGTCATAAGGTTGCTGAGTTAATAAAATATCTTTTTTCATAGTCACATTCATTCCTCAAAATTATTTAGATGTTATAACAACAGAGATAATTAAACAGTGTAATGACATTCACTTAGAGAAAATATTAATATGGACAATTATCAAAGTAATATGAAGAAATAGGAAAAAGCATTTATGTTTGCAAGCATTATGACATAGTGATTAGAAAAATTATCATATACAATTAGCATTCATAAAGCTTCCACACATATGTGAGTGATAAATCTTAATTTCATATTATTTTGTCCTAGAGGGAAAAATACTCTAGCAAATTCTTTGTTGTTCTATTCAGAAACGTATTCAGTTCTGGTTGAAGGTAACATTCTGTACACCCAAACTGGCATTTCGTGAACTACTATTTCCTTAGACATAGCAAGAAAATAAGAGATGTCCTTTCAAAACCTAAATTTATTGGTCCTTCTTATATAATATTTGTGTTAATAAAATTCATTTTGAAATCCAAGCCCATCATCTTCTTCTGAAAGGTGGCAATAATTGGAATAACCTAAAGAAATAAGTGTTTAGACAGATAAGAGTTGTAATTGATAACAGGATTATAAAAATACTTTTAATTTATGAGATTTCCAGTTGTTCTATGGACTATAATTCATATGTGAATTTTGGTTTTATATATATGCTGAATAAAATTTTAAGCTTTATTTAAAGGCTTCTATTTTTTAAAAATAATCCAAACCAAACTTGTTAGTTTAATATTTAAATAATACCCATAAATTTTTTGGTATCCTGCCAAGTTGTCAAAACTGCCTTGAAGTTATACACATTTAATGTGCTATTTTATTTTAACAAATTAATGTACGTTTTTATAAATAACACCAAGATTTGAAATGCTCTTTAAACTTTGCAGGACATTTTATATGATTAAATGTATTTAACTACTAATATTTACTTCTAATTATTTAACTGCTACTCTGAAATGTAAGAGGTAAAATGTGTGGTTTATATTCCTATCTGACATGCTGGTAGCCTTTATGTTTTATTTCTGCATTAGCAGATATTCTATTCAGGTATCTAGAACCTAGAGCTAGCAAGGAATTTACTGTCATCTTGCATGTCTCCTGTTAGTTAAATACTCTCAACTAGGTCATTATCAATATCACTTAAAATATTCAAAGAAAATAGTTTCTAAATCCCTTTCTGATTATCAACTTTATCAGATAATATTTTGTAACAGTTTAATCATTTTAGGAAAAGAATAGCATAGAAATAAATCTCAAATATATTGATAATTGTGATTATTATGTATAATATTAATTGTTACAGTTATTTACAAGAGAAAATATAAATGCCAATGTCTTAAACAATTGTATGAACTGAAGGTAATATAGGAAATGTTCTGCTTAAAACATAAGCTATCCAATTTGTTCAAGTTTTAAGTTCCAGCATATTTTCTATCCAATTCAGTCTCTTCAAAGTTCATGATTTTGCTCTGAGTTGATTATCTCTTTTTGTATGTGTTTGCTGATAGTTTTAAATAATTGTTCTTCCATGTAGTTTTATACCACATGAAATAAATTATTGTAAGAAAGCAGATATATGCTTATTTAATTTTTCCATGACTTGAATCTCACCACTCAATTTTACAGGACATTCAATAAATTTAGTTTTAAATATATCTAATGTTCTAATTCGTGAAAATACGGAAAAATGATGTGAAACTGGTGATTGAAGACATCTGTTAGTAGCACAAATGCATTATGTAAAAGGTTTTTTTAAAATTACAGTTATTATTTTGAGAATGGTAAACCAAATATCTGCTAATGAACAGTTCACAGTCATAGCTGCACATTGCAGTTAGAAATGGGAGAATGAAAATAATTTATGTAGCTTGTCAGACATTTCTCTGAAGTTTATGTGTTTCCCTAGAATATGCTATAAACAGATTTTGTGTACATGGTTTAGAGGTAAATTTGCTTTTAAAAGTCATTTTATTTTTATCTTCGCCAAATGTATTATTGTACTTTGTTTTGTGAAAGCCGATAAATGTTTAAGTTCTAGAAGAATCTTAAGCCTATTACTTTCTGGCAATATAACAATTTTAAACCATAAAAAAATTGTACCTATTAATAAGCAACTGCGGTCTGAAGAGCTTGATAGTCTGAAAAGCAAAATTATATTAATTTTTGAAAGTAAATAGTGTTTTTAATCACACAGTGATTTCTAGGTAACAAAGAATAAGTGGGCTTTGGAGAGAGAATTTATTTATTTATTTACAGTTGAAACATAATTAATTATTCATATTTATGGGATACAGAGTTGGCTATCAGTATTTGTGTACAATATGTGATGATCAAGTCAGTATTATTAGCATGTTCATCACCACAAATTGTAATTATTCTTTGTGTCCATTAGCGAATTTCTCCCTAATCCCCCTCACCCTCACCCCTTCCCATATCTAGTGACCACAGATCTGTTCCTTCCTTCTCAAAGTTCAATCGTTGTATTATTGTAGTGGTTTCTTTCTTTCCTTTTTTCTTAAGAGAATTTAAAGAAAAGGTTTTTTTGTTTCTGTTTTTGTTTTTGTTTTTATATATTTGCAAGGAGGTGAGAGAAGTTCAGACAGAGACTGTAGTAACTGGAGATGATGAGACCAAATGTGAACTCTGAATAAAATTGGGATTTAGGCACAGGCATAGAGAAGAGTTAGGCAGAGACAGTGTTTCCAATGTCTAAGACTGATGAGAATAGCAGCAGTGTTCTGGAGTAACTGAGTTACCATCATAAATATAGTGAAGGCTTCAAAGTTGGATTGTCCTTACCCAATTCACAGCAAAAGTAAAAAAGTGAAGATGGCTAGAAAAGGTTAAATTCTCTCATTTACTAAATATGAAGTTAAGCCAATCTTGTTCATTTTTATCATTTGATTGCTAATTATGGACAGATTTCAGATTACCTGTGATTGCTGTGATTGCAAGGAATGTTTCATATTTAGTGAATGATGGAATTTAACTTTTTCTAGCTATTGTCACAATCCAAGCTCTTCTATCTACTTAACTACTATCATTATCTTGTCTATAAGGGGGAAAAGAGCTACAAAATAATTAAGTTTGATTAGTGTTAATGGGAAACGAATACAATTCAAGTTTTTGATCTTTTCTTGTATCATAGACCAATATCGGTATGCTTACATAGTCAAATAGCCACAGCCATAAAATCATATTTACAGTGTTCATACTGTTTAGAAAAAAGGTATTTATAACTGACCACCTCATATAGAAATCTCTAAAAGTTATTGCCAAATAAATTGTCTTCATTGATTTGGCTTTTTAGATGTTAGAAATATGCTGTATAATTTTCAGATAAATAGTAATTTCTTTTAAGCTTTACTTTTAAATTATTCAATTTGAACTTTAATTTTAAAAGATGTCTGTCTTGTCTTTTTTATATGTGTACTACTAGTTTTGGCTGAAATTTAGAAATAAATGATGTTTCAAAATCATGATTAGGTTTAGATATTTTTGAAGGTGATCTCTCTTGATAGAGAATAACCTTTTAGAGTTTTAATCGAGAATTAGCTTAAATTTTCTTGACTGAATTCTCCCATTTCTATCTGTAACTGATAAATAAGAATTTTTGTATTGATATAGCTGTATTTATATTGCTCCTTAATGCTTATATCATAAACTCATTAAGAAACCTGTGTTAGTCTAGTTTAATTGAAGCTCATATTTCACTCAATATGTCTAGAACTATGTAAGTAATTGTTTGTATTCTGTAATAACAATCTCTTTTAGCAGGTCAGGTTGTTTCTCCTCAGTCTGCTCCAGCCTGTGTTGAAAATAAAAATGATGTTAGCAGAGAAAACAGCACGGTTGACTTTAGCAAGGTAAGCTTTTCTCCCTTAAGTAAGCTGCTAAATCACTACTAGATTTACTACCCATTGTAAGAGGCATTGACAAAATCTTTTGCATGCACTTTTCTGTTTCTTAGTGAAAGCTTGACATTGTTATTGATAATGTTAGTATTAAGTCTACATTTAACATTTTGCTTATTCAGAAAACTAAATGTGTAGGTTTTGTACATAATCTTCGGGTTTCAGCCACTTGATATAATGTATCTCTTCTAATGAAAAGAATAAATGGACTTGACAGAGAATTTAACACAAGTTTAATCTTTCATTTAAAAACTTTTGCTAATTTTTTTTCAAAATAACTTTTCCTTTATTTGTGGAAAAGCAAGTCACATAATATAAAGCTTCATTGTCATTGTAATTCAGAGAAAGGCATTAGTGTAAGAAAATCCTAGAAGGATATAGTAAAACCGAGCTGAGTTTTGAATAACATACTAAGGACTGACTATGTTGAGGGATACATCTAATTGGAGACAATTTGAATGAAATCATTTACTTGAATGTATTCTAAGAAAATGATAAGTCAATGAAAATAATGTGCTTTTGGTTAGCAAATTCCTGATGTTGCATATGTCCGTTGTAAGCTATGGCAAACTCAGAGTTAAATAGAAAAGAGGAGAAGTTTCAATATTGGCCCAAAATTGGGAGGGCCAACAATTCTCTTTATCTGAGTGGCTGAAACAGTAATAACTCAGAATAATATTTAATAAAGCTCTTAGCACTGATTGTAACAGTGGGAGGAGGTGGGAATGGTATGCAGCAGTACAGGAAGTCGCCTTAATCAAGGTTCTGAAAAAATTAATAGTGATCAGCTTCTTAGGTCTGTTTCAAAATCCCTTTGCCAGTGCCTAAATTATCTAAGTCTAGTTGTGTGCATGCTCTCCCTCTGGTGCCTGGCGGAGTCTCTGTGGCAGCATGGTGTACCAGCTTAAGTCTGTTAATTATGCGTGCAGGGACTGGGAGGCCAACAAAAGGGGCATACTAGTCCGTGTGGGATGAAACAAAGACATGAAAAAGGACCTCCACACCAGCAAGAGAGAGAGGTGAGGGCTGACTTGGGCTATATTTCTACAGTGGTTCAAAGCTCATTTCACTGTATGGAGGCATGTGATTCAAATATTGAGCCAGTTCAAATGTATGTCATCTGCCACTCTAAAGTTATCTTTTTAAATCATTACATTTTCATTCATCTGCAAGTCAGAATAAAATTGTCACAAACTGCCATACATTTAATTTCTGGTGTTTTTCATTTGAAACAATATCTTAAAAGCAGTGACATAAAAAGTTGCTTACTTATTTATGCAAGCATTAACAGTATAACAAGGGCATATTTAACATTCTCAAAAACAATGCTTATAAACCACATAGCTCATCCTTTCAAACAAATTGCTTTTTAACTTTTTAAAAATAATATAACCCTTATACACTGATTTTTACATCTCCATATCATTTTGCTTTTACTTGTTGACCGATCTTGGCAGACTTCAGTAACACTTCATCACATATGAAAGAAAATGAAGATTGCCAATTAGAGACAGTAGTCTCATCTAAAGGTCCCCCCAAACAATTAAAACTATAGAAGAGTGAAAAATAGATTTTTCTTTCCATTAATCTTTTTTTTCTTCCTCATTGCACTTTCATTCACTGGCCCATTCCATCTTTTAATAAGCAAGTTAAATTTTTAGAACCCTTTGCTTAGTGCCAGCCATCTGTATTTCTCAGTCTTTTGTCCATAGCATGGCACATTGGAAAGAACGTGGCTTTTGAGAAAGAGCATGAGATCTTGAATCCTGATTCAAGCATTTATAAAGTAGCTGATCTTGGAGAAGTTCTCTAAACTTTAGCCTTCTCACTTGTAAAGTAAGAATAATAATATCTATTTTAGCTTGTTGTGAAGATTTAATGAGATAATATAAAGAAAGAGCTTTGATAGAGTGCTGGGAATATAGTAAATGCTCAATAAAAGGTGGCTACTGTTATTATTGTCATCATTGATATTAGTAGAAATGATAGTGTCAAAAATAAGTACCAAACCAGAATTTAATATGTTTTGGTCTCTACTGGATCTTTAGTGCTTTGGATAGTGTTTGAGATGTATTTGTTGAATGAATCCTTCAAGATTCAAAATAATTTAAGCCTTTAGTTTTCGAATTAAAGAAAAATGAGTAACACTTCTTTATAACCTGGGAGGGCAGAGAAGTAGAGGTTGGAAAGAACAGTTGTAACCCATCTCTATGGAAACAAATTTTAGTGCCAGATTTTGCACGTGTGTGAGTTAAGATTTTTTTTTCAGCCTGATGCTTTCAGTTTGGTAGTGAACTTATCCAAGCTCATCTAGCCTCCAAGTTATTTTGTCCATTTAAATATTTTGTTTTAATATGAAGATTCCAAACCTCAGTAGAATTTTGAAATGTTAAGAAAAAAAAAAGATCTTGATTTATTTCATGTGATTTGATTCTTCAAAACTTCATGGAAAGATTTGTATTATCTTTTAATTCTAGTTTTCCATGAACTTTTTGACGTACTCTCTCGCATATACCCTATCACATTCAATCTACATACTTTTACCCTTCCAGTGGTTAGGCCCATCAACCTTATTCATTTAAGGAATGATTTAAACTATAATCTGAACTGTAAGGTTTTAGCTTCCCATAATGCTTGTCTGGCTAGGCTAAGCTACAGCTAAGGCCTGGAATCATCACAGCACCAATTGTCTAGCTCTTAATCCTGTTCATAATGCCAATTGTAAAGCTAGGCAACCACGCTAGTTGTCACAGCTCTTTTACCTGCCGGTAATCCTGCACCGACTGGGCCAATGGTTGAGCTAGGGTTGGGTCTCGAGCTCCCAGACCCCTCAAGCCCATTCACAGACTGGGTCACAAACCCTTCACATGCCATGCTGGGTCACCAGACCCCTCCATGCCAGGCTGGGTCACCAGACCCCTTCTCGCAGGTCTGTGAGCTAGGTAACCAGCCACACCATCCTTGGAAGCTGCAGGTCTGGAAAAACATGGCCATGCAGGGCGGGTGCTGGAGGCAGTAAAACACCAGCCAAAGCAGCACTGTGCGGGCGCACTCAATCCACCCACACAATGTTTACTGAACCACCCTGAACCGGCTCTGAGGTGAGGGGAGTCTGACCAAATTGCTCTATTTTCCCAACAATGCTTTTCAAAAGCAAATGTAATAAAATATTATACGTCTCTGTTTTTTAAACTTACAGTAGAAGATAGCTATTTTATGATGGTGGTGTTTTTTTTTTTAATTTCAAATGACCCAAAGAATACTTTATATAACTTTCTATGTAGAAAGAATTATCTTCCACATCTGTCTTCAATGTATAAAACATATTATGAAGAGTTGGATTATTAAACCCTAGAAACTGTAGCAAACCTTTTTTAGTTAGTGAGAAAGGTTAATCCTAGAGAGATTAAGAGAGCTGCTCAAGATCACTGGCTAGTTAGTGTCAAGACACCATTTCTCCCTGGATAATCCCAATTAATTTTCTTGTACTTTCTATAATGGGCTTAAAACTTAAACCTTGTCCCTAAATTTCTATCTGTTTTTCCTTCAACTCTTAGTATGTAGCTTGTCCAGACATTTCTGGTTCTATCACAGTCTTCTGTCTAATCTTGTTCCCTAGAGGTGTAACTGTTTCTCACCCCCAGTTTAAGTACCAAATGCCCCAAATAAGGAATCCTTCTCTTCTTAGCATAAAGGTGGGGTCAGAAGAGCCCAGGGCATGAGTGTAAATCCAGACTTAGAAGAATATAGTTTGATTCCTTCAAGATCTTGTTCAGAGGACCAGAAACTTCCAGAATTTCTTCATGTTTATTCCAAGTGTTTCAGTCCACTCGAAGATTATTTTAGGGATGTAATTCAACCTAGATCCCCAGAGCTGTTTTAGGTAGTTGTAATTTTATAGAAGGTTAAATTGTGGTCCTTAAACGTGTTCTTTCATCAGATTAAAAGGTAGTTAGATTGCCAGATAATGTTCGTTGCGAATTATATAGTAACACAAATACAAAAATATAGGGCTACCCCAGGAATAATATAAAACATAACTATATATAATGTATGATAATATAATTATGTAATATATTGTATAATCTATTACTCCCCAAATATATGGCTAATCCAAGAATAATATATTGTAATGAGTATAAAATAATGGCTACCTCAGATATTTATTATATAACTATAATTTATTACATTTAAGTCAAAAGATAAGTTTGCTAATTCTGAAATTAAATTCTGTTTATTTTAATGCTTTTTTCAAAATAACAGATATCCATGATATATTAGGGATTATTCACTTAAAAACATCATGTGTACAGGCCATGTATTTCCTCTTGTAAAATTAAACTATTTTAGCATACTATTAGCATACTATGTATACCTTGACTTAGTTAAACTTCATCTTAAAACAGTTATATGTATAATTGCCACCTGCCTGAGGAACAGATTTTAATAGTTAAGGCTATGAAATTTGTCAAACAATAAATGAGTTTAAAGAAAGTTTTCTAGGTGAAATTTAAACTTCTGGTATTACCAGTTTAAAATATTGATTATCAATTATAGATCTTTTAAAAAGCTATCTTCTCATTTTAAAATTTGTTCCAGTGTATTAATATTGTGTCATTGTTCTTTACATGGGGAGAAAAAATTTAATTGCTTATTCTTTTAGGCTCTGAGAAACTTAGGAAGATTATATGTTTTTCTCACAGGGTTAATAGTATATGGGAAGTCTTTTGTTTCCTTCTCAGTAATTTTTGCATTGTAGTGAAAATGTAAAGCATTCCTAATTTAAAGCATTTTCAGTGTATACATTTCTCCTAGCTAGAAAAATAAATACAAAAACACCATAATAAATTTCATAAAATTTAACCTTACTTATTAAAGTAAATAAATATTTTTGTTAATTATAAATTAAAAGGTTAGATTCTACAAAAGCAAAGTATTTATCATATAATATTCTGATGTATGTGCTTTGTAAACTTATAAATTTATATTTTAAAGTATATTTGTAGGTTGAATACTTTGAAATTTATGGTATTTGTCATATATTTCTTTTTATAGGTGGTTTTGCTTTGTTAGATAATTCTTCCTTTAAAAAAATATCGGTTAAAAATATTTTTGATGGAGTACGGCATTTTTAAAATATTTAATTCTGTGATAAAATGTATACTTCATATATTGGGTTTCATGTTTTTAGATACTGTTATCCTACAGAAAGATTAATTAGTTATAAACCTTTTGAATAGCTGTATTGAGGTCTTGATTTCAGAAAGCAACATGTTTAAATGTAGTCACTACTGCTTAGCTGTGGATTTTCTAATTACTTCTAAAAGTTTTAAATTTTTTCATTTTAAACTTCTTGGAAAAAATATTCTGAAATTATTAAACCCGCAAAAGAACTAACTGGCCTAAAAAAATCTTTTCTGCCTCATCCATATTTGCCAGAGTTCTTTCCTCTCTCTCTTGGCTGTTCATACTTAGATCTTCCATGCCCATTTTATTGACATTAGAGAATAAAACAAATTATTAGAGTGGGTAAACTTATTCACCTGAAAACAGATTTCCATAAAAAGCAACTCAAATGACTTAGAAACAAGAAATAGACCTTGCAAAATCTACCTTAAAGCCATTGCTTAGTTTTCATTGAGGCCCTATGCATAAAAGTTGATATTTATTCTTAAGGATATTTTACATTCATTTTTCAGACTTCACCCTTTACTCTTAGCATTTCTTCTTGTTAATGATTGCTTTTGTTTTGTGCATTCATTTGTCACAGGCATCTCATGTCAAAAACTCAACTACAGCTGTTCAGCAATTGCAAATGTTAATACTTCTATTCTTATTTTCTCTACTTTGTCATATCTAAATTCTCTGATGAGAAACTAAAATTGAAGAATTATAAGGCCAAGTATAGAATGTGAACAATATAAAACTAGAAAAAAGATAAAGGCTAAAGTCATCATTTAACTGTAAAGAGAAACATGTTTATATTCCTTGTGAAACATGAGGGTACTTCAAAAAGTTTGTGGAAAAATAGAATTACAAGATAATACTAATCTTTCCATGAACTTTTTGAAGTACCCCCATAGGTGTATTTTGAGCATTAATTAATTAAAATGTGTTGTGTACAAAAATTAGGTAATGTAGTATCAAAATGTTAAATCTGTTGGCAAATGCTAATTAAAGTATGGTTTAAAATATATTTATTTAATTGAACACATATACTTTTTTCCCCTAAAATTTTAAGATTATTCATGCTGAAGAGACTTCTTTTAAAAATAATGAATAGAAAAACTGGAGTAGTGTTCAGTTTACTGATGACAAATTAAAATAATCTACAAGTAATGAAAAAAGTTATTATAGAAAAAGAGCAAATGAGATATTTACCTACGTGTATTTATTGAAACTCTATTTATTGACAGATTACTATATGTGAAGTACTATGCTGAATGTGATTTACCAGACGTTCCAAATTTTTATTTACCTTATTTACTTTGTGATGCTGTCAGGTTGATCTGCATTTCATGAAAAAGATTCCTCCAGGTGCTGAAGCTTCAAACATCTTAGTTGGGGAACTGGAGTTCTTGGATCGAACTGTAGTTGCGTTTGTCAGGTTGTCTCCAGCTGTACTGCTTCAAGGACTGGCTGAAGTCCCAATCCCAACCAGGTAAAAGTATAAGAACATCTTTTACATTTTTTTAACCCACTTTTTTTCTGTGGGAAAAAAATGAGGATTAAATATAGTTTTGATTAGAAACTTATGTGTAATCCACAAAACTGTTTCTTCTTGTTTGTTGGGAGGGAAAAAGAGTGCTTTAAAAATTATTCTATCTTTTCCTCTCTCCCTATTTTCCTCTCTACTTTCTCCTCTCTGTCAAACTTCTGTGTTTTATTTTAGACATGCCTGTTCCTCATCCCTAGGTACCCTTGTCTATGTAACTGTACAGATTCTTTTTTACATTTTTGGTAAAAGAAGGGATAAAGTTTCAGGCTTTTCTCAAACATTAAATTAGACTGTGTGCTAAAGAAATGATCCTGTATATGAGTGCAGCCAAACTCAAAAAGATCAGTTTCCAAGGTTCGACTTATGCTAGAATGAGTAGATCTTCAAAATACATTTAAGTGTCATATTAGGAAAGCCCGTGCCATATCAGATATACTGTGTGTTTCAATCCTAGGCCTCCCACACGGGTCTGAAGACTCACTAATAGTAGCATCAAATTTAAGTTGAAAAACTGAACTTATGTTTTATTTAACTATACAAAAGAAGTAACAGCCTAGGGATAATGCAAATGCAAATATGTTCATTATTATTTATTCCCGTTTTACAGATATAAAGCTGTCCATGGTTAAAATTGTGGAAAAAAGAAAAAGAAAAAAATAGAATATTAACTCTAGCACATTAGGTTTCTAACAATGTATCTCGGAACCTTGTTTCCTTCCTTGCTTCACCATTAAATGTGATTCTCATGTGCAGATAGCCTTTTACTCTCGTCCTATTCTCACAGCAAAACATATCTACCTGGGGACCCATTTACCACATCACTGGGGCCCTTCACTTGATGCTACAGCTGTCTCAGATGCTGTTAGTATGCCACCTCTTCCAAACCTCGCATGCCTTAGCTAAGTTAACATGATGAAAAGTTCAGGTTCTGTGGCCACTGGGTTTGTAAAATATGTTTCTTCTATGGACCTTTGGCCTTAACTCAAAACATAGCAGATTGTATCACTCCATGCTTTGACTATGTATAAGATATTCCAGAAATATGGAATAGTGTAGCCAGGAAGGCCTCATTTTCTAAGAGCTCAACTGACTAGAATGGGATGCAGTGTT
This sequence comes from Cynocephalus volans, assembly GCF_027409185.1. Taxonomy (NCBI): domain Eukaryota; kingdom Metazoa; phylum Chordata; class Mammalia; order Dermoptera; family Cynocephalidae; genus Cynocephalus; species Cynocephalus volans. The sequence continues at coordinate 230,466,441 of NC_084460.1, forward strand.
TGAGTTCCTGTGTCTAACTCTGTGGTTTGAGGAAGCAACCTGGTTACCATTCAGGTTGCAGAAATAAGTTTCTGTTTATCCTGTTTGAGGGCTACTGAGATTTCTGATACACACCAATTTTTATTGAAAAAAGGGAGGGGTGAACTGAGTACATTAAAGTGGCTTCTGACTGTATGATTAAGGCTGTATTTTTCTATGCACAACTTATAACCTATCCAGAGTTTCTGGGAATCTGGAATTCAGATTTAAAATGTCAGACTTACAAATTGTAGAGGTATTATTTTAGCAGTTTGAAATTCCTTTTCAGTCTTCCAAGCAGTGCATTCCTGTTCCACCATTTAGGAAGGTGTCTGGTGAACTATCAGTAAATGATGGCTATTCATGACAGTGATAGTTTCTGTATTTCAAAGGAAAAAAAAAAACTTCCCAGTAGAGAAAAGCCATAATGGGATTATATATCCTTACTTTGAAAATTGTCAGGTTTAAGTGACCTCTTTTCATACTGACATAGCAAAATATGTGTAGAGAACAATGGATGAAATTTAGGAGCCCTATAGAGCATCTGTGTAAAGACTGATTCAAAAGACAACATTAGTTAGTTAGGAAAGGTGAAAAGTGGAAGTAGATTAGACAAACAATAAAGAAAGCCATTTAGGGTTCCAAATTATCCTTTCATAGGAGGACAAAAGGGCACACCAGGAATATAATGATAACCCATAGTAGAAATGTCAGAAAATTTACTTTATATGTAACCCATGAAATAGAAACCTGAACAATAGCAACATGTACATAGCTTAGGAAATTTCTTACAAGTATAGTTGATAAAGCATCTGCTATCACATGAAACAATTTTGTTTTTAAATGTATAGTGGACATTTCTATATAGTAGAAACTGATTTGGATTCAGTTTCAGCTGGCACAAAAAATATTGTCAGATTCTCTAAGATATGCTTTATCTAAAAACATGTACAATCTGTAAAGTTTGTAAGTAAATGAAGAATAGAATTATAGTAACTATTTCAGTGCACCTTATAAAGCCATTATTCTTGATATTTAATAGCATAAACCATTTAACAAATTAACACCATAGAATGATACTACAGAATATTGGACATTCTTTAATTTTCACAATTTCCCTGAAGCATTGACCTTTTCAGAAACAGGGAAATTACCAATCCCCTAAAATTAGAGCATATACAGATTTCTTTAAAAGTACCAGTTACAATGATAAATATGCCAGACCTTCAACCTAATTTAGATGTATTATAGTACAGCTGCTATTTTCATTCCTCTAAAATTGGAATTAATAGATCATTAACTCCCCATTTTCTTCTGCCTAACTGCTCTTTGATTCCTGACAATAACCTTTTATATTTAATAAAAATTGTATTTATACAACTTATAATTTTATTTAGTAAAATTATATAATTTAATATTTAATGTAAAATTAAATTTTATATTTAATAAAAATGTAAATTTAAATTTTACATGCACCTGCTGTTTTTCTGACCATATATTCTCTCTTTATTTATACTACTTACTACTTTCCTTTTTTTCCCCTTTGAACTGTTCTTCATTTTTCATACAAGTGAATTCTTATCCTTCCAATTTAGAAAGATTTAATCAGATTTTACTTTTCCCAACTTTCTCCTCTAAGGATTTATAGTATCCTTAAAGCTCTCAATAACAACTTCATAGGTTGTACAGGTAACTAAATGGGGAAACTCTGAGATAAAAATAACCATACATTCCCACTGCTCAAGAATCTTAAGCATAAGAGTCAATCATTGGAAAATGTTTCAAAATAATAATAAACTGAAAAACTATGGGAGTATTTCACATCAAAATCCCAATTTTCAGTAATTCCTTTGGGATGAGTGATTCTGTACTACTAAAATTATTTTTATAGTTCTACCTTGAAACATTTCTTTTTTCTTCTTCTTAATTACAGATTTTTGTTCATTCTTCTGGGACCCCTGGGAAAGAGTCAACAGTACCATGAAATTGGCAGATCAATTGCAACCCTCATGACTGATGAGGTATTTATTCAAGTTCATTGGGAACATTTCCCCCCCACTAGGTATACCTAACTTTTGGAGGTCCTGTTTTCATGACAATTTGCTGTCAATCAGATTTCTGTATTAAATCCCATTCTTCCATGCTTCCACTTCAAAATCTCCTTTGGAAACATTTGTTCCAAAGAGATAATAAATGAACGCACATGAATATAATATTTTAAAACTTAATATTCTAAAGAAAATTTATTTAGTGGCATTCAGAATATATTAATTAACATTCCCCTTATAACATATGTGCTGCCAAAATAAGCACCATTGTTAATATCATTGCAAATCTTGTTTTGGGCAAAGTAATTTTAAGGTCTAAAGAAAAAGCTGGTAGTTTATCTGAATAGTATACATAACACCAAAAAGCCATGGAACTTCTATCAGCTCTCTACAATTGCCTGAATGTAGGTGTTTCTAACCTGGGAGTCTTTGGACTATTGTAGAAGCTGTAGATGGATAACAAGGGATTTGTAATTTCCCTGATACAGCACACAAATTTTTTTATGTAATAAATTTGCATGTAGATTTTTTGAACTGGAAAAAGTTTTCATCAGCTTCTCAAAGAGGTGTATGTCTCAGAAATGTAAGATCTTAAAAATAACATAAGCAGTATTATATAACTGTTTTCTTTGACATGTATTCCCCCAACACATTATGGAAATTTGTTCGTATTGTTAAGGGGAAGAGCAGATGCAAAAGATCACAGAAGGGGCATTAATTCAAAATTCAGTAGTAAACGAACAAGTGGGATTATACATTTTCTAGAATATCATCTACATAATTTAATAATGTATTTATTGAAATACATGGCTAAGAACTTGAAAATTCTGTGAAAAGAGCCAATTAGTATTGTATATTACTTTTCCTAGGTTTATGATCTGAAAATTTGAACTTGTTGCTTGGGGTTTGATATTTTAAATTCTTCTATCTGTTCAAATTATGTTTTATGTTTTTATAGGAATTAATTATTGAAATGTACACATAGGAAGCAAAAAGCTAGAAGAAAAACATTTTCTTCAACAGTTTTCTAAAAGAACCAACTTAATGAGTGTATTAATTTCCTGTGGTACCATAAAAAATTACCACAAACTGGATGGCTTCAAACAACAGTAATTTGTTTTTTCATATATTTGTGGCCAGTAGTCTGAAGTCAAGGTGTCAGCATGGCCACACTTTCTCCAAAGGCTGTAGGGGAAAATCCTTGTTTGTCTTTTTTATCTTCTGGTGGCTCCTGGTGTGTTCCTTGGCTTGTGGTAGCAGAATTTCGATCTCTGCCTCTGGTGTCATGTGGTCTTCTCCCCTGTGTCTCTGTGTGTCTTTTCATTTTCTGTTATAAAGACACCTGTCATTGGATTTAGGGCCTATATTAATCCAGGATGATTTCATCTTGATATACTTACCTTAATTACATCTGCAGAGAGCCTTTTTTCAAATAAGGTCACATTCTGAGGTTCCAATTTGATATATATTTTGGGAGGACACTATTCAATCTACTGTAATGAGTAATTTATTCTATTTGGAAATCTGGGAGAAGACAGGAGAATGAATAAAGGGCTTCATGAGGACCACAAACCTGTTGTAGTAGAATTCTCTGTGAGAAAACTTTCATAGTATCTTTGCTTTTTGTGTTTCCATATTGATTAATATTTTGCATTTCTTACAGTATTGCAAAATACACAATACTGTAATGTGTATTCTACAAGTTAAGTATTGTCACTTCCATGTAAATTTACTTCATGTTTTATTATGTTTTAGACACAAAATTTCTCCCAATCTAAGACATTAGGATATTACAGTAAGATATCTGTGAGGCATGGGACATGTTATAATGTGAGAGGAGAATATTATGTCATGGGTGGTGCACATATACTCAAGGTATCTCTCTCCTCCTCTTCCTCCCCTTCCCAAATTGGGAATCACGATTTTCTTAACAGGAAGGTGTCAATTCTAAAGGTTTTTTTTGACTAATCAAGTGTGCATAGAACAACAGGGAAACATCCATGTTTTATAAATTTTAGGTTTAGAATGATAGCAGAGAAGGGACTTCCACCAATTTCCTTGATTAATAGGAACTACCTAATTTGAGAAAAAGCACCAGCCATTTAATGGCACCAGCCATTTAATGAAAACTTTCAAGCTCTGGACTTGAAAGTTTAGAGCTTAACTTTAGGGCAATTTGCAATTCTTTGTTGGCAGTGGGATAGAAAAGCAGAAACCCAGTCAAAAAGTTACCCTAAAAAATAAGAACTGTTAATTTTAGTAGTGTGTGCTAATTTCAATAGGCTGTTGATTGAATACCAAAGAATGTTTAAATGCATTTAAAAAGAGAAAATAATTTTTTTTATTTTTCAAAGCCCAGGTGAAATAACTGTTTTGCTTATCTAATTGCTTTGAAGGATATTAAATAATTATACTCATTAAGAATAAAATGTAATATATTGATTCATAGAGCTTACTTTGGTAAGAAAATGGTGAAGTAGATTGCATTATCAAACTGTAAGTTCCACGAGAACAGTTACCACTTAATATTCATTTTTTTCACCCTGATTTTTCCAAGTGCTCAAATAAATATTTGCGAAGCTGAGCTCTGTTTTTCTTCTTTGTACTGGGAACTCCTTTGGGTAGATTGTCTTTTCCTTTTGTATTTTCAGACTTAAAATAGTGTCTGGCCCTCAGTCAGCATTCAGTAAATTATTCTTCTATGTTGTGATCAATGAGTTTTATACTTTATCTCCCATATTTAAGTTTTTAATGTATCTGGAGTTGCTTTATGTGTGGGATGTGGGTTGAGATCCAATTTCATTTTACATAGAAAATCACTTGGCTTATTACCATTTATTGACTAGTCCATCATTGTTTTACTGCTTAGCAATACCTGCCTTTCAAAAAATCATCTGTCTCTTTGCCAATGTCACACTATCTTAATTATAGTAGCTTTGTAATGAGTGTTGATCTCTAGTGTTGACCTCCCTTACTTTGTCCTTCATTAATTTATTCAATAAATATTTATTATTTATTGAACTATTTATTTAGTGAACTGTTTATCAGGCACTCTTGCAGATGCTGGGGATATAGGAGTGGACGAAATGTACAAAAACATTTTCTTTCACTGAACCAGTAGTCTAGTAGAAAGACAGACTAACATGTAAGTAATTAAGTAACGTGTAAGCAAAATACATGACATATATATATATGAGATGGGGGAGAATTGCAAGTTAAAATAAAGTGTTCAGAAAAGGCTTTACTGTGGAGACATCTCAGCAAAGAACCTAAAGAGGAAAGGGGGAAAGCTATGCAGATAGCTGAGGGAAGAGCTTTTCAACCAAAAGAATAAACAAGGGCAAAGGCTTTGAGATGGGATATCTCAATTTCAGGACTTGCCTGGAATATCTTGGAAACAGCAGGAGGACAGCATGGCTGGGAGGAATGAGAATGGGGGAGAGCAGTAGGTGATGACATTAGAGTGGTAACCAGGGACAATCTGTGTAGGGTATGTATAGGTCATATGAGGACTCTGAGTGAATTGGGAAGCAAATGGAAGATTTTGAAAAGAGAAATGCCATAATTTGTCTTACATTTAAAAAGGATCTCTTAGCTTCTGGGTTCAGAATAAATGATGGAGGAGCAAGGGCAAAAGCAGGGAGACCACTTAAGAGGCTATTGCCCTACAGTCTGGGCGGCAAGCAATGGAGGTGAGAAAGAAATCAAGGCAATTCCAATCCAAATCCCAACAAGATTTATGAAGAAGCTTTAAAAGCTTATCCTAAAGAATACATAGAACAACAAATGTCCAAGAACAGTAAAAACAGGCTTGAAGCAAAAAAATAAAATTAAATTAAAATAATAATAATAATAATAAAGAAATAAAAAGAAAGACAGGAAACAAAACAAAAACCCCAAACCTCATATTCTGGGGTTTCTTCCTAATTCACTGGTGCTTCTTCTCAGTCTTCTTTTTCCCTCCTTACTATATATTTGTATCAGCTTACAAAGATCATACAGAATATCTTATCTTTAAAACAAAAGGAAAAAGAAGGAAGAAGGGAAGGAAGGGAGGAATGGCAGTAGGGAGGAAGGAAGGAAAGTCACTTTCTAATTGTGTGATCTTGAACAAGTTGAATAACCTCAACTCTCTCAGCCTCAGTTTCTTCAACTTTAAACTGGAAATTATACTAATAGTCCTTATTTCGTGTTGTTAATGTGATGAATATGTGTTTATTAACCACTATATATTGGAGATAAAGTGGTAGAAATTAAAGACATGGTCACTGGCCTCATGGAACAACCCTGAAGTCATCCTTGACTCCTCTGTTTCTTTCACACCCCCAATCCAATCTGTCAGTAAATCTTCCTGGCCCTACTTTCACAATATAGCTAGAATCCTGTTACTTTTCACTTTCTGCACTATCACCTGACTGTTATCCTGGTTCATGTCACCATTATCATTCTATTATTGCAGTAGCCTCCTTATTCTTTCTGCCCCTGCCCCACTTCATTCTATTCTCAACGCAACAGCTAGAGCAATCACTCCTCTGCTCAAGACCCTCTAATGGCTTCCTATCTAATTCAGAGTAAAAGCCAAAATTCTTATGATGACCTACAAAGTCCTACAGGATGTTCTCCTGCCTCCTACACCTTACCTCTCAGGAATTGGCCTTTTTACTGCTTCTCAAACATGCCATGCATGCTCTACCCTGGCAATTCCCTCTGCCTGGAAAGCTCTTGCTCCTGATAGCTATGTACCATGCATCCTTACATCCTTCAGTTCTTTGCTGAAATATCTGCTCCTTAAGGCCTTCTTTAATAACCCTATTTAAAACTGCAGCATCCCCCTTTCCTGCTTCACTTTTCTCCATACCACTTTTCATTATCCACCAAAATATATACTCATCTATATTGTCTATTTTCCGTCTCCTCGCTCCCACCCGAAGGTAAGCCCCATGAGGGCATAGATCTTTGTTGGTTTTGTTCACTGTGTCCCTTGCACTCAAATAGTTTTAAATTAATGCTCAGGGCTCATGTGTTAGCAGGGAAAACAGCATTAAATAATTAATTATATAATTAACAATTAATTATAATAAATAATTATAATTACAGTGAAAACTATCAAGAAGGACGAAGTGTTAGGAGAGTATTAACAAAATATCTAATCTTGTTTGAGAGTGGATCAGGGAAGGCTTCTCTGAGAAGTCAGATGTATGTCAAAATCAGAATGTTAAGTAGCTAGATAAAGAAAAGGAAGAAGAGCCACTTAAAGTGATTAAATTATTGGAGAAATTGGTGAAAGAAAGCAATAGTAGATACTGTTTATGATTTTAAATGAAATAAATGATGCTGTCTGTGTCTTTGAGGAGCTTTAAAATAATTAAAAATTAGTTGTCCTTGATGAATTTGGATATTCTTCTGTCTAAAGCAGGGTATAAGATCATGTGATCTCTTGATTCAATTTTTTTAATTAAATGAGATCAAATCAAGAAAGATTTTAAGAAAGTTGTAGAAAGAGTAGGGTAGCTAAACTCTCATTAAGGATTGAGGACATTTGCAATTCTTAAGTGTTCAGATTAGGTCTGAAAGCCATGTAAAGATCTTTAGAAGAGGGTATTCTGAACTATAAAATTGGTGGCTTGTAACAGGAAAATCTGTTTTTAGTATATTGAAAATCTCTTTCTTAAAATACAACTAAGCCATTAATATATCATCAATATTTTCATATCACTCAAAGACTATTTATTACACGAATGGTATTTTGTGAAGTGCTCTTAGTTGAAAAATCAAGAAAAAGTCTTTTTAAATTATTGTTATCACTTAGCAGTTTAGATTGAGTATCAAACCAGAAACAGAAACAAATGGCCTAAAAGCAGAATAGAATGCTTGAAAGCATAAGTTCCCTGGAAATTTTGGGATATTTGGTCACTGTAATACAGGTCAGCATAAATAATAATATAGGAGCACTAACCTCAAATATTTGTTCCGTTTTATGTGAAATACACAAAGTATCAGAAATATTTTTATCATGTTTAGTGTAAATTAATTTTTCCCATTTATCCTTATTTTTACTTTCCTCACTTATTATATTGACATATCATTCCTATTTATGACAGGAGAGATTAGGGTATGCTGCAGGAATAACCAACTAAAATCTCAGTGGCTTAAAGTAATAAAGGTTTATTTCTGTCATGCTGAATGTCCATCAGAAGCTGGCAGAGGGTCGGGTCTCTGCTCCTTACAGACACTCAGGGACCCAGGCTCATAGAAGCTCAGTCTGGACCTGTGTTTTCTCAGACACTAAACCAGACAAAATGCACTATTATAACTCACACACTGGTGCTCATAGCACCGACTCAAAAGTGACAAATGTATACCTAAATAGAACATACCTAATCCAAATATCAAAGAAGGCAAACATGTGCAACCCTACCATGTGTCTAGAAGAAGACCTGGAATATCTATGCACAGCCGAAGTGAATACCACAGTGTGTGTGTGTGTGTGTGTTTGTGTGTGTGTGTGAATAGGTGTAAAATATAACTGATACTTTGGAAATACACTTTCTGCACAGTATAGATATAATATGTATCCAGAAAACACTAACTTATAACCTTACTTTTTTTAATTGAAGCATGACTGATTATACATATTTTGTGCGTATAGTGTTGACTATCATTATTTGTGTACAATATGTGATGATCAAATCATTACTATTAGCATATTTATTATTACAAACCATAATTATTCTTTGTGCCCCTTACCAATTTCTCCCTAACCCACCTTTCCCTCCCCCTTTCCCACAAGTACTAACCATAGATTTGTTCTCTCCTTCTGAAAGTTCAATGTATTATTGTGGCCTGTCTTACTTTTCTTTCTCTTCCTTTTTCTTTCTCTCTCTCTCTCTCTCCTTTCTGTCCCTCCCTCCCTCCCTCCTTCCCTTCCTATTTTCCTTCCTTCCTTCTTTGTTTCCTTCTTTCTTAGATCCCACTTAATGAGTGAGGACATGTGGTATTTCTGTCTGGCTTACTTCACTTAATATAATTTTCTACAAGCTCATCCATGTTGCTGCAAATGGCAGAATTTCATTCTTTTTTATGGCTGACTACTATTCTGTTGTGTATGTATATATATATATATATATATATATATATATCACATTTTCCTTATTCAGTCATCAGTCAATGGAAATTTAGGTTGGTTCCATATTTTGCCTATTGTAAATAGAGCTGAAATGAACATGGGAGTGCAGGTATCCTTTCAACATAATGATTTCCATTCCTTTGGGTATGTACGCATAAGTGGGATTCCTGGATCATATGGTAGCTCAATCTGTAGTTGTTTGAGAAACCTCCAAACTGTTTTCTATAATTTACTGTCCCACCAACAGTGTATAAGGGTTCCCCTTTCTCCACATCCTTGACAGCATTTGTTATTCTCAGTCTTTTTTGATAATAGCCAGTCTAGCTGGGGTGAGATGATATCTCAGTGTGGTTTTGATTTGCATTTCCCTGATGATTAGTGATGTTGAGCATTTTTTCATGTACCCGTTGGCCATTTGTATGCCTTCTTTTAAAAAAAGTCTATTCAGCTCCTTTGCCCATTTTTAAATTGGTTTGTTTTTTATTGTGAAGTTTTTTGAGTTCCTTGTATATTCTGGATATTAATCCCTTGTTGGATATGTAGTTTTCGAATATTTTCTCCCATTCTGTAGGTTGTCTTTCTGCTCTGTTGATTGATTCCTTTGCTGTACAGAAGTTTTTTAGTTTGCTATAATCCCATTTATATATTTTTTCTTTTGCTGCTTGTACTTTTGGAGTCTTATTCATAAAGTCTTTGAGCAGCCCTACTTCCCGGAGTGTTTCCCCTATGTTTTCTTTTGATAGTTTTATGGTTTCAAGTCTTATAGTTAAGTCTTTAATCCATTTTGGTATATGGTGAGAGGTACAGGTCTAGTTTCATTCTGCATATGTATGTCCAATTTTCCCAGCACCATTTATTTTTATTTTTTATTTTTATTTTTTAAATTTTTTTTAAAAATTTTTTTTGTCTTTTTCGTGACCGGCACTCAGCCAGTGAGTGCACCAGCCATTCCTATATAGGATCCGAACCCGCGGCGGGAGCGTCGCCGCGCTCCCAGCGCTGCACTCTCCCGAGTGCACCACGGGCTCGGCCCTCCAGCACCATTTATTGAGGAGGCAGTTTTTTCCTCAATGTATGTTTTTGTTGCCTTTGTCAAAGATCACTTGGCTGTAGTATGTGAGTTGAGGTTTTGCTATTCTGTTCCATTGGTCTGAGTGTCTGTTTTTATGCCAGTACCATGGTGTTTTGGTTACTGTTGCTTTGTAATATAATTTGAAGTCAGGTAGTGTAATGCCTTCAGCTTTATTTATTTATTTATTTTTGCTCAGGATTGCTTTGGCTATTTGTGGTCTTTTGTTGTTCAATATGAATATTAGGATTTTTTTCTATTTCTATGAAGAATGTCATTGGTATTTTGATGGGGATTGCATTGAATCTGTGGATCATGTTGGGTAGTATGGACATTTTCATAATGTTAACTCTTCTAATCCAAGAGAATAGAATGTCTTTCCACCTTTTTGTGTCCTCTTTAATTTCTTTCAGCAGTGTTTTGTAGTTCTCATTGTAGAGATCTTTCACCTCCTTGGTTAAATTGATTCCCAGGTATTGTATTTATTTTGGTGACTATTGTAAATGTGCTTGCTTTCTTGATTTCTTTTTCTGCTAACTCATTCTTGGAGTATAAAAAAGCTACTGATTTTTAAGTGTTGATTTTGTATCATGCAACATTACTGAAATTGTTAATCAGCTCTAAGAGTTTTTTTGTAGACTTTTTAGGTTTTCCTATATATAAGATAACTTCATCTGCAAACAGAAAAAGTTTGACTTCATCCTTTGCAATTTGGATGCCCTTTATTTCTTTCTCTTGCCTGATTCCTCTGGCTAGTACTTCCAATATTATGTTAAACAGGAGTGGTGAAAGTGAGCATCTTGTCTTGTTCCTGCTCTTAAAGGAAATGCATTCAGCTTTTCCCCATTCAGGATGATATTGACAATTGGTTTTTCCTATATGACTTTTATTGTGTTGAGATAATTTCCTTCTACACCTAATTTGCTGAGAAGCTTTATCATGAAGGCATGTTGAATTTTGTCTAATGCTTCTTCTGTGTCTATTGAGATAATCATATGGATTTTGTCCTTGATTTTGGTGATGTGGTGTATCACATTTATTGATTTGTATATGTTGAACCATCCTTGCATCCCTTGGATGAATCCCACTTGTTCATGGTGTATAGTTTTTTTGATGTGTTGCTGTATTGTGATTGCTAATATTTGGTTGAGGATTTTTGCCTCTGTTTATCATTGGTCTATAATTTTCTTCTTTTTGCTGCATCTTTGTCTGGTTTTGGTATCAGGGTGATGCTGGCCTCATAGAATGAGTTTGGGAGAATAGCCTGTGTTTCAGTTTTTTGGAATAGTTTGAAAAGTATTGGTATTAGTTCTTCTTCAACAGTTTAATAGAACTCAGCAGTAAAGCCATCAGGTCCTGGACTTTTCTTTGCTGGGAGACTACTGATTACTGCTTCAATTTTGTTGCTCGTTATTGGTCTGTTCAGGTTTTCTGTTTATTCTTGGTTCAGTGTTGGTAGCTTGTATGTGTGCAGAAATTTATCCATTTCCTCCAGGTTTTCATATTTGTTGGCATATAGTTGTTTATAATAGCCTGAAATGATTCTTTGTATTTTTGGGTTTTTATGTCTGTTTCGTGACTGGTACTCAGCCAGTGAGTGCACTGGCAATGCCTATATAGGATCCGAACCCGCGGCGGTAGCGTCGCTGAGCTCCCAGCGCTGCACTCTCCCGAGTGCGCCATGGGCTAGGCCCGATTCTTTGTATTTTTTAAATTAATTAATTTCTTTTTCTTTTTAAAAAAATTTTGACATTCACTTGTACATATTTGTATGGTACAGTGTGTTGTTTCAGTACATATGTATACTGCACAATGATTAATTTTGTGTAGATAGCATAGGTCTATACCCATTAGTCTACAATTTCTATTCCCTTCCCCAACCCCCCACCTCTGGTAACCATTATTCTACTTTCTACTTCTATGAGAAACACTTTTCTTTTTCTTTTCTTTTCCTTTTTTTAGATTCTACCTTTGAGTAAAATCATGTGGTATTTGCCTTTCTCTGCCTGACTTCACTTAACACAGTGATTTCCAGTTCCATCCATGTTGCTGCAAATGATAGGGTATCATTTCTTTTTGTAGCTGGATAGTATTCCATTGTGTATATATACCACAGTTTTTTATCCTTTCATCCCTTGATGGGCATTTAGGTTGATTCCATCTCTTGGCTATTGTCATCAGCAGTGTGTTGAACATGGGAGTGTATGTGTCTTCTTGATATACTGATTTTATTTCCTTTGGTTATATACCCAGTAGTGGGATAGCTGGATAATAGGGTAGATCTATTTTTCATTTTCTGAGGAACCTCCCTACTGTTTTCCACAATGGCTGTCGTAATTTACATTCCCACCAACAATGTAGGAGAGGTCCCTTTTCTCTACATCCTTACCAACACTTGTTATTTTCTATCTTGTTTATAATAACATTATAACTGGGGTGAGATTATATCTCATTGTGCTTTTATGTTTTCCTGATGATCAGCGATTTTGAGCATTTTTTCATGTGCTTGTTGGCTATTTGTATGTCTTCTTTTGAGAAATGTCTGTTCAGGTCCTTTGCCCATGTTTTAATTGGGTTACTGATTTTTTTTTTTTTTTTTTTTTTGGCTGTTCTGTTGTTTGAGCTTTTTATGCATAGTGGATACTAGCTCATTGTCTGATGTATAGTTTGCAAACACTTTCCCCCATTCTGTAGGTTGTCTCTTCACTTTGTTGATAGTGTCCCTTGCTGTGCAGAAGCTTTTCAGTTTGATGTAGTCCCATTTGTGTACCTTTGCTTTATTTGCCTGTGCCTTTGCAATCTTGCTCAAAAAGGTGCTGCCCGTATGCATTTTGTGTAGCATTCCCTTCACCTTTTGTCTAATAGTTTCATAGTTTGGTGCCTTAAATTGAGGTATTTAATATACTTTGAGTTTATTTTTGTGTGTGGTGAGAGATAGGGGTCTAGTTTCAATATTCTGCATGTGGATATCTAGTTTACACAGCACAATGTATTGAAGAGGCTGTTCTTTCCCCACTGTATGTTCTTGGCACCTTACTTGAAAATTAGTTGGCTGTAAGTGCATGGGTTTATTTCTGGCCTCTCTATTCCGTTTAATTGGTCTATTTGTCTGTTTTTATGCCACTACCATGCTATTTTGGTTACTATAGCTTTATAGTATATTTTGAATTCAAGAACTGTGATGCCTTCAACTTTGTTCTTTTTGTTCAAGATGCTTTAGCTATATGGGGTCTTTTGTGGTTCCACACAAATTTTAAGATCAGTTTTTCCATTTCTGTGAAGAATGTCATTGGTATTTTGATAGTGATGATATTGAATGTGTAGATTGCTTTGGGTACTATGGACATTTTGATGATGTTAATTCTTCCAACCCAAGAACATGGGATATCTTTCCTTTTATTTGTGTCCTCTTCAATTTTTTTCACCAGTGATTTATATTTTTCATTGTTGAGGTCTTTCACCTCCTTTGTTAAATTTATTCCAAGTATTTCCTCATTTTGGTAGCTATTATGAATGGGATTACTTTCTTGATTTCTTCTTCAGCAGTTTCATTATCAGCTCATAGAAATGCTAATGATTTTTGTGTATTGATTTTGTATCCTGCTACCATCCTGAATTCATTTATTACTTTCAGTAATTTCTTGGTGGAGTCTTTAGGGTTTTCTATGTATATGATCATGAATGACATCTGCAAATAGGGATAGATTAACGTCCTCCTTTCCAATTTGGATGCTCTTTATTGCTTTATCTTGCCTTATTGCCCTAGCTAGAATTTCCAGTACTATGTTGAATAAGAGTGAGGAAAATGAGCATCCTTGTCTTGTTCGAGATCTTAGAGGAGAGCCTCCAGTTTTTGTCCATCCAGTATGATAACCTTTATTGTATTGAGATACATTCCTTCTACACTAATTTATTGAGTGTTTTTATCATAAAGTGGTGTTGAATTTTATCAAATGCTTCTTCTGTATCTATTGAAATGATCATATGGGTTTTTTGATTCATTCTGTTGATGTGATATATCACATTTATTGATTTTCATATGTCGAGCCATCCTGGCATCTGTGGGATTAATCCTACTTGATCATGGTGAATAATCTTTTTAATGTATTGTTGGATTCTGTTTGCTAGTATTTTATTGAGGATCTTTGCATCTGTGTTCATTAAAGATGTTGGTCTGTAGTTTTCTCTTTTTTGTTGTGTTTTTCTGGTTTATGTATGAGGTTAATGTTGGCCATGTAGGATGTTTGGAAGTATTCCTTCCTCTTCAATTTTTTGGAAGAGTTTGAGAAGAATTGGCATTACTTCTTTAAATATTTGGTAGAATAAGGCAGTGAAGCTATTTGGTCCTGGGAGACCTTTTATTCCTGCTTCAGTCTCATTACTTTTTTGGTCTGTTTAGGTTTTGTAATTTGTCATGATTCAACCTTGTTAGGTAGTATATGTCGAGGAATTTACCCATTTTTTCCAGGTTTTCCAGTTTGTTCACATATAGTTGTTCATAGCAGTCTCTTATGATCGTTTGTATTTCTGTATTGTCAGTTGTAATGTTTCCTTTCTCATTTCTGATTTTATTTCTTTGAGTCTTCTCTATTTTTTCTTCATTAGTCTAACTAAAGGTTTATTGATTTTGTTTATATTTTTGAAAAAACAACTCTGTTTCATCCATCTTTTGTATTGTATTTTTAATCTCTAATTTATTTATTTCTGCTCTCATCTTTTGTTATTACTTTCCTTCTAGTGATTTTGGGTTTAGTTTTTTCTTGTTTATACAGCTCCTTGAGGTGTAATGTTAGGCTGTTTATTTGAAGGCTTTTTTCTTTTTTGATGAAGGCATTTATTGGTATAAAATTCCCTCTCTGAAGTGGTTTTGCTATATCTTATAGGTGCTGTAATGCTGTGTTTTCATGTTCATTTGTCTCCAGGAATTTTAAAATTCCCTTTTTGATTTCTTATTTGACCCATTTGTTGTTTAGGACTATGTTGTTTAATTTCCATGTATTTGTACAGTTTATAATGTCACTTTTGTTGTTGATATCTAGTTTTATTCCATTGTTGTTGGATAAGGACATTGATATGAGTTCAGTTTTTTAAGACTTGTTGAGACTTGTTTGGTGACCTATCATATGGTCTATTCTAGAGAATGTTCCATGTACTGCTGAGAAGAATGTGTATTCTCTAGCTGTTAGATGAAATGTTCTACATATGTCCATTAGGTCCAATCGGTCTAGAGTAGAGATTAATTCTGATGTTTTCTGATTAATTTTCTGTTTGGATGATCTGTCCTTTGCTGAAAGGGCGGTGTTAAAGTCCCCAACTATTATTTTGTTGGAGTGTATTTCTCCAATTTAGTCTAATAGTAATTGCTTTATGTAACTGGGTTCTCCCTAGCTGGGTGTGTATATATTTGAATAGTTATATTCACTTATTGAATAGATCCCTTTATCATAATATAATAACCTTCCTTATCTTTTTTTCCTTTTCTTGGTTTGAAGTCTATTTTATCTGACATAGGTGTAGCTACCCCTGCTCTTTTTGGTTTCCATTTGTGGGAAATATCTTCTTCCATCCCTTCTCTTTCACCAGATGTATGTCTTTATTGGTTAAGTGAGTTTCTTATAGGCAGCATATTGTTGGTTCTTGTATTATAATCCATTCAGCCACTCTGCGTCTTTAAATTGTGGACATTTAATTTGTTTACATTTAGTGCTATTATTGTTATACAGGGACTTGTTACTGCCATTTTGTTTCTTTTTTTTTCTGGTTGTTTTGTTGATCCATTTTTCTCTTTTTCTAATCTTACTCTGTTCATCTGTGATTGAATAGTTTTCTGTAGTGGTATATTTTTAGTATGTCTCATAACTTTTTACATTATGGTTACCATAAGGCTTATAAAAAACATGTTATACTTCTAACAGATTATTTTAGACCAATAACAATTTAATTTTGATATCCATGATAAAAGAAAAAACCAAAGCCAACTCTATGCTTTGGCATTATTCCCTCTTACTTTTTGACAACTTGTTATTTAAATTTACACCTTTTAATATTGTCTGTCTCTCATATGGTACATGTTAGTGTCTCATTAGGTTGTCCTTTAATATTCATACTAAGGATGTGGGCAGTTTATTCACCACTCTTACAATGCTGGAGTATTCTGATGTTGTCTGAGAACTTACTTTACTAATGAATTATGTACCTTCAAATGTTTTCTTGCTGCTCCTTGGCATCATCTTCTTTCAGACTGAAGAACTCCATTTAGCCTTTCTTGTAATGCAGGTCTAGTGTTAATGAATTCCTTTAGCTTTTGTTTGGCAAAGACTTGAGTTTTCCTACATATGTGAAGGTTAGTTTTGCTGGTTAGAGAATTCTTGGCTGACAGACTTTCTCCTTCCTGAATATATCGTCCCATTTTCTTCTGACTTGTAAGGTTTCTACTGAGAAATCCACTTAGAGACATATTGGGGCTCTGTTGAATGTTATGCATTTCTTTCTCTTGCTGCTTTCAGTATTCTTTCTTTGTCTTTGTTTTTTGATAATTTGATTATGTTGTGCCTTGGGGTTTTCCTCCTTGGATTGAATTTTTTTGGTGACCTCTGAACTTCCTCTTCCTGGATGCTATCATCTTTCTCCATACTTGGGAAATTTTCAGCCACTATCTCCTTGAATATGCTTTCTACATCTCTTCCTTTTCCCTCTCCTTTCGGTATGCCAATTATGTGGAAGTTATTTTGCTTGAGAAAGCCCCACATTAACTGTATTTCTGTTTCATTTTAAAAAAAATTTTTTTCTTTTTGCTCTTTTGATTTGATAATCTCATATGTTCTGTCTTCAAATTCACTTATTCTTTCCTCTGACTGTGTCCACTATTGGAGCTTTCTATTCAATTTTTCAGTTCAGATAATGTATTCTTTCTTTCTAGAATTTCTATTTGTTTTTTTAAATTGATTCAATTCCTTTGTCAACTTTTTCATTCCACTTCTGGATTGTTTTCCAGATATCATTTTATTTTCTATCTGTATTGCTTGTGACTCCATGAACATCCTTAAGAGAGTTATTCTGAATTCTCTGTCAGACATTTCATAAATCTGCTGTTCCTACAGGTCCATTGCTGGTGCTTCAGTTGTTTCCTTTGGTGGTGTCATATTTCTCTGTTTTTTCTTGATCTTTGTGTGTTTATGTTGATGCCTGGGAATTTGAGGAGACTGCTACCTCTTCTAGGTTTTATAGGTGTTCTTTGGTGGTATTAGACCTTTACTGGTTAATATCAGAGCTTTGTCTCTGATCTGTGGTTTTAGTTAGAATTGGGGGAACTTCCTATGGGGAACAGCACTTGTTCTCTGTGGTTGTGCTAAATTGCTGCTTTGCTGCTGATTCTCTGGGGAAGGCTTTTTGTGTGCAATGGAATTTAATTGCTGGCCTCTTAATCACTTCTAGGTCTTGAGAAGTCAGATACACCTGTGTTGTGTGGAAATTCTGGCCAGGGACTGAGTCTTTCTAGCAAACCGCACGCCTTTTAGTTTTATTGCCGTAAGTAGTCTCCATTGAGTGGGCCTATGCTAATCAGAAGGCAGATCAGCTGCCCACTCTGCACGCCAATTTTTTCCTGGCTGGCCAGCCTCTCTCCTGCACTTCAAAAGCTTCCTGTGGAGTGGACCGTGCATAAGTCCCTCATGATGACCCACCGGCCAATGGGTGGCTCCTGTTTTCAGTTGGCTGCAGCCTTCACTCCTATTTGGGTCCACAGAAAGTCTGTCAGTGGTCTCCCTGGCCTGGGGGCTAGTATGGTGCACTTTGAGGCCCTCTTCTCCCCTGCAGACTTCAAGCAACTTCTTGCAAAAGGGCTCAGCTGTTGCTTTTGCTGGATCTTGTTCTGTGTGCTGCAGCTTCTTCCCACTTCTCACAGGGCCAGCCAGCCCTGATAAGGCCAGGACTTGAAATGGTTGGAGCGGTTTCTTCTTCCTCTCACAGCAGCTTCTCCTGCCTCCACAAACTGTGCACATTTTTCCTCTCCTTCCCCCAAGCTCCAGGTTGATAGTCTTTGATTTTTAATAGTTGTAAATTGATCAGTTGTGGGGGATAGTGATGCTGGGAACCATCTATTCCTCCATATTTATGATGTCCTTTAACTTTATTTTTAACTGCACATATTAGTGGGTATAGTATATTTTTCAATATGCATATATTGTACAATGATTCACTTAGAGTAGACAGCATATTCATCACCTAAGCATTTATCTTTTCTTTGTGGTGACTACATTCAAGATCCTTTTTTCTAGCTGTGTAGAAATATACAATAAGACATTATTAGCTGTAGGCAGCCTAGAACATCAGAACTTATTCCTTCGATCTACCTGTAACTACCTGTAAATTTGTAACAGTTCGTCTACCTCCCCCCCCACTCCCCTTCCCAGCCTCTGGTAACCATTATTCTACTCTCTTCTTCTATGGGAGCCACTTTTTGTTCCTTTTATATTCCACAGATGAGTGACATCATGTAGTATTTGTCTTCCTGTGCCTGGATTACTTCACTTAATATGATGGTCTCCAGTTCCATCCATGTTGCTGCAAATGACAGAGTTTCACTCCTTTTATGCCTGAATAGTATTCCATTGTGTAAATGTACCACACTTCTTTTTTATCCATTCATTTGTTGATGGACATTTAGGTTGATCCCATCTTTTGGCTACTATTATCTTCAAAATTGAAACAAAATTAACCTTTTAAATTAATTTTGCATGCCAGGGTATAAATATTGCTAAAATTTCTAATACATTTTACAAATTTTGATCTCTATTTTTAAGCAAGGACTTCTTCCAGAAAGTTTGATCTACCCACACATAAATAACCTTTGCCTAGCTTAAATCATTAATTCTAGTTTAATAAGTTTCTTTTCATCCTCCTTTTCATTTCCCTTACTTCTTGCCTCCATAAATTTCAACATTCATTCTGGCAAAGTCTATTTCCCCACCTCTGAGCCTTACCTGAATAATTCCTGAAAGTAAGGTCACAGACATGGCAACTTTCACTCTCAAAACATCTCTGGCTTTCGTACCATTTGTTGTGTTTACTCTTCCCGGAATGACTATATTATCTGGTACTAATCGAACTAATTACAAATGTTTTTAGAGTCAGAGCTGCCTATTTCTTCAAATTGTCAGATAGCTGGGAAATAAAAACACTGAACACATTAAGACTTTACAATTGTTTTTTTTAACTATAAATGATATTTTTTTTCCTTCTGTAGGTATTTCATGATGTTGCTTACAAAGCTAAAGATCGTAATGACTTGGTATCAGGAATTGATGAATTTCTAGATCAGGTTACTGTTCTCCCTCCTGGAGAATGGGATCCAAGCATTCGAATAGAGCCTCCCAAAAATGTTCCTTCCCAGGTATGTATATTTGAAAACATTCTTTAAAATCCTATTACTTTGTCATTTTAAAAATACATGTTTTAAACTAGTATAACCCATCAAAAAGATTCAAATGTTTTAAATTATAACCTGTAAGAAAGTGGGGACATGAAGTTATGAAATCTGCTTGATACTATCCAACACACCACACTGAGAAATCTGGCAATTTGATGGTAAGCTAATGGAATAAATACTCCCACTTGCCTTAAAAGATTTTAGATCCAACTAATGTGTATCATATAATTCAGAAAGGCAGAAATAAAGAGTGTTGCTTTTGCTTGGGATCATTTTCTTATTGCAGGCATGACTGTTGAGAATGGTGACCAAATGTTTGTTAGGACTGCTCCTCATATTACCACCTACATTTCTATTGAGTCTGCTTCCACAACCCTCCCAATTGTCATTTACTCACCTTGCCTTTTGCCTTTGCCCATGAGGAGTTCAGCCTGGTCGAATTCTGCTGCCCCTGTTGATGATAGATGGCCTAGTTGACCAAGTCCTGGACTTAGAAGTTTTTCTGGTTAGCTACAGGTGGGAAATGGGCAGGTCTACCCTTCAACCATGAATACTTAAAAAGGTCTTCTCAATCCTACTGTCAGTTGAAAGAAAATATACTGACATATTTATATTTTCATTCAGAAATCATTTTATAACTGTTAAAGACTACTTTACTTCTCTCAACAATTATTATTTTGTGATTCTGTAACTGCAGCAACATAGTTTCAGTTGATTGATTTCTAAAATAAAAGCAGTTGCTTAAAGAGAGATTGTGAAGGCTGTAAGTTGTCTCATTTCTGCACTTGTTGATATCTTTGCACTAATGATATTAGAAAAGGCATTATAATGCCTCCCAAAGTAATAAGAAAGAAACTCTATAATTAATTTTATTTGGAGAAATTCAGTGAAAATATTAATACATTCATAGTCAGACTTTAAAAGTCATTGTAACACCATTTAGCTGTTCAAACATTAAAAGTAAAGTCAAGAATCTTTTCAAACTCCTTGTTTTTGAGGCAAATTGAGGAATGGGAGATTTAAATTTTTTATTATTTCTATGAGACTGTTCAAATCAGAATTAATGCCTAGATTCTGGGTATTGAGAGGCAGTAGGAGAAAGAACACTGAATTAATAATCAAGGCATCTGAATTCTGCCATTATTTTTTTTTTTTAAATTTTAATTTATTTTACTTATTGAATCAAAATTGATTGTACATATTTGGGGGGTTCAGCATTGACGTATGTTAATCAAATCAGTATTACTAGCGTAGTATTAAATCATAATTATTCTTTATGCCGCTTGTCCAATCCCCCCAACCCCCTCTCCCTCCCCCATCCCCCCTCTAATTACTGTAGATTTCTGAAAGAAATTTCTCTCCTTTTGAAAGAATAATGGTTATGCTGTTGATTTGTTGCCTAGATGATCTGTCTAATGCTGAGAGGTGTGATCAGGTCCCCCAATATTATCATAGAGCAGATGCTTCTTGTCACTTTGAAATGGGTTTTGTGGAGAGAGACATCCTCTTCTTTTCTTTATCTCTGCTGGTGACTATCCTTGTGTTGATGCACTCCAGTGGTTGGTGAACCATCTGTGTGGTGGTTGTGGCATCTAGCCACTTTCGCAGCAGTCATAGTTATTGTTGTGGCTGTAGTGGGCCACCCACATGGAGGTGATGTTTTGGCATGCTCCTTGGCATTGGCAGTGTGCCTGGTTGTGGGATGTGTCTGGTCCCCACTCCATGCCTCGAGTCCCTGGGTAGACCCCGAGGTGCTGGCATGGTGTGCCTGGTTGTGGGAGGGGTTCTGGTTCCCAGCTCCAAGGTCCGGGCACCCTGGTGGGGCCATGAGGCACTGGCAGTGTGCCTGTTTCTGGGTGGGGGATCCAGTACCTGACTCCATGCCTTGGGTCAGTAGGTGGGACACGAGGCATTGGCGTGGTGTGCCTGGTTGTGGGAGGAGGGTCCAGTCCCTGGCTCCATGTCTTGGGTCACCATGCGGGCCCCAAGGCACTGGCACAGTATGCCTGGTTGTGAGAGGGGTTTCCAGTCCCCTTCTTCATGCCTCGGGTCCCCAGGCAGGTCCCTAGGTGCTGGCACAATGTGCCTGGTTGTGGGAAGGGGGTCCGGTTCCTGGCTCCATGCCTCAGGTCACCAGGTGGACCCCAAGGTGCTGGCATGGTATGCCTGGTTGTGGGAAGGGGGTTCCAGTCCCCTTCTCTGTGCCTCAGGTCCCTGGGCGGATTCTGAGGCACTGGCACTGTGTGCCTGGTTGTGGGAGGGAGGTCCAGTCCCCTTCTCCATGCCTTGGGTCATTGGGCGGGCCCCAATGTGCTGGTGTGGTGTGCCTGGTAGTGGGAGGGGGGTCCAGTCCCCTTCTCCATGACTCAGGTGCCTGGGCAGGCCCTGAGATGTTGGTGCAGTGTGCCCAGTTGTGGGAGGGGGGTCCATTCCCTTTCTCCATGCCATGGGGCCCCGGACAGGCCCTGAGGCACTGTGAGTTCTGCCATTTTCTGTTTGTATGACCTTGATCAGATGCTTTGACCTCTGTGTATTGATGTTCTGTATCAACACTGTACAATAAAACTTTCTGCAATGATGGATATGTTCTATACTTATGATGTCTAATAACCAAGCCACTATTGAGCACTAGAAATGTGGCTACTGCAATGAAGAACCAAATTTTCAATCTTAACCTAAATTTAAACTGACATAGGCAGTTAGTGGCTATCATATTAGACAGCATAGTTCTATAAAATGAGTTTGAATTAGTGATATGCTCTGGGCTTCTTTACATTAATATTTTTTAAATGTATGTTGTAATTAAATAATAGTATGAAGCTATGTTTTCTTTCATTGTATGGAGTAAAATGGATTAATATATATTAAAGACTTCATACTCATTTAAACAATATTTTACTCTATGGGATAATTTCCATTATTTTCATTCTTCTAAAATGTTCAAATTGCAGCATTTTAAATAACTTTTCCTTTCAATTAAGAGGAGAATAATCTGTCACTTCAAGCAACACTGAAAAATATTTATTAGAACTTTGTGTCAGTCATTATAATCACTCCCTTATGTGTTTCCTCAACTTCTTTGCTTTTCTTTCATGCCATGTACTTGCTTGTCAAAACCATAACCCCATGAGAATCCAACTCTTTACTCTGTACCTGCATTGATGTAGCTGAAGCTGAAGGAAAGAAAACATATAACTACACTAACTGGTGTCATAAATTCATGACAATATACTTCAAGGGGCCCTCAATGTTGCAAGTTCATCATACTATATGATTCTTTTCTTAGTTCAATCATTCTCTCTAGATCATTATTTCACACTTGTTCTCTCATCAAACCTTTAGTATATCCTTTCTCAGTCTCACTCTCACATGTTGACTTGCTTTCTTACTTTCCTGAGAATTAGAAACAATCAAAACAGAACTTCCATAGACTCCCACCATCACACCCATCCAACTCCCAATATCTGCACTCACACACTCTGCCTTCTCATATACTGCTGTTTACAAACTACCCAAAGCCAGCCTTCTTCTTTACACTAGATCCTATCTCTTTGTATCTACTCAAGGACATTTCTATAACGACTCTCCTTTTCCTCCTCTGTATTATCATTTTGTTTGTTATGTATTATATCATTTTTATTAGCATGCAGCATACTGTTAATTAGCCAATTTAAAAAAAAGAACTGGACATCATTACCCCTGCCTACTCACCTATTTCTTCTTTGTTCTCCTTTGTAATAAAATGCCACAGAAGAATTCTCTATACTGCCTGCCTCCAATTCCTCTCTTCCAATTCTCTCTCCCTTTTTATCATTTTCTAAAATTTTAATTTATTTTTTTCCATTTACATGTTTGTGGGGTGCAGTTTGTTGTTTTGATACATGCATATATTGTATAATGATCTAATAATAGTTAGCATATCTATCACCTAAACATTTATAATTGCTATGTGGTTATAACATTCAAGATCCTCCTTTCTGACTATCTTGAAATATACAATACAATGTTATTAGCTATTATCATCCTAGAGCACCAGAACTTATTCTTCCTTTCTAGCTGTAACTTTGTAACTTTGTGCCAGTCTACCAACCTTTCCCTGGCTGCCCCTTCCCTTTCCCTTTCCCAGTCTCTGGTAATTACTATTCTACTCTTTATTTTTCCCCCTCTTTTTAATTTAGTTTTCTTAATTGACCCATGATAATTGTATATATTTATGGACTACAATATGATATTTGGATACATTCATACTGTCTGCAATGATTCTATCAGGGTCCCAGGGTCCTTAGTATATCCATCACCTCAAGCATTTGTCACTTCTTTGTGTGAGGAACATTCAACATCATATTGACTATCCTTTCAAAGATACCCAGTGCTTTGTTAACTGTAGTCTCCCTATGTTACTATAGAACACTAGGTCCCATCTTCCTATCTCTCTAATATTTTATATTCACTGACCACCCTCTCTCTATTCCTCCCTTTCCCACACCAGTCTCTTGTAACCATTATTCTACTCTCTACCTCTATGAGATCAAGTTTCTTAGTTTTCACATATGAGTGAGAACATGTGGTATTTCTTCCTCACCAGGCTTATTTCACTTAACATAATTTCTCCAAGCTCATCCATGTCGCTGCAGATAGCAGAATTTCATTCATTTTTTGGCAGAGTAGCATTCCATTGTGTATATGTATCACATTTTCTTTATCCAATCATCAGTGGAAGGACATTTAAGTTGGTTCCATCTCTTGGCTAGTGTGAAAGAACCACGATAAAGATCAGACTGCAGGTATCCCTCTGACTCATTGATTTCCATTCCTTTGAATATGTACCCAGTAGTGCGATAGTGGTCTTCTCCCAGACTTATGTTCTGAAATGTTTCACCTTTGTTTTCTTCTAAAAGTTTTATAGTTTCAGGTCTTACATTTAAGTGCTTAATCCATTTTGAGTTGATTTTTTTATATGGTGAGAGATATGGGTCTAGTTTCATTCTTCTGCAAATGGATCTCCAATTTCCCAGCACCATTTATTGAAGAGACTGTCTTTTCCCCAATGTGTGTTCTTGCCTCCTTTGTCAAAAATCAGTTGGCTGTAGGTGCATGGATTTATTTCTGAGTTCTCTATTCTGTTCCGTTGGTTTATGTGTCTGTTTTTTGTGTCAGTACCATACTGTTTTGATTACTATCACTAGTATATTTTGTAGTCAGGGAGTGTGATACCCCCACTTTGTTCTTTTTGTTCACAATTCCTTAGGCTATTTAGGATCTCTTGTCATTTCATATACATTTTTGAATTTTTAAAAAAAATTTTTGTGGAGTATGTCATTGGCAGTTTGAAGTGGATTGTATTGAATCTGTACATCACTTTGGGTAGTATGGTCATTTTGATGATATTGATTCTTCCAATCTATGAGCATGGGATGTTTTTCCATTTTGTGTGTGTGTGTCTTCTTTAGCTTCTTTTATCAGTTTTTTATAGTTTTCATTGTAGAGATCTTTCACTTCCTTGGTTAAATTCATTCCTAGGTATTTCATTTTGTTGTTGTTTTTGTGGCTGTTGCAAATGTGATAGCTTTCTTGATTTCTTTTTCTACTAGTTCACTGTTGGTATATAGAAATGCTACTGATTTTTGTATATTGATTTTGTATCCTGAAACTTTACTGAATTTGTTTATAAGGTCTAGTAGTTTTTTGGTAGCATCTTCAGGTTTCTGTATATATAGAATCATGTCATCTGCAAACAGGGACAACTTGACTTCCTCCTTTCCAATTTAGATTCCCTTTATTTCTTTTTCTTCCCTATTGCTCTGGCTAGGACTTCCAGTACTATGTTGAATAGAAGTGGTGAGAGTGGGCATCTTCCAATACTCTCAACACCTACTCTAATAAGACTTTTGCCCCTACCACTTCACTAAATACTTATATGAATGTCACCAATGATCTCCACAATGCTAAATCCCATGGTCAGTTCTCAGTCTGCATTTCACTTAACCTATCGGGAGCATTTGGCACAAAGTTAATGACTCCGTAGTCCTTGTTTGACTTACTTTATTTGGCTCCCCAAACACCACACCTTCTTGGTTTTCCTCTTATTTTGCTGGTCACTCTTTCTCAATCTCCTTTGCTGGTTCTCCCTCTTCTCTCTGATTTCTTTTCATTGAAGTGATGCAAGGTCCAGTACTTAGTCATCTTCACTTCTCTGTCTACATTCATTCTCCTGGTAATATCATCCAATCTTATAGCTTTACATCCTCCTTAAAATTCATTTTCCACCTTGAACTTGAGAGTTACTTATCCAACTGCCTATCCTGTGTCTCCACTTGAATATCTTATAGAAATCTGAAATCTGACATGTTGAAAGTTTGAACTGAACTGTAGATTGTCTCATTTCTGTGCCTGTATACATCTTTGCATTTATGATATTAGAAAAGGCAATATCATGCTTCCTGAAGTATACAAAATCTCTGATCTTTTCTCAAAACCTGTTCCATCTGCACCTTCCCACCTTGATTAACTGCTAACTACATCCTTACAGTTGATCAGGCCCCCAAAACGTATTCTTTTCTCTTATACCTGATTTCTATTCTGCCAGGAAATTCTGTTGGCTTGCCTTCAGTATTTGTCCAGGATTTTTCTTTTTCCATAGCTCTTAATTTTTCTAACATACTATTGAATTAATTTACTTATTTGTTAAATTGTTTATTGTCTGTCTTCCCCATTAACATGTAAGTGCCGCAGGCCTGATTTGTTCACTGGTATATTCCAAGGGCTTAGTACTTGTTTGAAATATCAAAATACTTGTGTTTTCGAACAGAAAATACTTCTTATATTTTTTTCAGAATATTTATTGATACTGTTCATACACATTATTCTTTTCAAATGCCCTTTTTCCTTACTCCTTAAAGAAACCTGTACTTTAGAATGGTTAATATCTTACATGATTTATCATTTGCTTTATTAATATGTAAAGCCAAAGAGTTAACTTATCTAGTAAGGAATAGTTCTGCCAGAAGACAAATAATATCACTTTCTTTCTGAGACTTGTGGAAGCTATGAAATATTTCCGTAAGTGATTGAGAAGTAGGTATTGAGGGCCACTCTTAAATCCCTTTACTAATAATACACTCTATTTACTAGTAAAGGCAGTTTCTTCATCAGTTGACATATGTCTTTTTTATCTTTGAACTTTAATTTCGTTGTATCTATCCACATGCCTGGGGAAACTGTAAAAATATTAAGCAATGAACTTTCCTATATCATGTGCATTTCAAAACCTATTTTTTTCATGTGTTAAAAACCTCTATCATGCTATCTAAATACCCCATTGTATATAAGATCAGTTGATGAGTCACTTTTGTTCTTCACATTTATACTAATTTTATTTTGGAATGGCAGTCAAATAAAAATTTTAATTGCACCACTTAAATTTTTTAATTATTTTTTGAAACTCTTTTGTACACATTGGTGTACTCTATGATCACCATAGGTAGGATTTTAGGTAGGGCTTTCTGATTTTTTAAAAAATTTCTGTCACTGACAGAAGTGGGTGGAATAGACCTATGGGAAAACAGTACTTACATAAACCTCAGTTAATCTGTCATTGGTTCAATTAGAAGCTTCCTTTTACAATAGTCTTTGGGTGTCTATGAATTAAAAAGACCATATTATAAATTATTTCCTGGGTAGAATTACAGAAGGAAATATATTTAAAAATAAAAATAATAGTTAATGTTTATTGAACAAACTATGCCAGGCATGTAACACCACCATACCTAACACCTCCTCACCCTAACCTACTCCCATTCTGGTCTCTGTTTCCTTTTCTACTTCATTTTTTAAAATAAGTTTATTGTCTCTTTCCACTAACAGGCTTTTTCTTGCTCACCTTTGCAACTCTACTATCCATAACAATGAGTAGCACACAGTAGGCATTCAACAGATGTTACTTGAAAGAATGAATAAATGCCCATCACCTCATTTAATTCTCTCAGCCACATTAGCAGATAGATAGCTGTTGTTACCCTGAGTAAATGGAGGAGAAAACTAAAGATTTAGGAGGCTAGATAACTCCCCAGAGTTCAAGCACCAAATATGTAACAGGGTCTGGGTTCTTAGCCACTCTGCATATTGCTTCTAGGAAAAATAATTGTTATCGTTATTTACAACTAACACCTGAAATTAAAACAAAACAAACACAAAAACTTCCTGCAGGAGAAGAGGAAGATTCCTGCTGTACCAAATGGAACAGCAGCTCATGGAGAAGCGGAGCCGCACGGAGGACACAGTGGACCTGAACTCCAGCGAACTGGAAGGTTAGTGAAAATCACTTGTCTGGGACTTCAAGGACCAAAATGACATACCATTCTTGTCTGTCAGGAATTGCTATTTTGAAACCTAATTTATTTTATACTTTTAATACCTACACTTTGGGGGTACAAATGCCAATTAATTTGATTTCTCCAAAGTTACTAATGATTGTCATGACTGTGAAACCAGAACAGTGGATACATCATTCCATTTTATTTTATCTAGTCTTTCATTTTTTCTGTGCATAAAATGCATTCACGGATTCTTAGAATGAATAAGAAAACTGTCAATTGACTCATTCAAAACAGCCCTTTGAAAGCTTCAAGTTCAAGATGGAAATAAAACTAAATACCGAGATCTCGGTCTTGTAGACCCTATCTCATTAAATGCAAGGAGGATGTATATAATGGTATTTTTTATTTTTATGGCTGTTATTTGAAAGAGCTATATAATTTCTTTTTCTAATCACACATCTTTGAAGAGATGAAAGCTTCAATTTATTTCTTAAAATGGGTTCTTCATGGTTTTTTGACAGCTTGTCTCTCTCCAAGCAATGTGTGAGCAGAAAATCAGAAACCCTTGGGTGGGTCTCTTTTCAGGGAATATGTGCCTAGACCCTCCATTGTAATTGAAGTCAATGCAAAGGCTTTGCAGGATTGGTGCTCTGTCCCCTCAAGGCTGTTTCCTGTACTGCTAGCAATGTGTCCTCTAGGCTGACTTTCCAGTTCCTGACAACTCTGCATTTTAATTCTCCTGTGTTCTTTCCCTTTATCTATGTTTTATCTCTGAGGAAATGTCCTTTAACGTCTTCCTCAGGCTTGATACCTAATTTGAAATGGTTTAAAAAACTTTTTCTTTTTCCCTTCACTGGAAGCGTTGTTACTCATTCTGTTTGCTTTCATATTTTCAAATGCTGTCTTTTTATTTTTGGTGGTATTATTTTTTCTCTCTCTCAGGTGTAACATGCCACATAGTTTAGATTTTTTTCGAAGTTCACTTTTCCTTACTGCTTCCTAAATCCTCCCAGGTCACCAATATCCGGTATCTTCGCTTCTCCAGAGTTCTTCCACAGATTCTGTTGCTGACATGACTTGAAGTACCCATTACTCATCTGCTCTCCCGGAGCTGCTGGTGTACATCTGGGCTGCTCTTGCACTGTTCTCTGTAATGAACTCCCACTTCTGGATTTAGATTTTTACTGCTAAAAGCACATTTATTACATAGTAATATAACAGTTATTCAGACTAATGTATGCTTTAATAAGTAATTAATTATAAAGCAGTGGTCTAATGTAAAGTGCTATCAAAACTAAAATATTAATTACAAAATAATAGTTCATAACCACCTCAAATTCTATTTGGGATTAGGTGTTAATATAAATCATAGATAAATGTGTAAATAGACCAATAGAGTTAATCTGTTTTGAATTGTGACTTTGACAAGTTAACAAATTATTCAGAAATGATGCCTAAAATAAAAAATATACATATGTTTCACCAAACACAGGTAGAGGAACCTAAGGTGATCTTTGTGTGTGTGTAAATTTCACAGGTTCTCTGCAAGTTTCTCTGAGTTTAAAATGTCTTTTTTTTTTAACTGAAATTTTATTCTTCTCAACTCTTTCCTGCTCCATATCCCTCTGATAAAAGCAATCACTAGGAAAACAGTTATTCTGTGCTCACATAATAGTAAGATGGTTATTCACATGTAACTATTATGTCTACGTCATGTCACAGAGATTTAAAATAATAGTCAAAATTTTCAGTTATTCTGGATATGTACATTTTTTAAGGCCAAACAATTTATTTCTCAAGAGAACAATCATTTTTCAGTTGATTCTAAGACTGTCAAATGAATACTCTTATTCATAAAATAAATAACAAAAGTTTAACATATTTGTATAATCTAAGTATATCAAGCATACTGGCAGTAAACTGGAACATAATAGGTTTTTTCACCAGTAACCTTCATGTAGAAACTTCATCATAGTCGTCTTCATTTTAATATTGCATTTTATTCCATGGAGCACAAAGAACTTTCAGTAGTCAACTGTTAAGTCTGCACATTATTATTAAATGTTCAAAGAATGAGAATATATATTTATTAATGCTCTCATTCCTAATAGATTAAAAAAATTAGTCCTCAAATTTTAAGCATCATTTCACAATTTAATACTCCCCCCCTCCCCACAAAAATTCTTTCAAGTATTTCAATGTGGTTTTTGGATATATTTGGAATAAATAAATTTATAACAAGTAAGGTCATTATTGTCTTGTGAATGGTAGATGTTGGGATATGTTTAAGCAATAGTGGATCAAAATTAGATTTATCAAGTTTAGTTATTATAAGGTCCCCCTCCTCTCCTAGTTTCCTAAAAATGAAAACAACTCTGGAATCTATCTGTCTCTACTAAGTATTACTGTTATCCATAAGGCTGTTTCCATGTCTCTCTGGAATAATTTCTAGTAAGGGGTTTTGTTTTTTGTTTTTGGCCGAGAGTGTAGGCAACTGGAGCCACGGTTAAACACAGCTTTTTCTCTCTAGGGTGATGTTCATTATTGCAGTATACAAAAGGCAGTTAACCCTCCCTCCCTAACTTTCTACTATGCCAAGTAGAATATAAACAATTAGAAAATTCTGCCAATAATTGAGGGTGGTAGGCCTGAGTTCAGGAGGAGTAGGTTGATGTAGAAATGGTACAGAGATTAGAGTAATCCTTGAATCTCATTATTCGAATTTTGATTGGTGAACAGCTCTGCTCCTTGTTTGAGAGAACCTGGGATTTCTGGTTGTTGACACAATATTTGATTAGGAATTGAAATAACATAGTAGTGCAAAGCTGAACCTGTAGATCATAATAATACAACATAGCAGGCTAAAATGGGTCTCACCTCTGCTGATGGAAAACGTATACTGTGACCTGACAACAAAGCAGATGAGCATTTTGATTTGTGTGCTTTTTATATTTGGGTTTCACTATTGTGTTTCCCCCCCCTGTCTTAGGGTTTTTGGGGGACTTATTTTAGATATCAAAAGAAAAGCTCCATACTTCTGGAGTGACTTCAGAGATGCTTTCAGCCTGCAGTGCTTAGCATCTTTTCTATTTCTCTACTGCGCGTGTATGTCTCCTGTCATCACATTTGGAGGACTGCTGGGAGAAGCAACTGAAGGTCGTATAGTATGTATCATGCTTTTCTCTGAACTTTGAAACTTTAATCCATTTTTATGATTCATAGTTACATTAGTGAGTGTTTAATTTTGTATGAGGAGATATTTGATGTACAGTGTGGCAGACAAATTTCATATGAATGTCCTGCATGGCTAGTAGAACTGGTAATCTGGGAATTGAATATCTCAGAACAGCTAGTTCTGAGTCTTACACAAGGTTTTGATCTGATTCCTTGTCCCCTGCCCCCTAGTCCTAGGATATCTTTAGGCTCTGGTCCTTACCTCAAATGGTCCATTTTCCATGAACCTGAACCATCTTTCTGTCCCGATACTAATCCTGAATATATTTAAACTTTTTTATGGGGCAATAGAAAGGTGAGATAGGAAAGTGGAGAGAATACCTCCTCATTTGCTACCATTCATTTTCTGCCTACTGTCAGCCCTTTTCTCATCCTCCTATCCCACATCCTACTCAGGGTTGCTAGGCTTTTCATGATTAAGGAGAAAGCACATACTCATGTATTTTAAACATTTTCTCCCTAGTTAAAGTGGCTGCCTGTACAGCTTAGGTAATGGAACCATTTATATCTCTACACAGAGTGCAATCGAATCTCTCTTTGGAGCATCCATGACCGGGATAGCCTATTCTCTCTTTGGTGGACAGCCTCTTACCATATTAGGCAGTACAGGACCAGTTTTGGTGTTTGAAAAGATTTTGTTTAAATTTTGCAAGTAAGTGTTATGTACTCTTGGCCCTTAGCCCCTTTCTTCTTCTTTACTGTATTTACACTTCTCCCAACATCACTGTTGGATGTCTGTTGGAAGAGGTGGAAGTAGCTGATTTGATTCAGTTTGTCATTTTTGTTTCTCTGTGGAAATAGAGAAAAAGCAAAAGATCTGTGTATAATGTTATGTAATATAAAAAAATAAGAATCAGTTCTAAGCTCTGAAAAAAACCTTTTAGTTTTGTCCCCTTAGACATTCTCCTTAGACAAAGTCTTGAGTTAGGTACTTCTGGGATGTAAAAGTTTATTTACTTTCACTTCCTGGATTAGATTTATCTCCATTTATTTAAATGGTGGCAAGCTGTTAAATGACCTTCTTTCCACTGTTCTTTCCTTTTCCTCCTCCTAGAGAATATGGGCTGTCATACCTATCTTTAAGAGCTAGTATTGGACTCTGGACTGCAACTCTGTGTATCATACTTGTGGCCACTGATGCAAGCTCCCTTGTCTGTTATATCACCCGTTTCACTGAAGAAGCTTTTGCTTCTCTTATTTGCATCATTTTCATTTATGAGGCCCTGGAGAAGTTGTTTGAACTCAGCGAAGCATATCCTATCAATATGCATAATGATTTGGAACTGCTGACACAATACTCGTAAGTACCATTTCCCCTGTTGGCTGTGGGACTTTTCTTTTCACAAATATTTCCATTGTTATAACAAACATTAGGAACTTACTCAGCAGAGAGTGGGCCTTAAATTGATTCGTGACCTAAATCCTGGACTCTCAGAGTAGAACAGGGTTTTAAAAGTCATCTAATCAGCCACTCATCTTATACTTGAGTTCTCATTATATCATCTCTGCCAAGAATCTTTTTAATGTTCTTGTCAAGTATTCCCTAACTAAATAGATAATGAACTAAGTCAGTTTTAATATACAAAGATTTTGCTTTTGAAAGATACATATTATTTTGTTCTTCCTTTTAGGTCTTTTTAGTTTATTATAATCCAAAGAAAATTTCATTACTATGATTTCAGATTTAGAGCAGTGAGGTAAAGAAACTCATTGGGTCTAAATTGTATTAGCTTGATGTTTGAAAGTATGCTACAAACAAATAGAAATTACTGAATTTAAATTTAATTTTGCTTTTGGAGCTTGTGATATTTACGATGGAAATACTCAAGTATTACTTGTTGAAGGTGATATTACAGTTTAGGATTAAAGATGAGATGGGACTGACTGTTCTTTCTAGTTTTGGTATGCCAGCAGTTTGTGATTTCTCTAAGGCTGTCTGCAGAGATATAGTCTGGCCATTAAATGACTCTTTTATTTGTTGCATTTATGTACAGGTTTTTATACAGCAAATATTTAAAGCAATATGCTCTTTATGAGACCATTATAACCTCTGGATTAACCACTAATGCTTTCTCTGTAAACTGCTTAGATATGGTTTCAAACCCTTTAAGATTTTAAAAATACTTGTTGAAAGTTGAAATTGTTGAAATTAGACCAAAACAGCACAATGTTATAGTTTTGTTAAGAATGCTGAAATGATCCAATATTGAAAATAACATGACTTTTGGTACTTTTAATTTTCTTTGGTCTTTAGAAATAGCTTTAAACAGTGCACCCTTGTTTTTGGACAAGAAAAATCAAGGTGGAAATATAAAATAACTTGTCCAGAAAAAGCAAATAGTAAGAGTGTTGTGAACAGTTTTAAGAGGGGAATGAGGGTGAGTACTAGAAATGCTCAGAAAGCAGGCAGATGGGAAGAACAGTTTGATCAGAACCAGGGGTAACATTGATACATGCCTCTTCATTTATCTTTACTTGGTAAGAGGAAGTGTCACTGAATTTGGATATCCTTGCTGGGATACATAATTATCTCTGGTTGGATTTTCAAACCCACTACATGCCAGGCCTACTACAGTAGGTGCTATGGAAGTCATGATAAATAATATTTTGTTTTCAGTGACCTCTCAGTTTAGTAGGGAATATAGACAGACAACATAATGAAATGAATGTTGTATTAAAAGGTTGGTACAGAATGCTATGATACCACATCAGAAGAGCAGCTAATGCAGATTTGGGTTCAGAGAAGGCTTACCGGAGGAAGTGACTTGGAACAAAAAATCAGTAGGGGTTATTAAAGTGCTGAGGAATAAGGCAGGAAAGTGTTTCAGACAGAGGGCATGTACAGGCCTGGATGCAAGAGATTTGTTAAAGCTTTGAAATATTTGTCCAAAGTCATATAGATAATTAGTGGTAACGCAACAAATGAAATGCAGTTTTTATTACTCTGATGTCATTTCAGTACACTGATGGGTTCAAATAAGCTCTCCAAAAGAAATGGTGTAGAACAAATAACAAAATAAAAGCAAAACTATTCTCTTCAAAGTGGTGAGAAGGCACCAGTTGCTCACCCTTCCAGCCATTCTCGGTGGCAGCTTCTTAGGCATGTCAGGCTGAGGAACACAGTTTGAAATCTCCTGGTTGAGAAAGAAAAAGACTGGAGAATCAAGGACTGAGACCTGGATTATGTTCACAGCTTAAATGTAGAAGAATGAAAAAGTGCAACCAATAGATAAAAAAAAAAACATAAAAATTAAAATGAAAAACTAAGCAAGAGGCATCAAAAAAGGATAAAACCATAGATAATGTCAGATCATAGAAGGCAAGTGACATGAATGTATCAAGAAATCTTTAGAGAGGACCGTGGTATGGAGATCAAACAGAATAAGGAAAAGCGTTTTGATTGTTACCCCACAAACAGGTATGCATATAAATTTAAAAAAATTTTTTTTAAAAAGAGATCATTGGTTAATTTTAGGAAACAGTATTGGCTTGGGAGAGGAGGGGAGGCAGGATGAGAAGCCAGTTTGCAAAAAATTAAGAAGGCAGTAGATGGTAAAGACATAGAGAAAGTATGCATAGGCCATTTTGGTGTCAAAGAAAGTGAAAAACAGAGTGCTTGTTAGAGAGGGCAATATCACGAGAAAGGTATTTGTTATAGAAAAAAAGCCGTGCATGTTTGAAAATGAGGAAATAGAGACAGAGGAAAGAGAGAGGTAAAGATGACGGTAAGAGAGTGGATAAACTTGGGATTGCAACCTCCCATAAGTCAAAAAATAATGATATCAAGACCAATTGTGGAGTTAAGTAAGACAAATGCTCAGAGGATAATTTGAAAGCAAAAATAGCTTTATGTGTCTGTGATTCCTGCCTGCCATGGTGCTCAAAAGAGGAGTGGTACAGGTCCTGACTTTCTCCACGTTTCCACCTCTGCTTTTTAAAAAGTGATCTCTACAAGTTTAAGTTTTACTTTGATCAGTGTGGGCATCTGAAATCTAATTATTTGAAGTCTGAGCGCAGATGTGTGCTGATCACGGTATTCCATTGCCTAAGTGCCCTTCTCAACCAAAATTAGGGAGGTAAAAGGATGGAAAGACTGGTTCATCCTGATGGGCAGTGAGGTTTTAGTGTCATCTGGCACCTAAGATGGGTGTAAGAGAGACAAAATAACAGCCTCCCTGGGAAATGTGGTCCTGACCAGACACCCTTACTCTGTTGGTTCTTCATTTCAGTTTTTACACCATGATTGCCTGGCCTTTAGCACCACTCATGTTATGTATGTGAATCTTATCAGGTATTGCCATTACTTGCTCTTTGGAGAAGTAAAAATCAATCTTTCTGCTGTGCCTATAATGCATATATTTATTAGCATACTTTTAGGTATGTGCATTAATGAAAATAAACGTGATAGCTAATAACAGCTATTTTAGTGTATTGTATAACCTCACATTTTTGCACAAAATATGTATTCTGTTTCATAAAGTCCACATGACACTTCCAGTGGCTTTTTTGTTCTTGTCACTGTGACCTATTCACACTGATCAGTTTTTAAGTGTCATTATACTGATGCTCACCTAAAATTTTTTACTTGAGGTGTTGGTGGCCTCATGCTTTCACAGGGATTATTAGAAAATTTTTTAGAAAATATTATAGCTAGGATATAATCAGCTGAGATTGCGATCTTTGCAAACTGAATATGCCTATAATGCCACAAATTTTGTTCAGGTGTAAGATATTAAAAAAAAAGCAACATGTTTAGAATCTACATTTCAGATATTCTGTATGGTTGGGTCTCCTATATTCAAATATCTTTAAATTCATAGCTTACCAACCAAATAAGAAAATGTCTTTGATTTGTAAAAGACTTTTCTAGCTCCTCTGGCATCCTAACCTTATAATGTGGTAATATGTAGACCTTATATTTGAAGATACAAGCTTTCCTTTCATTGTGCCAAGAACAAGTGTCAAGATAATCTATTTAGTTTTGAGAGTATATACATTACAGCAGATGATCAAGCTGAATATGTCAAGTTAGAAATAAGTAATGAGTTTGTGGGAATAATTTTTTTCTTGGTTGCTTTGATTTTAAAAATGGCAAAAATAGAATATTCTGCTTGTGTGAGATGAAGTGTTCCTTCAATGTGTAGCAATAAGCTAAAGTTCTCAAAGGTGGCAGGCTAAAGAAAGATTAAGGATGTATTAATGCTTTGCAATTAGGTCAAAGTGAAGTTCGGGGTCTGAATATTACTCTACTTTCTGACATATATGTAGACCAGAGTAAAATAAAATATGATTACCAA
The DNA here is from genome assembly GCF_027409185.1 of Cynocephalus volans. Classification (NCBI taxonomy): domain Eukaryota; kingdom Metazoa; phylum Chordata; class Mammalia; order Dermoptera; family Cynocephalidae; genus Cynocephalus; species Cynocephalus volans. The sequence continues at coordinate 230,502,975 of NC_084460.1, forward strand.
GCTGTTGAAGGTTATGAAAAATCTTTTTGCTTTTGTTTTTGTTTTCTATCTTTTTCTCCAACACCCAACCTTATACATAATGCAGGACAGTGATCTATTCTGAATAAATATTATCAACTGACTGATATTATATAGAATAATGTCTTCTTTCTCATTTCCTCCACTAGAGTTGAACCTCCTTTAAAGTAAAAAACATGCAACAGTTTTATTCCCCATAATCTCAGCATGATACTGGTTAAGTGAAAGTTAACATATATTGATTAACTGAACATGTTGCAAAATAATTGACATCACCTTACCAAACTTGTCTGATGAGTAAAGACAATTGTGCTCATTTACATTCTCTTTAACAGTACTCTTAAAGACTTCAGCTAGAAATTTTGAATAAATTTGACATGTTATGAGAATCTTAATATGGGATAAAGATGTTCGTATAAATCTGGATCCATAAAACTAGCTCTGATTGAAAATTTAGACAGGGTGTCAACACGGTGGAGAAATGATTTGGAAGAACCCAGAGAAGCAGGACTGTAACTTACAGCAGAACTGCAAAAGTTCATCAGAGATGTGGAGAGAAAGAAGATGAAAGGAAAATATTCATAGCTCACGGAATTTTTAGCACTCACTAGTCAAGAAATAAAGAATAAAACAGATTTAGAGAAACCTTTGTTTCAACCTTTTTTAATCATATTTTTTTTGCTGCATGTACACTTGACTAAACTTATCCAGAATTACTTGCAATGTAACTTTGCAATTCCACCCTAAAAAAAAACTGATTTTAAGAAAGTAAATTACCTGACACCTTAGAATCAAATACTCAATAAGTGATTATTCAATAAATGAACTTCTGGCAACCTACTTCGTTTTTGATTCTTAATGTATTTGCTATTTTTGTTTTCTGTTCCTGCTTTTGAACTAAATTCTTATTTTAATGGTAAAGTTTTGTCTCCAGTAGCAGTAGCATCCAATATAATAGTATACTATTTACCTGTTTTTTTCTCACAGTCCCTAATGGAATATGAGCCATTTGTGGACAGAATTAGTGTCTCTTCATCTTTCTACCTTCAGAGAGGTAGGGGATTTGGTAGATACCAGTAAACCTTTGTTAAGTGTCTTTCAACAATGTTATTCTTCATATCGACTTTCAGCTACTATTTTCCTTTTCTATAACTATTATTTTGAATTACAGATCTTAAATAGAATTATCTTTTATACTTTTTTGTCAAATAGCTATGCACAGGCAACAATTTACATGGGCACTCAATATAGAGGAAGGGAGCTAAGCAGGTATTGGTAGTTGCTTGATTTTTTCTTTAAAGATGTATTGAGGGGCTACAAGTTATGTGGCCATAGTTCAGTGAGTTGTGGTGACTTTTCTCAGAAAGTTCACAATCTTTAAAGTACTGATCCCATTTCTTTTTGCTTCTCGAATTGACCTAGATTTAAGCATATATTCTGAAATATTTAAGGTGGAATATGGTAATGTTTTAATTTACGTTAAAACACCTTAGCACAGATACTGTGGTAATATGTATTTATTAGGTTAAGTTACAAGCATGGGCAACTAGAATTCTGATCAGGAGTTCAGACTACAGGAGTGGGTAGCTGGCATTAAAGCAGAGAGGCTACACTCAGAAAAGGCTACTACAAATCCTGGGGCTATTACCCACATCTCGTGAACATGGAGGATTTTCTGAGTGTCAGAAATGGATTTTCATTGGCAAAATTACTGACTTGTTTATCAGTATACTACAATGCACTGGTAAGATTAAAGTTAATCAAGACATGTGGATCGAATATGATATCACTACTCTTGCCATAAGAAGTTACAAGAATTTAGCAAGTGGACCATGTAGTCTCAACTCCTAGAAATGCTACTAAAGACTTAATTCATAACTCATCCTGTGCCCAGCCATTTTGGTTACTAATGTCACTAAAACAGTACCAGAATCTTGCTTGTGGAATATTGTCATATCACCTTTGAATGAACCCTTCATGCAAGATATAGTCAAAGTACCTAAAATAAGAAAACTAGAGCTTCAATGAGCTGATAAAAAAGGTTATAGGAAATGTTTTGCCCATGTTTTCCAATAAATGTTTGTATAATGTATATGTCTGTGTATGCAACTGAAAACATAATGCTTCTCAACTTTGCCTTTCTAAGGTATGTTGGAGCATAATTTGCTTATAGTCTCTGAGATCATCTGAGTTCTCAATATTTTTTTAATAGCTGGAATTTTAAAATGTCTTTTTTAAAAAAAGTATTTGTTTTATTTGTTTTGTTTTTTATTGAAATGTAATTGATTGTACGTATTTGTAGTGTACAGAGTTGAATATAACTGTATATTTATTGTATACAATGTGTGATGATCAAATCAGTACGACTGCCATATTCATTACAAAACATAATCATTTCATCGTGTTGAGAACATTCTATGTCCTCTTTTCAAGTCATTTGATAACATGAAGTAAGTTAATGTTAATTATAGCTGCCTAGCTCGACTGTAAATCAATAGAACTTATTTTTTTCTATTTTGTGTCTGTTGGGCTGGATCACAGACCTTTTTACCCCGTCCTGTGCAGTTCCTGAGCCAGGTAGTCAAAAGAAAAACCGAGCACTCGCCAGCAAAGTGGACATGCTTTATTCTTCAGACACGAGCTCCACCGACCAGCGGTTCAGAGCTGCTGCCTTCCACGCCAAAAAAGTATACAAAAATGGCAACAAGCCAAGTGGTACACGGGCACACATGCACACTAACTCTACTCTTATGTAACTTGTTTACAATGGATCTGCTGAATCATACCCAGCCAGATATGAGGAAAGGGGGCCTGACCAAACCAACTCCACTTTCCTCAGTGTCCATTAACCAATTTATCACTACCTCTTCCTCCTCCCCCTTTCCCACCTCCAGTAACCAGTTTGTTCTCTCCTTCTGAAAGTTCAACGTATTGTTGGGCTTGTTGTTTGTTTCTTTCTTCTTTCTTTTGTTCCTTCCTTCTTTCCACCTTTCTTTCTTTCCTTCCTTCCTTCTTTCTTTCTCTTACTTATTTATTTTTTAGCTCCCACTTATGAGTGAAGACATGCAATATTTCTTTCTGTGCCTGACTTATTTCACTTAATTTTCTTCAAGCTTATCCATGCTGCTATGAATGGCAGAATTTCATTCTTTTTTTATGGCTAAGTGGTATTCCATTGTGTATGTATATCACATTTTCCTTATCCAGTCATCTGTTGATGGACTTTTACATTGATTCCATATCTTAGCTGTTGTAAATAGAGCTGCGATAAACATGTGGATGCAGGTATCCTTTGACATGATTTCCATTCCTTTGGGTATATACTCAGTCATGGGATTGCTGGACTCTATGGCAGTTCTATCTGTAATTTGATAAACTTCCATACTGTTTTCTATAGCAGCTGTATGAATTTACAGTCCTACCAACAGTGTATAAGGGTTCCCCTTTCTCCATGTCCTTGCCAGCATTTGTTATTCTCAGTCTTTTTGATAATAGCCAGTCTAGCTGAAGTGAGATGATATCCCAGAGTGGTTTTGATTTGCATTTCCCTGATGATTAGTGATGTTGAGCATTTTTTCATGTACCTGTTGGCTACTTTTATGTCTTCCTTCCAAAAAAATATCTATTCATTTCCTTTGCCCATTTTTTAATTGGGTTATTATTATTATTATTATTATTATTATTATTATTTGGCTAAATTGTTTGAGTTCCTTGTATATTCTGGATATTAATCTCTTGTCTGATGCATAGTTGAAAATATTTTCTCCCATTCTGTAGGCTGTCTTTTCACTCTTGATTGTTTCCTGTACTGTGCAGAAGCTTTTTAGTTTGATAAAATCTTATTATTTTTTTTTTTAATTTCATTCCTTGTGCTTTTGAGGTCTTATTCATAAAGTTTTTGTCCAGCCCTTCATGCTGAATTGTTTTCCCTGTGCTTTCCACTAGGAGTTGTATAGTTCCAGGTGTTATATTTAAGTCTTTAATCCATTTTGAGTTGATTTTGGTATATGGCAAGAGGTAAGGGTCTAGTTTCGTTCTTCTACACATGGATATCCAGTTTTCACAGCCTCATTTATTGGAGAGAATGACCTTTCCCCAATGTATGTTCTTGGTGCCCTTATGGAAGATTAGTTAGTAGTGAGTTTGTGGATTGATTTTGGAGTTCTTTATTCTGTTCCATTGGTCTATATGTCTTTTTTTTATGCCAGGACCATGATGTTTTGGTTACTGTAGCTTTGTAGTATAATTTAAAGTCAGGTATTGTAATGCCTCCAGCCTAGTTTTCTTTTTAATTTTTCTTTTTTTTTTTGCTCAGGATTGCTTTGGCTATTCAGGGTCTTTTATTGTTCCATATGAATATTTGGATTGTTTTTTCTACTTTTGTGAAGAATGCCATTCGTATTTTGATGGGCATTGTATTGAGTCTGTAGATCACGCTGGATAGTATGAACATTTTCATGATATGAATTCTTCCAATCCATGGAAGAATTTCTTTCCATCTTATTGTGTCCTCTTTTATTTCTTTCATTAGTGTTTTACAGTTTCCTTGTAGAGATTTCACCTCTTTGGTTAAATTTATTCCAAGGCTTTTTGTCTGGCTGGGTTTTTTTTGTTGTTGTTGTTGTTATTTTATTTTTTTAGTTATTGTAGATGGGCTTGCTTTCTTGATTTCTTTTTCTGCTATTTTGTTGATGGTGCATAAAAACCCTACTGATTTTTGTATATTGATTCTGTATCCCGCATCTTTACTGGGTTTATTTATCAACTTTAAGAGTTTTTTGGTGGAGTCTTTCGATTTTTCTATATATACAATCATGTCATCTGCAAATGGGGGCAATTTGTCTTTGTCTTTTCCAGTTTGAATGCCCTTTATTCATCTTACCTGATTGCTCTGGCAAGTACTTCCAATACCATGTTAAATAAGAGTGGTGAGAGTGGGCATCATTGTCTTACTATGGTTCTTAAGGGAAGAGCTTTCAGCTTTTCCCTATTCAGAATGATTTTGGTGGTGGGTTTGTCACATATGGCTTTTACTGTGTTGAGATACTGTACTACAATGACCTAGGAGAAGAAGTAACAACCTCCCCTGGGGAGCTCAGAAGCATTCACAGAGAAAATAAACCCTAAGTTATCCCACCAACTTTGTTGTACCTGTTACTTGAGTTTATTGTATGTGGTATATCTATGTTTCTCTCTCTCTTCATTGTACCTGTGAGTTCCACATGAGCAGGTCATTGCTAAAGTTGAGGGAAGTTAGGAAGATAGAATGGACTCTGTGAACCAACTGGCAGAGAGCCTTGAAACTCACAGTAACCTTTATCTGGTACAAAGGTGTATTAGTCTGTTTTTTTTTTTTTTTTCTTATAATAAAATACTTGAAACTGCATGATTTATAAAGAAAACTAAACTTATTGCTTACAGTTTTGGAGGCTGGTAAGTCCAAAGTCCAGGGAACATACTTGGTGAAGGCCTTGGTGGTGGATACAGTGACAGCAGGGTATCATGTTGCAAAAATGGTGAAGCAGAGAGAGACTAACCTCCTCATTCACACTCCTTTTAAAGTCTTCCAAACCATGCCCCTGATCACCACTATTTTTAATCCATTTGCTACAGCACGGTCTTACAATCTATTCACCTCTTCAAGGGCCCACCTTTCAATTACCATAATAGGATTTCCTACCCTCAACAGTTACAGTGAGGATTAAATTTTGGGGGGACATTCAAAGCCAAAGCAAAAGGTCATTGAGGATCATGACAAAGTCTGGGAAGAATTATGTAACAGTAGGTTAGAAAGTGATCTCAGAAAGTGGAGCAGTGGGCAGTAACCCAGGCATGGAATGTGTAAGTCCTGACTATTGGCTGAGACAATGGTAACAGGAAGAAAGAAAAAAAGAACAGCAAAAATTATCAAGGCTTTATTCATTCATTCAACAAGCAATTATGGAATGCCCTCTAATTTCTAGGAACTATGACAAAAACTTTGCATATGTAGCTTCACTTAAACCTCACAATAATTTTGTGGAGCAAGTATTACCTCTGCTTAATGATGATAAATGTGAGACTCCAACAAGTTAAATAATATGCCCAATATCACATCGACAATCATGGGAGTCAAACCCAGGTCCACTTGGTCTTAAAGCTTATGAACTTTCTCCTATGACATATTAAGTAAAAATAATAGTAAAGTGTTACAATGATGATAACTCCTTAAAAGCAGGGACTGTCATATATTTCTATGTATTAATAGGACTTAGCACAGTACTCTGCACAAAATAATTCTAGATTGTTAAATCAATCAATGAGCAAGTAAGGTTTCCTGCTATGTGCCAGGTACTTGGGTATAAAAATGACATCATAGTCCCTGCCCTCATAGAGCTTATTATCTATTGAAAGAGTCAGACATTAAATGTTACACAAATAAGAATTTAATAACAGTTGACATAACTGCTATTACACAAAGGTGTAGAATGCCAAGAGAGTGAGAAGTATTTCCAAAGTTACATATTAAGAGGCCAAGGAGAGGATATGTTTATTTGAATGTAGAAGAAATTCAGATGAGAAAAAGTTTACGAATTTAATGGAGAGAGTATTTACATCTTTAGCATTTTATTAGCTAATAATGTGGTGTTTTACAGTTATACTGCATATTTTTGAAAAGTGATTTTCCTCATAATATAGTTACACATTTGAATAATATCCTAGAGAGAAAAGAATAAGTACTTAGAGAATCTCTTCTAAGAATATACCCCAAAATATGGAACTAGTTGTATTCATAAAAGGCTCATCACTGTATTATTTAAAGTCATCTTTTAACAGAAACAAATGAAATGTTTAATAATAGAATAATGAGTAAGTAAACTATGTTACATCCTTTAAAAATGATGGTTATGAAGGGTAATTCACCAACATTGAAAATACTTATATTATACTGCTATATAAAAAAGATTAAAAACATTGTATGCTCTTAGAAATATGTTCAATATGTACACATGAAGAACTACTGAAAGAAATATAACAAAAAATTATAGCCGCTATGGTGGAAAGATTGTAAGGGTTTTTTTATTTTATAAATATTTTGTAGTGTAGTTTTACTATCTCTGCAATTCAAAATATTTTTTTGAAATGGAAAAAAAAAGTCATAAAAAACATGTTTGGCTTCTACAAATAAATCATCTTTCTCTGATTTTTTGCCTTGTATTAATACCTACTTGCCACATAGCACTCTAGGGGCTAATTTAGTCAATAAAGGGACTTAAAAAAAATCACAAACCATTGCTGTTCAGCATACATAGGAAGATACTATTAATAACTACAAAGGGAAAAGGAGAGCATCTGCAACCCAGGGACTAAAATTAGTAATAATGTTGAAGGGAGTTCTACTAAATTATGTTTTCCAGAAGACAGCCATAGGCTCTTCTTGTATAAGGAAGACTGATCACCTCCATTAGCCTTGGAACAAAAGCAAAGACTTCTGGATAAGGGCATTTAATTATAATGTTTATCTAATCACTCTGTAGTCATTTATATAAACAAGATGGCTTAGAGCACTCTCTTTTCTGAGGGCAGTAAAGGGTAGTAGAGGATGTGTTTTGTAGAAAGTGTATTTTAAGCCAAACAATCCAACACAAGTCAAAATGATTGGGGTTTTATACTGGTGGTTTTAAAAATGTAAAGAAGTGCAGATACTGCCGTATGATTGTTGGACTTTGCAGTCCATGAGATTGTGATAGTAAGAATATTAATAACAACAATAATCATAATGATGGTATCTAATACCCAATTAGTATTTACTTATGCCAGGCCCGGTTCTAGGTGCTTTTACCTATATTAACTCATTTACCCTCATAATAACCTCATTAAGTTGATTACTGTCATTATCTCCTCCTGGCGGATAAGGAAACTGAAACAGAATGGCTAAGTAACTTGTCCATGGTTGCTCAGCTAAATGCCTGAATTTAAACGAACGTAGAAAATCTGGCTGGAGACTACTGTGTCCTAGCACCAGGCTATATTATGCACCTAAAGATTTTTTTTTTTTTACATTAATGCTTCCATTTCACTGACAGAGTCACTAGAATTTATTTTGGATGAAATTAACAGAAGAGTTTTTTCCAAATTCATATTCCATCTCCTCACAGTGCTGTTTCTATTTTTCTTTTTTTCCCCCTTCTGTCTTTTTTTTTTTTTCTTTTTCTTTTCTCTTTTGCTTTGGTCATTTTGGACTGGAATAATTTAGACTAAATTCATTAGTATAGAGGAAAGACAGGAAAGTGGGATTTTTCTCATTTTATTCTTGGTTTATCTGCTTTTAATGTTTAAGAACACAGATGGTAAATAACCAGCGCTGCCTTTGAGCCACCAAAGGTTGGTAGGATCTTTTTCAAATTTCCTGTACAAGTGTGCTGATATTTAGGATGTCAGATGTGTGAACTCAGGAAATAACAATGATTTGCTTGCCTGTACATGATATCTGTGGCATATAAAATACATTTTTTAGATTAAAAACATTGTTTTCCAGTTTGGAATTCATTTATGGAAGAGGAATATTATCAGCTGGAGATAATTCTGTAGAGGAGGCATAGGTGACTGATGGCCACTTATAGACCAACTTTTCAAAAAATATCTTCTCTATATAAGCTTGCCATTTTTACATCAAATTTCTAACTTAGCACTTTCAGAAAATCAATATTAAAATGTAAATGTAAGTACACTACCAGGAATGGACTAACACATTTTGCCATTGTACTTACTAATAGAGTACGATCACTTTGGAAAACACAGACCATGGCCATGAAAGAACGGTGCACACACAGAAGCAAAGTCAATGGAGAAGCCACACCACTAGGTTTAGATGGGGTTATGAGAAATATGGCTGAGCATGGTGGGGGTGGTGTAGTTGCCATTATATGAGGGTAAGGCTAAAGGGTGTTTTAGGAGATTATCTCAAAGGAGAGAGGTTGTAGAGGTGAGACTGGGAGGACCACATAGAGAAATGTAGATTACTTCATTTGTTCTGGAGCCATCTCACTCTTGCTATCCTGATAGAAACTGCATGAAGTTACATTTAGAAACAGCATATTATAGCTGAAAGAGCAGGAGTTTCAGGGTCAAACAAAATTCAAATCTGGTTCTATTTCTATCAATAGGACATTGGATAAGTTACCAAACATTTAGTTTCTCCCATCTATAAAATGTGGAAATCAAGTTATTAGACTAGAAAACATAATATGCCTCCTGCCATGCATTTGGTAGCTGTATGCATGCCATATCTATATATACAGATATACAGTAGCTATAGAAAACATATGTATGTATGTATATACACATACATATATATATTTGTACATGGATGTATTCATATACCTACTATAGTGCTATCTGTCTGCCTTGCTAGGATGGTCTTGCCAGAAACTTACCATATTTTCTCTATTTTACATTTTAGTTTTATATATACTTTTTCATATTTACTTTTACCAAATTTTCAGAATATGCAAATACTTTCCCATTAAAAAGTAGTGTTGGGCCTTTTTACCGGACGTAAACTAACTGATCAATTGGGGACATCTAATTGGTAACTACCTAAAAAATAGAATGTTTGCCACATGATATACAGATTCAGATAGGATATTACTAATTTTCTTCATCAAGGAAGGGGCTATTGCTGCTAGTGAATATTAACAGTTTTTTTTTTTCTGACAACACTACTATGTAGCTAGGTTACCTGTGATATAGTTATTTGAGTTCATTACAATGCTGGGTTAGGCCCTGAGGCAGATCTACTGAACTTCTGTCTGTTCAGATGATTTAAATCAGAACCATAGCATATATAAGGGTACTTCACAAAATTTGTGGAAAAATAAAATTAAAACATAAAATGAATCTTTCCATGAACTTTTTGAAGTACTCTCGTATGTATGCCTAGGCAAATATCTAAAATACGTATTCTATTCTCTGTAGCAGTTTACTTTTAATAATTCTAAAAGAAGACTTTAGAGAGCACATGCCAATTTTAACAAACCAGGCATACGTTCACATATACCTAAGTTAAGGATCCCTGACCAATGGGTTCAGCATCATCTCTGAGGAGGGCCCTGTTTTATCTGGCAAATCTCCAAGCAACTCTCCAAGCCATTTTCTGCTTCCTCACTCCCACCTGCTTTGTTAGCTGGGGTTCCCAATAGAAAGGCAAAAGCAGGTAGCATTTTGTACCCTCCCCCACCTTACTGAGCTCAGTAAACTTTATTCTCAGAACCATCCCTAAGGATTTCAAAGCTTCAAGAAAATGTAAAACATCTCTTCCTTGAAAGTTGGAAGTCCTGAACCTGAGCTTTAAAAGATTTATTTTTACTTTTTTTTCAAATTCTCACAATTTATTCAGAAAGAAAAAGTATTGCAGAATACCTGTCCTGGTTTTTTTTGTTGTTTAATTTGTCATATGTATTATATAGCAATAATATTTATAAGAATGAAGTAGTTGATATATACTTGTATTTATTGTCTAAGCAGAATTTGGAACACAAATCCTTTACTTTTAAAAGTTTTATAAATCTTTTAGTTTATGGATTAACTCTGTATCCTCTTATCTCCTAACCTATCTGGTCTTTCTTGGAATAATAAAATATATACCCCTTGGGACCAAGATCCATAGTTCTAGAATATTCTTAGCTATCTGGTTGTGCTACAAGGTAAAGTTAGACTGGAAAGAAGAAAATGTTAAATAAAGTAACTTTCTTTTGTTTAACCCACCTCCCAAGGGCTCCTTTTGTAAAAAGACTCCAGACTTGAAATCGTATTTTCTACTGAATTCTTTCCATGGTACCAACCTGTTGCTGAGCTTTAGTTTCTTCATTTTTAAAATAGGGAAAAAAATTCCTGTCCTACTACTCATGGAGTGATTTGTAGATTTAATGAGATTATATGAGTACTTTGTAATCCATAAAGCACAAATTTACATAATGATAGCTACTCTGTATTGAGCTTCTACTAAATTCCACAAATAGTACTGGAAACTTTGCGTATTTAATGGTATCTCTTTTAATCCTCAACACAACCCTGCATGGTTGTTTTTTATAATTACATTTAATGTATAGTAATGAATTACTAGAAGCTTAAAGAAGTTGGGTGATTTGCTAAGACCAAATAGCTGGAGAGGGGCAGAATCAGGATTCAACTCAATATCACTTTCAAACAGAAGCATTACTTTTTCTTGGTACTCAGAGCTAACACAATAGCATTATTTAATGTCTTTTAAAATGGTAGGTGGGATTAAAAAAGGAGAAGGAAAATCATTGAATAATCTGCCACTCCAGCAAAGTTGACAAAGAAAACATCCTGATAAAATCCATGTTTATGTTTTAGAACAGACCATATGATAACCCACATAAAAAAATTATATATTTTTTAGTAGTCTTTATGTATATTTCAAGTATAAGGTAAAAGATGAAAAATAGATATTTTTGATGCAAGAAGAATATGGTGTCCCATCCCAGCAAGATCCAAGCTTAGATTTTTCATAAGTTCCATTATACTCATTATCAAGCATGTACACAAGTCACAAATGACATGAAACTGGAAAAACATAAGGACTTCCTTTGCTTTTGGAAAACACATGAGAAACAATAGAAAATGCTTATTAGAAATTACAGAAAAATCATTTTTATAGTAGCCAGAATGATTTCCTTAGAAATTAAGCCATATTTCTGTTTTTAACCTCAATAAAGCTATATCTTTGTTCTTTAGAAAAATCATGTCTCCCCGTAAAAATAGTGTTTCACCACATTAACCTTTAAATTCCTTGACTAAAAATGTAGTTATACACCCCAATTTCTAAACTCTTGGAAAATTTTTTCCAATAGATATTAGTCATTGAAATGAATAATTGCTCAGAAGAGTACCACTGCCTCAATAGTAATATGATTTGGTAGTCAACATTCTTGTTTTCCAATAAAAAGGAGATTTATCGAGCAGAAACATGGATCTCCTTGAAGTTTCACTGATCAGTAGAATATTCTAAGCAGCTTCTCAGCAAACACCTTAACAGGTCGATCAGAGATCTGGGGTCTTCATTCCTCATAATGGCACTGCCAGACACAATCTTGTTAGCTCCGGACTCTGCATATTTACACACAGTGTCAGCATCCAACCTGCCATCAACTTCTGTGTCCGAAGACTGGAACCAGGTCCTCAACCCGTGGACATTTTGCATCATATCTTCTATAAACTCATGCCTTCCAAACCCAGGTTCCATTGTCATAACCAAGGCTAATTAAATATCTATTTGTTTAGACCATGGTGCCAAATATTCAAGTGTAGTTCTTAGTTTGATGGGAAGTCCAACCTTCATCCCTGTATTAGTCCGTTTCTGCTCCTTATAACGAAATACCTGGAACTGGGAAATTTATAAGAAAATGAAAGTTATTGCTTACAGTGTCAGAGGCTGGGAGCTCCAAAGTCCAGGAAATACTTTTGGTGAGGGCTTTCTTTGGTGGTGGCTTTACAGCAATGCAGGGGTTTCATACGGCAGAAAATGGCAGAGCAGAGAGATAGACTAACCTTTTTTACTCTCCTTTTAAAGCTTTCAGAATCACTCCCATTATTTCAAAAATGGATCAATCCCTTCATGAGGGTAGAGTCCTCACAATCCAATCACCTCTTTAAGAACGCACCTTTCAATTACCATAATAAGAATTCCCGCCCTCAACAATTACAGTGGGGATTAAGTTTTGGGGGGACATTCAATCCAAGGCACGCCCATTCTCCCGAATGTCTTTAATCAAAGTCACTGGTTTCTCAGTATCCTGAGATAAAAGGTATTTTGATTGGCTCCTGATATAGCCATTGGCTTCAATTGCTTCCAGTATGGATACCATCCTTTGCATGTCAGAGAAAGGATCCTGGCCTCCCTACTTTCAGAGACTTTCTAGGACAGGGAGACCAAAGGTATATTGGGAACAAAATGTCCATTCATTACATGTAGGAGCAGATAATCAGCCCCAAAGTCCAACATCTGTAGTTACGTGGCTCCTAAATTGACCAGGTTGCTGTTGAGGATGAATGAGCCAGTCTTATAACTGGACACTGTGATACTGGTTCCCAACAGCCAAGTTACCCCAAGAGTTCCTCAGTGAGATGAAACCATCATCCAGATTCATACTTTTTAATTTATTTTTTAAATGTGTTAGTACTTTAATCTTTAAGCAATGACTAAATATTCTTTTAAATAAGGATTCATTTTCCCTAGACCAAATCAGACTAAAGGCATGAGCTGGAGATTATAAGAATATATTTTAGAATCAGTTATGTCTTAAGTTTACTAACCTACTACACAAATTAGTGAGAACTCACAATTTGCTTTCTTTTTTTTTTTTTTTTTTTTTTTTTATCTTTTTCGTGACCGGTACTCAGCCAGTGAGCGCACCGCCCATTCCTCTATAGGATCTGAACCCGCAGTGGGAGCGTAGCCGCGCTCCCAGCGCCGCACTCTCCCGAGTGCACCACGGGCTCGGCCCTGCTTTCTTTTAATTACTTGGCAGCAGTAGATAATTTAGAAGAGCTGACTTAATGATTTTGCTAAAATATAAAAATGGAATAACCTAAATCTCTACTGATGTGACGCTCAGTAGTCATATAAATGGATTCAAAGGACTAATAAGTGTGTTGGTTTCTAACTTCCTTTCAAATAAAATTCGCTTTTATATATATTATAAAATTATATATGTACATATTGTATATATACACACACATTCATTTGATGTATATATCTCCTATAATGCTAATTCTTTCTTATGTTACTCCTGCTAGAATCTCAGCAAATTTTCCCTGTTTTACATTTTAGTTTCCTTTTATCATCAATAAATATACTTATTCTAGATTTTCAGATCATTGAAATGTTTTCCTATCAAACTCCTATAGTTGGAGCTTTTTTCTGATGTAAGTTAACAGAGATCAATTTGAGGAGATTTCTCCATCAAGGGAACATACTACTCTTACTACTGAACTGGCTTATAGGCAGAGGTTGAAGTTGGCAGGTTCAGATATACATGAGTAGAAGAGTAGCAAGACATTCAAAGACCCATGATCCTTGCTTTTTCACCTAATAATTTTTACACTATTGTAAAATTAGAGCAAGAGATTCAGGACAAGACATTGCAGACCTAATTCATAGTTTTTTGGAGGCTGTCATAGGTGTGATCTCTAAGCCTCCATTTGGAGGAGGAATTCAAGATCAATGTGGATAATTTAGGTGCTACTTTTTAAAATAAGTAGTCATTTTGTACAGACTATAGACATGCTACTGGGAGCTTTATTATTCTTAGTTTTTAGTCCAGTGCATGGGTATCTTCACTAGATATGAAAAAGTTATTCCAGTTAGGATTTGTCCTTGGGTCCAAAATTGTAACCCAGGATCGGATCTTAGAATAGCATGCAGCTCTTATATGGAGGATGATATGGGTTAGGTATCTGTGGTGGCTCCAGAACTTCAGAACTCACCTGATAGTCTTCCCACATTACCCTTTGGTGGATGCTAGATGCAGTATCTTTCTACCACAATTCTTTACTACTGTGGAGAGTCTGGTCCACTGACTCTTCTTCCAAGACCTCTCAGTGGTTCACATACTTTCCTTTAATGCCATTCCTTGAGAGCTCGAGTTTCAATTGCTCTAGATGTGTCTAGATCTAATCTTTTCTTCCCCCACCCCTTGAGCGTCTGGTTACCATCATTCCACTCTTCAGTTCTATGATTTCAACTTTTTTAGGTTCCACATAGAAGTGAGATCATGCATACTTATCTTTCTGTGCCTAGCTTATTTGACTTAACATAATGTCCTCCAGATTCATACAAATAGTCAAAATAACAGGATTTCCTTCTTTTTAAAGGCTGTGTAGTATTTCCATATATACACATACCCATTTTCTTTGATGCATCTGTTGATGTACACTTAGGTTGATTCCATATTTGGCTTTTGTGAATAATCCTGCAATGAACATGGGAGTGCAGGTATCTCTTCAATTTATTGATTTCATTTCCTTTGGATATATTTTCAATAGCATGACATCAGATCCTGGGCTTTTCTTTGTTGAGAGGTTTTTGATTATTGAATCAATCTCTGTGCTTGTTACTGATCTGTTCAGATTTTATATTTCTTTGTGATTCTGTCTTGGTAGATTGTATGTGTCTAGGAATTTATCCATCTCTTCTAGGTTATCTAATTTGTTGGCATATGATTGTTCATACTAGTCTTTTATGATCCTTTGTATTTCTGTAGTATCAGTTGTAACGTCTTCTTTTTCATTTCTAATTTTATTTATTTGAGTCTTGTTTTCTTAGTCTAGCTAAAGGTTTGTCTTTTTTCTTGTCTTTTTAACAAACCAACTTTTAGTTTTGTTGATCTTTTCCATTTTTTTCTAGTCTCTATTTTCTGCTCTTTTTTTTAAATGATAATGCCTCAATTTTATAGGTCATTTTTTTTATTGTATTGGTTATGCATATTCATGGGGTACAAAGCTGACCATCACCACTTGTGCCCAAGATGTGTTAGCCAGATCAATACTATCAGCACGCCCATTACCAGAAATTGTGATTATACATACCCCTTGTCCTCCATCCAATTAATCCCTGACCTCCCTCCCCCTCCTCCCTCTCCTAACCCACTCTGCAACCCTAGGTGTGCTCTCTCCCTCTGCAAGTCCAACACACCACTTTGGTCTTTCTTTTCTTCCTTCTTTCTTTCTTAGCTCCCACTTATGAGTGAGGACATGTGGTATTTTTCCCTCTGTGCCTGGCTTATTTCAGCTCAACATGATATTCTTCA
Source organism: Cynocephalus volans (assembly GCF_027409185.1). NCBI lineage: Eukaryota > Metazoa > Chordata > Mammalia > Dermoptera > Cynocephalidae > Cynocephalus > Cynocephalus volans. The sequence goes on from NC_084460.1 coordinate 230,518,805, forward strand.
AGCTCATCCATGTTGCTGCAAATGGCAGAATTTCATTCTTTTTTATGGCAGTGTAGTATTCCATGGTGTATATATACCACATTTTCCTTATCCAGTTGTCCATTGATGGACATTTAGTTAGGCTCCATGTCTTGGCTATTGTAAATAGAGCTGCGATGAACATGGGAGTTTAGATATACCTTTGACATGATGATTTCCATTCCTTTAGGTATATACCTAGAAGTGGGATTACTGGATTGTATGGTAGATCTATCTGTAGTTGTTTGAGAAACCTCCATACAGTTTTCCATAGTGGTTGTACTAATTTACAGTCCCACCAACAGTGTAGGAGGGTTTCCTCCTCTCCACATCCTTGTCAGCATTTGTTATTCTTCATCTTTTTGGTTATAGCCAGTCTAACTGGGGTGAGGTGGTATCTCAGTGTGGTTTTAATTTGCATTTCCCTGATGGTTAGTGATGCTCAGCATTTTTTAAAGTGCCTGTTGGCCATTTGTATGTCTTTCTTTAAAAAACTATTCAGCTCCTTTGCCCATTTTTTCATTGGGTTATTTGATTTTTTTACTGTATAATTGCTTGAGTTCCTTGTATGTTCTGGGTATTAATCCCTTGTTGGATGCATAGTTTGCAAATATTTTCTCCCATTCTGTAGGTTGTCATTTCACTCTGTTGATTGTTCCCTTTGCTGTGCAGAAGCTTTTTACTTTGATATAGACCCATTTTGTTTATTTTTTGTTGTTGCTGCTTGTGCATTTGGGCTCTTGTTCATGAAGTCTATGCCCAGTCCCGGTTCCTGAAGTGTTTCCCCTATATTTTCCCTTAGTAATTTTATAGTTTTAGGTCTTATACCCAAGGCTTTAATCCATTTTGAGTTGATTTTGGTATTTGGTGAGAGGTGTAGATCTTCTGCACATGGATATCCAGTATTCCCAGCACCACTTATCGAAGAGGCAGTCTCTTCTCCAATGTATGTTTTTGTTGCCCCTGTCAAATATCAATTGGTTTTAAGTCTGTGGGTAGACTTCTGGGTTCTCTGTTCTGTTCCTTTGGTCTGACAGTCTATTTTTATGACAATTCCATGCTGTTAGGGTTATTATAGCTTTGTAGTAAAATTTGAAGTCAGGTAATGTTATGCCTCTGGCTTTATTTTTTTTGCTCAGGATTGCTTCAGCTATTCAGGGTCTTTTATTGTTCTGTATGAATGTAAGGTGTTTTTTTTTTTTTTTCTATTTCTATGAAGAAAGTCATTGGTATTTTGATGGGGATTTCACTGAATCTGTAGATGGCTTTGGGTAGTATGGACATTTTCACTATGTTAATTCTTCCAATTCATGAACATGGAAAGTCTTTCCATATTTTGATGTCCTCTTTAATTTCTTTCAGCAGTGATTTGTAGTTCTCATTATAGAGATACTTCACCTACTTAAATTTATTCCTAGGTTTTTTTATTTTTATTTTTGGTAGTTATTGTAAATGGATTTGCTTTCTATTTCTACAAGTTTGCTGTTTTGGAGTGTAAAAGTGCTTCTGATTTTTGCATATTGATTTTGATTGTGAATCCTGCAACATTACTGAACTTTTCACACTACTCCAAGAAAATGAAATGGAGGCCAATCTTCCAAACTATTCTATGAGGCCAGAATCACCCTGATACCAAAATCAGACAAAGATATAACAACAACAACTACAACAACAAAAACAACAAAAACAACAAACTATAGGCCAATATCTTTGGTGAACACAGACACAAAAATCCTCAACAAAATATTAGCAAACAGAATATAACAGCACATCAAAAAGATTATATACCATGATCAAGTGGGATTCATCCCAGGGTCTGAAGGATGGTTTAATATATGCAAATCAATAAATGTGATACACTGCATCAATAAACTCAAGAACAGAAATGACATGATCATCTCAATAGACACAGAAAAAGCATTTGACAAAATTCAACACAACTTCATGATAAAGACTTTCAGCAAATTAGGTATAGACAGAATGTATCTCAACACAATAAAAGCCATATATGACAAACCAACTGCCAATGTCATCCTAAATGGGGAAAAACTGTAAGCTTTTCCTACAAGAACAGGAATATGATGAGAATGCCCACTCTCACCTCTCCTATTTAACATAGTACTGGAAGTACTTGCCAGAGCAATCAGACAAGAGAAGGAAATAAATAGCATCCAAATAGGAAAAGACAAAGTCAAATTGTCCCTGTTTACAGATGACATAAGTCTCTATATAGAAAACCCTAAAGAATCTATGAGATCTTTCCTTTTTTTTGGATGGAGTTTATCACTATACTTTCCCTCTTAGAACTGCTTTTGCTGCATCTCATAGTTTTGGTATGTTGTGTTTCTATTTTTATTCATCTCAAGATATTTTTAAATTTTCTTTTAAATTTTGTCATTGGCCCATTGGTTGTCCAGTAGCATGCTGTTTAATTTCCATATATTTGTGAACTTTCAAAAATTCTTCCTGTTTATTGATTCTAGTTTCATATAATTGTGGTCAAAAAGATACTTAATATGATTTCAATTATCTTTTTAAACTAATGATATGTATGGACTTTATATGAGAGCAGCATAACCGACATTAATCATAAAAGCCACAACAACACGGAATAAAAAGTCTTTTAAAAAGTCCTTCAGAGGCTTCTTAGCATTCTAATTTTAACATTCATAATATGTTAGCCCTTACTAGGTCTACCACTGCTCGGTCTGCACAGTTTGGGCCTTGCTGATCTCATAGTCATGTACCTTATCTCTTCCTCCACCCCTTCTGCTTCAGCCACACTGACATTGTTTTGGTCTGTAGTTCACTGCCCCCACTGCCCTGCCTACACTGAGTTTTACTAAACACTGTTGCTCTTTTAGATCTCAGCTTAAAGTTTTCCTTGAGCACCCAAACTTAAGGTGTAGCTCCCCTTTTGTTTACCTTCTTAGCAGCCTAGACTTTTTTTATAGTACATTTCACAAATGTATTCAAATAATCATATAATCAGCTGTATAATATTTGTCTTCTGCATTTAAAGTAAGCCCCCAAGATTCTGTCTGCCTTATTCAATCCTACACTTACCATGATGTCTTGCATGACAATCATTAACTTTTTATTGAGTTAAATGAGCATTTTGCATGATGGCTAAGCTTTCGATGAATTCTTTTTCTGTGCTGCCGCACATGTGGAACATAACATACTATAATCTGGGTTCCCCTGAAAGCATAGCCTAAGATAGAGGCATGCTTGAAGGTAATTGATCTTAAGGATCAAAAGTGAAGAATGGGAAGAGATATTGTTATGAACTGAATTTTGTCCCCCAACCTCCAAATTCATATGTTGAAGCCCTAAACTACCAATGTTACTGTATTTGTAGGTAGGGTCTTTAGGAGGTAATTAAGGTTAAATGAGGTCCTAACTGTGGGGCCCTAATCCAATAGGACTATGGACTTATAAGGGGAGAGAGGGGGGGGGAGAGAGAGAGATCTCTACCATACAGGGACAGAGAGAAAGAAGAGGAAGGACACAGAGAGGAAAAGAGCCCTCATCAGAACCCAACCATGCTGCCACCCTGATCTATGACTTTCAGCCTATAGAACTGTGTGAAAATATAAAGAATTTTATATTTTATTATGGCAGTCTGAGCAGACTAATACAATGATATAGGAAAAAGATAGTAAGAAATTGTATTATCTAGTTGGTCATCAGTACATGTAACTGATCCTTTATTTGATGGGATCTTTAAGAAGGCTTATAAAATGCAGTTTACACCTGTTTACCTTGGGGGCGAAAACGGTAAGCATATATTCATCAACCTCTATTCTCCATTAGTTAAGGGTGGCAGCAACAAAGGCACCAAGAGGTTGCACCTGCATGCAACTGGTTGAAGCTCAGAACTGGTGACTGCAGCAGAGGCTGGAAGAAGAGGTGGGGCCAGTAGGATCTGAAGTGGCACACAAGGCATCTGATGCATAGACCACCACAAAGTTATCATGTGTTCAATCTCCACAAGTAATTAACCTTGTAAAGTGATTTTTAAACAATCTTTGTATTTTTAGTATTTCTACAATGCTTATTCTACATGGAAAAAGAAATGAGGCAGTTTTGTAAACTGAAGTGGAAAAATAATTTTGGCTACAAGTAAACGATAATGATTTTTTAAGCATTGTTAATATCAGGATCTAGATAGGATGGATACAATAAGCTACTAACCAAAGAGAAAGTTTAGCTTGTTTCTTGGTTACAGAAGCAGTAAACTTTGAACTGTAGTGAAAATAGCTTTGAGAAATAACTTGTTTTAAAAACTGCTAGAGGGCCAAGCCCGTGGCGCACTCGGGAGAGTGCTGCGCTGGGAGCGCGGCGACGCTCCCGCTGCGGGTTCGGATCCTATATGGGATCCTATATGGGAATGGCCGGTGCACTCACTGACTGAGTGCCGGTCACGAAAAAGACAAAAAAAAAAAAAAAACCTGCTAGAGACAGATACTGACAAAAATAATCATTTTTTTGAAATTTAGTTGTTGATGTAGGGGAGGAAAAATAACTTTTCCTTCTACCTATCTTAGGTTCATTGGCTAGGCCCATAAGCAAAAGACATATTAACAACAGAAAAGCAAACCAAAGTTTATTAACATATATACTTCATAGATAAATGGGAGATACCCAGGGAATGAATAATTCTCAATGAGGTGGCTCAGAACTCTAGTGTATTAGCATCTTCAACAAAGAGCAATAAATTTTAGAGAAGTCACAAGACAAAGAAAAAAGACTTTTTGTCTCTAAGGGTAGCAAATTATGGGAAGGCAAATAAATGATAAAGGCTAGTTAGTAAAGCTTGTTATATAGATTCCCCTGGTGCTCATAAGGGTCTCAAGTTGTCTTCAGTGATCAACCTCTGTCCTCCCTGGCACAGAGGGGAAGAGGTACACCTCTGCCAATATATGTCCTGCTTTTAGACAAATAGGGGGAAGGTAGAGAGCTTTTATTGTATTTGCTTCTCAAATAACCTTGAGCTCAAAATAAACATAATGCCAAAAATGTATATTATGGGGTGGAAAATCCTGGTCTCCTACAATGACATGATAAATTGTTTTCTACTGTTGAGAATGATCTAAATATCTTGAGCATATAATTCTAATCAAGCAGGGCATGATATATATAATAAAAATATTCAACTAGTTTCCTCATGATTGCAGACATTTTGAGTTTTTAGAAGAGAGAAAAAAAAGAGAGACAAAGCTAGATACAAGAGGGACTTGGATAATTTGTACACACTGAAATGAGAAAGTAAATTTAGAGCTGCTACAAGGAGTGCCAATTATTTGCTCAAATACATTTTATTGTTATCAAAATAACCCATGCACATCCTGAAAAAAGCAAATAATATAGGAAGATGATAATTAAAAGCACCGGTTCATTCAAAGGCAACACTTTTAATAAAGTTTTTCAATTTTTTTGGTGGTACATCTAAGTATCTAAATAATATGCTTGTATTACTATTTCTTATTTTACCAAAGTTAGTGTGACTAATTTACTTTTTGTTCTTATAAATATGGATTTAGCTCATTTTCTACAGCCACTCCCAACCATCTTCCTCACTCTACTCTTTTTTAATATAATTATATCACATCCTAAATTCCATCATCCCCATAATCTCTGTAACCATAAATAAATTATCACAAATAGCATGTGTAAATTCTCATTTCTTGTTCCATTAGCCATAGACAGTTCTGTTTACGTTCTACTTTTTAAGGGGAGATAAATAACTTTCACCTTTCTTCCAACAATGTTCTTTTTCTACCTCCCCAACCCTGATTCTATTATAGTGGCTGTTTACATATCTTTCGTTCTGTAAGCATGGGTAGGTGTTAAGTAATTTACCTAAAGTTTGATTCAAAGAACTAAAAAAAAAAAAAAAAAAAAAAAAAATTTAAAAAGCCTTTACATAATTATAGGTATGTAAATATGTTTATTGTAGAGCCCAGTAGTGTGCAATGATTCTGTTTTCTTCTCCATAGCTTCAGTATCATGACTCCCATACCATTTAAGAAACAATGTTCTGAGTATATACTTCCAGAATGATGCTGTAAGGAGCTCTGCAGACCCTCTCCCCAGTGAAATAACTATACTGGTGAAAATTATTTTAAAAAGTAATATTGGAAAGTCAATGGAAATTTTCTTAAGGGTATACAACAAATGAAGAAAATTTTATTTAAGAAAATCTACTAAATTTTAGTAAGAATAGCAAGTCTGTGGTACTTGAGCTACAACCCACTTCCTTCCTTTCCTCCCCTCCAAGCTCAGCATGACAGAAGCTTCACTCTGGGCAGGTGTGGCTCCCAGTTGAGGCCAATGGTATCTTTTTAAGAGCTGATGGCTGTCAGCATTTCTAGATCCTTCACTCCCTCCAGAAGCTAAATTCCAGGTTAGTGCATCCAAGAGATTGGGGCTACCTTCTTTCACCCTTCCCCCATTGATAAAGTGGAGGCTCTACCTCAATTGTGAGATGCTGAAAACACTGGGAGCCCCAATTGCCAACAGACTCTAGTTGTTGCCTCCTTCCCTGCTCCCTACTCCTGAAACAGAGGGATCACTTAGAAGCACACTATTGTCCCCACCCCAGCTCTGGTGCCATGCCTCAGAGATTTTGCCCAGTGGGAGCACTAAATCTCACTCCAGAGAAACTGACTTAAAAGGAAGTTCAAGCCTAAAGGTATTCTCAGAAATAATGGAGGTTTTGGTTTAAAGCAATTAAGAGGAGTTTGATAGCTTCATGAGAGATACAAGCTTGACCATAGGCCAAATAGCGTACCTGAGATAATCAGGGAAAGAGTAAGAGGAGCCCTCCTGGGTCAGAACAAATCTCATTCACCGACCACAAAATCTGTCACTGCCAAGGGGCTGGAATTCAACTGGATGAGACAACCAGAGCAATTTATAAACAAGGGCATTGTCAAAAATAATGGAACAATCAGCCAGCACTTAGTGAAGCTAGATGTATGTGGTAAGCCCTACAGGAATCACTAATAAAATAACTCAACAAATACATAATGAAGAAAACAATGACAGTGTTCTCAACATCATGGTCAAGCTCAAAATCATTCCACATTTTAGTTTTCTTTCTCTTTGGATCATGCCTTTTGTGTATAGCTTTTCATTTTTCCTGGAATTGCTGGCTGCCTTTCTTTCCCTCTTCTGTGCCTGAATGTCTTCAAGCTTCCCCAGGCATTCAATCAAACTGTCCTATTGACTATTTTTTCCTGGGAGTTCCCACATGGAGTCTGATGCCGTTCTGTGGAGAGGGATTATATGCATATGTTCGTGGGGGGAGAATTTCTGAAATCAACATTCTGACTCTATTAGTTCCCTTGTTTTCAACTCCACCTTTTACTCTACTTTGTTGAATATGAGCCCTTCTCTAAGTCCAGAGCCTCTCTGGAATTCTACTGGGCAAGACAGGTCCTTCCTTAAAAGTAGTTGGAAGGAGTTATATATTGTAGTTAGTGATTAAGAGTAGACTGCCTAGGTGCAAATTCTGTCTCTGATTTATCTGCCTGTGTGAACTTGGCCAAGTCACTTGTGCCTCAATTTTTTCATGTGTGTAACACTACCTATTTTAAGGATTATATGTAAAAGTACTATTATTGCCACATTCTGCTATATCAAACTTCCTGCTTTCACATGCTTTCCATATTCTATTTGCTTACTTCTGTCTTTTGTTGGTGTTTCCCTTGTGTCTCCTTTTATATTATTTCTTTGCTTAATGTATTTTAGATAATGAGAAAATAAACGTGTGTTCAGTCCTCCATCTCAAACCAAAAGCAAGACCTGATTCTTAGTTTTAGAGAATATTCAGTGATTGAATTGTTTTAGTGTTATTTCTTTTCTAATAATGTCTTTTTTAAACTAAATTTTTCTCTATATGCATATGTTATCTTTAATGTACTAGACTAGTGATCTAATGACCCAGACTCAACATTACGTAGGAATTTTGCGTCTTTCAGTAAGTTCTTAGTGATGGTAGCAAAATTGTTCTAATGCTGGTCAGAACTGAAGTCTCTTTAAAGCACTGAAAGCAAAAGTTGTTTTAGAGAAAGCATTAGTGTTTCTTTTGTGTTATATCAAAGTGAAAGTGGATGGTTTAGTATATTTTGTGAAAGACTAAAGAATGAATCAGAAAATAATAAGGATGATGATCATGATGATGATGGCAGGCACACTCCCCAAATTGCCTAAATATACCATAGGCACTTAATATATATGTATCATGTTATTTATTCTTTGCAATAGTTCTAGTTCATCCCCATGAAAATGAGGAAACCAATATTTAGAGTGGTTAATTAATTTGCTTGTGGTCACATAGCCAGTAAAAGGACAGAGCTGTCTGACACAAAGACCTGTGTCCTATGACTGAGTGCAACCCATCTCAGACTTAGGAACAACCTGCGTTAATCAATGTCTATTATTTCATCTCTGATGTCTTTGTTTCCCTTTTACTGGACTCCACCCTCTGCTATTATGGAAGTCACTGCAGCTACCCCTGCTAGCTTCTGCTTCCATATCTCATTCCTGTAAAACCCTTGTCACCAACTTTCTTATTGGAACCTCTGCCCTCTTAAAGGCTTAGACCCAAGTGAACCCAGCTAGGGAATCCTCTACCTTCCCTTAGGGAAAGAACCATATCTATTTGTACCGCCCAACTCAAGTAGAGTTTCTTGTGATGAAAGACACTCAATAACTCTTTGATGAATGAATGAGGGGTGGTAAAGAAAAACAGACTAAGTTTCTGATGTAGAAGACAAGGAGTGACTGCTACTTAGTTGGTTTACTAAGTAGAAACTGTAAGATATTTTCCTGTAGAAATAGTCTGAGAAATGGCAGTTAGATTTTACAGTTCTGTTAATAGCACTAAAACAGCAGTCCAGAGAACAAGTTATGTAGTGTATGTGGGTTATTCTGGGAGCCCAACCACCATTTACAAAATACTTCTATAAGAAAATGCTTTCTGACCAAATCAGGATAATTAGTATATTCATCATTGCAAAAATTCATCATCTCTTTGTGATCATTACACATTGTATGCATGTAGAAATATAACTCTGTACACATAAATATGTAAGAGCAATACATTTCACCTAAAAAAGAAATAAATTTAAAAAAAGAAAAAGCTTTTTGAAGGGCAAAGAACAAATTTATGAATGAATTTTTGGAAAATAAACTGAATTGAGGTTATCTTCTAAGGCCCTTAATTTGTTATCTTTGCTTGTATCTTTTCCTCATTGATTTATAGTTATAAAGAACATCAGGTCAGAAATTGTGTTTTCTATTACATAATAATACCACTATTCCCAAGTTGTCTTCTTTCTAGCTGCTCCCACCAAATTCAGCATTCAGTATGGTATCTTAGATGTAGTAGGTACTCAAAAAAATTTGTGTATTGATTGTTTGATTTTTAATAGGACTATCACTTGTCAGAAAGAATAATATATACTGAGATACCTAGAGTTCTAACTTCAACCTAACATTAATTTTGAATTATACAGCAAAGGTATAAATGATCTTTAGAATATTAATTAAATATATCCTTGAATTTTAGTAAATATGGTTATACCATATTAACTAAAATAAGTAAATATGATAGCAATTGTTTGGATGATTATCATTTTTTCCACTTAACTCATAATTTAGGGGTAAATGGTTGTGGTAAAGACCTCTCATCCCAGGAAACACTGTAGAGTGGTCTGGTATCTTGGCAATCTCTCTGTCTTGATTTTTGAAAATAGTCTGTCCTAGAGGAGTTTAGGATGGTCTAACTACTTGTCTGTGAGATGGAAGAATGCTGTGACTGAGGAAGAAGTACCCATTACATATTGATTTGGGGTACAGCACAAAAAGCTGTTTATTTCACAAAAGACACTGTTTTATCTTTTCAGGTGTAACTGTGTGGAACCACATAATCCCAGCAATGACACATTGAAGGAATGGAAGGAGTCCAATATTTCTGCCTCTGACATTATTTGGGAGAACCTAACTGTGTCAGTAAGTAAAACACTGAAAAATAAGTTGTATTTTGAGTCTTATTATTGCCACTAAGATAAAAATTTTTTAAATGCATAATATTATAAAAATGATAGTTTTGTTTTAATTTAAATTTCATCCGCTTCAGATATTCATCAGTAAACTGGGCTTTTCTTTAATTATTATATTAAAGTTTTTGAATGGTTAGTAGGCCTGAATTGCTCTAATAGCACTCATATATGGAATGACATGGCTGAGATGAATAGAAAGCACATTAAATATGATGGTGTTGACCTAAATGAAACCATATGGCAGAACTAAGTCTGCCTTCTGTGTAAAGAACCCAGAACGCTTCTACGTACTCTGTAATACCGCTCCAGCTGTTCACAATATGCTGAGGGGGAGGGGATGTTTTCAGCATTTTAGTGTAAATATGGAAGTCTTTGGGAAGAACAAAAGTCACTTTTCTTAAAATTCTGGCACCTTCCGCAGCAAGAGCTTTTTTGCTTCGATTTTATTCTTATCTCCCACTCAAGAAAGGGGATGGCAACATATTTTTCACCTATAAAAAATCCTGTATCTTTGTTTTCTTTTCTTTGGCTTTTATCTGCTTTGAGATATCTTTTTTGTCTCTATTCTTCTTGATCTATTATAATGTTTGTGTACCTCTTTTCTTATCTGTATTTGCATCCTTTACTTCTGTTTAATAAAATCTTGTAATTTAAAAAACTGGAAGTGTTCTGCTTTTAATAAATATTAAAACTCAGGTTTTAAAATAAGAGAAACCTGAATTTTAATATTTATTAAAAGCATGGCACTTTCAGTTTTTTATTCTTTTCTTTTCTATTCTTTCCAGTTACAAATATTACAATCAAAAGCTTCTGCCACTTTACCTACCTGTATAACGTCAAATTCCATTATTACCATCAGTGCAAAACTCTTTGAATTTTTGTTCATTTGATAAAACACATACTGTCTTAGTAAGTGGGCCAGTTACTGGAACATAGACATCTTTTTCGTTGTACAGGTATTATAAAATGCTGAAAATGATTCTTGTAAGTGCATGTGACCTCTTGCCTATTTGCTCAATTTTCCCCATTAAGTGTGTTCTTTGAAAATAGAAATCAAATTACTTACTTTCAGCTTAAAATTCTATTGACTTATATTTTATTACCTTTATTCTTATTCTAGTCACTTTCTCTAGAATAAGCCTTCACTTCCTTTTGATGTTTTCTTCTGTTACTGTTAACATTTACTCTGTCCCATCTATTTTTTCCTAGAAAAAAGGGGGAAAAAAAAAAAGCAGCATTGTCAGGCTGCTTCTACTCAGCCATTTAAATTGACCAATAAAAGAATTGAGCTAAACAAGAAAGAATGCTATAGTCATTCAGAATTTAGACATGGGATCAAGGTGAATCCATTTAGTAGTGAGCCTTCTATCCATATTCTCCTTTTGTAAACTGTGTTATATTTAAAGATCCCCTTGCTTGTGTCCCTTATCTTGATGGTCCCTTCAATAGGAAAACCCAAATAGTCCCGTCTCTAAATTATTTAACATAATAATTTACTCTGTTTTGTATTCTCTGAATAATTTATTGCTAAATAATAATATTGTTTCTATGTTTTAGCAAATCCTGAATAACAGCATTCTAAGAGACAGATTTATAGTACAATTGATCTGGCTAGCCATGAGTTAATTTGGATAATAGCAGTTTTCGGGTCAAGCAGAATACGGTAAAAAATATTTAGCAATCAGAATAAATATAGCACTGTGTTTTGTTTTTTAAAAAAAATTTTTAAAGCTCTGTACTAGGTGTTAACACTCTGGCAGAAATTTTCATATTATTTTTCATTAGTTAAAAGCAGTTTTTGCAGTGGGTAATTACTAATCTTGACCAGAAATAGCCTTTATTACCAAAGGGAATGCTATATAATAAAAAAATCTTGTAATTTTTAATAAAAACCATTAAAATTTTTGTCTTGTTATGCTGGGTTCTTTTTTCTAAATATGAACATCACTGTCATCAAAAATATTTTATTAGTAAAGCTCTGTGCTAATATCTGTTATGACTAGTTTAGTAAGAATAGTAATATAGCATTTAATTTACATATTATTCATTTGGCATGTCCTGTATTGTTTTATTGAGTTGTTACATATCTCATGAATTGTAATTTATGCTTTGCCAACTCAGCAAGGGTAAAAATCTTTAACCTTTTTTGATTCTCCTAAACTGCTATATGCATAGTAAATGCTAAATATTTGATAAACTCTTTATGATTGTTTTGAAAAATATTTGTATCTCACATATTTACTATTTAATGCAAATATTTTATGGCATTCTAGACTATTTAGGTTTCTATTTATATATATGTATATTTTGCAGTATCTCAAAATCAGCCATCATAAGAAATCCCTAGACAAGGTTTAATTTATTCACATGCAATTAACTAGCAATTGCATAAAAATTGTTTCAGTGTCTAAATTACATATTTAGCTTTTACATATATAAAGGGCAGGACACTAATACCAACTTTAACTTGTTATTTTCTCAAATTTAAATTTTGCTAATGTATAGAATTGGTGAAAGTTAGAATGTGTTTGAAAAGTAATTAGTAGAGATCAGTTTGTCAACAAGCATTTTTTGAGTACCCATTGTAAGTGAAACCATATGTTAGACTCAAAAGAAGAGAACAAGATTTGGATTTGACTTTCACGTCTAAATTTTAGAACTTGTTCTGTGCGTGTTTATGCGTGCGTGCGTGCGTGCGTGCATGTGTGTGTGTGGTGGAGGTTCAATTAAGATAAACCTGAAAAATAAAAGTTGAATTTAGTAGGTCACAATTTTTCTTTTTTAAAAAAGTTAACAACCTTCCCCCCCCAGAGGGAAGAAAAAATAACTTGTTCAGATTTCAAATTCGCTTTGAATTAAAGTAACTAGCCAGGCAATTGGCAATTTCCTATACATTATAAGACAGCTAAATTACCCTTTAAATGGCATCTATGTTTTGAAGAATTGAGAACAAAACCCAGCCAAATGCAAGGAATATTTAGAAGACTTTTATATCTGCACAAAGGACTGAAGATACTCACAAATCTATAGATGTTGTGTTTGTCGTGGAACTTTCAGCTCCCCTTTGTATTTAGCCATTTTTCTTACCCATTACATTACTTAGTAATTGCTCTACTAGCATTTTTGGACAGGTGCAGGAGAAGAGACTGCAAAAACACAAGGATTCCTCTTTGCTACTTTATTTTTATAGAGTTTTGAGAGAAGAAAAATTAAAGCTGTAATTAAAGTCTGGGGGATTTTTCAATTAACCAAGTTATTGTGTTCTGTATTAGCTTAACATGGAATATTGGAATTCAACTTTAGCTAGCAAAGAAGGTACTTTCAGTTAGATCAGAAAAGGGGATCTATTCTTTCAGACAATCTTAAGGTGCAGTAACCCTATTTCTCAAAAATCTCATGCTTAGGGTAGCTACCCTAAGTACATTTTACTAGGTTTTGTTTTCTGGTTTTTTTCAGATGACAATGTAACTATTTGTGATTTATTCTAGAGTCTTGTAAAGGTATTTATTTTCTGCTATGCAAGGATTTCAGGGCCTGAGGTTTAATTCATTAGTCAGACTCTGTTGATCAGTCCATTAGTACATATTTTTCTCTATCATCTCTCTATACCACAGCACGATTCAATTTCTGTTCAGAGCCAGAATATCTCAAGGAATGAGGTTACTGAATGATTTAAGCCATTATCTTCTGTTTTGAAATAAAAACAAATACTTTAGTAATCTAATTATTAAACAAAATAAGAGAAATCAAAATGAGTTAAGAATTTTTTTTCCAAAATATTTAACGTTCAAAGTGCTTAGTTTTTCTTGGAGAAAGAAAATTTTTTTGACTTTGCTGCCACCTCATGGCAAAGGTAGTAATCAGGGGCTTATAGAAATATAGTACTAGAAAAAAAGACCGTGAAGAAGTTATAGTAAACATGAGTTTGCCTTGCTCATGTAGTAATATTTGCTCATTTGTCCTTTAACCTAAGTTGAAGAGCCTCATCACAATTTCATTTCAGCAATTACATCATAGTTTTCTTGTTGACTTTCTCATTTTCCTTGGTAGCTATTGGACTAGATAGTGCTACAAAATCATTATTTTTCTTTAATATGCAATAATATTTACACCGCAGGAATAATGTTTGTATCACAGTTCTTCTGCCACCCAGCCCCGGTGAGGACACAACAAATTATTTAACTTCTCTGTGCCTCAGTTTCCTCAAACATGAAACAGAAATAGTAATAACATCTATCTATTTTATAGGATTGATGTGAAAATAATTAAAATAATGTATTTAAATGGCTTGGCTTAGTGTCTTACCTTAATAATGACTCACTATCTAATATATCATATTTTCAATAAATCTGGTATTAAGAACTTAGGAGATACTCACTTTAATACACATTGATAAATCAATTAGTTTTATAGATTTAAATTTAATTTGTAAAGACACAAATTTAAAAAGTGGCTTATGTTCAAATTTTACATAATATAAATCTTTGGTATTTCTCACTACTTATCCAAACAGAATTCAAAAAGCATAATGTAATGTCTTTTAAATCATTGTGAGAGCCATAAATGAAAAAGATTCAGCATCTCAACTGCTGCTTATCAGAAGATGTTAGTTTTCTGAAAGAAATATGTCCAGTTTTTTTCTTAATGGCTCCATTTACTTTACTTCCTCTGGCAGGAATGCAAATCATTGCATGGAGAGTATGTTGGACGAGCCTGTGGCCACGATCACCCATATGTTCCAGATGTTCTGTTTTGGTCAGTGATCCTGTTCTTTTCCACAGTTACTATGTCAGCAACCCTGAAGCAGTTCAAGACTAGCCGATATTTTCCAACCAAGGTACTTAGACTGCAATTTTCCTGATCTAAATGTAAACGAACAAACAATATGTTTTGGAGCCCTATGTGTTTTAGAACAAAAGAAAGAGAAACTAATCTAACAAAAGAAGCCACTAGAAGGGTTTTGTGTGAGTGAGCTGCCAGGTTAGGGGGGTTGAGGTAAGAGGGGTAAAGAGAAAGTGTTTTGTGATAAAGGGGCAGGGATGCACATGCCCTGCAGGCTTTTCTCCTAACTGCAAACCCAAGGATCAAGTCCCACTCTCTCACTTACATTTCTGGAAATCCAAAGCACACACTGCATTACCGATTGTCACGTTCTTGCTCAGTGAACAGTGGGAACTGTTCCAGCCTGACAGATACCTCAGAGGAACCACCGTTACATTTTCTAATTGGGAAAGCCCCCGCAAGACTCGTTGGAACACTATTCTCTTTTTTGTTTTTTAAAGCGTCAGTCCCTCCCCCTAACCCACCACATTTGCATCTGCATATTTGGAAAGGAAAGTAAACAGAGAAACAGCTTAGTTCAATATTTAACACCGCAATGTAACACCTATAATGTCTGATTCCGCCAAAAAAAGAAAAAAAGAAAGAAAAGAAGAAACAAGGAAACAAGCTTTTTAGGGATGAACTATAGATTGTGACCAAAATCACACTCTGGGACAATGTGTTTTTTGTAGCCTCATCCTTCCCTAAGGTAGAATATTCATTTCTTTCCCCCAAAAGCTTTGTCTGAGTAAAACAAAATCATTTTTTGTAAGTGGGAACCATAATCTTAGCCATTTCTTGTGTCTGTTTGTATGTATGTCATAAAGGCATCCTAAAAGAAACCAGATCTTATTGATAGTTATATAAGGATATTTGCTCAAATTTGGCTTTGTAAATGAGAAATGGCTTTAAAAACTGCCCTCTCTGTTGGCACATTCCCAGTTGTCATACTTACATCATAGATAAACTAACTAAAACATTAAGCTTCCTCAATAAAAATAGATAATTTTATCTTGCCTGAGGTTTATCATGTTGAGATGTTACCTGTATGACAGCGAGTCCTAAAATTTAGCCAAATTCTGGCTATGCAAACTTATTCTGTTTTCTAAATTTTCACACACTTGGGTTCATAATAAACTTAGATTTTAAATAAATATTGAAAACAGCACAACTCTCAATGTAGCTGTTCCATAATGCTTCATTCTGGAAAGTTTGAATGTGTACCCTTCTTAACGACAGAGATATATAAATATATATTCAGGTTCTGACAGAGCTAATGGTAATATTATAGTAGGCATAAAATATAATATTATGATATTATGTCATAAAGTGTTTATAAAGTGTGACTCTAGATTATGTTCCTGAGTATTCCTTGATATTTATAGCTCCCTCAAGTGACAAGTGTTTTCATTATTTTTAGGTTCGATCCATAGTGAGTGACTTTGCTGTCTTTCTTACAATTCTGTGTATGGTTTTAATTGACTATGCCATTGGGATCCCATCTCCAAAACTGCAAGTGCCAAGTGTTTTCAAGGTGAATTTATTATAGCACTTACTACCTATCTCTCCATCTCTCTAGTTCTAATCTTCATTTAGATGATGTCTATAACCCTAGTACTTGAGATTTTTATAAGAATCTAAAGAATATAAATTAGTAGGGCAGTAAATAAAATGCACACAGCAGCACACAGCATAACTGAAGTTTTGGTCTAAATTTTTAAAAAATGAGTTATAAAAATAGAAACCTAAAAGTTGCTTGAAAAAAAATTCCTGTTAACTACCCCAGCTGGAATATCTACACAGGACACTCCTAAAGGATAAAGAAGCATTTTGAAATCAGGAGAAATACATTATCTTAATGCAGAATTGGATAATGGATAGGCTTGAAAAACAGACAAAACTAGGTCTGGAATAGGATTCTGACCATGGTACTGATGAGATATATGACCTTGGGCCACTTACTTAACCTCTTTGAGCTTTAGTTTTTTTCATCTGCCATACAGGGCTGGAGACTTCCTCCCAGGGCTGTTCTCGGAATGAATTCCCTTGAGACTCATCTTACTTAGCAGCCGTGTTTAGAACCTTTCCCTGAGATTCTGATGTGACCGAGTATCTTTATTTCATTTTTTGTACAACATCTTGTACACACATCTAAAATAACAGTTACATCAAATTGAAATATTCTGTTTATATCTCAGTCTCAGATTCTAAACTGAAAGAAGACTCTGATCTATTTATCTTTGTATTTCAGTTTGAGCACAGTGGGCAATGTGCTATTTTTCAACATGAATTAATTTGCCAATAGTAAATGGCAAATATTAATATTATTTTATTTAATATAGGTATTAAATTAAAAACACGGAATTTTTTGAGCCAGTCTGTCAGAGTTCAAATCCCTTCTCTACCACTTACTAGCGTTAGGACCTTGGGCAATTTACTGTATTTCTTTATGCTTCAATTTCCTTATCCATATCATATTTTTAAAGGTGTTGTGAAGAAAAAACTGAGTTAAAATATTTATAGCACTTAGATTGGTGCCTGCTTATAAATGCTTATAAATGTGAGTATAATTATTATCAATAATATGAGCCCACTCAGCTGTTGAGCCCACCCAGCTCATCAGCTTCTAATTAGGGCTTTCCTGGTAGCATCTTAAGATTTGATTTGATATGGTATTCATTAATCCAGCTGGTAACTATGTACATTCTTTTATTTTTTATAGCCCACCAGAGATGATCGTGGCTGGTTTGTTACACCTTTAGGTCCAAATCCATGGTGGACAGTAATAGCTGCTATTATTCCGGCTTTGCTTTGTACTATTCTAATTTTTATGGACCAGCAGATTACAGCTGTCATCATCAACAGAAAAGAGCATAAGCTAAAGGTATATTTTAACATCCACTTTAATGTAAATAATTCTGATGTAAAGGATATCAATTGATGTTCTTTAGACTTTGCTTGTATTCTGTATTCACTTGTACAGTGAGATATTAAAATAATGTTTTCAGGTTTATAATTTTTACTGTTTTACAAGATACTTTGTTTTACAATGAGGTGAAAATTTCTGCGTAGCACTTTGCTGAGCTCTAAAGTCTAAGACCTTACCTTCAAAGCTTAAAATAAAATTGTCAAAGTTATAAATTTACCATGTTTAGCACATTTTAATGAAATAACAAACTTTTCTGGTGAAGTACAAATTTACCAATTTGTCTTACATCTGTGATTCCTCTATTCCTCTACTTGACCCTAAGTATGTATATTACATTGCATTCATTATTAGAACAAATTATATCTTCAGATATTTCTTATTTTAATTATTCTTCTTCCTATAATGCCTATAACAGCAAAACCCAGCCATAAATGTTATAGCTTGTGACATCTTTGAATTTTATTTTAATTTTCAATAACTTTTTTTTTACAAAGGGAATTACTAAATATGGATATATTTTATGTATTATATTCTGACCCTGTCATTTTGCAATTGTAAATAATTAAAGTTGTTCACTGATATGCAATTTGTCTGAGATATGTAATGTGAACACTATCACAGGAATATGTTAAATATGATCAACAAAATCATTGAATGGTTAAAAATAATCTGAATCAAGCCTTGTAAAAGAGAACATGCACAATCTCATTTTGTTCTGTATCATAGGGGAATTGCCAGCTATTTTCACATACTCTTGAACTCTAGGGGGAAAAAAATTATTGTCAGAGCAACAGAAACTATGCTTTATAGGATTTTATAAGTATGTTAGAAGTATTTGTAAAAATCTGATTAAACTATTTGATGGGATATAATAAGGAAATGAATTGTGTAAGAAAGCTGAATTATTTGAAATAAATCTTAGTAGGAAGAAATTTTGTGTGTATATTGGCGAGAATGTACCTGCCTTAAAACAAAGAGCATTCCTCATTCTCTTTGTAGAAAGTAACTTAAAAGTATAAAAAAACCTTTTAAAAAAGTTTATTCACTTGTGGTTTTTGTCAGATAAAATGTTTAAATATTTCACAAAATTATATTATAAAGTCTTAGGAACTAGACCAGTGGTGTCGTGATACGTGTTTAACAATCATCTCTCTGTGTAAAAAAAAAGAGAGAAGCCGATATCCATGGTGTGAATATTCCAACCATGGCCCATTTCAAGCTGCCAATGTGATATCAACTAGCAGGAAAATTTTTTTAAATTAAATGATTGACTCTCATAAGTCTATATGGGTAGACTTCAAACCACTACTTAACTAAGCCATTCAATATTGGAAATTTTGAATTATTTCTCAAAATAAGAAATTTATATTTCTAAGTTTAATAACCTAGTTATTTAATGTCAATAGCTTAAAAATATTATTTGCTTTTAGCGTATCAACCTTCTGCAAAAGCAGATATCATCATGACTTTATTTTAAAATTACAGTTAATTAAATAGATCTATAAAACAAGTTTAAGCCCTTTATGTTGAATATTGTGTTACTCTGCTACATTTTTTCTAAGATACCTATTTTTTTAAGCTGAGAGCTTATCTATTTTTCTGATTATAAATTAGTATATGATTTCTGTTTAAAAAACAGGTAATATAAAATAGTTTAGAAAGTGAAAAACACTATAATTTCATTACCCAAAGATAACATTTTTTATAATTTTGATATATATACCCCAATATATATTTTCATATTTTGTATGTTGCTTGTTTTGTTTTTTTTCACATAAGAACATCATCGTGGTAATCATCCATATCAACAATATAAATCTTAATTACCATTTTTAGTGGCTGTATATATTTCATTGTATGACAGTGTTTTAAAATGAACTAAAAGACTCCTGCTTTAGGAAGAAAGTAATATAATCACTGTTTACCTTTCAAAGGAAGGTTTTGTGTTTTTTTTTTAGCCTTTATAAATTAGGCAGAAATGTCACTGACTGCTGAAAAATTATTCTGTGTAAAGGCCATCAGTTAAACTGATTCAGGCAATATTTTTTCTAAATATTAATGGATTCATATTAAAACAAAATAAGGAAGTGAATGAAGGTTTGTTGAGAGTGATATTACCACTTTGGCCATTCTGTGTCCTTGCTCTTTCCAAGTCTTTCAATTTTATAAAACACGTAGCACTTGGCTTCTCATTCTTCGTGAGCCGATATATGCCCTTGACATTGACAGCCTTCCCAAAGCTCCAGCTGATAAAATACTCATTTCCCCCTTTATGTATAGTGCGAAATAACTAAAATGTAGTAAAACATTCTTTAAGTGGTTTTTTCAAGTACTTGCATATGTAGAATTAAGTGCAGAACTAAAGCATTGAATATTTTTGTCACTGAAATAAACCTGAGACTACATTACTAAACCTTTTGTATTGTACAAATAAATGACTATGTAGTCAAAAGATTCATATTTTTGACCTTTAACACCCTGGATGTAGTCAACAATAGGGCAAATCTGGCCTAACCGTAAACTGCTACATTGCCACAAGTAGAAGAGTCAGTCAGTCTGGCTGCTGTGAGTCTGAACACTCCATCCTCCTTCTTGAATATGAATGTTTTCAAAGCAAGATCCTTCCAGTAGACATATTTTATCTACACTAAATCCTTTTTTTGGACCTGTAGCCCTTGTCTTATATAAGCTTCAGTGTAGTGTGGTCTGGCGCTGCTGATTTTCCTGTTAATAACAAGAGTTCACCTTATTAGAACATTATTTACTCAGAGTAACGGTTTGTTCCATAGATGTTCTCCCCACCTGTTGCTTCACTGAAATGTTTGCAAAGTCTTCTGGCTTTGACTTGAGCCACATGTTCACAAAAAGACGTGTTTCTTGAGTATATCCTCAGACCACAAGTTAACCACATTTTCAGCTTTTGCTAATTTTTTTTTCTCACTTGAAACCCCATTTTTGCCTTGGTTGGAGCATTCCCTAAAGTAGTTTAAAGAATTATGTTTTGTTATATCTGTATCAAGCACCTGCTAGACTCTACATTACGTAAATAAGTGTAGGTCATATGTCCAAGTCACCTCAGAATTCATCATTTTGTTTTATCTCTCCTAAAATTATATTTTAGATCTTTTCATTTTTTCTTCACCTCTGCTGCCAGAACTAATAGTTGTTTTTTTTTTTCAGACAATGTTTCTCATGCCAATAAAGTTGTTTTTTTAATCATTTCGTGAATGTTACTATGTATACAATAAAGCTGTGTTGAACTGCATAGGCTAAGCCTAACTCACTGGCTAAGTGACTTACTACTCCCTGAGAATAAGGGAGCTCAAAATTAGCAAAATTCCAGCTAACTGCAGCTCATGATCCTTTGGGTCACTCAAGAGTGAAAGAAGCTGCAAATGTAAAAATTTAAGAATGCAGGGTATCATGTATATCATATCATATATAGATGAACCATACATATAAATCTGTATTCTCTCTAGCATGTTTTTGTTGTTTCTTTCTTAGAGAAGTGGGATAGGCATAGGTTGACAGAATCCCTTTGAAAAGCATTAAAAATATCTTTCTTGTTTTTTTTAAGGCACACTCTCCAAAAGTGGAAAGAAGGAGATATTATCTTACAGAAAAGAAAGTTTCTGTTAAGATACAACTATGGGCTTTTCTATGTGTTTCTGTAGACAGTTCAGGCTTCTTTTGACATCATTTTTAATAAACAGCAATACAATCCCAGATCATTTGAGTAAATGAATGCATTTAAGACATTCATTTGGCACCACAGCCTCTTGATGATTATGGCATTTGATATGTTCTTTTTTGCCCTCTTTGTCAGCCTGGTTCTTCATGTCAATCTATAGTCTTTTATGTGGTTAACTTGACAGATGCAGGAAATTGCTGCCAAGCTTTGAAATGAATTTTTTCAGCAGTGGCATCTGGGTATCAGATGGTCCTCTTGGCTGGCCTCTTGTCTTGCTGCATGTTGGTTTTAGTGGGGTCTGGTGTAGCATCACCTGTTGCTATGCTTCCTTTTCCTCCCATATGTCCATTTCCCGTGATTCATGGATGAATGTGAGAATAAAAGCTCTAGTTTTGTCTTTATTTGAGAAAAAAATCTACGGAAATATGTTAGAAGGTGCAGAGTTCTCTCTCTGACAAAGGGATACTTCCCTTTGGCTGGCATGCCTGTCAGCTAATAATTTGGTTACAAAGACCAAGTTTCAAAGTACATTTTAAATAAAAGGCAAGAAGAAGGATGATGATTAATTAGTGAGAGCACCGGAACTGCTTTCTTTCTTTTGGCTTATGTGAAGTCAAGGTGTTCCCACTGTTGTACAACATAATCAGGGGAAATTATAGTTTTGTTTTTATTATATAAATGTACATTACTAAGCCAACTTTCTAAATTTAAAAAGAAAATTATTTGCTCTGAACGAATTATTTTGTCCACTTCTTGAGATTCAGAATCTCACTGTTTACATTTGTATCATATTTTTAAAACACCCATTAAGAGCTACAGGAAATCACTATCATGAAGAAGGCACCTGTTACAACTTCCATTCTCTCTTAGCAGTACCACAACTTTGCAATAGTGCTCCATGGGGCACCATTCACTTTATACTCCCTCCGAGGCAGGGGATACAGTAGTTAGGTCCTTCAGTGTTCTATATCCTTCTCACTCTGGAGTCCCTGGGACAAAATACCCTGCTAACTGCTTAAGACATTATCCTTTAATGGGACTAAAATTTGAGTTCTATGAAACTACTTTTTCCAAAATGTTTTGCAAAAGGGCTAAGGGACCATGTTATGGCCCGGTGAAGCTTCTTTCCATGCCTTTTTGGTTATGCTGACACAAGGATGTTTCCCTTCCCACTCTCCAGCTGTAATGAATGAAAATATTTTCTGAGTTACTTGCAAAGAGTTTTTAGAGTCATATTCATCAGGGAAATTGAGTTTAGACATGCTAGTGAACTGTAGCATTGCCCCAGCTACGCCAACTGAAAGAAGGGTACCAGTGAATTGGTGACTGCCTAGAAGGAAAAGTCCTTAGGTGGATATCTTCCACTTTCTCCTCACTGTTGTCTCCTGCACTTTTATAATATGGCATTGATAAGCAAAAGGCAAGAGGTACCATCGACTTTAAGAATCTTTTTCTCAATAAGAAACAATTAACAACAACAACAACAACAACAAAAAAAAAAAAAACTGGAAAAAAACACTGCTGTGACAAATATGCCACAAATACTCAGTATGTTTCATACTCCTGGCCATATGAACATTCATATCTACAAACTGTTTGCAATTTGATAAAACTGCTTCTAAAAAATCCAAAATTATTCTTCCAAAAGAATTAGTAATTTCTGATCATAATCATAGTAACAATTTTAACTGCTATATTTATTTTTAAATTATATTTATCCAATTTAATTCTAAGAGATATTTCAATGATGTATATTTCCTTTTTAAAGTCAGTTTGTAACTTTTATTGATTGCTTATTGTGTGCCAATGATTGTGCTAATAACTATGGAAAATATTGAGAAATTATATGGTAAGTTAGCTGCCCTTAAGAAACATATAGTTTTACTGAGGATCCTTGAAAGAAAATAAGGACAAAAGAAAAGCTTATTGTTCAACCACTAGAATGTAATAGTACCTAACATTTACTGGGTGCATACTATACAGCAGACATTATTTTCAATGATTTGCAAAATTAAAAAATGTAATTTTCACAACAACCCAATAAGGTGCCTATTATCATTGTCACCATTTTTTCTGTTATAGGAAAAGGGACACTAGATGTTAAGTGATTTGCCCAAGGTCATCGGTTGAGCCAGCATTTGACCCCAGGCAGTCTGTCTCCAGAACCTATACTCTTAACCATTTTATTATACTGCCTCTCAGGAAGTAGTCATTAAAATTTAAAAATAAGAGTTGGAACATAAAATAGACCAAGCTTCTGCTACTTCTGAGGCTTTATACTTTCAATTTTTATGGGGCATAGAGGGAGAGGGTCACAGTGCTCATCCCCGTCTTTGATTTCTCTCCTCAGAGAGACCTACCGAATCACCGTATCCAAGAGAGCAGTCTCCATACACCCCATTGCACCTGTTTTTCTTCATTGGTCCTAGGAAGCAATTAAGTTTGCAACACTTGGAGGTCAGTGAGAATGGAACAGAATCAGAGAGGATATAGAAAATACAAAAACTATCATTTTAAGGAGAGGCTGAATTTTTCTAGTGCTGAAACTGAAACAAATGAGACCAAGATAGTACCATAGTAAGATAAAAATGCATATATATAAGAGAGTGTAGGATCTATGATATTCTTCTTCTCAATAAAAACCACCCATTAAGACAAAAGATGGCAATTGGAAATTGAGTGTTTCAGAAGTTTTTCTCCAGGAGATCTGATATAAGGGCTTCTTGGGTATTGTCAGGAAGTGGTTTCTATTTGCAATCAGGCCATCCTTAGCTTTGTTGTTGATACAGTTACTTTTCTTTCTTTCTTTCTTTGTTTCTTTCTTTAACAGAAAGGTTGTGGGTACCATCTGGATCTGTTAATGGTTGCGGTCATGCTCGGGGTGTGCTCCATCATGGGCCTGCCATGGTTTGTGGCTGCCACAGTCCTCTCCATCACTCATGTCAATAGCCTAAAACTGGAATCAGAATGTTCAGCTCCAGGAGAACAACCCAAATTTCTTGGCATTCGGGAGCAAAGGGTTACTGGGCTTATGATTTTTATTCTTATGGGTTCATCAGTCTTTATGACAGGTATTCTGAAGGTAATAAAATCTGCTTTTATGAATTTGAGAGAAGGCAGACTATATTTATCATCATTTAAACATTTCATTTGAATCTAAGCCACAAATTTGCAAATATTGTGTGGTATATGATGAAAGTGATAAATTTCTTTACCATGTTTATATAATTCTTCTTAACCTAAGGGAGGGAAATTATGTCCTAAATTTTAGAATCCTTAAATACATAAATATTTAGTCTGGTAAAGTAAAAATTTAATGTTTAAGTTATTATAGTAATTTTGAAATGGTGATTAAGTTATGGGAAAAAAGTCACTCATTTGTGACTGACTTGTGACTTGAATTTACTGCAAGCCTACACAAAGTAAAGTTTTTATTTTCTTGTCAGTGGACAGATATATTAGCAATTAATATTACCTTCTATAAGATAGGGGTAAAAAGATGAGCACAGTCATGGTTATGGTCACATATGCAGTTTTGTATTTTAAATGCTCCATAAAACTACTGCATGGAGTCATCATTGCATATACTTATTTTTTCATACTTAAAATAATTGAATCCATTTTGAAGAGCATTAAAGAGTAATTATTTTGTCACTTAATTTTGGCAGATATTTCCAAGGTGTGTTAATTGCATTATAAGTTATAACTAGTTTTAGTTGCCTATAATTTGAAATTTATAATTGGATTATTTAATCATTTACACAATTTTACTTGTATTTAATCATTGACACAAGTATATTTGCAAGAATTAATTTCTATGTTTTATAAGTAATTATCTTGTAGACATAGGATGATGGTGAGCTATTCCAATAAAAAAGAAAATTTGAACAATTCACATGTTTACAATGTCATCTGGTATAATATAGGAACAACATGTAAATGTTAGTGTCGTTCTTCATATTGTAAAACAAAACTCAAATTGTCTCTAAAATGGCATAATATTTAATATCATTGTTCATTATGTATTTTGGGGTTTTTAAATAAATGTTGACCTATTAAATACTTACAACAATGCTATTGTTTGTTACACCTCTTGCTGTGTAACAGAGGTGCAAAAAGATTACTCAAAGCAACATGAATGTGATGAAAAGCCTGAAGGGATTGCACCTCAGCAACTCATCTGTTAGAAGGAGAAACTGGGTACAGCCCTGAGTCGGTTTTTGCTTCAGTTTTTATTGTAAAGACAAGGACAATACAGGAAAAGAACAGATGGTTAATCAATCATAGTAAGAACATAAAGAAATTGGCTATGTAACAATCTTCATCCAAGCATGCATGGTTCAAAATAGTTTAAACAATATTCCATCAAAAGAGTCATAAATCCAAGCTAGGTGACATGCAAAAGAAACAATAGGATAATCATGAATGTGCCTGACTTCTTGAGAAACTCAAAGAAACAGCTTAAAGCAAAATGTGGAACAACTCCCATGTACTAACTAATCTAGCAAAACGTCTTTGAAAATCTTAACTCACATATTTTCCCATCATTTAAGTTTTGTTGTATTAAGGGTTATTGCCCTCAATACAATCCCTGTTTTGTTTCAGTTCTCTTGCTCAACATTAAAGGCTTTAGACCTGTGTAAGTTTCCTTCTCACAAAATCTTCCAATGAACCCATTATATTAACAATCAGTGTATACAATCCCTTACCTAAACAGTGATTAGAATTGATTTGGTGGGCTCTTGCCCTCTAACTATAGGTTCTTACCTCCTATCTGAGGACTTTTGTCCCATACATGCATTACCTAAAAATCATATATGAAAAAATCAACTGAGAATCAACATATACTTGATTAGAATTGATTCGGTGGGCTCTTGCCCTCTAGCTGTAGGCTCTTGCCTCTTATCTGAGGACTTTTGTCCCACACATGCACTACCTAAAAACCGTATCTAATAATCAAATAGGAATCAAGATTTCTAACCCTCTACAATTATTATCATTTTTAGATATTGGGAAACTAAGGCACAGAGAGCTTAAGTAACTTACCTGAGATTACAAAGCTAAAAATTGGTACAGCTGAAATTTGAACATATGTCTTCTGATTCCGTAATATGCGGCTTTTAAAGTACATTTTTTTCTGGTTGTTTTTTTTTTTTTTGTTGTTGTTGTTGTTGTTAGGTGCATAATAGCATGACCACATTATATTTTAAAATAATTTGTGCCTTTTCTCTAATTATTCTTTTACAGTTTATTCCCATGCCTGTACTATACGGAGTGTTTCTTTATATGGGTGCTTCATCTCTAAAGGGAATTCAGGTAAATTACTTATAGGACTATAGGCCTATCTGTGAACACTTATCTTAAGGTATATTGATGTTATGTGACAACTAAAAAGTGACATCATCTGAGGAGGAGCTTTCAAACCACAATTACATTTCTTAAAACTATTCAGAGTTACAAAAGTTAAAGTAGATCCTCTCCAGTGTCTGAGGTTCATAATCTTAGTGTACTTTTACTTACAATAAATATATTAAAACTGTCAGAGGTTTAGATTTTACTGGCCTTTTAGAAAATCTATAGCAGTACATTTCAAGTTATATCCAAGTATTTGTAATCTTTAGCAATTTAATCATGTTTATGGACATCTAGCCATAAAAATAGAAAAAAACTTTATGCACAAAGATGTAACCCATACTATTAAAATATTGGAAACAACCCAATTATCCAACACTAGTAAAATAGCTAATAGTTGTTTGTGGTACATTCACTGAAAAATGATAATTATGATGACCAAAAAAGTAGCTTGGTTAAAATGCTTATGACATAATGCAAAGTGAAAAAGTACCTACCATAGATTTATAAAGCTATGAGTTTGAGCTGAATTAAAAAGGAAGGTGGAAGAATAAAGATAGTGAGTTCCTGGGTGATTTTTTTTCCTTTTGTTTGCTTTCCTGTTATTATTACAATTGTATTTATAGAATTATTTTAAAAATTAATCTAAAAATAAAGATATAGAGTAAGGCAGTTTCAAATATAAAGGAAACCTTATGCATTTATTAAATGAGTATTGGCTAAATAAATATTTTAGGTGTCATATTAGTTTTCTATCATTGCCTAACAAATTACGATACAACTTGGTAATATAAGACAAACATTTATTATCTCACAGTTTCTGGAGGTCAAGGGTTTGGGAGCAGATGAGCCAAGTGGTTCTGGTTCAAGATGTCTTATGTGGTTGCTGTGAGGAGGTAGACAAGAGCCACAACCATCAGAAGGCTTGATAGGGCTGGAGGATCTACTTGCAAGACAGCTTATCACATAGCTGTGGGCAATAGGCATCAGTCCCTGTCTGGTTGTTGGTAGGAGGTCTCAGTTTTTTGCTTCAAGGGCATCTCCATAGGTTACTTATGTGTCCTCACAACATGGAAGCTAACTCCCTCAGAGAGCGAGTAAGGATCAAATCAGTGCCTTTTGACTTAGTCTCCAAAGTCGCACATGGCCACTTCTACTTTCTTCTATTCGTTAGAAGTGAGTCACTAAGTCCAACTTGCACCCAAGGGGAGGGAAATTAGACTTCATCTCTTGAAGAAAAGAGTATCAAAGAGTCTGTGGACAGATTTTAAAATCTCCACAAGTGTGTTCTACATCTTTACAGGGGCCGTTGACGAATTTTTCCTGAGTATTTCCTCTATGATACTGTTATGGGTTGAATAATGATTGTTCTCTCAAAATTTATGGACACCTGGAATCTCAGAATGTGATCTTACTTGGAAATAGAATCCTTGCAGATATAATCAGATATGAATATTAATATGAGATTATCATGGGTTTAGGGTGGGCCCTAAATGTGATGACTGGAGTTGTATAATAAGAGGAGAGAACACAGAAGGAAGAATGCCATGTTAAGATGGAGGAAGAGATTGGAGTTTTGCTGCCACAGCCAAGGATGCCAGAAGCCATCAGGAGCTTAAAGAGGCAAGAAAGTTTTCTCCCCCGGGGTCTTCAGAGGGAGTGTGGTCCTGAGAAGATCTTGAATTTGGACTTCTGACCTCCACAACTCTGAGAGAATACATTTCTATTGTTTTAAATCACCAAGTTGTGATAATTTATTATGGCAGCCCTAGGAAACTAATACAGATTTCTACCTAAAGTTGCCTTTGAATAATCTTTCTTTATAACCTAACATTATTTAGATAGAAACATTTAAAAGACTTGTCATCATCTGGCCAAGGGACACAGGATCTCTGTTCCTGAATGAATGACTGACCAGCTTCTGACTTCGGGAAAAGAAGCAGCACTTAGGACTTAGGGCAAAGCTGGATGTCAGAACTGTGGCAAACTTCAGTATGAAGTCATCGTAAGGTCATTGTACACCCAAAGTGATAGCATTGTTCTATTCATCCCGACACTGGGTGCAATTAACTTGGGGGTAGGAAGATGGTTGAGAAGTGTTATGTGCTTAAATTTTACTCAAATTTGATTTAATTTGCTCATTTAAATATTTTTATGCATGAAAGTATATTTGATAGAATTGGTTTGGTAAGGCAGATAGAGAAAAGTACTGAAGAGGTTTTATTTATTTGTTTTGCTGTTTTTTTCTTGCCTTTGGCAAAAGTTCCACTAGTACTAATTTCATCTGTACATGAAAAGTATTTATTATTAGGCCCCAGGCTCACATAAATACAGCAGCAGAAGTTTAAGAAACAAAGTAAAATAATTTTGATAGGTTTCAACAGATTTTTCCCCCTAATTCCACTCACATTATTTTATACCCATGAAGTTTAGAATTAAATAAGGATGTTAAGTTTTGGAATTATTTGGGGTGTGAATCTTTCAAATGAAAGTTAAAGAAAACATTATCAAAGGCCCATTAATTAAGTATAATGAGTTTTAAATAACAGAATGAAATAGCAAGCCAGGTCACACATTGGCAAGCAGGGTCTTACTCTGACCAGGGTTAGTGAAAATTGAAGTGAGCCCTGAGATCAGGCAGTTGAAATTCTTATTTGGAATTGTAGCTAACTGGGTGGGGAAATGGAGTGTTGATATTAGGACATAATAAAGGGCAAATGCAAAACTCAGAATACATTTATGATGATTATTATTAAAGTAATAATAAATGTGTCAAATATCAACAGTTCAAGGAGTATGTCACTTTGTTGTTAAATATGTTGGAGGAATCTATGTTACCTGATTGTTTGGCAATATTAAGAAACTTATTTTCTAGGCTTTTTACTGTGAAACGTGGCAGAAAAAAACAGATCACAGTGTTCTCACGAGTGCTGTTTCTGTATTCAGATATATAACCACATCTATATTCATTCCAGCACTTCAGGAATCCAAAGTAAAGCAACTGTACCATTTAAACAATAACAATTGAAGCACCCACACACTAAAGTACACTTATATAATAACATAGCTTTACAAGTGTAGAAATGGTGGCTGGGAAAAATTAGTTCTATAGAAATGGAAATATTCAGTTGTAAGCCAGAGGATTTTATTTTATTTCTTCTCTATGCCCACTTCCACCATGCACCAAGTTTTATTTGTTTATTTAACTAATGACTTCTAATTTTAAGAGATATTTAGGAAATAGAAATAAAAAGACCTAATGATATGCATATGGATAGTGTGGAGAGAGCCAACCAGGAATAAGATCAGTATTTAGTGCTCAGCATAGAAGGTTTCAGTAACTGTTTTTAGAAGGTATGAATGCATGTGAATAAATGAATGGATAGTGGGTGAAGTAATGTATGTATGATTCTGGTTTAAATAACTCAGGGAAGAAAGGTCATGCTATGCCGTAAGACAGAGAACACAGAGGGAAAGAGGTTTATATTGAGTTTGAGATTCCTATTACACATACAAACAGGTTTTGGTAAAACAAAATGTTTTAATCCTAAAACTTTGACTCCATGGACATTTGTCCCTCTGCATATTAGAATAATTTTGGAATATTTGATGAGAATTGGTTACAGTTTTCTTATAAGTTAGCTAAGAAATAAAATCTAATAGTACTCATTTGAAAATTCATAACAGATATTACTGTAGAAATGGCATGAAATAGAACAGTGACTGACAGTGATTGAAACCATTATTTTCTTGCTGGAACACTGAAAACTGCAAAAACCGGCCTGAGAAAAACTAAACAAAATGATTCATATAAAATAAAACTAAATTGCAGTAAAATTGGTTAGTAAGTAAAATGTGATTGAAGATTTAGGCTATTTGTGAAAATTTAATTTATCAAATTTGAGTTGAAAAAATTTGGTTCGCTTGATAAAATGGCCTCAAAGTCAATATATGATAATATTATATTGTCCAAAAATAATTGTACTATATTTAGGGCAAAATTGAAACAGAAATAACATTGATCCAGATGAAAATAATTTATAAATGTTTTAACAGTGCAGTATAGGAAATTAATCAAGAAATTAAATTGAATTAACAAAGTTTGCTCTGGAAAACACTTTATTAACAAAAATTTATCTAGGTTAAATCTTTATATTTAATATGTTTGTGTTTGTAAAGACAGCATCAAAACCTTTGTTGGATTTAAAAATGGTAAAGTCAAAACAGCAAGTCAAAAGAAGGAGGTCAAAACATCCTACTCTGCAGCTACATAGAGGTTTAGAACTCAGGAGAGAGAGAGATGAGTCAGAGATCTAGGTCTGGGGGTCATTAAAAAATACAATCGTACAATCGGTCGTCTGTGTTCATGGATTCTGTATCCATGGATTTAACCAACCACGGATCGAAAATATTTGGGAAAAGAATTGGACAGTTGTGTCTGTACTAAACATGTACAGACTTTTTTTTCCTTGTCATTATTCTCTAAACAATATGACAACTATTTACCTAGCATTTACATTGTATTAGGTATTATAAGTACCTAGAGATGATTTAAAATATACGGCAGGGTGTGTGTAGGTTATATGCAAATAGTACACCATTTTATATAAGGGATTTTGGTGTCTATGAGGGGATGTCGATGGATATTGAGGGATGACTATGTGAAAGTCGAAGCCATGGACATGAATTAACTATTCCAGGAAAGAAAAGGACAGAGAATGGGAGTCCACAAAGTGCAACATGTGAAGGTCAAAAAAAGAAAGAAATAGTGATATGGCATTGAAAAAGAGGATGATGATTATGCTTTGCTTCTCAGGGTTTTACTCTCCAAGGTAGCAGCAACATTTTGCATTGGCTTTACTATTTTTAAACTCTTTTAAATTATAATCTGTCTCCATAGTCAAGAAAATGTGAGACATTATTAAACTGAAATTGTAGTATTTCAGAGCATTGGCATAATATTCCCATTATCCTGATGCCCAAATATCAATTTGTGATCCAGATATGTCATGTGAACCTAAAATTTTGGACCATATTAAACGTCTACTTGTCCTATATTTGTTCTTGTCTTATTCTTAAAAACAATTTAATCTGTCTAATCTTTTAGTTCTTTGATAGAATAAAGCTCTTCTGGATGCCTGCAAAACATCAACCAGACTTTATATATCTAAGGCATGTACCACTTCGAAAAGTCCATCTCTTCACAATTATTCAGATGAGTTGCCTTGGCCTTTTATGGATAATAAAAGTTTCAAGAGCTGCTATTGTCTTTCCCATGATGGTATGAAATTTCTGTCAACTCTTTTTCTCTTTCTCTGATATTCTCATCTCTTTGGAAACACATGCACTGAATTTGGAACAATAGTCGTTTTGAACAATTATTGGAAACCTTAGTATAAACGTTGGCACCAAAACTAGTGACTAAGATAGCATTTGAGGATATCTATGGCTTTCAGTGATTCATATTAGTTTTTAATATTTTGAATGTTTGTAGTAGTTTGAATTAATTGAAACTGGGTGGAAAAATGTAAACTTTCAAAATTTAACATTAAAGATATACTAACGAATTTGAAAAGTTAGTGGGATTTTTTAAATAAAATTTTATTAAATGTTTTAAACAAGTTTCAAATACTGCAAAAAGTATAGTGAATTTGAATAACTATAAATAATTGTTAAAAATATCAGTATACAGATGAATGTTTTAATGTTCATTTAGTATAGTGCAAACTATTAACTACATGTATATAAGGAAACAGTCAAATACGTTATAGTTTTTTAAAATAGTTTCTTTAAGTGACTCCTATATTGGGTGAAATTACACTATTCTGGGGATGTGGTAAGAAGAGGAAATGAAGACCAGACAATGTTTTATACACATATATCTTCAGATTTACTTTAATCTCAGCCCTAATCAAAGCTGGCTTTTTCCTACTGATAAAAAAGAAGCAATTCTACATATCTCATTTCTATTTTTTCCATTTTAAATTATTTCATTATTTACTTCAGGTGTTAGCCCTTGTATTTGTACGAAAATTGATGGACTTCTTATTTACCAAACGGGAACTCAGCTGGTTGGATGATTTAATGCCTGAGAGTAAGAAAAAGAAACTAGAAGATGCTGAAAAAGAAGTAAGTCAGACCAAAATCAATATCTGATAAAGAAGGAACAAAAGGAACATAGCAGCTCTTTGAAAAACTAAAGTACTGTGTTTATCTTTAGGCAGTGGTTACTAAAACCACAAGTGGACTAGTTTGAGGGTTGAATGTTTAAAAATCATAAAGATTTAAACAGAGAAAGAGAGAGAGAGAGAGAGAGAGAGAGAGAGGATCTTACGTGAGGAAACCAAACCCTAGTGAAATGTGCAAATCCTTTGTACTTAACTACCCTTCCAATTGTAAAGCTTAGATTCCCGATTCCTCTCCCAGTAGATGACAGAAACTTGCTGATGATTAACTATTTTCAAATTATGATCATGCAATGATTACTTTTTGGTTGAATATGTGAAAAAATAGTTATTCTTGAAATAGGTAAAATGCTTAAAAGCAAAAAATGTTGATCGGATTTTCTTTCAAAGTGATTTAAGATTGAGTAATTGTTATTGAGAAAATTGGGGGATTTAATTACTTTTATGAATTTTAATTTCAGAATATGCTTTGTCAATTCTGTTACATATGCTAAAACAATTTATTTATTTAAATTATAGGGCATATTTAAGGTTCATAGGAAAGCCTGGGTCTATTTTGAAGGCTATTTAATCATCATATTTTTTGAAGTATATAAAAACTACAAAGAGTATAAATGAAAAAAATGACTGGTATGACATTTAGTAGAATGAGTCCGTATATTGTAAAACATAAGAACGTAATTTCCATGTGAATAGAAATGAAATTGAAAAATAATATTTGATGAGAATTGTGCATTATTCTTTCCATTTTTCTTGCTCGTATAGGTGGTCAGTAAATGAATTCCATTGGGAATTCATTTGCAAACATTTCTGTAGTCTTAGGTTTTGCTCAGACATTTAGTGAGGTCAGAGTAGACCACAAAATCTGAGTCTTCTCCTCAGAAATTTCTACCAGTAAGGCTAAATAATGTGTGATCACCAGTTACTTGACTTTTCTGTGGTGTTCCATCACTGGTAACGGATCCCTACATGTACAAGTTGATCATGATGTATCTTAATTTTGTATGAATATTTCAATTTTCCAAATGCTGTAGAAGGCATACTTAGAAGCATACTTCTAGTAATATTAATGTAATACTAAAAATATCATGTTATGAAATGGTCATTAGTTATCTTTTTGTTTGATATATTCTTATTGAATCATTAAAGATTTTTAAAATTATGCTTTAACTAGGATATTGTGATAGTCTCTATTTCTTTTTAGGGCCTTAGTAAATGTTTGCTCTCATCCTCAGATATTATTCAAGAAAAAAAAGACAGAATTTGGCACAAGTTAAACTTAAATAAGATGGACACCAAAATAGAGAAATTTTAAAGCCTTAAATTTCCATACTTACTGTAATTAAAATTATTGAAATCAATTTCCAAGAAGATTTAAATTCCAAATAAAATAATTTTGAAGACAAAACTTATTGGCCACGAGCTTCCTCTGTCTTTCTAATGATAGTAGTTTTAAGTATACGGAAGCAGTAACCTACAAATGTAATTTTGCTTTATTTTCCTGCTTTTATTTCCCGTCAGATATCTTCACTGCTTCTGGTGGAAGAAGCTGGCAACAACCTCAGCCATACAATCATCTCTTCCCTACATTCTCCTTAGGCCATAATCATACCATGAAACATTCTTGCTCTTCTTAGAACTTCACAAAATGAAAAATGATATGTAATCTATAATGTTATGTTTATTTTTCTTCCCTACTGCTCTTCAAAGAAAAGTTCTCCTTTTAACTATCTGAAACAGGAGAAAACATTTATGATGATAACCATAAATTCATTAGAATTTTCCATTCTCATTCCCCAGAACCACTCACATAGGTACACATGTATAGTACTTATATCCGTGCATGCCATATGTTTATTTTGGAATTTATTAATCTCATAGGGAAGAGACCCTACATAATAAATAAGATTCTTACCTTTTTACGTTGTATACCCTCCCACTGTATTCCAATGGGTGCTTGCTGTTTTCTCTTTATGAAGGTAGAGATTGTAGAAGTAACTAAATGTTACTAAATACCCTAGAACTCAGGGCTTCTGAAAGGATATAAAAACAGATTAAAGATTTACTGGGGCAGTTTTATAGCTGAATCCTTCAGATCCAAGTATGAGAAAAAGTGGGGGGGAATGCTTTGCAATACATTAACCAGGCAGGTTTACAGATCCTTAAAATGTCAAATAGATTAATATGGTGATACTTTCATGTGATCCTCAGTACATGGTAAGAAACAAGAGTACCAAAAATACAATCAAGAAATAATCTATAATTGAACTTAAAAGGTAGTTCTGACTAGTGCAAAGATAGATAATTCTCCATCAGACAACTGGAGATAGAAAAGGAAGTTTGAAGATGTTCAATTTCTTGCTTGGAATCAGTATTAAAAGAGTATGGTCAATATAGAAAGTAGGAGGATTTAAGAAGGATTATGCTAAAACTTAAATTCCTGGTTGATTTTCTACTTGGTTGCCCAGATCTTGATATTTTATTTTCTTGAGGCTTGTGGACTCCACTGAAGGTTGTGATCTTCTCACTGTGGCATCTTATACCAAGGCACAGTCTTCCCGGAGATTGTGCATTAAAGTGATAACGGTCAAGTCTCAGAAATGTTCCATGTCTCCAATTGCTCAAATTAATTGAGTAACTTTGATTGTGATCTGGCACCATGGTAAATAGCAGAAATGTCTCAGCTCCCTGAGACTTGAATTTAAAGTAGGCTCACCTCTTGTCCTTTTGATGATAGTTACAAGCTTGTACCTTTGTCCTCCTGGGTTTTCTTATCAGTAGCCCATTTCTGGTCTTATGGCACTGAGAAAACATTCGTTTGACCTTAAAATTCAATAATGAGTTAAGCAGAATAAATAGCTACACAGGCCAGTCCAAGGTCGCAGAGCTTCTGTTCCAAATTTTCATGTACTTCATGCATATGCATGTGCATATGCTTCAGTTTTTAGAAAGAAAGGATTATAATCAGGGTAGAAATGAATATTGGAACCCTGACATTTTGCACATTGCTCTGTGTAAAGGGAAGACTGCAGAATCAAATTCTGGATGTCCAAATGTGCTCAGAGTACCAACATGCCTTCCTTCTTACCTAAATATTCTCTAGGACATTGTACATATTTGACAAAAGGGCTCCTGTTAAAAGCAGAAAACCTCAGCAGAATGTTTGCTCCTGAGCAGGGGGAGAGGGGATTTATGTTAGATAAATCCTGGAAATTCAACTCTGTGGAACAGACCATGATATCAATACTTTTTGATTTACTGGGGATTCTCACTAACATATATACTATAGGAGAAAACAAGAAAAGGGCAAGTGAGGTCTTGTGATCTGTGTACAGCAGGGTCACAAAAAATTCCAAGAAAACACAAAAGCAATCTAAAAACAAGTGCAATTACACAAATTACAGAGGATGTCTTACTGCTAGGAAAGATCAGAATTGGTTGTGGATTTGGGAAGCATGACCTAATTATTACACAGACACTGTCATTTCTAATTGAATCTTAGGATGGGGCAAGCATATTTTCCTTCCTCAAGTAGTGGTTTCCCCAAATGTGGTTCCAGAACCTCTGCTGCATCAGCCAACACCTGGCAACTTTTTAGAATGCATATTCTGTAGCAGGAAGTGATTTGGCATGACGGGTGAGAGTGTGGACTCAGGATTCAGTAGAATGCATGTTCTTGGGCCCTACTCCAGACCTATTGAATCAAAACTCTAGGGATGCAGCCAGCAATATGTGTTAACATGACATCCAGGTGATTCTGATGTATGTTAAAGTTTGAGGTAAGCCCTTTCCTAAAACCACAGAATCTGAATTTCCACAATATAATCTTCTAAATACAAGAATACCATATCAGAATTTTTGTATTTATAATTACTTATATAAACACTTAGAGACACTGAATCAAACATTTTTCTGAAAAATATATGTTGCATCTATGTATTCATATGAACTTTATACAGATATGAACCACTCTCCAATCCCTTCGCCCCCTGCCCATTTTTCCTTTTCAACTTTCATTACATAAGTAGTTTTATGTATTGGTTCTTCTATCCCTTGGAAATCATAACAAATACTTCCTATAAGTATATTATTTACAGTTTTCAAAGTTATACACACACACAACTAATGTTTGCGGCATTAAGTATTCTACTAGTAGCTGGGAAAGGAAATGGGTAGAGATTTCTTATATTCTATAGGCCTTGTTTTCCTTTTGGGTGAAGTAAAGGGCTCGACTTCTAATGTCCTTTCCATTTCTTATTCTTTAAAATTGCTGAATATTTTCTCTCTCTAATACTTTAAGCATCTTTGTGAACACTGACTCTCTGCTGTTGCTGTTTGTACTTTGAGATATTTGAAGGCTCCTACATAGATACAGACTTTGCCTGAAAAATGGATATAGCAACAGATGTTACCTGGTTCACTAAAGGTAGTTAAAGAATAGAGCATTTGTTAGGTATTATGATATATGAATTGTAATTTTTATGCCATCACAAAATACAATTCAGATTCATGATGTAATTTGATGTATAATTCCCTGTTTATAAAAGCACACCAGAAATTGACTCATATTCTATTTTCTACTTCTACTCAGCACAAGAATTTGGCTCCAGCCAGGCTGGTTGTTGATTGTCATGCAAGCACATCTTATTCATTCCCTCCTTTTATGCTTGGCCCTATTGTTTCTTCCACCTAGAGTTTCTTCCTTTCTACCACTTCTGCTGTTGTACTTTTCATGGTGATCCTTCACATCCTCTGAAAGTAGGGCTAGGTATCTCAGTACCTAGCTGTCTACCTGTCATGTAGATTATGCATATTCATTGAATAGATTAACTAATAGTTCCTGCATTATTATTCTTGTTCACTATGTACCTAACACATAGTACATGCTCAGTAAATGTTTGAATGCTGATGAGTAGATTTGTTTTACTGAGCCTCAGTTTTCTGCCCTTTACAGGATATAGTATTAATTGTCCTTCACTTAGCTTTTATCTGAAAAATGCTTTGACTATCTTAATTAAAAGGTGACGTTTAAATTATAGTATGAATATTCCTGTAGTCAAACTGACAAAACCTCTGAAATATTCTTGAGTAAACTTTGGACATCATCCCTTCTACATCTTCACCATGTTGTGGAACTCAGCATATTTTTGATGGATGCTGTGTAGATGAAGTGCTGAATGGAACTCATTTTAAGGTCCTTCTTACTTATAAAGTAATGGATACCAGCTAGCAGTTTTATGCTCTCCCTCTCTCTTTTCCCGTATGATTGAGATAACCTAGGTTGTGATTGTCGTGATGGTTAGTGACTAGTTTGACTGCTCCTCCCGAGAAAGTCCCCATTTTTGGCTTTCTCACAGTGCTGCCAGGGATGCAGCCGGTGGCCCTCCATCCCCGCGCTCTGGGGGCCCACTCAGCTTCCTTCTGGCACTGAAGGCAGCGGCTGCTTTGCCATCCTTCCCTTCAGATAAGCATGGCTTGAAAATGCTATCTTTAGAGGTGATGAATTTTTGTTTGGATAGAATTATGACTAGTATAAAACCCACACATGCTAACAAGCCACAGAGTGCAAAATAATTATTGAAAGCAATTTGAGAGAAAAGTGGAAAATCATTTGAAGAGAAAGCAAAATTGTTCACAAAGCATTGGTCCAACATTTGCTGTTAGATTGACTCTTGAGCCTTTGTTTTCTGCTGCCAGGTAACCTACGCACTGATGGCACTGTTCTTTTTCAGGTTTTTGGAATTTATTCTTTATTAAAGCTTTCCACCTGGCATTTTGACATTTTATTCTGAATTAGCCAGAAAAGATACTATACTTGTATAACAGGCTTAACCTTTCAGCAGACAACCAACGAAAGAATTGCATTTTGCTTATATCTTGGTTTTACTCATATAGCCTTTGGGATCACGAAATGTCTTCTCATTATGTTCCTCCATGTGCAGTCAGGTAACTTCTCCTATAGAAAAAGTAACCTTTTCTACCTGAAAGAATATATATGGTCTGCCCATGACCTCCAGGATGTGCATATAAGTTAACGTGATATATGTATTATATTCCATATGTCATGACTAAGCCAGCAGCAGGACATGACTCATTCTAGGCTTCAGATTAGCTCTGCTCAAATGTTGAAATGGGTAGTTTCAAATCAGTGGTACTGTCTACTCACCTTGAATAAGTTTTAATGGTATTGACAAATGACAAGGAGAACTGGCATAAAAAACAAGTAATAAAATACATCTGATGGGCCTTAAAAGAAAATTTTTCTTTGGAGAACAACAGAGAAAAAGAATAAAATTTGTTTCTGGAATGTGAAGGGGTAACAGACACGCTATTAGCCCCACATAGTATAAACATAACACAGAGTTTCTGGAAGGAAACATGAGTAGCAGAGCTCATACATTCTCCTGGCCCCTCCTTTATTCCACAGTATAAGCTGGGCATGGGAATTCTGTATATACTACAACTAAAGTCCCAGCATAGAGGGGCCTGCCTTAGCCAGCAGGTTGGGAGAGTACTCCAAGAGTGAAATGAAACCTGCTCCAACACTGCATTATATATTCACAAGTTAGCTGAAGAGGCACAAAAAAACACTTTGTTTTTTTAAGTGTTGAGAAAAGTAGCACAGGATATTCAGACCATGAAGTATACTAGTAGAGCGACAAGGTCTGAATGCTGAGGACCAGGGAATAGTCTTGTATGCCAGAAATAATGACACCAGCCAAGGGTCATGTCTGTCTGAAAACTGGTTCAGGCCAACTGGTTTCGTTTAAGCTGGTTAAACTAGTTTAGGCCAGCTTAACTCTGCTAAGTTACTGACAGATGGAAGGAGATGAGCCTTCAGGGCCATGCTTACTTTCTCTCATCAGTGCCCATATGGGCAAGTGGTTACTTAGCTCTTCAGGTCTATACATCTTAAAATTACATTTCTGGAGTTAGAGTCAATAATTCAAATATTTTTTAATGGCCCTAAATAATTCTTTGAACTTAAGCAATGCTAATTGACCTGTCTGGAAATAAATGCATTAAATAAGCTCTATAATCTGTACATAACTATTTTTTTTTTTTTTTTTTGGTGCATGGAAAAAGTTTGATAATAACATTAGTTGAAAACTGAATCAGGACATTTCAATATGGTAGTCGTAAGATTATCTTCATCCCAAAGATATAGCTTAAAAATGTTATGTATAAAGAAATACATATATAAATGTATATAAATATGTGAAACATTTCCACTCTCTGGGGAAGGGTAGAATATTGTCATTGTAAGAAGATGCTGTAATCATAAAACAAAATCCTATGATGCATCTGAGTGGAGTCAATCTCTTCCATTTCATCCTCCTTCAGGCACACCTGTGTTTCGATCCATATAGGAAGGTATCCGTACTGTCCCTTTCCAAGTTTCTAGAGCAGTGGTTCTCAAAGTGAGTACCTAGACCAGCATAGTCAATATCACCTGAGAAGTTGTTAGAAATGTAAATTATTGTGTCCCCACTACTCCAGAACCATTGAATCAGAAACTGTGGGGGTGAGGCCCAGCAATCTATTTTTAACAAGTCTTCCAGGTCATTCAGAGGTAAACTAAAGTTTGAAAACTACTGCTCTGAATACATTCCTCATCCCCTCCTCATAGGGCAATCCAGGGATGTAATTTCAACTTTGTAACAACAAAACTGAGTACATTACCTATACTTTTGTCCTTGTGAAATTTAGATCAATTTTTTAAAAATCTGCTTGAAAATTAACCATGTTTTACTTTGGGTGACATGAAGGAAATTGTTGTTAGCATTTAAATTACTTTGTGTTATGAGACTCTCATTAATTACTTATGTTCTTGGTAGCTGATGCTTTATTGAAAGGACCTGTGCTAGCATTAATAAATGCAAACAGAGTGGAAGGTCTTGAGGTTAATGAGATAATGAAACATTAATCTGTGTTTCTTCTTTAATGTAAATTGGAGGCTCATCAGGTTCACTTTATATGCTTTATATTTGTCTTTCTAGGAAGAACAAAGTATGCTAGCTATGGAAGATGAGGGCACAGTACAACTCCCATTGGAAGGGCACTATAGGTAAGATACAAATTTAAAAACACATTAAATAATGGAATGTGTTGAGATACACACACACACACACTCTCTATTTATGAATTACATACTGTGTGGATCCCCGTAGAGATATGTTAAAGTTGTGTTAGAGTAGAAAGAACTGATACTAGGAATTAGATTACCCAAGTCCTGGAACTAAGTTCTACCAATAATAGCTGTAGCATGAAATGAAGCAGGGTGGGGAGCTCTTGTCTGAAGTCTCTTCTCATATTTTATAATATATGTGAAAGATCCCTTTCACATTCTTAGAAAGTAGCACCTGAAGACAGGTCAAGATTCACTTCTGGTGTAAATGAGCTAGGTATTCACTATATTAACCACAGGTAAATGTTTTAACTATGAAATTTGCCCCTAGAAAAAAAGGCACTTCTGAAGAGATAATCTATTTCTTGAGTTGAAGGATTCAGTCATCAGCCATTTTAGGATGTATTTATACAAATGTCCAAAATATGATAATATACAAAGACTTAGCAAAAGAAAGCAAACTCCTATAAGTTATAATAGGAACTTTTACAAGAATTTGGCCAAAAAATTATCACTTCCTATCTCTCTATCAATCAGTCAATCTATCTATCTAGATAACTATCTGAATAAAATTTAGTTTAAATAGATTTTTGTACAGTTCTATTTTATGTACCATTTAGTACCCAATTTTATGGTCTCAAAGTGCCTGAGGATTATTTAAGGCTATGCTAGTAAAAAAGCACAGAAGGTTTTTCTCTGAGGAGGAAATTTGTCATAGTGTTAAAAAAAAAAAAAATAGAAAAGAATCTTAAGGGTCTTCAGGGTCTAACTCTAAAATCAGATACTCTAGAATTTTTAAAAATATGATTATCTTTCACTTAAGGGTGAACAAAAGTAAAGAAGGTGCTGTTCCTTTCTTTATTTCTTGTATTTACATTTAAATTTTAAAATCCTGTTGATTGTTTACTTGAGTCAACATATTCCCAAGTGTCTTCTGTAGAAACCTAGTGTCATGTGGTACCACTTTCAAAAGGGCTTTGTGGTAAAATAAGTCTGGAAAATGTTTCATACTGCATTCCAATTTGGAGATTCACAATGCACATTGGCATATGAAACTATCTAAGCAGTACTACGGTTTTCCAAAAAAAAAAAAAAAAAAAAAAATTAAAGTTTATTTAATCCAGCATTTTCTAAACTCTTTTTGCTCACAACTGTCACATAAAATCATGAAAAACTTATATTCCACATGATGCTTTTTGGAAATTAGTTGATATCATACTTTGAGTTACTAGGAAACTATCTTTCTAGGCAGACCAAGGGCTGGTGGGATTAGAGAAATCTAAGAGATTTCTCTCCCTCTAACCTAAGAGAGGGACACCCAAGGCTTTATTCCTTGTAAAAGTTGAATTTGTTACTCTCTTGTGAACAACCACCAATGAGGGTCATGTGAGGTCAGTTTAGTATCTTTGTTGAATATGATTGATTTTTTCACAGCAAAATATCTTTCCTATATGTAGTAAAAAGAGTGCTATTTTCTTACTGCCTGAAACTTTCTTTCACTTGGTCTGTGATTTATTGCTGCTGCCATTTGGCTATGTTTCAAACCCTGGTAATGTTTTGGAGCATCCTGAATGTTACCATAATTGGTGCCATTTTAAAATGTAAAAGAAAACACCTGGCATAGTATAGGCCCTCATGTTGTAAGTTCCCCTAGCCATTTAGAAAGACCACTGTCAAATACACAGGCTGCATTTATTTATTCAACAAATATTTATTGAGTGAGCACCAAGTGTGTAGCTCTGTCTAGCTCTTAAGGGAACAGCAGTGACAAATGGTCAGGAATCCTTGTCTTCATGAAACTTATATTCAAGTAGAATAAAGGTGGAAGAGATAGAACATGCAAAAATAAACTAGTAATATAGTCTAGTATTTCAGAGGGTAAAAAGGGCAATAAAAACAAAACAAAACAAAAAACAAATAAAAGGGATGGAAGTGCTATAAGGGTATGGAAATAGCAATTTTAAGTAGAGTAGTTGGCGAGGGCTTGTATGAGAAGGTGACAATTGAACAAAAAGGGAAAGGGTTATATCTTATGAAGGAACATTATGAGCAGAGGGAAGAGAAAGGACAAGGCCCAGAGGCAGCAGCAAGACTGAGTGTTCCAGAAAGCTCAGGAGGCCATTGCATTGAGGCTGGGGAGGAGTGAGCAGGGATGCAGGAGTGGCAGGAGGTGAAGTCAGAGGGTGAGGGAGGGACAGAGCCTAATAGGCCATTGTGAGGACTCAGAGTTTACTCTGAGTGGGAGCTGCTGCAGGGTCTGAGCAAGGGAGGGAAGTGATCTGTGGTGCTACAAATGTTAAGGGTGAGAGCCCAAGCATTGGACATGCAGAACCTAATCTCTGTAATTTGAAATGAATTAAGAAAATTGCAGCCCAAATCAGTGTCTATATAACTAGAATCTTTTCTTCAGATTTTTAAAGTAATTTAGAGAACTATTCAGTTTAATACTTCTCAATTTTTAATTATAAAAAATACTGTACAATAAAAAAAATGTGGTATTATACATACAATGGAATATTATTCATTCTTACAGGTAAGGAAATTTCTGGCACATACTACAACATGGATGTTCCTGGAGAACATTATACTGAATGAAATAAGCCAGTCACAAAAAGACAAATACTGTATAATGTCACTTATGTGAGGCACTTAGAGTAGTCAAAATCGTAGAGAAAGAAAGTAGAATGGTGGTTGCCAGGGGCTGGGAGGAGGAGGACATAGGGGATTATTGTTAAGGGGTACAGAGTTTCAGTTTTCCAAGATGAAAAGAGTTATGGATGTGCATGGTGGTGATGGTTGCACAACATTATTAGTATTTAGTGACAC
This sequence comes from Cynocephalus volans, assembly GCF_027409185.1. Lineage (NCBI taxonomy): Eukaryota > Metazoa > Chordata > Mammalia > Dermoptera > Cynocephalidae > Cynocephalus > Cynocephalus volans. The sequence continues at coordinate 230,562,828 of NC_084460.1, forward strand.
TGAACTCTACATTTAAAAATGTTTAAGATGGTAAATCTTATGTGTATTTTAGCGGAATAAAAAAGTTGGGAAAAAAGACTTGACATAGACATATTATTATCCTATATTTAGTTTCTAACATTGAGTGACTGCGGTCACTTATTTAATGTTTGTTATTTCATTTTGGGTAAACTTCTATCTAGAGATGATCCATCTGTGATCAATATTTCTGATGAAATGTCAAAGGCTGCCTTGTGGAGGAATCTTCTGATTACTGCCGACAACTCAAAAGATAAGGAGTCAAGCTTTCCTTCTAAAAGGTTTGAATTTTTTAAAAATAATGAGAATTTATACTAATTTCAATCATTTTTGACATAAATCTATTAGCAAAAGAATAGTATTGATTTCTGTCAGATTTAGGTTTAAAATATCTCAGAAAATTATTTTTGAAAGTGTGAAGAAATTTTAATTACCATAATGTATCAATATCTCTCTTTCAAATTAAAAACTTATTCTAAAACTATTACAATGGAAGGAAATGATGCTATAAATGAGTCCCAATGCATCATAGTTTTGGAGACCCATTTTGGCCTACTCTTTTGCAGTATCGTTTTATTACATTCCTTCATCACCCACTTCCCAGGACCCCCTTAGATGTCTAACCATGTTTTGCACTTCCCCACTTCCTTTTTTAAAACTCATATGGCACATGTAATGGGGATTTTATATGTATATATTTCTAGTCTCCTATTCCAACCCACTGAATATCTTCTCTAACCTCCTTACCCCAAAACTTTCAGCCCCAGGTAGTTTTATCCATGCTTACTTCTCTGTACGTAAACACAAAAAACACTCCTGTAGCTGTGGATGGTAGTTTTAAGTGAATGCTGGGAGAAGAGCGTGTCCCTTAAAATATCGAGTATTTCCAACTGAATTTTCCAGAATTTATAAATAAGTTCAAACCTTCCAGTCTTCTTAGATGCTGATCCAAAAAAAAAAAAGGAATTATTATGTTATGCTAATATCTCTTCTTGTTAGAGAGTGATTAAGGGATTTGGGACAGTGTTTGCTATAATTATTAAGTTCCTTTATTTTCATAACTCTAAATTAACTTTTTCTACTTAATTTTTATATTACGTCTTTGTCATAAGCTCCCCTTCCTAATCACTCTAGAAGCTGATTCCCCAAAGGTAAGACCCTCTCCCTCAAACCTATTCCTTGATTGTATTTTCTTTTGTAAAAATGGTGTCTTCTAGAAACCTGGTCAGCCTATGTCCTCTGTGTGAGTTTTGGGGAGGCAAAAGGCATGGAGAGTCTTGGGCTCAGATCCAGCATAAGATGAAGTTTTATGGTATTTCTGTCACTACTCAGCTCTTTAAGTGGGTCTGAAACTTGAGTGACCTTTTTCCCCTCCATGATTTATATAAATGCATCATATGTAAATCACCAAATCTCACAGAATTGTATTTAGTAATGGCATCAAATTTCTAGGTAGGGAAAAGGAAATTTATCCCTTTAAGAAACTGAAAAGATGGGCCGAGCCCGTGGCGCACTCGGTAGAGTGCTGCGCTGGGAGCGCGGCGACGCTCCCGCCGCGGGTTCGGATCCTATATAAGAATGACCAGTGCACTCACTGGCTGAGTGCCGGTCACGAAAAAACGACAAAAATAAAAAAAAGAAAAAAAAAAAAAAAAAAGAAACTGAAAAGCTGGGAATTTCCATTTGTGTACCAACATGCATTCAAATCTGCAAGATTTACCTGGCTCTGTGAGACGTAATTGGAAACATGGGCTAGAGAAAAGGGCCACATTAGACTTGGAGGATGTATCTCTTGTTGCTGGTTTTTGTCACCCCAAAATGGCATGCTGCTTCAATGTCACCTCTATGCCAAACAACATAAGACAATCAGTAATGTGTGGAGTCTTCAGTCCAGAAGCTGGAGATTTGTCACTTTCTTTCTCTCTTTCTTTCTGTCTCTCTCTCAACTACCTCCAAAATTTACTCCAAAGGAGGTTAATGTAAGTTACTCAGTAGGCTCTCTACTAGACTTTTGGTTGAGGTTTCTTTTAATAGGGTTTTAAACTTTCATGTATTTCTTTTCTTGGTTCAAGCACAAGCAATGTTTTATTCTATAAAACATACTTTAACTTCCCTTCCCAGAGATCCCTACTACAGTCTGATAGAGTCATCCTCACAGTAATTCTGCATTTTGCTAGCACTCTTGGAAGAAAGTCAGAGTTATGAGAAGAGTAGCTTCTCAAACTCAGTGAAGTATGTACTCGTGGACCCTTTCACAATAAAAATATGGCATTTCTATGATTTTTTAAAATGTGAAATCAATGTTTATGAACACAAAATAAAATGCCAGCCATGAGAAATATGTGGAGAGTTTGAGACAATCAAACCTGTAAATTGCTTTTCTTTCTGTATTATGTGGATTCATAGTGCAACTCTTTCTCTGTTTTTCTTTGGTTCAAATGAAAGTTATTAAGACATGATATTTTAGGTACTCCATAAAGTAAGTAATGAAGTCAAGTGATGCTCTTTACCAGAAAAATCTTTTTTTGTTTTAAAAACGTGTATCAGATGACTTTAGGCAGTAGATGGACTTTAGTGAACAATGTAAATTGGTCATCCTTTATATTTTGATATAAGCACTTGTTTCTTATTCTTTGAACATATATTTTCAGCAGTGTAAGGTTCAGACTATGTGGAATGAGAGTTTACCCAGCTTTCCTTACCTTTTGACATGATCAAATCTGCAGCTTTCCATGTGAAAAATATCTCTTGGTGGTTTATTTCTTTCATTCTCATAACAGTAGAAACTCTGGCAGAAAGAGTGTGGCTGGCAGAAAGAGTGTGGCTTACAGAAATCCTAAAACCACCAATACTAATAGAGCAATAATCTCCCAAAGCCACTGCCTTCTCTTGGTATCTGTTGAAGGCACTGAGGTATGATGACCAGGAACTGTGAAAATTTGCTAGTTAGAGTATCCATTAGCAAAAAAAGGCCTAAAGACTAGGTTACCAGAGTCTGTGTCTCCTGAGACCTAATCTGGCTTCCACGCAGGCTTTTACATTCCCTACTCCCAATTATTTTTCATCCTATCCCTTGCTATAATATGCCTCAGAGAAGCCTAGAAACTTTTTTTTAGTAGTTTAGAGTAGAAGTTATATTGTCTCAGTCATTTTATTCACTTTTTGTGGTCGAAAATATTTTTTGTCTAGTTTAACTGAAAATAAGATCTAAGCTCTAACTGCAAATTATACCAGATCTGTAGAATGTCTAATTTTGATCCTAGTGCCATACATACAGGTCACAAGCTCTTCTACAGCTTATTAATTGATGGGTGGATATAAGGCTTATTAAAAACCACACTGCATCAGAACAGGGGAGCAACTGCTATGTTTTATTAAACTGACACCCAAGATCAGTGTTTCTTGGAAAGGTTCCCTGCAATACTGGGAAAAGCAGTATTTAGTTTTGCCTTGGCAGCAGAGACAACCCTCTTTTCTCCCTTCCTTTCCCCTACCCCACCCCTGCACTCCCCACAACTTTCTTCTATCCTGGTTTTCCTTCTTTTTTCTGCTTTCCTAGGCCTAGGCCGTCTCATGACTTCTTTGTGAATATTGTTCATAATTATTTTAGTGCCATTGAAAAGTTACTGTTTCATAGATTACTTAGCAGCATGAACTTACCAGGTCACTTTTGACTCTCTGTTGCACTATTATTTCCTTATATTTTAAAGTGTAACTCCTCATGGGCAGAGACAATCTTACCTACCTTGTATTCCTAGGTCTTTACAGAACACCTGGCACATAATACAGATGCAATATATTTTCAATGCAATGGCACATAAGGATACATAATATATATTAGTTACTTTGAAAGCTTAAAATTGATTGGCATCCAGAAAAATGAATGTAGCAAGAAATCCAGAGAATAATAGTCATACATTAAGGAGATTTAAATTGAGAATATTTTTCATAGAAGTCTTGAGTTGGTTATAGAATTTCTGCTTCATAGTTGGCTGAAATCTTATCTGATACCAAAAGCACTGGTTTCAATGAAAAAATAAAAACTCAGTTATTGTTTTGTAACCAAAAATCAATATAACCGAAGCAGGGCATCAGGAGGAAGGACATTTGTGAATCAAGTTGTTGATATCCTGAGTCTTTTTTCTCACTGCATAGTAACTCATAGTGCCGTTGGGAACTCATTCATTTATCAAAAGGTTATGGAAGACCTCTTATGTTCCAAAGTATTGTGCATATAGGAATTATGCACATAGGAATTCTGCACATAGGAATTATTTAGAGACCACTACGTCTCTGACCCCACAATCTCAGATAGGATCTTTCAAAAGATTCTCTTTCAAAAGATAGAGATCATTAGAATTGAGAATACGAGCCTCAGAATTCTGTAATTTGAAGTAGAAGAGGACATGTGAAGCCATCCAATCCAAATTAATTTTATACGATGAAAAAACCAAGTCTCAGAGAGATTAAATAACTAGTCCAAGGTCATATAGCTCATTCTTAGCTTCAGGGAATTGAACCCAAATCTTTAAACTCTGAGCCCAGTACTCCTTCTACTCCCCATGCTACTCTCTTTCATTGGCTTTGTTTGACAGAAAAGACTGGGAGCCAGGTAGATCCCAAGGAAAGGTTAATTTGGAAAGCAGGATAGCAGACACTTGTCATATAAAAAGAACACGAAGTAGAAGAAAGTGAGTCATACTGATAGAGGAGTTAAAAATACAGAGTTAAGGCTCTCAACACATCATGTGCACACTGTCATCTCTTCTCATGGAAGTAGAAAAGAAAATGGAAAAAAGTTGCTTTGCTCTGACCTGTAAGTAGCATGTGCTGAGAAGTGTGGCAGGCATAAACCCGGGTGCCACAGACACTCGCTCACACCAGCTCTCAGCGCTGGCAGCATGCCACAGATGGCAGAAGCTCCGGCACTTCTTACCTGATGGTGCCGGGTGGTGGTGACAACTGAGAAGGGCTGTTTCTAGCTTGAATTGGAGGAAAAACAATTTAAAAAACATACTGTTAAAATGTCTCTAAGTTATTGACCACTAAGAAAGCTGCGCAGGAGGCCCTATAGAAAAACGGAATTTTATTACTTTATTACTTGGAAAAGATGTGTAAAACCAAGGGTGTCTCCACCACCAACTATTCCATAAATTCTTAAGGGCCGAAGTTAACAGTAAAAATGTGCAGGTTCTTCTAGGTCAGGGCCTCTGAGACGGGATGTGGGTTGCCCTTCATGTCAGCAGCAGGGAGGGTCACAGAGTGGCCTCAAATGTAAGGGCTTTGCCATGCTCTGGAAGTAGTTGGGGAGTGAGCAGTTCTCCATCTCTGGGAGCATTCACTTTTGGTGTGAGCTTGATGTACGTGAAGATATTATTTTGAATTTTCCATGAAAACTGTCAGTGTGAGAGTAGGAAAAGTGTACAGTGGAAAAATACTGAAAAAATACACAAAAAGGGTAGTCACATTACCAGCTTGTCCATTGGTAAAGTTAATTGGAAGCTAAGATTAAGCAGAAGCCACTTGGGAATGAGTTTATTCTAGAAAGAGTAAGGTAAAACATCACTCCTGTTGTGTACAGGGTGAGGATTTATCTGCAAAGAGACAGTACAGATGGCTGCAGAGCTGTGTGCAGGGCAACACATCCTCCAGAGCAGTGAAGATGTGTCTGTTTTACCAGACCAAGACACAGTCCTTACAGAAGATCAAGATACAGTCCATGCACAAAGGATGAGCCACTTGCAGCAGAGCCCAAAAATGGCTACTGCGACATCTTGTTTGTGTCATTTACGAGTGTTGGCACTGTCTTAAGATGGGGGCATAACTGGCATTTTCAACAATCATCAGTGATTCATTTGTCCAAATGAGGACCATGGTATTAATCTTGCATGCTTTTAGAACTGTATTAAAAATGTCTGGCTTTTGGTTTTTAATGTCTGTTTCTGAATTTTCCCCTCTCTGCAGTTCTTGGTTTCTGTCTGAGTGCAGGGGATTTTAACTGTTGCTGTCTATGTTGCGCAGCATGAGAGAGCAGTGCCTAAGGGCTCTTGGGTGCTTTTGGATTGATGGGTTTTGTGTCTGAGCAAGCAGATCTCATGGTAGCCACACTGGATTGCAGTAATAAATTTCTCCTTCTTTCCCCTATAGCATTGAAAACCGAAAAGAGAAGAAAGCTGACTCAGGGAAAGGTGTTGACAGGGAGACTTGTCTATGACTTGATCTTCAATTTATTTTTTACATATATATATGAGAAGAGTGTCACAATTATTAATAAAATTGTTTTGATCATGTATTGTAAATTCTGTTTCTCATCCCAAATCCACCTTCATACTGTAAGTAGTGCAATACTTGTTTCATTTCTGTGTTTAAACTTAAGAGCAGTGAGACACCCTTGTGAGCAGATACAATAGCTAATGCAAGAAACTGTATTTCTTGCTGTATGTTAGACATTCGTAAACACTGGATTCTCATTGTCAGTTTTACGAGAGCAATAGCTTTCTTAAAAAGATAAGTCATATTTACCTAGTTTGTATTTTCCTACGTTAGTGACCTGAAGATGCCTGATAATTTCATTCAGAAGAATTTTGCAAGGTAGTCTTACTTCTTTTTATTTTTTATAGCTTAGCATTAGTGACTTATTTTAAAAGACCCAAATCAAAGTTAGTTTGAAAGCATTTTTAATAATTGTATTTATGCATTTCCTTGATTTAATATGATATGTTTAGTACTTAAGAATTTATATGTAACTGAAATTTAAAGTCATTTGAAGACATATGTAGAAGTCTGTTCACAACTTATTAAAAAGAATCAGACACCAATGCAAAGGGTCAAATAGTATTTGCTTACGTATTCAAGTTGTGACTACATGATCAAATACTAGGCTTGTATGAAATGCTTTAGAAAAGCTTTGTAATGGTTTTGTGAGATTTTCAATATAAACCTTTAAGTTTCTCTCCCATTGACAACAGATGTTTTTCAAATAAACCTATTACACACTTGCTTGTGTAACACTACATGGTGAATCATTGTACATGAAATTCCACTCCTGTGCAGTTATTCTGCTGTTAATGGACATGCACTGCTTAATGCTGGTCCCAAATCATGTTCTAATGTTAGACAACAGATCTCTGACTGTAATTTTTCTCTGCAAGGTTCTTTTCCACTTTTAATTGAATGCATCTTGTGGAAAAAATTATCTTTCAAATGAAAATTTCAGATCCCATTTGAGAAGTTTCTACAGCCGTTTCAGTCCATATGATATAATCCATATGATATAAATAAAAATTTATTAAGCTTATACAAGAGAAAAGGAAGTTGTTAATTTTTGAGCATCACTAAAAATACAATATTTCATTTTATTTTAGATGAATATAAAGTTAATAAAGGCTAAATCTCATAGCAATCTTGATTCCTAGGAATAATCAGTGATCATCAACCCTGTAATACTTCAGTGTCCAATCTGATAGTAATTCAGAGCTCTGCGGCTTCTACAAACTATTAATTACGTACTCTGTAAGTGCATATGAAAAGCGAAAAAAAAATTCCTCTTTTGATTAAGGTAACGAGGAGATAAAACACAACAAAGACTCTGCTAGGTTCAACATTTTGATACCTTCTGAAAAGTTCCCCTCATAATCCTGTAAGGAGCCTTTAAAAATTTTTTTAAAACTTTTTTATGGAACATGAGCCTAAAACCTGTGGGAAGAAGAATTTGCAGTTAATAAAGTTTGTATTTATAAATACTGAAGAAAAATACAGAAACTTTCTGTTCCAAATGTGTTGCCTTTGTGTATTTTATAATACAGATACTACATTATAAACATTTCCGTTGTTTTATGATTTAGTCAGTCAGTCTCAAAAGCAGCCTCCTAGTATTTTAGTATATTAATAACCATTCTGTTAAAAATGATCATAGTGAATTAAAACCTTCACATGATCTCCTATTTGAATAAGCAATCATATCCAATGAAATTCTGTATTTCTGAGTATTTTTATAGTCATTTTGTTCTTGTGAATTTTAATGCTATCCCTATGTTAATCCTAATATTTTGGAATCATATATAAGAAAATGTATTGTTATATATTTACTCCTAATTTTAGATTACTGGTCAAAATTACTGAATATCTTGAATGTAATTTAGTGAAAAGTTTAAGTAATGTGTAAATGTGACTAGGATATTGTGTTTTTCACAACTGAGAAATGTTATGTGGAAATAAATATTTATCCTAACTAATTTCTTTGCATATTTTAAGTTGTGATAGAAAGTGTCTTGTCTTTTTTTCCTTCATATTAATCAGTAAATCGATGTAGAACATTTTGACTGTTTAAACATATTTAAATTTAGACACTACCAAAGTTATGAAAACTTGGTGTAAACATTTCAAGAGTATTCAAACAATTTGAACTTTATGAACAGAAAATTATGAGAATTACATAAGCATGTATTTCCTCAGTTACTTGGGTGCACATGACATTGAACCAATTCATTGGAAGATTGCTTGCCAGTTTTCCAACATATCTATCTCATATATTCACACATGAAATGAAATGAGATTACAACCATTTGAAAGGTTTATGAGAGTGATTTGGATAATATGATGATTCTTTAAATATCTACTTTGAGAGACTAGTTGTAGTGGGCCCCCCTGAAGAACCCTAATAATCAAGGATTACTGGTAATACTTTATTTTAAAGATCTATTTAAATGTTCTCCATATAAAGGTGCAGCTAACTGATACAACTGTCCCTCCAGTTCATTTTCTCCTGGTGTCTTGGGCACTACTATTTGTGCTGGAACTTTGAATACAGGACCACGAGCCTTGCTTCTACAGGCAGAGTGGATACTTAGCTGTAATATAATGTGATATGTACTGAGTTAGTGATTAAAGTAGTGAGTAACTCAAGGATGGGACTTTGAGTATATAAATTAGAGAAAAAATGGGGAAGGAAATGTACTCCAAGAACTGTGAAGATTCTCAAGCCCATGTCAGTATTGAAATAAAGATGAAATAAAGTAAAGATATGTGGCATGACTGGAGCCTGATATATTGGATGTATGGTATATTTGGAACCCAGCAATAAGGCCAATATGGTGAAGTGTCAGAGGGTAGTGAAGACTTCTAAGAAATGGTAGAAACACAAGTTGGAGACACTTAAACAGTGTTAAATTCTATACTAGGACATTTGAACTTTAGTAAGTGCTTTAAGTAATGAAGAGACATGACTTTTTGGAAATGTTAGTCTGGCAGCAGAGTACAAAATATAGTGGGGAAGAGTGGAATCATTTCCTTAGGGATCTTGCTCCCAGATGACTCTCAGATGATCAAACCAAGCTCTCTATCAGTGGTTTATAAATTTCTATTAGGATTGAAACTAAAGAGTCTCAAGCATACTCCTTGGGTACGTAACAAGTAACTTCAGACATGATCGCTTTATTATAATTTCTTTTATGAAGAGCATTCCTTTATATATGGAGTTTTTTTATACATATGTATGTGTGTGTGTGTGTGTGTGTGTGTGTGTGTGTGTGTGTGTGTGTGTGTGTGTGTGTGTATAGTTGTATTTGAAAAAATGTTCGGGAAAGCACAGTGTCAACAGTAAGCCGGAGACTATTAAAGAAATCCAAGATCTAAGTGTCATACAAAATTCAGCCAATGATTACCTCTTCAGAGTCCAGAAACCACCTTCTCCTTGCCCACCTTTGCATACTACCCATCTCATCTTATCATGGACTTAACTTTGTATCCAGGTACTCTTGCCTTCTGACGTGTGTAGAGGTTCTTCCATGCTACTCATTTCTTCCATTTGTTTATAAACTCCTTGAAGGTAGCAATGGTGTTTTTACCCTTTCTTTGTATCTCTCCAGAGCCCAGTTCTGAGCTCACAGTTTAACCAGCCAGCAAAGACCATTGACAGAAACATAAGTGAAATACATGAGGACTGCTTCTCAGTTTATTAAGAATGATTAAACTTGAAAGGGAATTCTCACTGATATGTCAGTATTGGAACCAAAGCAAATGCTTATTGAGCATCTTCACATGCCCAGCACATGAGGACACAGAAGCCTAAGGCAAGCACTTGTGTAATCTGTGGAGCCATCAAGGCAGGAGAAGCAGCTAAATAGATGTGACTAGGAAGAGGAAAAAGGTGAAAGGAAGCCACTAGGCAGTGAATACAAGTAAATCTTTGTAGCAGTGCAACAGTTGTGTGAGGTGGGTATTTTTGTACTTTGTTCAAATTAAGATACTGGAGTTCAAAGAGGCTAAGTAATGTTCTTTAAACGTTTCCCACAGTGGCACTAAGAATCTAACTCAGGTCCATCTATAGGGCACTGTGTCTCCAGCAGGAGGTGAGATGTGACCATCTTCCTCCTTGCCAGGGTATTCATTCTGGCTCTTGGAACCAGCATCAGTTTAACATGAGTAATACTTCTTCTCAATATGCTACATTTTCTTCATCACCCATCCCTCTATGATTAACATTGGAAACCAAACCTACCCATGAGTTACTTGTTTAGCTCATGAGTCAGATATCATGTCTTTGGAAAGAAGAAGCTTGAAGAGAAAACTAAGGGCTTTGGTTGTTGAATGGTCACACTTCTCTGTTGCTTTGCGTTGCTTCGTCCCCCACGGAGTTGTCACCCCACTTCGACTGGGTGAGGGAGATGCAAAGGATTACTCAAAGCCCATCTCTACTGAGCAGTGAGAGGCCCGGAAGTGGTTAATCTCCTGGAACCCTCAAGCAAGAGGCATTCCTTCCTTGGGAAATTAATGCCAAATTGGGGTTCTTTTCTTGCATTTATTTTCCAGACCAGGAAGTTACAGGAAGAGAACAAAGGCTGGTAACTTTCAGTGAAACAAGCCAGATGACATCCCAGTAAGGGAGTTAAGTGGTCCTATCAACAAGTTTAATCTTAGCAAACATTCCTTTTTAACAGCAATTTCTCAGTATCTTTACATAACAATCAGTAACTAGTCTGTCTTTGAGCCAGCAACCTGCTGTGCCACAATCCTTATCTTGCAACAGAGACTTATACCCTGAGGGAAATTTCCAGTCCTCTGCAAGGTCAATATTTGAAACTGCAAGGCTTTGGAAAACCAGGCCCTGTGAAGTACATATGCTTTTTAGTATATTCCCCATCTCTCCCGTTTTATTTATTTAAAAGAAAAAGCAAGAGCTATAGATCAGGTTAGCACGGTTAAGACAAAAAGCATTTTGTTAAAGCAAAGTTAGTACTAATTAGCATGGCAAGTCCTTTTAATTTACTTCAGGTGAGGACTGGTGATGTCATCGTCTCAGGGCAGCTGCAGCAGCATCACTCCATGTGCTGTGAATTGGGTGTAATTACCAATTGTTGAAACTCTGGAATGGTCCATAAAATAGCTGATTGTGAATTCAGAGCATTTAATGTTAAAACTGTCTAGGACATTACTGTTTCCAGAGCATCCAGTCTTTTTGTAAAATTTTTGAGCAATTACGAATCTTTTGTTTAAGAATAGGATGTCTCATCCAAGTTGCAAACACCCTCTTTAAGGCCAGGAAAATTTAGAGAACTGCTTTTGTAGAGAAGACATTATTTCCCCCTTTATGATCAAGGCATTCCTTATAAAAGCATTGATGATCAATATCTAGATTGAAAAGGTCTTACTTTTCGTTGCATAAATTTCTCGGTATTGGGAAGGCTCTTTCCCTGATGGTGATTGAAAGAAGCATCTCGGCTCACTTTCTTTCAGTGGTGTGTCCCATGTTGCTGGAAAGACTGTATCCCAGGTGAAGATCTGTCTGTCCCAGGTCGGGGGGAAAGATGAACAGCAGGATGAAGCAGCACCAGGCCAAATTTACAGCAACATAAAAAAGGGTCAGAGCTTGGAAATGAGACATGCTATCTTATATCCAAGTTTTACATTATATCCTGTTATAAAGAGAGAGAGACTTAATTTTCATTGAACTTATAAAAATAGCCACATTGTCATAATAATCATAAAGATTCTTAAAGTTATTAAATTTGGGGGGATCAAATAGGGAGAAAACACATGCTTTTATCTCTGTTTTAAATGACATTTTGCCAAACTCTTGTTAGTTATAGATAGCTTGAGAGAGAGGGAGAGTTTTCTTACATTTGGAAAAACATTAGGAGAACCAGCAGTGTTTTAAAATAAGGAAATTGTAAAAACTCATAATTTAAAAAAAAATTAATTTACCAATTAACTTGTGTTGTTTTGACCTTTGTGAACAATTTCACAAACCCATCAGTTATTTTCATTAGAATTTTGGAACTTTAATTTAAAGCTATGAACTTAAAGTTTGTCGGAAACTGTACCTATCAGTTTTTTCATGAAATATTTGAAGACATAACATTTTAAAAATAATAATTAAACCAAGACTATGGCTGGTAGCATTTATATCAGGACACAGATATTTAAGAACCTTACTAGAGTTTGGAACACATATCCATAACACCTTCAGTACTGACAATGCTTTCCCATATTAGTCTAATTTATTTAATAAGCCAATTAGTTTGATACATCCTTTATATATCCTTTAAGAAACTCCAGGGCCCTCGGAATTCCTCAAAGTTATTTTAAAGTTTCAGAATTTTGTGTTGGAAAGCTTTGTTAAATAACAAAAGACAAAATATTTAGTTGAATAAGATCACAGATTACTACAAAAAATAAAACCAAAGTGACGAAGGGTTTTAAAGGCAGAGAGCATAAGAACTTATCACGAAATAAGTTTTTTAAACCAGTTATCTAAGGGACAAAGAAAACCTTTCACAATTTTGCATCAAGAGCAGTTAAGTGAAAAGACCTTTAGTAATCCTGTTTGACTAGTAAACCCAGTCAGCGATGTGTGCTGATAAGAACATTTTTATACATTCAGGTTAGTAAATCGGCATCCATTTATCAGCAAATTATACAAAGCTCAGTTTTAGTTTTAGCTATATTTACCAAATACATATTTATGGTTTCCCAGCCAAAAACTTGGTGTATTAGATTTATACCCTTATCAGTTAATGTTAACTAAGGCTTATGCAATATTTGGCATAGGTTTCTTTTCACTAGCCATTTCAGGTCCCAGGTTTCCACGTGGCATTTGGAGCCATGTGGAATCCAGAGAGGCAGAGAGCAGTATTCACTATCTATGTCTAAAAGATATTGCTTCTCCCAGCATGGCCAGGAGGCAGAGCAGAGATAACAAGGAGACATATTGACCTAGGGATAAATTTAGGTTAAAGGTTTGAATCAAATTTTGAAAATATATTTATCAAAGCTTTAGAAGATTTAAGTTACGTGAACTTGAAAAGTATATTCATTTATTTAATGAGCGTGCATTAATTATAAGCCAATTTGGTACCTTGCACATAAAACAATTACACAGACATGAACATATTGACATAACATACAGCTTACACACGCATATATGCAGACATAAACAGCAAGAACAAAGATCTTACAGGTTTTGTTCAAGATGTAAAAAAAACCCTCACTAGTGAAAAGGACAGTCAGGTTTAGATTGTGTTGTTTCCAAAAAGACTTATTGGTTAGGCTTTACCTTGCCTTACAGAAAGCAAGATAACAAGTTTACATTGCAAAGCAAAGTATGCAAACCTTTTCAAGAAGATGCAGAGAAGACTTTCTTCGTTTAAGAAGATAGCATGGAGTTTTACTATAGAATTTTGTGAAGAAATACATAGATGAGACCAGAAGAGAATTTAGAAGTCTGTGTAAGACAGCTAAGTGGATGCCAGAAAATTTGAGACCATCTAGTTAAACAGGTAGATTTTAGTCTAGTTTTTGTTTCTCAAGTGAGTTACTGAGCTCAAGAGCTGAGCCACCAATCAGAGATGAAACCATGAGGTTTTTAGGAGAAGAGCAGTAGACCCAAAAGGGGTCTGTTTGGCGCCATGGCTGCTTTTCTTCATAAAACTCCAGAGTCTTCAGAAAAAAAGAGTAGCACATGCAGTTAAGAAAAGAATCACTGCTTTTAAGAGAGGAGAGAAGCATTGTGCAGATAGAAAGAAAAACATGCTCAAACAGTACCAACACTGTAAAGAAATATTAACTTCTTTTACTTTAGATTGTCCAATTTAAAGGTCTCAGTCACTGGCAAAGATTAAGTTTTATCCTTTTTTGGTGACATAAACATGTCTTAGTTTTTTGTCAAGGTCTTAGATAGGTCTCAGAGCGACTTGACATAGATTCCTAGTTGTTAGGTGGGAAGCCTTAACGAGACCCATTGCATAAGTAACCAGTTATCAATTTGTTCCCACATTTTTATGTTAAGGCTCCCTTCCTTGAGGTGTCAAGGACATGGTTGTTTAATATCCACTAGCAGTTTTACAGGCTGCCATTCAGTTACTTACAGCCTGCTGCTTTAAGGAGACATTGGAGTTGTAATGTACGTTCAGTCCCCCCTTTCGTTAATGAATAATCCATATTTTAAAAGTAAAGAAAACAAAAAAATATCTCCGGGGTTGAAAAAGCCTAACTTTGACTTGCCACAGGTGTGCAATTGCTAATCGAAAGCCACCTGTGATTCTCTTAGAGATGCCTTTCGTCTCCCTTATTAAGGATGCCCTTATTAGGGATGAATCGTCGGACATCCTATTCCTCTCTAATACTTGGCAGGTTAGTCTCCGATCCGATCCGTGGAGAACGTCCTCACATGGGGCACCATTTTGCTGCTTTGTGTTGCTTCACCCCCCATGGATTTGTCACCCCACTTCCCCTGGGTGACAGAGATGCAAAGGATTACTCAAAGCCCATCTCTTCTGAGCAGTGAGAGGCCCCGAAGTGGTTAATTTCCTGGAACCCTCAAGCGAGAGACATTCCTTCCTTGAGAAATTAACGCCAAATTGGGGTTCTCTTCCTGCATTTATTTTCCAGACCAGGAAGTTACAGGAAGAGACATACGTGGGGTTATAGTTTAACAATATGTGCCCGGCGGCCGTCCGGGCCGTCGCGTGGGCGGGTTGTGCGTTCTGGGCCGCATTGGGGGCCGGGAACCCCCGGGTGCCTGTGGGGTGTCTGCGCTCCCCCCTTGCCCGGGGTGACGATGCCGGACGTCCACTTCCCCTGGGTGACAAATCGGTGGGGGGCAAAGCAACGCAAAGCAACACTTCTCACCATACTCCATATGTTTTTTAAATTATTTGACAAGCTTGGAGGGTTAGTTCAGATGAAAGATTACATAGAATAAAAACTTTGATTGAGTTTGTTGAAATTTAAAGCCTGTAAGCACCAGAAAAGTACCCTTCTCAATCAACAGTAAGAAATGTATCTCTTTTTATTAATTCAGATGCTTGGATTTAAATGTTAATATTGTCACAGAAAGGCAACATGCAGAAAGAGGATAAATTCCTCCTGAGCATAACATGGGTCTTATTGATATCATGCTCTGAGATTTTCTTATTGGGTAGTGAAATGCTTTATCACCCTTTTTTTCTCTTATTCTCAGCCATGTGTATACTTCAGACATCCTGAATACCCCAGGTCTCTCAGGACTATGAAAAAATGTTATTAAACATTGCTGAAATAACTGTTACAAAATTCTTTTACTTAGTGAAAAAAGCCATGCTTGTGTTTTGGTATGTTCTTTGCTTACAATTTATTGAATCATAAATATTGTATAAATCTAGCAGTCTTATAAATCAGTATTTTTACACCAACTTAGAGCAAAAGTAGCAAATGCCAAGAGGTGGAATTGGTAGCCTCTGTGACCACCTGTGAATAAGAAAGGAAACAGAACATGTCCAGAATGACACACAGCCTGATGTCATCACTGATCTTTATGGTGGTGGCTCTGTATCATCAAGGATACATTGCATTATTTCTGTGCCTGCTACTTACGAAAGCATGAAGGTATGTAAACAATTTTAACAAGGTTTTCAACAAAAAATGTTCAAAAATCATTTTAAAAGTGATTTTCTAAAAATATTTTTTTAAACATTTACTTATACATATTTGTGGGATACACTGTGTTGTTCCAGTACATGCACATACTGCACATTGATTCACTTAACCTGTATCTATAGAAGTGATGTAAACCATTTCTCCCTTCTTTTGGTGTATGGGCCCCCTAAGCACTGGTGTGCTCTAACAGGTTGTTTATGAAAGGAGTCTTAGCCGTCCACGTGCCTGCAGAGGCTGCAGCTGTCCACGGAAGCCAAGTCTTCCCATCTTGGTGGTATGACTAAGTTTCAAACTTACTCTCAGATTAAGTTTATCTTTAATTTATTCGTCAATTTCCTTACCTTCCTTTCCCAATGACCTAATTTAAAACTCTCATTGGAGAATAAAACTTGTCCTGTGAGGATCAGATGAAAACTGCTTTGACTTTAATCACATTATTACCATTTGCAACCCCTATTGCCTGAAAAATATGTGCTGAGATTTTTTATTACCTTTTATTTCCTGGTATTCTTTTTATTGTTATACGTATCTGATATTGTACAATAGCTAGTTTCAATTAAGATAAAAGAAGAATTTCTATTTAATTTGCTTTTATAACTATTAATGATGTCCAATATGTGAATAAATATTACTACCATTCTATATCAAGATATAGAACTCTATATCAAGTTCTATACCAAAATATAGAATTCTGCAGAGATTGGTCTGGCTATTCAAAGTGACTGAACTATGAGAGCACTTCAAAAAATTTGTGGAAAAATAGAATTAAAACATAATACGAATTCTTCCCTGAACTTTTTGAAGTGCTCTCATATATTAAGAAATAGAAATTTGACAAGAGCCCTATAAGTTTGGAGGTCTTATGGATGAGTCAGATTTGAAATTTAATTAAGGTGAGGACGACGTTACTACATGGCATGCTTTGAGCATATAATTGAAACTGGATTTCACAACCCTTTGTCCATTCCTGTGCATGACTCACTAGTCTCATGTTGAATTAATAGATTTTTTCCATTTCTTCCATTTTTAGATTTTTATGCTGTAGTTCACCCTGTCTAGGATAAAGTCAATTTTTTTTACAAAAATGGGTCTGTTTTGCAAATAATTGAAACCAAAACATCATGTTTTTTTCAGTTATCTAGACATTGCTTTGCTAGGCCAAATTCAGCATCTAAAGTCTACGCTTTCATTATTATAGTTATGTTGACCAAAATAAATGCTCAAACACTTCAGTTATTGACTTGACTTTTTTTTTTCCTTCTTCCTTTTTTTTTTTTTTCACTTCTACTGAGCTATCAAATCTACCAAGGTGATATTGCTGACATTATTTGTTCTTGTAATATGAGTCTCATCATAGTTCCCTATAAATTATGTATTATATATATAACTAAAATTATTTTAAGTTGATTTCTCAAAAGCTATATGTATTTATGATAAAAATTATGTGTGTATGTATTAGACAAAAGCTTTATAAACTGTTCAACACATTCTTACGTATCTAGTTTTTTACAAAAGCTGAACTCTTTCCATGTTTACAAGGTAGTCTGGGATTCCTAACAAAATAAACAAGAGCCTTTCTAAATAAATGTGTCCATATGCCAGCGTGGTTTAGGTCTGATTCAAGACACAAATCACTATCTCTAAAAAAATGATGACACATTCATTAAATGACCAGGAGAAATTCTATAGCATGTAGAATAGGAATAATAATACATAACATTCTAGTTTATTTTCCACTTTTAAAAACGAGTCCAAGGAAGTTAAAATATTCTTTTAATTAAGATGCTCAAAGAAATTAAATAAGAAAAATTGATGCAAGGACTCCTTCAAGTTAGGGTTTGCGATACCAATGTTTGCATCTTTTAACAGGGTAAGCTGATGTGTTCACATCTCAGTTCCACGCTGCCTCTTTCACGAGGAACTATCAGTACTTTATAAAAAGCACATTGACAATGCTTTCCCATCACCCTGGCTGTGTTTTCGTAGCACCTATAGCCGTAACTGGCACCTGGGGCCTTGCATTGCTGGCAGTTTCCCTTGCATTTTTTTGGAGTCTATTCAACTGCTGTGGTTTTACTTAGAAGTCAGTGCTTTGCATATATGATTTCCTGAGACTGTTTGAATAGTCTTTCTCAGAATACTGTGCCAGTCTGGCTGTGAACAACTCTTCTCCAAGGGGAGCTGACAGTAGACTGGTCGGGTTGGTATGCTTGGACTTGGGTTCCCAGCCTTGCCCTGCTATCTTCTCTCCCTGTTCTCTCTTCTTGTCCCTGCCCTACCGACATCACTGCCTACATCTTGCCATCCCTTAAAGGAGAGAACAAGATTTGGACTGGTCCAATTAGGAAAAATTAAAATGCTGCCCAGGGAACCTATGCAAAAGCCCCATAAAAACAGTTCATATTGGTTATTTCAGCAGCTGATGTGGAAAATATTTTAAATGAAAGACAAAACCAGACTGAATAATCCAAACTTCTGTAAGGTAGTAATCTGTTATGAAGACAGAAGTCTCTACTTATGATTATAGGTATAAAATTGGGGGACAAAGTTAACCTTAAATTTCTTGATTTGAGTGCATTTTTAAAAGATCATCATCTTGACAGTGCAGTTTTGAGATAATGAGAACAAAAATTACTTTTAATAAGTTTTAAATGGCATTCTATTTTGAGGTGCTATGGTAAAGATAAGCATTGTTTTATGAAGTGGGTCATGTGCGTATATAAGTGTTGGTGTGCTGTGCTGCTGGCGATCCCATGGTCTTCATCTGTGTACCACTAGAGAGAGAGAGAAAAATGTCAGAATTAGGAAGTCAGCTATATTCTTAAAAAAAAAAAATCAAATGAGTTCTCATGTGCATACACGTATGTTTTAATTTCCGAAACAGTTTATAAACAGAAATGTGATCAAAGAGGGTGTCTAATTTTCCCCCAAACCTTTTCCGGGGCATATTGTTTTGTCCTGCAGAGGCCTCTGATTCTCTTTTGCAGGTGCTGAGAAAACTTGCTGTGAATTTAGCTTACTGCATAGTGCTTTAAAGAATGTTAATTCTTTTTTATTTATTTTTTATTGAAACATAATTGATTTTACATATTTGTGGCATAGTTGACTGTCAGTATTTGTGGGCAACACGTGGGATCAAAACAGGATTATTAGCATATTCATCATTACAAAATGTAATTGTTCTTTGTGTCCATTACCAATTTAAAACACTCAAATCCAATTTCAGATTTGACTCAAAGTCCATTTAGAACCACACCACAGGTAGGAAGGAATATTTATCCAATTAAGCCCTCCCACTTGTTTTAATTGTTATCAAGTGTCAAATTTCTCTACAGTCTAGTAAAACAAACTATCAAAATAAATGAATTAAAAAAAATTTTTTTTTCTTAATATATATCACCAAGGAACTGGAAAAATCTATTTCAATATTACATATATATGTTTAAGATAAGTGAAGTCAAAAGTCAAATATATTATTTGAAAACACTTAGATTTTACACTGGCATTTTTTTTTTTTTAACCTGTGTATCTGACAATTCTGTATAAGGAGTTTCTGACCTGAGGGAAAATTGATCAACTCGTACCTTGTTAAATAATTGGGAAGCCATCATTAGGCAAACATATATTATCAAGACATAGTTGACTTTTAAAAATTGTCTTCTCTTTGAATAGTGGAAAAATCAACCTCAGCGTCTTATAAGAATGTGACCCAAAAGAAATGCCAGTTTTTCTCAGTATCAAATAACTGTCCTGTTCCTCTAGAGTGGGTACCACTTGAACTGAGCACAGAGCAAATCGCATATGTTAAAGAAGGGGGAGAAACAGGTTTTTCTAGCTAAAACAGATAAGAAAACTGCATTTTACACAAAAATATTTAGTGCAACACACGTATACAAATACATACATATACATATGTATGTGTATGTATGTATATTTTTTCTTAATCTAAAAATTTCTACTGCAGAAAAAGAATTTGACTTAATACCCTGAAACATTCTCTATACAGGCAATAACAACTCCAGCCATTTCTGATTTTACAAAACAAGCCTAATTGTTTATTGCCTGTTGTTCAACAAAAGATAACATAGCAATTGCAAAAACTGAAGCTTGCTGATTATTAATATCCCACTGTTGTTAGAATGGTTAGTAATACATACTAGACAGAAACGGATTTTTATATTTGAGCTGAGCTATTATCATGCTGGTTTCACTTTAGAATTACTCTGCCACACATTTACTGAATAAGTGATTACTTTTGAATCAAAATAGGAGACACTGGACAATCACGTAAATAGGGGAGCAGTTTTGACACTCCCAGGATATGCAAAATTGAGCTTTTCAACCCCAAACTCTCCAGTATTATAGAACTATTGCTCTGTGTGTGGTTCAAATACATCACACCTCTGACTTCACATTGGAAAAATAAAAGTGCTTTTTATTCTGTCCCTGAACGCTGGGACTTCTATGAGGAAAAGTAGCCTGAGAAAGGAAACTAGACCCCGCCAGTAACTTCCCTCCCCTTGCACAAAGTTTTGCTATACCATTGCCTGGAAATCCACTCCAGCATCCACCAAAGCTTTGGAGATCTGAGCTGACTGCTGAAAGTGAACGTTATCTGCAGGGAGAGAAAGAAAACATAAAGTAGTTAATAGTTGATCCAGTTTTCTAAAACCAAAGGGTGGATAAGGCACAAGAAGAAAGGGACTGTTTGAAGTTCTGGGACTCAGCATCGCATTTAGCCCAAGACAAGTGAGTTGTGGAAAGCAACACTGTTTTATTGAAGTAAATGTAACAGTCTTGCCCCTCATGCTTTTGTTTTGTCAGTAGTGAAATTGCAAACCTGTCTGTGATACTAAAAAGTCTAATTAACTGAAACTCACCATCTGCTGTTCCATGAATAAGGAGGTACTCAACTTGTTTAAAATTTTCAGCTCTGCTCATGACTGTTGAATTCTGGAATTGGGAAAAAGAATGTCATTATTCAAAAAAGGATCTGCCATAAACTGATTTTTCACTTCAGTTTACAAAATAAAATGTTTTCAGCTGGGGCCCCCTTTGATACAAAATATAGCAAACCGATATTCAAGCAAATGCTGTCTCCATGCATGGCAGAATGCACAGCATGCCCTGTGCCTGGGAGACAGGACTGGAAGGAGAGGATGCCACATCTTCTCTGCACATGCAGGAAGAGGGCACCTGCCACCCAGGCTGCGTGCAAAACCCCTTGAGTCCCAGATCCCAGATTGGCTGTGTCCTATGCATTAGCACAGGGCAGAGTCTCATATTAGCAATGTATGTTCCATGGGCTTCTGCTGTAGTTCAGCCAAAAAGTGTATTACCATGGCAACCATGTGTCACATGGTGCCATACATGCTACATTTCAAAGAGCCTGTACATAGCATTTGCAACTAAACATACTCTGCAATATGTCATGTGAACTTTGGTCCACATTGCTAGGCTCTGATGAAAAGCACATATTACCTCTTTGGGAACAGATGTTTAAAACTTAGGCAAATGTAACATATGGGAGGGGAAAGGGGTAAAAACGACCAAGAATGGCCTTAGAAAATCAGTGGGTTGTTGTTGTTTGCCTCATTCTGTATAAGAGAAAATGCTGCTATTGGATCAAGTCATTCCAAAATCAGCCAGGGAAACAGGATAAAAAACCGAGAGGTCAGCTTTTTGAGTCTGTTTTGTGGCCTGAGTCAGGTAGGGCTTCTAGAATGAGAGTCAGCGGTCTTGGATGAAAAATTCATTGAAAGCATAGAACTGGTCATCTGATTTTAATTTGTGGATATTTACAAAGTTGAGATGAAGGTAAAAATGCCACACAGACATTGTAGTGCCTTTGGGAGGGGGTAAGCTAGAGTCTGCTATGGGTTGGGTAGGGGAAGTGGTAGTAGCCTCTTCGTGGGTTTAAAAGCAGCCAGCTGGTCCTGCAGCACCTTAGTAAACCAAAGCCATAGTTATGAGAGCCAAGGTTTATATTTTACAGTTATCTTTGTAGCTAATATCACCTTAATATTTTTGATGGGACTCCTGTTGGTCTGGCAGGAAGAGGATGGGAATAAGGTAAGGATGTTTGTATTTTAGTCCCAGCTTCAATGTCAGTGAGCTGTGCAACTGGACACATGCTTGATTTCTGTAAAATGGGAATAAGAATAACACCTCTTATTCCCTCACAGAAATAGCAATCAAGAGACATGGCAAAAGCATTTTTTGGAGCGAGGAGTTAAACCGCTGACGTTCATGTGAGAATTTTGTGACAGTGTTTCTGGAAAAATGACATTCTGTCTTCAATTTGCAGGACAGAATCACCCAAAATGTTTCAGGTGACTTAGACTCCCACGGTCACGCTGACCTGGTAAGCTTAGAGCAAATGCCCTCCCCCTGCTGGGCAAGCTGGTTCCCACATGTCCTGACCATATTCCATTTCTGACCCAAACTGAGAATTTACTTGTGAACTTTCAGAATAAACACCTAGGACTCATTAAAAGTCACACTTTTAATCTATTTTTGAGAAACTTTTGTCTAGTGAGATGTTCCAGATTTCCATCCATGTATGATTCTATCCATTTGTTTTTTCATCCAGTCCATCAATACTTATTTATTTTGTACCCCACTAAGCAATAAGATCCATGAGAAAAGGGATTTGTCTATATTGTTCCTTACTCTATTCTTAGCATCTGTTACATTACTAAATATTTATCAATTAAATGAGTAAACGAAAGAAATTATTAAGCACTTTTATTGTCTACCTAGTTTTGCAGAGGCACGTGGGAACAGCTGGGGTAGGCAGAATAAAAATACTCTCATTCTGAAATTTACTGAGATATGTTTACTGAAATATGTTTTGCCCACTTTCAACCCATACACCATGCCATTAGTAATAATAGCTAACATTCATTGAATGTTTACTCTGTGCCTGTCACTGCTAAACATCACAAAGGATTTATAAAAGCACTGTTATATCTAATCCTCACAACATTTATGTAAAATAAGTCTATACCAATTCTGTTTTTTAGATGGAAACACTGAGATTCAGAAGGTAAAGTAATCTGCACCATGTTACATCTGTAGGAAGTATCTGAGCTGGACAAAGTCTGGCAGTAACACCCCTTTCACTTCCTATGTTGCACTGCATCTCTACTAAAATTATGAGTTCTTCCAGCAAAGAAACAGTGTGAAATAAAATGTTAATTAACTGTCCTGGAATTTGAAGTGCACAATAATAGTGGGTACCCTTTGGTACCCTCCTGAGACCCCATGTGTTCTCAGACTGAAATAGTCAGAAGAGAGATTACTCGCACAGCCCTGTGAGATTCGGGAGGCATACTTTCTGACAGTGCGGGTGATGTATAGCCTACCACAGCAATAGAATTGAGCAATTTTCTGCTCTTCAGAGAGGAAAGAGTCAAAATAAATCTCCCTAAAAGAGACTGCCATGCAGCGTTCAAAGCTGAAGACAGGAGAGGCTGAGACTTGGATACTGACAGTGAAATTAATATTGACTTGTGACCCTGTTAGAGTCCTCTTTAGTGATCCTTTCTGCTAGCCATGCTCTCAGCCTGTGCTGACGTCCTCCCACCTTCTCTCTCCCCAAATTAAATCTAGCTCTTTGCTTGTAGAAGACAGTCAACTTTAACACCCAGACCTGACCCAAATATACAACTGTGTCACCTCACTTCACCTCCAAAAGCCTCATGGGCCTGCCTTGCTTGGCAGCTTGAACAGCAAAAGCTGCTCCTACAACCTCCCTGAGCCATGAAACAGAAATGTCATTGAAACATAGAGTAATAGTTAGGAGACATATAAATACACAGGACAGTTAGCAAGGAATGTGATAACTACTGGAGTTTGGACCAAAACAGTTTCTGGCTGCCTTTTTTTTTTTTTCTTAAATGGAGTGAATACAGGCTGAAAGAAGACAATTTTTATAAACAAGTAAAACCCTGAGCCTAAGATAAATGTTGTGATGTACACACTGTAGCTGTGATGAACTAGACATGGTGAGAAATGCAACATACTGAGAAAAAGACGAAAACTGTGATAAAAGTGTCATGATGCAAATTGTTTTACATTAACAATATTACACTACAAAGAAAGGAAGACAAATACTTTAATGCAGCAAGAGAAAAATAAAACAAAAGCTTCTCCTGCAACTGCAAGATGAGTGTGCCATTGCAAATGCACACTTCCCCTGCTCACCGGGAGAAGTCTCCAGAGGGACCTCTCTGTGAGAGGGAGACAGGCAGTAGGGAGGCACACACCCACTTTAATGCTGTCAGGCTGCAGAGAACATTATATCCCCCCAGAAAAATGCGGCTGTGTCACCTTGCCTCTGGAACCACCAATCGTTCCCTACTAGACTGTGCAACCTGCCTTCTCAGTTAATACTCTTTACAGTCCACTGAATAGCATGTGTTATGTTAATCTGTAAAGGTAACACACAAAGCTAGTCAAAGAAATGCATGCATTAATTTAAGGTACAATTAATGATCAAAAAAATTTTTTGAATTGTGCTATCTTAACCCACCAAAATAGGATAATCCCCCTTTGCCTATCCATGGAAACGGAATAAAAAAGGAAATGGATGACTAAGTTAGAAGCCGAATAGTCTATCACCAACTACTAAAAAGGAAGCTCAGAGTGATAAATGGGCAAGGATGCAATGGTGGTGCAGTTGGCATTCTTCTGAGGCTAGACACTTCCGGAGAGCCTCGCTGCCAGCAACAGTCTGGCAAGGAGAAGTGGGAAGGATTGGTCCAGTGGCACTGCCGATTCCACAGCATCTCTGTGAGGAGCTTTTCCCTCAATTCCCAAGAAGAACCATCTGTAGCTGCTCTTTGGATCATGCTGGTTCTTCAGTTACCTTCCAACAAATAAATCTTTGTATTTTTGAAATAAAAGAGAGAGCTGATAAGAGTAGGGAAGTACTATGAGAAACAGAAGGTCTAACAATTCTTAAGCTACTCTTGTGCCATCTAGGAACCATAAGGACAATTTACTTCCTGAAGATAATCATGGTGGCAGCTGCCATGTTTTGAAAGCTTACTTCATGGCAGACACAGGTGTCTCATTTAATCATTTCAATAACCCTGTGAGGTAGGTCTATTATCCCCATTATCCAGATGAGGAGACTGAGGTTCAGAGAGGTTAAGTAACCTCCTCAAGTTCATACTGCTAGTAAGTGGTAAAAATAGAATTCAAGTACAAGGCTGTCTAACTCCATAGCCCATGTCCCTTACCATCATGTTCTGTTGTCACTTTACATCACAGCCAAATGACTCGTCACCATTTCCAGGCTCTTATAGAAAGAACGAGCAGTCACTGGGTCTAATGGACAACAACCCAGCACTTCAGTAAGATATTATCTTGGGTTTACTGGCTTGCTCTATGAATTCTACTTGCAACCAAAACCACATAAATAATATTAAATGATGCCATTTTGGGAAGCATCATTAATGCCACAATGGAGGCCACAGAAAATGTTTGAGAAAACATAAACTCAATCCACTGAATCAGATGTTTTACTTGTTTACAACTATCAAACAACTGGACCCATGAGAAGCCAGGGAAAGAGCTCCCGTCAACACCAGACAGGGGGCTCTACCTCAGGCCTCAGCAAGCAACACTGGCTCCTTTAAAGATCACACAGCAGTCAACATTTTATCAGCACTCAACAAACAAGTTAAGGTTTGGCTTAAATCTGAAGGTCTCTCTCCCTTTGGCATATTCTGGGATAATAGAACAAATGTCAAATCAGTACAAGATGGCATATTTACAAAATTGCACCCTGTTTTGCATAACCTAACGATGCAGCAGTTCTTAAGGATTGAACATTTCAAATCTGCTAGCAGAAGACTGCCAAATCTATGACTGTTTCATACACTTGCCAAAAGCCTATCAAATTTTGAGCAAAATGCAAAATAAATCTCCTCTACAAGTTAAATCAGTACCTTCTGTGTGTTCCAGGCTGCCCTCTTCTCTTGGCAACAAGGCTCAGGACTTGGGCCCCCTTTCTCTTGCCCTTGATCTTATGCTTCTCTCTGTGTGTATTCATAAATCATTCCCTCCCCGGGCTTATGTCCTGCTGGACTGGCCACCCTTTCGCCTGCTCCTCCCTCAGCCCTTCTGTGTTACCCTCGGTTCATCGGACCTGCTTCACAGATCCCCAGAAAACATTCCACTTGCTACTCATTCGTCCACCAAGCTGCTTTTCCCCTCTGTGTAACCTATTGGGAGCATCCATGCTCTTCCTCTCCATCTTCCTAAATCTTTCTCTAATGGGTTCTGATAAGTGTCCTGTGACTTTCCTACCCCTCAGTATCTATATGTTACATAACGTTTTTGTGCCTCAGTTTCTGTGTCAGTAAAATGGCAATAATTAGAGTACTTATAGGATTTGGGGGATAATTAAACCTGATAATGCATGTAAAGAGCTTAGAATAGTGCTGGCTGTAGAAGCACTTAATAAATGAATGAAAAAATAAATGAAATAAATGAAACTGGATCACCTCTGGTGGTGGGGAGGTGAAACCCTAACTTCTTGGCCACTCCCCTCCCCCTCCCCACAGGCTCCCAAGATATAGAATTCCTGGGGCTCCACAGTCACAATTTGGAAACCACTAGTCTTTTTCATACATATCGGCTACTTTGTCAACTCAAGTTTGTATTTTGTTACCTACTCTCTTTTATGTCTTCCCAAAAATCTTGGTTTTTTTCACTGACAAGCAATAAACTTCTAAACAATTAAAACAACAGGCATCTTGAATGGGTGAATGAAAGTGTGCCACATGTTAATATTTTTCACAGGTTTGATCAGAGACCTATCTATGATTGACCGTGTGAGAGACCACTTATCAGTGTTAATCAGGACCCCACCCCTCGAGGTTGCTGTTTGCTTATTGCTATTGGTCATGAAGGTTGTCTCCTTGGATATCTGATTCTTTTGCTTAAATCTGTCCCCATTTCTGTTTGCTATGGATGAGGACTCACTGCAGAAAAGATGTTTCCACAGAGCTACACTGCCCATTAACTCAGATTTGTCACCTCTGTACTTTGGCTGCTCATTTAGAGTGTCTGGGACCAGCTTTTTGGAGTTTTAGGGAAATGAATGTCTTCTTTCTTCTTTGAGTTCCTGGTATCTTTTAAAAGTGCTGTTGCCTTGCCGCCTGGCAGTACGTGAGTGATTATCCCCCAAAAGAGTCTTATGGAGTTACTGCTTGTGTCTTTGCATTGGGCCTAAGCCTTAGTCCCAGGATCCCCTAATTTATATGGCAGCTTTGAAAGAACAGGAAAGGGAACTGCCTCTGGTTGGATGCAGCCTCACAAGTGCATGTCGTAACAAATGCAGTGTGGACTAGCTTTCAGCAGTGCACAAGCTGAACAACCACACATGGCGTCCCTGCCTATTCCATTCACGTATACTCATGGTTTGTCTAATTCCCTTTCCTACCAATTTCCAACTTTGGTAAGTTGGACCTTTATTTCACAAGTTGTGCTTCTGTTGGTGATGTGGGCATCTCTAAATTCTTCTAAATCCAAGTCATCAATGACCTAATAGTGAATCCTTTTCTCATTTGATTTTATTACAAATTAATTATCTTCTAAAGGCTATAATTCTGGCTACTATATCAACAGTTCTTAAGCTGAAAACATGAACAAAGATCAAGGCCTTACACACTTTGGGCATTCCTAATCCTCAATGTACTGATGAGAGTCACTGGTCCAGACTAAATGTGAATTATTTTCAAAATATTTCCTTCTGGCCCACTGAAATGCACAGGGTAGTGAAAGCCTCTAAGGAATTGTCTTTTTTGTTTTTTCAAAGAGGGGGAGAAGGAGGTAGGGAGAGAATGGGGGGTGTGGGGGAGAGACAGAGAAAGAGGAAAAAAGAAAAACAACCTGGGAAAGAAAAGTAAAAGATGGGAGGTCCAGAGGGGCAGCTGGGGCCTTGGAGGAAAATAGAAACTTCGAATGTATTCTTGCCAGAGACAAAAGCACAGGCTCATTTAAAAAACAAAGGAGGGCAGCTTTATTCTAAAGCCTGCTGTGCACCAAAAATAGGCACTAAGATTCAGTTCTCCACATAGATTCAGTTCTCCACATTTGGAGGAAGCAGCTTACCACGGTGGAGACAATTCAGCTAATGCATTTGCCTCCCTTTCTCCTGCCCACCTTAACTATCACCCTCCCAAATAATTCCTCTGAGTAACACATTGGGAACCTTTAGCTCCCTGATACTGGCAGTTGTAATGTGTCCATTGCCAGCAATGAATTTTGTTCCAAGAAAACCCGACTCCTGGCGTGGAAGGATTAAACAGTCCTCGGGTACCATCTGTGCAGTGAAGTGAAAGTGACTTTGTGCACCCAGTGTGCGTGTGTTGCCATTGGCAGTAGGAAGTGACTTCTATTTACACGACTACCTCATGTGGCGAACACCTAAGGAGAGAGATGAAAATGACCACCACAGTGGGGGGTAGAGTTGGGGAAAGTGGGGATCGATGTGGGAAAGAGGATTCTATAGGAAAGACTGGAAAAAGATGCCAGTAAAGTGGCAGTTAAAACTATATAATTATATGGGAGGGCTGGTTGAAGAGGAAATATCCTGTTGGCTGATGTTCTCTGAGAAAGTAGGGTAGTTGCCACGGATTTCCTTAGATGTCAGAGTTTGAACTTGGCCCTGTGCTTCTAGGTTCAAAGACATTTTAGAATGGGATTTTCAAAACGAACTTTCTGACTCATCCACCATGTACCTGAGTCAGGGTTTAGACTCTTGGACAGTATACCTCCAATATTTCAGGAGCTTTTAGTACATTGGGATATCTTAGAAAGCCCTTTGGCAATCAAATTTAAGCATTCTGGTTGGGTCATTAACAAGAAAATTAACACTGTAAAATGAGAAAAGTGATGGAGAAATTCAACTTGTGTAACAATGTTTCTCTTCAAAAAGTTTTTAAATTAAATCAATAAAGGTTTTAAGATTTACACTTCCTACAGGAGAATCCAAAGAATACCATGTTGAGGAACAGCAGCTACCAGCACAGCCCAGGGGAAAATCCTGTACAAAACAACTGTTAGTTTGAGATAGAATGCAATGAAGATTAAGACATACCCAAAGAAAATGTTGTGGGATTCAAAAGGAGCTGCTACTCTACTAGGGGGCAGTGCAAGTTTCCTAACAGGTGGAGATGGAGGGGAAATTACACTCCAGGTAGGAGGAACAGAGTGTGAAGGCACAGAATGGAACACCTCAGAAACACTCAGGGGACGACAGCAAGCCTCCCAGATAAACCGGCCGTCATGAGAAGGGTGCTGAAAGCAAAGAGAGAAGACTGGACTTAAGTTGAGTACGGAGGAAAGGACCAGTAAAGTGCTGTGGGCGGGGTTTAATCTCCCAGCTATGTATGGAACAGACTGGAATGTGGAAAGACAAACTTAGGGCAGACAAATTGGTTTACTGTCGTAAAAGGAGATAGGTCATGTGATAGCAGCAATGTGATTATGCAGAAGGGAAAGAATGTCTAAGGCAGTTTATGGAATGTGGAGGAGAGACAGTGGGAAGAATTGAGTCCAAAGTATCATAACACCAAGGTCCAGGGTTTGATCCTTGTATTGGCCAGCTGCCAAAAAACAAAGAAATTTCAATTAAAATATCAGATGGGACTATTAGCAGAAATGGGGACAACCTGGTTATGGGACTGCTTTGTAGAGAAAGATGATTTGTACAGCTCACTTTGCAGGCTGTTACTTTTCTATCTGGACTGGAAAACAGAGATGAAAACATTCATGCAGGCACTAACACAAACACTCCACCACCACCCCTCCCTGAGCGCCTACACAAACCTTGCTAATTAAGCAGGAAAAAAAAAAAAAAAAAAAGTCAAACAAAAAAAAACCCAGGTAAAACTAAATTGTCTATACTTATCTTGCAGAACTGCAAAATTTGATATTTATTGTTTTGATCAGACGGCTTCAGAATCCATAGCAATAATGATGACATCTCACAAAAATGTACAAATTTTGCTCAAAGCAATGTATAAGTATTAATATGAAGCCTATGTATTGAGAGTCATGACTCAGATGAGGAGAAATTATGCTCTTAAATTATTCTTGCTGTCTTTCTTTCTTTTTCATTCACTGCCCTGGGAAGAAATTTGAACATCTTTTGGAGAATGCAAACATCAGAGATGATTTACCTTGTTCTCTTTAAGTGTTAGGGGTTTCCCTCACCTACCCCCGCAACGTGACAAATAGAATCAGGAAAGTTTTGGAAGGATCAAAGTGCTATAGAACGGTCCCCAGTACTTATGCTGGCACTTCCAGCTGTATCAGTGTGGCCCCAAAGAAAATGTTCTGGCTTTGCCATGGCACCCACACCAGCACATTGAAGCTGTCAATGAGAGTTGCACCCAGACCATATTTCAAATGCCATAGCCCATCAGCAGAGCAACCTGCCTACTAGTTTTCCCATCAGGCAATCAGCCTGTTGGATGCTATTCAGTAATTTGGGTTCAGGGCTTTTCAGGGTACTGCCCAACTATACCTACCCCTCATCTGCTTTACTCAAATCTCGTCTAAAAAAAACCCAAAAAACTACATATTTAGCTATAAGTAAGAGAATTCAAGCTTGTACAACATGTTAATCATGATAACATCATAAGAAATTTTAATATACAGCTAAAAGATTTAAAGAGTCTTCTGGGCTATAAAGAAATATGTTGAAATTGACATGTTTTCTAAATTGAAATTTTTATAATTAAAGTAATTATCTGATGTTGCTTTGTATTTCCAAATGAATGCATATTGTGACCTATATTGCATACGATAAAAACTGTAATTATGCAGAATATAGTAGGGGAAGCTATTGGAGTATCTCTAAACCACCTGTGTTATTTCTTTTTAACAAAATTTTTGTTGGAAATAAAAAATATATATTTTCTAGAATAGATACACTTCAAAAGGTTCTTAAACCACTTCTAAATAGGTTATAAAATGGGTGTAGTTCTTCGTCTTACCTTGTAATGGTCAAGGTTGTCATCTGAAGTTGGGAGACCCATGTAACGTTCTGTGTACACTGAGTCTATAATGAAAAAAAAGAACAACTTAATTTATACAATAACAACTTTTCTTCCTTTTTTGTGGGTTACTTTATGTGTTTTCGTGTCTTAATTCAATAGAGATATACAGTGCTCCCCTCAGAAGTTATCTCCTCTAGGCTTGGCTTGGTAATGTAGTCAGAGACACTGATCCCCAGACGCTGCTCAGACTCACACTCACACCTTTCCGTACTCAGCCCTAACCGGTTCCCACTTAGCCCTTATGGTGGCAGCAAAAGGAGATCCAACTAGATGATCAAAAATTCACCTGGAGAAAAATCAACCGTGAAGTGCTAAGAGGCAAGGAGTCTTTATAGTACCATATGACCCTCTCAATGAATCTTAATCAGGAAGTCACTTAATGCCTCAATTGTCTTGAATATTTTGGTCTTGACACAAGTAATTTATGATAATCTAATTCCTTCTGGAAACTCCTAACAATTTCAATTACTAATTGCTTACTTAAAAAATATTTATTTTTGATAGATTGGGATTCACTATAATAAAAGAAAGAATTCAGTTATCCTTTATTTGCTGTATATTCCCATATTAGCTCAGCTACTCCATCATAATGCAAGTTAAACATTTGTTTACTTTCGTTTTGTGGAGAGGCCTCAATTTTTGTGATATGACAGTTGAGCAGTGAAACAGATTACATTAATATCTATCTGCTGAAATGACATAAGCTTCTTTATCTATAAATGTGGTGGAAAAACAGGCTGCATAATTGGTTTGGTTATTTTTAATAATTAAACATATTTTTGCCCTATTTAAAACCCCCCTAAATTATGCATTATATATATTTGCCTTAAAATATCAATGAGAAAATGTATTGTGTTCAAATTCCAATATAACTTTAGAAATTTGATATAACTGTTTTGAAAGCTGCCCCCTTAAGTGCCCAGATTACAGTAATTAAGTATAAGAATGATATATCACCATTGTGCTATATAGGTTAATGGCTTGAATTTCACAATAATTGTACAGGTATGAGAGTACTTCAAAAAAAGTTCATGGAAAAATAGAATTAAAAGATAATATGAATCTTTTCATGAACTTTTTGAAGTACCCTTGTATTAAATACTGATTTTGTTAATTCTTTCAATGGACATATCTCCTAAATTCAATATTCTAACCCTTTTGAATGAATGACTGGCATTGTAAATTAAAAACTACACTGATTAGTGTTAGTTGTTCCATATGTATTCTTCATGCTATTACTTTGAGAAATCAAAACATTTTCTTCCAAAATGAGTAATATTTTGTCATTTTGATTAAAATGAATAGAATATATGTAATTTTCTATATCTAGATGACACTAATATGAAAATATAATATTTTAAAGGACACATTAAAATATAAAATCTTCATAAAATACTCATAACTTTTTTAACATTTAAATATTAATAACTTAGGTTGCCTATAAGATAAGGGAAAAATGGCCTTTAAAACAAAATAATTTTTTTCCCAAACAGCTATAGACTTCAGTTATGCTTATCTTAGAGCACAATACCCGGGCCGAGCCCGTGGCGCACTTGGTAGAGTGCTGCGCTGGGAGCGCGGCGACTCTCCCACCGCGGGTTCGGATCCCATATAGGAATGACCAGTGCGCTCACTGGCTGAGTGCTGGTCACGAAAAAGACAAAAAAAAAAAAAAAAAAAAAAAAAAAAGAACACAATACCCTTTTCTCATTTATACTATCCAGGTTTACAGGAGTAAAAGATCTGAAATTTTCAAATATCATTTTAAAAAATACTATGTATAACTGCATAATGCAGTTGTTGTAAACTTTTAGAAATATACCTTCAAATACCATTTATGTATTCCTTCTATCCAGTCTTTGAGTAAAATGCTCACATTTACACATGTGTAAGAACTCTAGCAAGTTTCTATGTATTAGGTTGGTCAATATACACTAATGAAGTTCTCTTTTTATCATTACATGTTTTTAAACTCACACAGATTGTTTCTACTACTTTATTGACCACCAGAGGTCTCCAAAAACAAGCCATCCAACAGAACAATTAATATCAAGCAAAAAAGTATTGGATGAAAACAAATTCATTGTGTGCAGATCAAATAATAACTATGACTTCCAATTTTTTTTTTTTAACAGAAAGATAGCAATGTTTTTTTACACTGGCATCTCTTGACTGGGACAAACTTTAAAAGAGGGTTTTCTGCCAGATTGGTACTACCATATATCAGAGTATAAAATATTTAATGAGCATATTCATTATCAATGATTTTATCCCTTGCACTACATAAAGGACTTGAGATGGGATTAGACGAGGTGCAGGAAAATAACTCATCTCCTCACCACTTCTGATTCTTCCCTTCTACCTAGTCTTCCACTTCTCACTCCCTTTCCCCTTAGGAACTGTAGTCTTACAGGCATATGATGCCTTATAGAACAATATTTTCTCAATGATTGATAGAATATTCTAGAGTAGCTATCACCTACTAAGAGATAGCAGGAAAAAACCCCAAAACTACTGGGTATTGCCCTGTCCCTACTTCCTCTTTCCACCCAAAGCCCTACTTATAGTTGACTTTTACCCAAAGGGAAAGAGATACACACTTCTCTTATTCTGCTCAAAATCAAATTAAAGTAAATATAAGAAAAGGTTTATCTGCAGAAATGTAGTGATAGGGCTGTTTTGAAGGTTGTTGGCAGGAAAACAGAATTTGTTGATAAACTAAATGTGTAGGTAACATAAAACACCGCCCAGCCTTGCACAATAGCAGAATAAATGAAATCCTCTTATCATAAGTATACATACAGAACCTCTAAGATGAATCAGCCTGCTATTTGCTATAGAAACACTGAAACTCAAAAGGAAATGATTTTGTTACTGGAATTTTAAGGTCAACACTCAGTATCTCTTTGTACTTGACAGCAATTACATACCATAGTACTCCCACCGTGCCACAGGCGCCACGGCTATTCCACACTTGAACACACCACTTCCCGATCCCAGGACCATTGAGGTGACGTACCCTCCATATGACTAAGGAATAGAAACAGTTATTTTTATGGAGGTAAAGGAATAAGGACATATGGTAAGCGAGTCGCAGTCCCACATTTCTCACATCTTTATATACCGTGCCTCTTTAGAGACAGAAAGCATGGTATAGGAGGCTTAAATTGGCCTTAATTGGACAATATCTAAAGACTACACTTTCAGATCCCCGAGCCCTTTTCTCAGACGATGAAGGGGAAAAAGCATGGGGGAGAAAAGCATAGAAAAAGCTGACCCTGGTGACTGGGTAATACGAAATTGAAGGGGGAAAAAACATAACCAAACACAAAATTTTTACTGACTTTGACGAGAAGAGAAAAAGTCTCCCTCCCTCCCTCCCTCTTGCTCTTTCTTCTTCACCTCCCTTCCTCATCATAATAAAGAAATGTAAGCCTGGCTCAGTAGAGGCTCTAGGGGGTCATTGCCCAGAGACCTAAGACTTCATAGACATGATTTTCACCTCTAAATATTTACTTACAAAAGATAAATTAACATGCTCTGGGTTATATTCACTAAAGAATGCATACAGATTCATCAGTCAAATAACTCACCCAGCCCCAAATGGCTATTCGTTCATTGTCCACAAATCCCATTTTGGAAAATTGTCTAAAACACATAGAAGAAATCCACAAATCAGTATTGCACTGTGTAAAGAAAACTAAGATAACTGCACAAATGTGAAACCCTGCCATTTGTTCTCTTTTTCATTCTATTAGAAGCTAGGATGAATTGCTGCCAGCAATCTAAAACACCTGAGATAAATGCCTCTCATTTTAACTTAAGATCCAGATGAACAAGGTTTACTTTTGTTGGAGTCCATAAAAATTGTGTGTGTGTGTGTGTGTGTGTGTATGTGTGTGTATGATTCACAGAAAACAAATCCTGGCAGTTTTTTTCACAGCTTTATATAAAAATTTGCAGCCCAGATGCACTTTTCTGTACATAATTGAATTTAAATCTCTCCAGATGTTTTTCAGTTTGAGAGAGCCTGCCCCTGCAATGGAGAAAGCTAAGGGTATAGAGAACATCTGGGGAGGGCTTAGAAATGTCTCTGGGCCCCCTACGTGAGAATTTAAACACCATTCTCTAAATAAATCCCTTCTTATGTTGGGTGTTGATTACGCTCAGCAACATTAAATAGCAATTTTTCCTTGATGGATTGAGAAGTCTTTTTGCCACTAAACTGTGTTGAGGATTGGAATCCAGGTACAGAAATGAGAAAAATGTTTTATGCACCTATTATTTCTTAATCTTAGCCTTACAGCAAAAGGAAAATTTTTTATGTAACAAAATCTGGCAAATGGGACTCTTAACTTTGTAGTATTGTGGGGGGGTTAAGGGGATCCTTCCATTGACCTATATGTGACCTTGACAGTCTGTTTCGATTGATGGTTTGTGTCCTAAGTTAAACAATATTAAAAAAAAACAAAAAAAAGTTTTCAACTCATTATCTTCTCCATATAAACCTTTAAAGTTGAAGAAGATACATATAGAAATATGCACCAAATCATGAGTGTATGACTTGATTAAACATTTACAAAGTGAACCTATCTTTGAAACCAAAACCTATACATGCTGTCACAAGCCTCTGGATCATTGCCCTCCTTGCAAAGGGAAAAAAAATGAAATGTTTTTCTCTTATTGGATTTCATAAAAATCTTACCTGAATTTGTCCCTGATTTTGAACTTTATATAAATAGGATTGTGCAGGATGTACATTTTTGTGTCTGGCTTCTTTCATTTAGCAGTGTGTTTGTGAGATTCATCCACATTATTGTGCATAGCTCTTTTTAGTCACTGAAAAAGTGTTCCATTGTATGAATACACTACATCTCATTACTTTTTAAACTGCTGTTGTATGTCATGAATACTCAATTCTGTAATTTTAGGGCTTTCATCAGTTGGATTTGAGAGGCCCTGGAAACTATGCTCTCTTTCACAGAGAACCAGTCTGGATAGATAAAAATTTATTTTTAAATATCAAAGCCTCACTCTTGAATAACTTTAACTTTGGTCTAATTTAAATTACTACTTTTTTAATTGTAAGGAAAATAGCTAATTACTATCTTTGGTTTAAGAGAATTTCATTCACTTAAGGATACCTAATGAATTGTCACATTCTCTTCTTCTCTTTGGTTATTCTTTTTCACAAAGGCATTTTTCTTCATCCACTTAATAATTCATGACTATTTCTGCATTCCTTAGTCTATGATTTCACATTATTTTAAACTAGTCCACTTATTATGTTTCCCGAGACATTCATGAAGTTGGTGTACTATAGACTCAAAGTTATGTTTCCCATTTGCCAGTTAAAAGTAATTAAATGTAGGAGTTGGAATGAGACTGGATTCAAATCCTGATTTACCTGGGCAAATTACCTAACCTAAGAGCCTCCATTTCTTTACCTGATATATGGGGTAAGTACACCCACCTCCCAAGGCTTCAATGACAATGACTGCAAGTAAAATACTTCCCAAATTATATGCATATTTTATTATGGAGTAACCATGTTTCATCTTTTAATTAAGATCACATCTTTTCATAGTCCTATAAGTGGAGAGCATAAGAATGAGATGAGTCATACTTAATGAGGCCTTAATAATTGTGACTGATGATGGTTATGCTCCAAATTTTCCCAAAACAGGAGAGTCATTTTCATCCAGACTGTAGGAGACACTCCTAGGACTTCATACTTGTCACCCTCTACTATGTACATATTCACTGAGCTCTTCTACTTATCCTTGACTGGAAGGGATGGTGTTGATTGTAGTCAGATATGTACTCAAGATACATCTATTCCTCAATATGTCCAAGTGTTTAATGAATTTCAAGACTCTGTTGTTAGAAAGTGGTAGCACATATACCAATTCCCTTTCTAGAGTCACATACAGAGAGGAATTTAGGAAATCCTTTTTTAAAAAAACTTCATATAAATCTATAATGACATACATTTTTATCTAAACATAATATCTACACTAAAAGCCTACTACAAGGATCAAAAATAACAAATTCATCCCAGAACACTTTACATTTAACAACTTTAAAATATAAATTGAGGGAAAATAATCAGATGACCTTTGAATTCATCTCCTAGTCACTCACCTGGCTGCTTCAATTTGATCTTCAACTTCAAACGTTCCCAGTCTTCTGTATATTGTATGCATGATCTTGTCTCCTTGGTAACCACTTCCTCTGCCGTCAAAGCTCGCTACAATAACGTGTTCTGTGCTTGCAAGGTAAGTGGCCCAGCTGAGTGTGAAGGCAGCGTTGGCTTTTTGACTACAAGGGCCTGCATATCTGTGAAAAATCCCAAATTGTTAGCCTCCATGATTTTCCTGAATCAAGTGAAGACTGTTTGCACTTCTCCTCTCTGTGGACAAGAAGGGTACATCTTCCTCCATCAGGAGCCTGAAATGGTGCTAGAACTTGGCAACGCAACTATAATGGCTGTGTGTTTCCTTCAAAGATATCTATCAGTTTTACCTCTGCAGATAGTTATCAAACACACTTCATAAGCCAACATTTTTTAAGTATTATATAATCTTGGAAATCAAAGATAATTTTTCAGATAATTGGGATAGGGAAGGTGTGTAATAAAAAAAAAGATGATGACAATAAATGCAGCTTTGAATGTACCTTTCCATCTCAGCTTACAAATACTCCCAGACTACCGGTTTATTTCCTAGGTCGGAACCTCCTTAAGGACTTGGGCTGCCGCGTCATGTGCTTTGCATTTCTTGAAGCACCAACACAGTGGTGCTCACACTGAGACCCCATAAATCTTTGTGGAATAGACCGAAGTGTGAATGAACACTTTTATTTAAACTTCAAAGGAGAAAGAAATAGGTTGTTTTGGAAAATAGGTATGTTGTTCGTTATTCTATTTATTAACTAGTTTAACTCCACTGTGTTTGCAATTTTCACAGGCTACAATCTACGACACACATAGCTCTGGGAACAATCTCCATCAAGCCCTCTGATTTCTGATTGTTAATCACGAAAAGCTTTCTCTAGCTCATTGCAACTCATTTAAACATGTCATCTTTGCACCACCTACAAGATCTCCAATAACTGTCCCCTCCCCAGCCCATCTCTCCTACTCATCTGCTCACTGTCCGTCACACAGGATCAAGCAAGTCCTGCTTATATGTCTTTAAAAATGTTTCTCTCCCTCTTCTTAGGGATGGCAGTCAAAAGAACTTTCATTTTAAACAAATTACTATATTGTTTTAATTTTTAAGTATCATAGCATTCTAACTTTAAACAAGAGAATGTGTTTATGCATTTCTTGGGCAAGTAAACATTTTTTTAACAACATGTGAAATGCTTTGGCCTCTCAATGATACTAACTCTGGTAGATTAAGAGCTTGCCATATTAGGTATGTATCAAGTTACCCAACCCCAAGATTAAACTAGATTACTTTTAAAAATAAAAAACAAAATTTAGACCTCAAAAGAGGGGAGGAGGAAAATAACTGAACAGAAATGGGCACTAAATCAACTTTTATTTTTTTTTAACCTTTCCTAATAAAGGTGAGGTCTCATCATTACTTACTAGGGAGTCAAAGGAGATAAGAATAGCACTCTTTTCTGAATGATGTTTTTTAGTATTGGAGCTAAAGCAAAAAACAAGTCAGTGTCACTAATGAATTTTACTTCATTAAGTCAAAATTAGGTTTAATGAAAATCAAATAGCATATCCGGGTTATTTAAAATACCTGTCTTTTCCTATTTTGGTGGTTTTACGTTTAGTTTTCATAGAATTGTGAATATAGTGGAATAAAGCTGTGTCTGATACTAATAATGATGCCTTTTTGTTGTTGTTATTGCTAGGAATAACAGAAAAATTAAATCCCTAAACTTCAGTTTCTCTTCCATATAATGGGCCAATAGAACTCACCACACAGGTTGATGGTGTAGAAGTAGAGAATAGGATAGGGCTTACTGGAGGCTGGGAAGGGCTGGGGTGGGGGGTGGGAGGCAGGATAATGAGAGGTTGGTTAAGGGATACAAAATTAAAGCTAGATGGGAGGGACAAGATCTAGGGTTCCATAGCACTGTAGGGTGACTATAAGTAACAACAATTTATTGTATGCTTTGCATTGGCTAGAAGAGAGGATTTTGAATGTTCCCATCACAAAGAAATGATAAATGTTTGAGGAAATAGATATGTTGATTAACATGATTTGATCATTACACATTGCATGCATGTATTGAAATATCACACAGTACCCCATAAATACATACAATTATTATGTGTCAATTAAAAATTTTTAAAAAAATTTTGAAAGGAGAACTCACCACTTTAGTTTTTTGTGTGAATAAAATAAGACAAATTATACTAAGCACCTGGCACATGGCAGGCACCCAGCACATTTGTTGGTTTGTTTTGTTTTTAATAAAGGAAATGATGCAAGCTAGGACAGGAAGAGGGTGGCTTGGTGGCCTTATGGGTGAGACCAGGGAAACTTTAAAAAGATTAAAGTGTACTCCTAAAAATTATCAAAAATATTTTATGAAGTTGCCAAATTTAGAATTCACATTTACTGTTCAAAGACTTGCGATTTCAGAACCTTCTCTAAGACTTAAGAAGTTTGGATTATAATGAAAACTCCCTATATCACTTCTCGTCTTCAACAAAAAAGGGAATGGAAAATACCAGGCAGTGATATTTCAGAAATTAAAGGAAGAGAAACTTGAGGTCCTAATGAGTCAAAGGCAACTGATGGGAGCTGTTTGGGCAAACTGGAGGGTAAGGAAATAGTGATGGCTGTTAATTAATACCCATCTCGTATAAAATGTCCATTGGTAAGGATGAAAACGGTGACTTAGGAATTCCTTTGGAATCCCCTTGAGGTTCAGGGAGACAAATCAAAAGAAAATCATATGCCATTATCACAGCAGAGGTGTCTACCTTCTCTATTAAGAAGATGGGAGAAAACACGGGTTGGGGTTTGTGATTGCAAAATGCGAGGAGGAAACAGTAAACGGTAATTCAGGAAGAGAGAAAGGATGCATTTGGCTTTATTTTTCAGTAACCTGCACTGAGTGAAAAAATATATGACGTTAACTTCTAAATTGCTCTCTCCTCTTGAATACTTACACTTCTAATAGTAGAGGATATTTCTTGGATTTATCAAAATGGGGAGGCAAGATCATCTGATACCAAAATTCTAAACAAACAGAAAGATTAATTAGTGAGTTATGAACAATGATTAGCACAAAATTTTGTTCCTTTTCTCTGTGTGATAAATCATGTCTAGAATTTAACAATTTGTTAGAGTAGAAAAAGAAAATGAACTGCTTGGATTCAGTATGTTTATAAGATATAAAAACATTACTTTTCAGGTCAAAATACTAGTTAATGTTAGAACAATAAAGTTGTTTCCAATGTATCCGTTAAATACATTGGTGCCTTGTAAAATAAAAGTGCATCTTAGAATTTCTAATGTTTTGTTTTTATGATTCTGTTCTTTGGCATCTGATCTACTTATCTAGTTTGTTTATGGCTTATGCTCTAAGTTTTCCTCCAAAATGTTTTCCTCCTCTTGAATTTCCTTGAAGCGGTTTAGGATTTTAGGTTGGCCTCAACTCTATTTTAAAATTTTGATTTAATAACATTTTTGTAATTCTTATTGCCACCCCAGACCGCAGAGCTGATTTCCCATTTCAGCTCTATGATTCACAAAATGAAATCGGGTTTATATGGAACAAACTGTTGCGTACATTCTGTATGATCTTCCACGATCTGTTTAATTCTCTGTGCTTGATTTAACATCAGTTTAATAAAATTTGTCCCCAAATAATCAGTTTCCTTTGCTCCCAAATTAAAGATGTCTACTAATAAGTCTAAAACAAAAATAAGTTTATTCCATATTTTAATAAGATTATTTCCACCTTCAGTAGTTTAAAATGTAGACAAAAAAATTCTTATCTCTAGGGCTGGTTCTTCCTAACATTTATCTTCCTTATTGTTTTGTTTGTTTATTACAATTATTTTAGTTGAGGAGAAAAGAAAAATTTAGGAGTAAAATATATAAATTTCTCTTCAATTTATATTTTGCTGATTATTATTATGCCTCCTGATTAAATGTGCTTGTAAGAACAAAAATTTAAGGCTCTATTATAATTCAATAGCATATCAAACTAACAGTTAACCATTATATTTTTAACGAATATACCAAACCCACCATTTGATCTCTGCTTTGTTTGAATCAGCACTAGTTGACTAGAAGGTATTTTAGTTCTACTGTTTTTAAGCTGCAGTGTTTTCTTTGGAGGGTTCCTTCTATTCCCCTAGTCCCACCTTCCCCACTCCCTTCTCTTGGACTCCCCCTTTTCACCCTCCTATTCTGCAGTTCGAATGGTTATAACCACCTCCCAATGGGAACCCCCACTCTGGCAGCTCCATCCTACACTCCCTATCAAGTTATCTGTCTAATCATCATCTAATCATGTGGCTTCCCTGACCCTAAAACCATCAGAGGCTCCAACTGTTTACCACCAGAAATAGAACGTCACATCTCAGTATT
This sequence comes from Cynocephalus volans, assembly GCF_027409185.1. Classification (NCBI taxonomy): domain Eukaryota; kingdom Metazoa; phylum Chordata; class Mammalia; order Dermoptera; family Cynocephalidae; genus Cynocephalus; species Cynocephalus volans. The sequence continues at coordinate 230,604,415 of NC_084460.1, forward strand.
CACTGCCTTCTGCAGCAGGCTGTCAGCGTTAGCTCTGGTAAACTCTAAGCTCTTGCCACTCGCGCATGGCTCAAGGGCCAGCTGCACTGGCATCAACTAGAAGCTTATTGCAAATGCTGAGTTCTGAACCCACCCTGACCTGCTGGGTCCCAATATGCATGCTAACAAAGTCCCAGGGGACTCACATGCACATTTAGTTTGAGTCGCACTGCTCTGAACTGCTCGTCAAGTACTCTCTACTTTCCAGTGCTTTTCCTCACATTTAAAATTACATGAGTTAGTATTTTCTGTTATCATAATTAAAAAAAAAATCTAAAGTAAATCAATCCCAATGAATTCTCCCCTCCCTTATAAGTTGTCAGTTAGCTTTTAGTGGAAAAACAAATAAAGACAACAATTAACAAGATTTTCTACTCAAAGAAATTCATTGTTCTTAGCAGTCTCTGAATATAATCCATGATTAGGTTACCAGGCCAGGGACCAGGCTAAGTATGAAAGGTGAGGAAGGTTAGAAAAAACTCCAGATTTCTCTCCTGAGACTGAAATTCAACATTTTATAGCTGACCCTAATTTTTTTTAATACGATCATCTCAGACATTTTTTTATCTTTTTGGGTTAAAAGTGAAATATATTAGGATATCATTAAGTTAAATATACAACTAATACTCACTAGAAGAACAGAGTTACTAAGGTTAGGAAACTGAACTAACAATAGTGCATTTCCTCCAAATACCTTTCCTCTTGGCAGAATAAATTTTTACATAGAATGGTATTATAATTTAGGACAAAAGAATACATAGCTAGTATTTCTTGTGACAACATTTCATAGAAAAATGACCTTCTAAATTAGTTACATATACTATGAAATGCATATTTTCAAATCTAATTATTATATACAGTTATGTTTTATTGGTGTTTCCATGAAAAGTACTATTCAACAGAAATTTAACTTACTAGTTCCATTCAAAATAATGAAGTCCACTTTCTTTGAGGGCATCTGGACATCCTGCAGCATCTTATCCAAAGCTGAATTGTCTTCCAGGACTCTTAGTTCTAAATACACGAGACAGCAGTAATTTGTTAACAATGTGAAGAATCTGGATTATGCAATGGAATAATGAGCAAACATGAAATTCGCTGATCCCACTATACATACTTCAGGTATAAGCCTTTGTGGTCAAGTCATTGTTAAGACATTCTAAAACCAAAGAAAATCACATAATGCTAAGTATATGTTGGTTCAATTTACACGCATTCTCCTGAAAGCAAATCAAGGGTAAAAATATGAGAAAATACCTTTATCACTCAAGCTGCTATGTAGAGTATAAAGGGGCAGACCAGGGCCTGTTAACATGAACAGGGAAAAAAATATTTTTTAGATGAATATTTTTAAAAAACAAGATCAAATACATGACTTTTCAAAAGTATCATTTGTTAACCATATAACTTAGATAAAACACATAATAAGAAGTATCATAGTGGATAAGAAGCTAAATAAATGTTAGCTTTCACCAATTTTTTTTTTTTTTTTAAATAATTGCAATTTGAGTGTAAGAAGCATTACTGCAACGGCACAGGGCTCAGTCGAATGAAGGGGCAATGAACCTATTCCCTGCTGGGTGTCTTGGCCGTGTTATCTGTGCGCCCAATTTCCTTATTGGTGAGCTAAAATAAGAGCGCTACCCTTCCCGACTCGAAACCCATGATCGCAAGATGACCACACCGTCCCTCAAGCCCTGTCCTCCTTCAGGACGGGCGGGCTCCCCTGCTGCCCCCACTCCTGCTCGGTCCTGGAGCCAGGCGGCACATCTGCACAGTGCCTGACTTGGATAAGCAATTCCTTTCTGGCATGCAAAAGTGTTTTTTTTCACAAGCCCATATCTTCACTGTTTATCCCAACTGTGGTAGCTGCAGAGTGGAAGGTAATGTATAGAAAAGCTAGTTTGTGAGCTATTTAATTTTGATGCATTTGAATGATCATGTTAATTTTTACACTTGATCAGAGCCACAGTGAAGGTACTATACAGACCTGGGTTTAAATCCCAGCTTACTTCCTGTGAGACCTAGAACATATCTATGCTTCAATTCCCTCACATATAAAGTGGGGACAATCATACGTACTATAGAGAGTTTTCCTAAGGATTAAACAAGATCATAAATATAAAGCTTTTAACAGTGCCTGGCACAGAGCACATGCCCAAGACATGTTGACTAAAAGTAGCCATAGTAAAGAACCATAAGGAAAATCATACGAAGAAAGAAAATATACTGGTGAGGAAAGATTTAAATAACTGGCTTGGAGACCTCTTTTTTCCTATTGTCACTACTTTTCAGAATTTCCAGATTCTTTCTCTCAATTCAAGAAGTAACCTGGTGCAGTGTTTAAAAGGGAGGGCTTGGGAGGCAGAGGCCTGTGTTTGAATCCTGTTATGCCTGTAACTAGCTGTGTGACCTGCATGAGTCACTTTGCCTCTCCCTGCCCAGGATTCTCCATTTATCATAAATAACAGCAAAAGCAACAGAAGATAGAGCAGTGAGCATCATGGGTGACAGGTACCCACATGCATTTTTCTCATTTCAAGGGGCAAGTGCATAAAACAATAATAAAATTCCCACAATATGTGTATACACAAGGATGAAGTGCTTCTGTTCTACACAGGTCTGTTTATACATAAGGAGAGAGAGTGTGTGTGTGTGTATGTGTGTGTGTGTGTGTGTGTGTGTGTGTGTGTTCACTCTAAAGCACACTATGCAAGTCTCTTGGTTAGAACAGAAAGAAAATGTGGTTTGGACTCACCACTTCAGCGTGAGTGCAGAGAGAGGACTTAGGTGATTTCAAGAGTTCCTCAGGTTTAAAAGGAGAGAACTGAGCAGAGAGGAATGCTTCCCAAACTGGACACAGGAAAGGACACCTTAGGCATGGGAGGCTGGGCCAGGAGAGTGGTGAGAACGTTGTCCAGAGAGAGGAGGACACATTGGCTGGTGTGTGCAAAGAGAAGTCGAGCACCCAGGCTCAGGGGAATGGAGGAAGCAGGGGACATGTGAGTCACAGCTGCTCTGCCCTCCCTCCAGGTCAGCCTGAACTTACCCAAACATATCAGTTGATAATACTTTGCCTCTTTACTAAACGACACAGAATAGTACTGACACCTTTCTGGATTCAGCTCACAACTAAGGCACGTCACTTTTGTGTCATTCAGTTGGATTCTGTAAAACCAACAGTGGAAATTAAGTGCTTGATGAAAGGATAAATGAGGAAAAAATAGGATTGTGCCCTATTGTAGTTTCTGAGACATCGAAATGCCAAAGTAATCCTCAAAACTCTTTTTTTAAAATGTGAAATAAATAATGTGAATTAATAAAACCCAAACCTCTCACCATTTGGAAATACTGCAAAACATTTAATAAAGTCATTCACTTTTGTTGACATGCAGATAGATGTATGAAGGAATAAAAGTGCTCATTAGCAATTCCAGTTTAAAATTAGTGAGGACAAGGCAAAAAGAAAAAAAAAAGGGTCCAGACATTGTTCATCAGCTAGAAAGACTCAGGTCAACAACTTGACAGAGTTCTTACTTATAAAGATTTCTTCCTCCTGGCATTCCATTATATTCATTACTAATGTAGTATCTGGAAAGAAAAAAAATGAAATGCATGTTAATTATGTTTTTTCAAAAGTCAGATACACATCCCTGTGCTCAAACGCCAGGCAGAAGTGCAGGTGCCTTCAGGTCTTGCCATTCTCTGTCGTTGCTTCCTGCCCTCTTACCCCCCAGAAGCTACTTTTCTCTATCATCTCTCCATTTTTTCTAAACAGACTAAAATATGTGAAACCAAGGATTTCTTCCTTCATTAAAGTGAAAAGTAAGAACTCAAGTCTTTTGTAAGAAAAATATAACTGAACAACTAGCTTGAAATTGAGACCATGTTTTCTGTATTTTCTGCCTTACAACACAAGCTACCAGATGGCAAGACCCCACCTTCCTGAGAGGGCAGAGACACTTCTAAAGAGCGTCTTCCAAAATTACTTCGGGCAGTGGCAAAATGCCTCCGTGATAAGACCAAAGAATCATAAAAGTGCCTAAAATTCTGATGAAAAATAACACTGCCGTTTCCACCAACTCATATATGATCAATGACAGCCTCTGCAAAGCTTCCATTTATCAAAGGGTAAGGCCGAGGCACGGACAGATAAAATTGCCATTCCAAGCCTTCCAAAAATTCAGTGCCAGCTGAAATTTAACAAAATGCCCCTGAATGCTATTTCAGCATTCCACGATGTCAAGTAAAAGAGGCTGCAGCTCTTGCAGTGTAAAGCAGGTAAGAGCAAGAGGTAGAGCTGCGTGGTGGCATGGTATCAAGTCTGCCGAGCTCGTGCGAAAATCATTAAGGCTTCCGTATGTTAAAAAGAGAAAAGTATTGAACACATTCCAAATAGACTACTCTTTATTTGTAGAAGATTTTTCCCTACTTCTAGGCAAAGAGGGCGTGATAATGACAAGTAGGTTTATATACTATCGATTATTAGAATACTTACAGATAATCGCTGGTAAGTTCTTCTATCCCAATGACTTCCCAAGCTCCTTTTGTAATAAATGTGCAGTTCTGGTGGGTTTTTTTAAAAAAGAGATTTATTAGACGGTATCTCTAATCAATGTTAAGTGGAGGATTAAGTCATTTATATTAGGAATTCAAGTAGCCTTGGGTTTTCTTGTTGGGACCTCCTACCCCATCCCACCTTACCCCGTATGCCATTGAGGAATTTGAATTAGTCTGATTACTTGCACACATTGACCAACTTTACTAAATGATTTCCACTTCAAGTTAGTTTCAAAAAGAGGAGGTCAACCTGAAGTAAATTATGTAAGAATACTCACTTCGCTATCTATTTGGAAATGGCAAATGTGTTTGTAACCCTCTTCATTGCTGATGATCTTGTAGAAGCTGTTACCGTCAGAAGTAAAATGAGGTTCTGAAGGACTAAACTAAAAAATAATAGAGAACAACACCAAAAAATTTAAGGTACCTACTTTAGTTTTAGAAAGTCTTCTCCAACCCCTATGCTCAAAAACTGCTTTATGTACTTGCCAAATGAAACCAGAGTGTCTCACAGAGAAAATTCTCCTTCCATAAAATGTAGACAAAAAGACCAAACATAGGTAATTCTTTGTGAGGAGTAAAGGAAAGAATGCACATAGATGCTTACACTCAGTAAACGGAAGCGGTTACTGTTATTTTGGGGCATCTACTCTCTATGCAGGATAACTGTGACTTCTGGCTTTAAGTGTGAAGAAAACAGCATTAACCTTTCAGTTTCAAGAAATAAATTTCCTCAGGGTCATAAATGTGCTTTCTTGAAATAGACATTATTTTTGACTGTTTCAGGTTGGAGGGCTTTGTAATTTGGGGGAATTTTTCTTTCCTGTTTTTACACATTTATCTTTTTGAAAGTCAGACTTAGGTAATCTTTAACCATTTCTGGACTAATTACCATAAGGAATGTCTGTTGTACATTTTATACAGAAACATTCATACAGTTATTTTTATTATAAGCCTTTTCATTTTGTTAAATATGATCAGCAATTTACAAAAAAATAGTTGTATAGAAATATAGAACAAAATTTCCATTTTTTTACAGTTCAGTAAAAGATAGTACTCAGAACATAATATAGTTCAAGTAGAAGAGTGTCTATCCCAGCCTGAAAGGAATATGTTGCTTTCGATTTCCTAGTTACATTTGAAATCAGGTAGGAGATGGTCTTTTAAAATTGTTGGTTCACTGCACCCTTGATGTTTCTTCTCTCGTCAGCTCCCATTTTGGGAAGGAAGAAAAATGCTTCCCTCTTCTATTTAGTGATTCAAAGTGAATTCATTTATGGAGCGAGCTGAGACGCGCAGTACACTTGGTGTTCTCATTACAGAGCTCTGAAACACATTCCCCTCTCTAGACCTGTGTTCACAGCCTTATCTTTTTAATACATTTCCCTGTTTCCCCTGGATGGAGTTGTGCCTAGTAGAAATGTGTGAAAAGTGGCATCTGTCTGGTTAAATACAGAGAGGAAAAAACATATTTTTTTCAAAGAGTCGTGAGGAAGTGTAGCGTGTCTCTTGCCATGGAGGAAACCACTTTTCATGTTGGCAAACCTCTCTCCTCTGCCCAATCAATGCCTGAAGAAAAAGGACCTGCAAGTACTACCGGAGGAGCTCTGAGCCCACCTGGAAAGGGTCATTGCCTCTGCGACCCAAGAGATGTGAAATCTTTACATTTTGGGGGTCACTTTGTTTCCCTCTTAAAAGGGGCTGAATAGAAGTGGTCATAAAAATTAGGTCAGATTCGTTCTTCATTGTTTGTGTGAGGTGTCACAATGGCTAGGGTTCCTTCATCGACTTGCTTCATTGTACGGTCTTGCAGCAGTGCGGTTGGTAATTCTGTGTAACGTGCATGGAACGCAGTGGGATAGAGATGCGCCAAGAAGTCCCTGAGGGTCACATGCTTTCCTGGCTAAAGCCTGCATCTAGGTGCCTAATAAACTGTGATCCCATGAGTATGATTTCCTCCCCAAAGAGCTGCATGGTGGGTGTTGCATGGTTGCTGCAGAGTCTGCTGATTGTAGTCACATCTCCTTAGGCATTTGTGCAGGCTGGGGACAGAAACCGTGTTTTCTGCCTTTAAAGCACATAACTTCAGATACGAGGTCAATGAGCATATTTGGCATCTTGGCCGCCTTTCAGCAACGGTTGCTTTTTAACTTACTGGAGCTAGAATTTGCCTAGAATATGTGTTTTGTTTTGTGCGCTCTGCTCTTGGTTTCTTTACTTGTCCTCTTACTTTTTCCAACTGAAAATGTTATGTATTCTCTATAAAAAGATATCTCTACAGGGAGCATTTAATTACTTTAGACTAAGTTAGGTCAACTAATATCTCTATTAAGAACAAAAAACATAGAGCCCTAGTTTGGAATATCTACATATTAAACATCTCCAAGTAGCTGACCCATAGCACATAAAACCCCATAACACTTACTCTGCCAACCCAGCCAGTAGCGCTCATTTCGATGTGCTGCCGTGCCTAGGAAGGGAAAAGTACAAGGAAAATGTTTCAAAGAGAAGTAAAATGATGAAATCTACTCTTTAGCCATAATTCGTGGTAATACACACAAAATGCTGCTTATAACAAAGTAACTGAAAACTATCCGCATTCATAGGTTTTCATTTACATTCGTATTTTTCATATAATTACATGAGATCATTTACCTCTCGTGCCCAGAGCTCTGTGGCAGGTCCACACCCAAACACTGTCCCAGAAGCTCCATTGGCGTTTTAAATTCAACATGTACAGAACCAAAGATAATTTCATTCCATTTCCTCTTCCTCCCCCCACCACCTCCGTCCCCAGCCTGCTCTCAAACCCTCCGTCTCCTACTTAGTGACACCGACTCACCCAAGCCAGTCACTCTAGTTCCCCACTCTTCACAGCCACTCTCGCAGCCCCTGTCGCCTGGATCTTTGGTTTCTCTGTCCTTCTCCACCACCACTGCCTTCTCTCATGTCCTCAGCAGGTTCCCCTCCTCCTTCTGGGAGATCCTGCTGCTCTTCTCTCCTTCCAGTCTACTCTCCACCTGGCTCGGCCCCCAGCCACAGGCAGTTCACTCTCACTGTAATGCTCTCCTGTTTAAAACCTTGCAGCCGCTCCCCATTTCTTACAAGTTAAGTCCAGCCTCCTCACAATAGCACCTGGGCCTTAGCCTGTATCTCAAGCCTCTGTTCTCACCACTGTTCTTCTCCCCCAAGCCTAGTCATAGGTGCCCACAGTCCCTGCATGCTTCAGGCTCTGCACACTGGATATCTTTGCACAGCCCTCTGCTTACATAGGCCCTTTGCCTCGTCCGCCCAGCACACGGCCACTTGTCTCAGACCACTCTAGATCTCTCCATGTTATCTGCCTGCCCCTATAGAGCCACTCCTTTTCTTCTGCCCTACGTTCCCTCCACACCTTGCTGAAACCCTTGTATGGCACAGTAGCCTGATATTATAATTCAATTGGCAGGAAGCAAAGAGCTTAGGTTTTGCGGTTTGAATTCTAGCTGTGTCCTGTAACTTGAGTAAGCTCCTTAAACTTACTGAGCCTTAAGTGTTCAATAAATGGCAACTAATATGGGTTATTTTCATAATGGTATTCCCTACTAGAACAGAAACAGTTTGGGGACAGGCATGCTGTCTATTTTTTTTTTAAATGTCCATAGCTTAACACAGAGATTGAAACATAACAGGTGTTCAATGTTTATTTCATAAATAAACGAATAAGTGAATCAGGACACATGGTGCTCAGGCTCTCTGAGTTGAGAATTTACCCTGTGCCTGGCCAGGCTGGGAGCAGGGAAGGGAGGTGTGTGGGCATAGGGCCCATTAGCAGAGGAGGAGGCTTGTAGAGTGTCCGTGGCATGTGCAGCAAACCTCTTCCAGACTCTACCCGTCCTGAGGCTGCTGGCTCCCAGAGGGGCTTAATTTGGATCCAGCAGTCTGTCTGGACCTCAGGGTCTTCTGTCTGAAAATCTCCCAGCACCTCAAGGTTGGACTAACATTTGAGATTGCTTCAGAGTTGCCGCTCTCTCAGATGGACTGTTATCTGTTTAAGTTCTAAAGCTGTTTCCTGCTTAAAAATAGTAATGAATGTGTGGCCTCTTGATATTTGTTTTGTTTCACATCTCAGTCCCATTCCCCATATTTTCTCTATGGAAACACACTTCAATGACCTTGCAGCCCCTGGCCCTCTTTGGTGTTTTGAATATTGATATCAGATTCCATCCTCTGGGTTCCCAGTCACCCTTTCCCGAGTGATGGCACCCGTTACTCAAACAGTATGACTAGTGAGCAAAGGGGAAACAGAGCCACCCCCAGATGTCATGTTATCTAACAGTTAGTCAAGCCTTACCCACTGCCTCAGGGTCAGAGTCAGAAAGAAGAGAAACTCAAACCTCATTTCCTGATCCCCACCCTTCGTTCTCTCTGATTTCATGGAGCCCTCTGAGCACACGTTGCGTTAGAGGCAGAACATCCCCACTCAGTCTTACCTCTAAGCAATTCCATCTTCCAGTGGACTCATCATAGTCACAGATATCCATGACTGAATAGTTTTGAATTCTCCTGAGCCACTGCAAAGAAATCCTTTCTTGTGTGGCCCATGTGACATCACACAAATAGTGATCCCTGGAAGGAAGGAAGGGGAGAGAGAGAGAGAATCTGACTATTCCCAGACCTTGGTACAAAGAGATATTTTACTCAGTGAAAAGAAATCAATCCTAATGGGAAGCAGAGTTTTAGATGGTTAATGAAACCATTTAACACCACAATATTTTACAGTTTCTTAAAGCTTAAAGTGCAATTTAATTTTGAATGGAAAGTAAAATATATCCAACAGGAAAAGCAACAGCAACATCCCACAAAGACTTAACATCTGTGACTCAAATTTATCGAGTTTGGATTTATCGAGTCCTCAGCACGGCCTTCGGTGATGCCAGGGAGACGAGGGTGAAGTTTTCCCATCTCTTTTCTGCTGTCTTGAGAGAACAGTCCCATGGGCCGGGGGACACTGGCTGAGATTCGAGCATTTTCTCATAATCTGACAAGCTTCTTCAGAAAATTCTTCCTATTAGGGTGAGACTACAGCTGACCCTTTTCTCAACTTCATTTTCAAATGGGGAAAAAAAAACTGACTCACACCTCCACTAACTTTGAAAATCAAAGAATTATACTCTAAAAAAAAAATTCTCAAGAGTCAAAACATAAACCTGTGAAGAAATTAAGGAACCCTGTGGTATTTTAACATAAACTTGTATAAATAGAGATATCCTTAGCACTGAACCCTTCCCAACACATACCTTTACAATTTTTTGGAACCACTTTCTGATTTATAGTGAAAAGCCTGGAATTCTCTATTTACTTTTCTCTTAGCCTCGCTAATGTTATTTGCTGTGGATTGTTCATTTTACTTATTTATTTTTTGTTCCCCCCTCTTCCCCCAGTGTGATTCGGGATGACTTCATAAATCATTCCTCTCCAGGGTCTGATCAAAGCCTTGCTCCTTTTTGTCGGGAGAGTTCCAAACCAGTCCTTCATCCTGCCTCTCCCCATCTGGTCCTATGGCCATATCTCCTCCCACCCTGAATGCCCTAATGTACCCTCTTGCTCTTTCCTGCTCAGGCTGTGCCCATCCCCTCCTGTCCTTGCTCTGTTCTCCTCGCCTGACTGCAAGCTCTTTGAGGCAGGGCTCCCATCTGTCTTGCTCACAGGGTACCCCCAGGACTTAGCAGAATGCCTGCACAAAACAGGCACTCACTAAATTTCTGTGGAATGCAGTGCTGAAGAAAGGAAAAAAGACCCTCTCCTGACTTCTGTGGCCTAAATAGCTTTGTCCTTCCTCAAAATTCACAGATCGATTCCTGTCTCCACTGCCATCACAGACACTAAATCATACAAGTATTTATTGAGCACTTCAGGGTGGGTTAAGTGCCGGATGAAGCAAGTCAGACCCCTCACAGCATCATTGTCCCCTTTTTACAGCTGGGGACACAGTGTGTTAATGAGCCCAGTGATATTCGGCCTCCGTGCCGGCCTCCTGCAGGGTGCAGGGACCGAAAGAAGACCGACCCCTTCAACAGCAGGGAAGCACCACATTTCCACAAACAGGAACTGCTTTCCATTCCAGTTCTTTTTCTTGCCTATTAAGAACCTATACATTAGGTAGCCTGGGTGGCCTGTATTCTCATGAACACCCCAGGATGTTTCCCAGCTACTCTCTCTTTGTTCAACCTTATTCTTCAGTCTGGAAAGACCACCATGCTCCAACTTCTTTTAGATCTTAGCTTAAATGTCCCCTTGTCCATGATGTTTTCTTGGAAACCCCCTCCCTCTGCACCTGCATCACCAGTCTCACGGCCTTATCACCAACTACCAGGCTTCAGGGTCTGAGATGAGAACGCTTCCTTGCGTGTCTGGGAGCAAGGGTTCCTCACCTAGCTTCACTCGGCTGCATTTGCCCAGTGCAGAGGAGCTAAAGGAGAAAATGGAAAGGCAAATACATCTTATCCAGGACAGGTACTAATCCTTGCAAAAAGAATGGAAGAATGACAAACAAGACAGAAAATGAAGCTTTTTGAAATTAATATCCTAGACCAGGGGTCAGAAAACTTTTCCAGTGAAGGGCCAGAGAGGAAATATTTTAAGCTCTGTGGTCTATGTCTTCTCTGACACAACTGCTCAACTCTGTCTTCATAGCACAAAAGCCACCAGAGACCATACTGAAACGAACGTGTGGCTATGTTCCAATGAAAAGCTGAGATTTGAATTTCATATAATTTTCACATCACAAGATATTATTCTTCTTTTGATTTTTCTCCCCAACCATCTAAAAATGCCAAACTCGTGCTTGCTTGTGGACCATACAAAAATGGGCCGTGGACTGGATATGGCTTGTGGGCCCTGATGTGCTAACTCCTGTACTATACCAGTGGTTCTTATTTTTTTAAGTTAAAAATGTGACGAAAATTATGTACCTCTCTTTAGGGGGGAAAAAGCCTCTCCACTCACACGCACACAATTTCCAGGGGTTCTGTGGGTATAGATGAAGAATCTGGGTTCCAGAAATATCCTTGTCTTTTTAAAAGTGTTCTGGCAGAAGATGGGCAGCTGATGGGGGAAGAAAACTCTTGACTATGGTTAGTGGGTCAGCGGGCACTAAATAGCTTTGTCTACTAATAGCCGTAAATTATACCTCAGGTTCAGAAATCAGCAACATAAAAGCAACTTTGGAAACATTGAGTAACAGAATCTGGGAAATCAGCCAAGAAACTCACATGTGTGGGCCACCTTCCCTGCCCATTTCTAGATCAAAGGTCAATGAACCTGGATCCTCCCCTACCTCTCACAGCCCAAGGTGCACCCTGTGAATGCTCCGCAAAAGCAGCTCACTAGTGGAGCAGGCAGTAATTTTGCATTTTCTTATAAACAGACCTCATCAATCACAGTCCTGAGCTAAGATCATCCCAGGCTATGGTCAATAAGTCATGAAAAAGATATAAACCAATGGCTTCATTGTACTTTTTACTGAAAGGTTTAAGTCGCCACCTGACAAGAAAGATATAACAAGCAGGATTATCAGCTATGCATTTCACACTTCATGTCGGTTTTATTCTGCAAAAACAGAGAGGCAAATACCGAGTAGACTTTTGCTATGCAATGGTTGGGGTAGGGTGGAAAGGGGAGTGCACCTGCAGGCAGGCCTTCTGGGAGCCTGGACTGCTTATCTCAGGCTAGACATAGTGAGCCTACAAGCTCCTCTAACTTCTGGAACTGGCTTAGTCCAACGGGAATATGGTTAATTTTAATACTAAAGCAATGGAGTAATTTCTGAACATAATAATGAGAGCTCACACCCATGTGGAGTCTACTGTGTGCCAGGAACTGTTCTAAGTGCCTGACATAAAGCTCATGACCACCCTATGAGGTAGGTACCATTGTAGTTCATGTTTTGCAGATTAGGAAATTGAAGTGTGGAGAGGTTAAGGAACTTGCCCAAGATAACCCAACTGGAAAGTGTTGGAGCCAGGATGCAAATCAGGCAGCTGGCTTCAGATTGTCCTGTTTGCGTTGCTTCCCTCTGTAGAACCTCCACACACTCCTTTGGGAATCATTGCTCACTAACTTCATTCACCCTCTTGCTTCTTTTCATCATAAAATCCCTCACTCGATGAAATCTATTTATTCCTCGAGAGTTGTGTGTAAAGTGAATTTTATAGAGAAAACCATATTTAAAAGCATTGAGAAAGACTTGCTTTTGAAAATCATACTACAGGGCATATCATACTACAAGTCCCCTTGTAAAGTGACTGCATGTCCTAGCACAATGCCTTGCAAACAGTAGACATTTAATAGATGTCTATTGGGTGCTATTGCTTCTCTTAATTTGTGTAAATGTTTCTTTTGGTACATTAAGAATACTTAAAATAAGGTATGCATTACTAACTGCAAGTATTAGAGGAAAAATTGCTACTAACAGCAACTGCAGACTCTGGTGTGATTAATTCAGTGAATCACCCGAGGAAACAGGCCCTACTGCCAGTGCTGTCCGCAGGCTCCATGCCGCACCCTGCCAGACAGGGATGCCAGCCCTCCTGGGTGTGCTGACAGATCGCTGAGCAGTAGAATGGGTGGAGCGAGGTGGGGCGGATCTGAGGGGGGTGGCACCCACAGCACGTGAGCCCTCATCTGCTTCCTTGCTTGCAGGTGTCACTAGTTTCCAGTTTCCAGTGTATTAGTCCAGTTTATCTATATCCTGTGGGACAGTTGCAAGCTCTGATGCCCCTGCTTTATACACCAAAGGTCATCAACCATTCAGAGGAGACACAGCACATTTTTATTGTGTCCCTCAGGAGCAGAGGGAACAGGGTGGGCAGGTTATGTGATGGACTTCCAGAGCTATTCAGCAGATGTTGGGTGGGGTCACCTCAATAGAACATGCCCTCTCCAGTCTTACAGCTGCAGAATTTGCAGATGTCCGGGAGGAGGTAGAAAAGAGGGATTGCTATGCAAAGTTGTTTTGCAGGCTATCCTTGGTGCTGGTTGTGTAAACTCCTATTGCATACACACAAAGTCACCAGATAACCCACCTCATCTACCCATCCGTCCACCCACCCATCCGTCCATTCACCTACCCACTTATCTATTAATTTATTCTACAATTATTAGTTGGGCACTCGCTATGCCCCAGGCACCCTGCTAGGCACTGGAGATACTATCGTAGGAGTGGCCCTACCCTATAAAACTTGTCTTCCTTCAGTTAGCAATGTAAGCGCTACTCTAAATAAAACAGGAGATTTATGATTTCACATTGTATGCTGTTTTCTCTCAAATATGTTGAGCTTTCAGACTTCCATGATGGTTATTCAATACAAATTAGCAGTTTAACAAACCTAATCAATTTCAGCACTAAATCAGTGTGGGTGGCAGGGAGGCTCTCCTTGGTTCAGGTGCTAGCCTGGAGTGTTGGAAAAGTGGCCAGTGTGCCCTTTCTACTCATTTCTGAAATGAGTATTTCCACCCATTTCTACTAATTTTTGCCAATTCCTGACAAAACCACACACCAGCCCCATTCTCCAGTAGGATTTCATTTGCTGAAGCTCTGTGGTGAAGGGGCACAGCCTAGCAGGAAAATTAATGAGGGCAGAGGAGGAAAGAGAGGTGCTAACCTTGTCGAGGCCTCCCACTCCAGAGACTAGTGATCACGAGGTGACACAGCCCAGGGGCTGGGCGGTTTATGAAGAGGAAAAACTTGCCTGGATTAACATGGCCCTGCTGGCCCTTTGCATGAGGCCAGAAAAACAGTAGTTTTAGAAAACTGCAACCTTACTAGTTGCTATAGTTTGGATAACGGTTTTTCGCTACCAAAGCTTATGTTGACATCTGATCTCCAATGTGACAGTGATGGGAGGTGGGGCCTAGTGGAAAGTGTTTGGGTTATGGAGGGGGATCCTCATGAATAGATTAATGCTCTCTCTGGGCAGTGAGTGAACTCTTCAGAGAATGGATTAGTTCCAGGTTGTTAAAAAGAGCCTGGTACTTCCCCCCACTCCCTTCGTGATCTTGCACGGCTGGCTGCCTGCCACTTTCCGCCATGAATGGAAGCAGCCTGAGGCCCGCACCAGACGCAGCTGTCCCAGAATCGTGAGCCCAGTAAAGTTCTTTTCTTTATAAATTACCCGGTCTCATGTATTCTGTTAACAGCAACACAAAAACTGACTAAGACACTGGTATTAACAGAGACCAGAGCTATATTTTAAATTCCCTATAGAACACATTCCTGTGGTATCCAAAAACAATTTTTCGGTAACATACATTCCACACAAAATATCCACAGTGAGTTGTGGCAACCCCCTTCATGAGTGCAGCTTAAAGAAGTACAAAGAACAAAGACTTAATGATTAATTCACATAGGGCAAAAAATAAGTTCTTGGGCTTGCTTAAATTTCCTGAGCTCAGTACTTCACAACTATTCTTTGCAAAGTATTTTCTGTGTAAGAGAGACACCGTCTCTTCATCTGTAAAATGGCCGTGAACACGACACCATAGGGAACTTTAGGGGAATGAGTGTGACAGCAAGAGCAGAACACTGAGCACAGCTCCAGACCATAGGAAGTGCTCAGTACATTTTAATTCAATTGCTCGAATATTCTCATCTGGCAGGCACAGGCCTCTGTCCTGTTTCCAGCTTCTACACTATCTTGCTCTGTGACCTTGAAGAAATGAATTTACCTCTCTGGGCCTCAGTTCTCTCATCTGTGTCTTAAAGGAATGTTCTGAGTGTGTTCTGGAATCCCTTCAGTTTCTGTCTAATCTCCTAGGACTCTTGTGGGAAGGAAAGGGGAGAAGGACTGGTGCTGTGGTTTGAATGTCCCCTCCAAAATTCATGTTGAAGCTTAATCTCTAATGTGGCAGTGTTGAGAGGTGAGGCCTTTAAGAGGTGATTGGATCGTGAGGGCTCTGTCCTCATGAATAAATTAATCTATTCATTAATGGGTTAACGGATTAATGGATTAATGGATTATTGTGGGTGTTGACTGGTGACTATATAAGAAGAGGAAGACAGTACATTAGCACACTCAACCCCCTCACCATGGGATGCCCTGTGCCACTTCAGGAATTTATAGAGTCCCCACAAGTAAAATGACTCTCACCATATGCACCCCCTCAACCTTGTACTTTCCAGCTTCAAAGCTGTGAGAAATAAATTCAATATTTTTATAAATCATCCAGTTTCACATGTTCTGTTATAAGCAACAGAAAACAAACCAAGACACAAGGCCTGCCCAACCTGAGTGGGAGTCTTTGTTTGTTTTCTGGCATTGCGCTTCTGTGTGAATCTCACTTGAACAAAGGTTCCTGGGTCCTTAAAAAAGTTTACAAATCATTGATGAGTTCTAACACCCCTTCCAGATGGAATATTTTTCAGAGCAGACACTCATGGCTCATCCTCTTTTGCAGACAGATACTGGTCACAGACCACAAGGTCACACAGGCACTGCTGGTCTGTCCCTGGGTAGCCCTGTGCTCTCCCATGCTCTGTTCCATTTCAGTGCCCTTCCTCCTCACTGTGCCTGCTGGGATCCTACCTGCTCAATCTGCACATCCTCCAGGTGCTGACTTTCATCCCTGGGGTCGTGGAAAACCCATCTCCCCCTCTTCAGAAGACCTCTGTCCTATTGTTTAGCCCTCTGTCCTATCACACTTGGAGTTATTTGTCTGAATGTTTGATATTGTTTACCTGCTGACAAGTGCTAGAAGGAAAGAGGCTCTCCCTGTGGACATCTGGGAGTGTAAACAGTGGTGCTCAATCAATACTGATTGAAGAGCTAGGATCAAACTGCATATTTTAGAACCTGTTGGTAAATCTTTGTACTGTTGGATAAACTCAGGAAAAACTTTTTTTTTTAAATTTACTGATAATTAATTGTCCTCCAGAGTGAATAGGTTAATGTAGATATTTCTCACTAGGCTAATGAATTACTAACTACAGCCCACAGCATGCCTGATGTAGTTAATACAACCCCGGAGAAAATGGATACTTCTGCACTGCTCTCATGATACCTTCAGGAATCTGAGGGCACCAGCTGTATTCATACTGTGGGAGGCACCTAGCAGAGTGTTTTACAGCTTGCTCTTTAGTCAGAAAGACAGGTTTGAATTCAGACTCCTGCTTGGTCATTTTCTTAACCCCTAGGCCTCATTCTCCTGTCTGTAAAATAGGCATATAATAACAGTTGTTGGAAAGAGAGAGTTACTTTAAATAGTGACAACATAAAGCATGTGATAATGCCCTGTGTCTGGCACACACTGAGTGCTCAATGTGTGCTGGCTGTTATTTAAAAACAACAGCAAAACCAACATAAGTGGTGGAAATAAATAAAGAGCTACTCAATAGCCATAAATTGCACCCAGTATGGTGGTTTTCTAACAGGAAAATAAACAAGGGACTGAAGGTGCTTGATGGCAGATTTTGAACCACTGAGGATTATTTAAGCAAGTGAGAGCTTGAGGTACAAGACAAACTTGGGACTCCCTCAATTAAGTTTCCCTGAGTTTCTCTAAGTCTTACAAAGCCCTGTGGAGCTGAGCCTGTCTTCTCCCCTCTCTTCTGCACTCAGCAGGCTCCAGTCACCTTGACCTCTTTGCATTTCCTCTAATGCTCCAGCACATGCCCTCTGCAGGGCCCTCGCACATGCTCTTCCCTGCCCGACACTATGCCCCCAACCATCCATGTGGACAGATTTCTTTCTTTCCTCACATCACTGTGCACAGGTCGTTGCACCAGAGGGACCTTTCCTGACCTCCCCCACTGGCCTCATCACTTTTGCCTGGCTTTGGTTTTCTTCACAACATCATCACCACCTGACGTTTTATATTGTTATTTGTTTATCTGGTTATTGTCTGTCTCCCCATTTGAGTGTAGGCAGCATGTGCATGCCTGTCACTAGAACCGTGTGCAGCCTGAAGACAGGAAGTAGGTGCTCAACAAAGAACTGCTGAATGAGAGAATGAATGGCACCAGCATGGGATAAACTGGGGGCTATGATCGAGTCTGCCATTCATTCATTTCTGAAATTCTCTTCCTGGAAAGTGTGAAACTGTTTACAAACCAAGCATTCAGATGAAGAGTCTTACCCTATCAATATAGAAGCAGGAGCAGTGATTTGTATGGAAGTTGCATTGGTGTTTGGGCTGAGAGTGTCTGTATTTACAACAAAGAACTTTACAGTTGGATTCACAGCTCCTGCCTAGGAAAAAAAAACAATCACAGAATTCACGTTGACAAAAAAATACAACATCATTGCACAAATTTAAACTGTCCCAAACCGTCTGCATTATGGCCATAAAGTTATAACAATTGGACACCTCCAAACAATTTAATATAAATAAAATGAACATAAGAAGAGTCATGAAATGTAACCTTTTGATGTTCAGGCAGAAACAACATAGCCCTGTGTGTGTGTGTGTGTGTGTGTGTGCGCGTGCGTGTGTGCACATGCATATCTTGAAGGTTCAAAGCGCTCCTGTTTAAATAATAAACGTTTATATGTTTATAATTTATGTACTTTTTGAAATCAATGATAAACTTCTTAACATCAATTTTATTGCAGTCATGCGTCACTTAACAACATTGTCGACCAAAACATCGTTACGTGGCACATGACTGTATTTGCAAATATACCCTGACACCGCAAAACAAAAAGTCTGTGATAGCTGTCACTATGAAGAACACCTTAGGTTCTGCCAAAGACACAATTTACCAAGAAAATTAGTTTACCTGAGCTGAGAGCCAATGATGCTAATTAGGAAGCCATCATTTTTACTCCAAATTCAGGTTCGCCATGTTAGAGCTTTATAATCAATATTATGACAGAAACTCGTAAAACCTTTTTAAATATACACATAGATCTGTGATTGACAGATTAGTTAGAAATAATATGATATTTTTAGTGAGAATATTTTATGGGTTTTTTTTTTGCCAGTTTCACTCATCAAAAAATAACATTCTACTGAAAACACATCTCCATATTTAGTCTCTGATCTTTTTTTTTTTTCTTTTAATTTCTGCTGTCTTCCTAAAATGGCAGCTCTTCATAAGCAAATTGAGTGAGTTGGTAAAAATAAAAATCTCTTTCTCAAAAAGCTTACAGCAAAAACACTGTCCTATTAGTTTTCCCTAACAATACCATTCTTATTACCGTATTAATGAAGAAATCTTGGTTCCTTTTAAACTCTCCCTCTTCTCTGACTTACACTGCTAAACAAAGTCCTTCAATTTCAGTAAACATGCATCTCAAAGCGGGAGAACAGCTTTGAAAACCAAGATGTGACACTATTATTCCAAATGTAGAATGTGTGAAATTTTTACATTAGTGCCAAATCTGTAATAGAACCACTAAAACTAGTCATGTCTCCCGTTAATTAGTAATACAATCTGATATATAATAACCAAGCTTTTCAACTTCATCTAAGGCACATTCCAACTTCTACAAATGAGATGAGCTTCTGATTCAATTACAGCCTCTCTTTTCCTCCAGTCAAACATTTTCATTCCCCCTACCTCTTTCAAAATCATTTTCCCCATCTTTTTCTGCTTGTCATTTCTCAAAGTTTTTGGAGACATTACAAAACCTTAAATCACACTCTTTCCTGGGATAATAAAATTGCTTTAAAATTGCCAGATGCTGTTGACTTTAGCAAGAGTAATCACAGCAAGCTGTTGAAGAGAGACTGACAATATTTTCATTAGCAAGAAGGGATTAAATGAAACCATTCTCTTTCCCATCAAATCACGGAACCACTACGCAAATTGGAGCACAGACCTTTGGATATGGGACCTGTACAGTCTTTGGGTACTGCAGTGACTCATCAGAATAGAAGGAGTATTCAATAAGTGGAACTTCTGTGTCGTTAAATTGGGCATATGCTAAAAAAGTACCGTTCGGAGACCACCACAGAGCAGAGTAGGCACTGAAGACTTCCTCTGAAAAAGACATAAATCGTTCTGTTATAAGAAGTAGCTGATAAATTGGCTTTGGCATTCAAAATATTGTTCTCATTAGCTTTAGTAATTACAGTAGAGTTCAACTAATGAACCACTTTGCATTTGCTGGGCTTCCAAAATCAGAGTAATACAAATGAATCAAAATAAAATCTTCTAGGATATATCTGGATTGTAAAAATAAGTAACCCGTTGGACCATTTTAGAATATTTTAGCATGCAATATTTAATATAAGCTCTACATTTTTTTCCTTATCTTATAATCCTCCAAATTTATGCCTCAAAACATACTAAAAGTAAATTTCACACAGGAGGCTCTCTTCTTTCTAATTTTCAAGCAGTCAACATGCCAGCATACTCTTCCCAACTGGGCTCAGTATATACTGAGCCCACAGGGTACTGGTGGGTGGTGTGTGGCTCCAGGCTATCAAACCAATATAGTGCCCAGAGTTTACTACTCCTGGCACAAATAAGGTGTGGGAAGGATGGATTTAGAATGGCAAGGAGCTCTATGAGACCCCTACTGAGAAACATTTCCTTTGCCCAGCCCAGAAACTGAAAACTCCCTTGGATTAATACTCCACTTGTATATATGCTGATGGGTAAGAGGGTCAAAGAGGGAGGCAAATGAAAAAAAAATCTTGCTTTCCAGTATATTGCTGGGCCTATTTTCAATCTCTGGCAAAGGTAGCTCCTCCCTGGTTTATTATGGGTTTTATTCATGGGACATTCAATCTCTGGCTCTTAACATGCCAAAATCTCTTTAACCAAATGGGAATGGAGGAGTTCAGTAGACTCCTAGTTAATCCACTAGTCTTATGTGAGTGTAAATGTAAAAGCACAAGCACAGGAACTAGAATCTTACAGTTAGGAAATCGTGTATTCCAACCACTTTTCTGATGCCTGAGGCCTCTTTACAAGTTGCTTCTCAATGCTTATTTTCAATAATAATAATAATAATAATAGTAGTAGTAGCCGTAAAAATAATTACAATAATAAAATGTATTATAATCATAATTATCATAATGAGCAGTTGACATTTGATGAGGGCTAGCTATATACTAGGCATTGATAAGCAATTGACATCTACTATCTCAGTTAATTCTCACAATAACCCATTGTACAGATGAACAAAGTGAGTCAAGCCTAAAGAGGATGAGCAATTTGCCTAGAGTCACATGGCTAATAACTGGTGACATCAAACATCAACTCAGACCTCTCAGGTCTGAGTTCACGCTTTTCATGTGTATGCTGTACTGCCCCTTTTAACCTCCATTGCAGCGTGTCTAGTAACAGAAAACCTACTGCCTGGTAAAGCAGCCCACTCTCCCTTTGACTGCTTCATACCTATGTCTCTGGTATGTACACATTTATGTAACAATTTATAATTTACAAAACACATTGAATTTAGTTTTCATAAAGATCCCTGGGTGGGTTTATTCATAGCCCATTTTACAGAAAAGCAAACGGAGACTTAGAGGGATTGAATGAATTGCCTGAGACAAGAACTAGAACCCAGGCCTTATGACTCCAAGTCAAGGTTTTCACTAAGAACTTCTTCATATACTGAGCTGATGTCTCATTCCTTGTAGATTTCACCCATAGATTCTAGTTTACAAAACAGTTGCAAGTACATAAAATCAATACAATTAAAGCAAGCTTTTGGTTTTAAAAATTACTTGTTAAGTACAGGGAGCAGGTAGTGTTCTGTGTTTTGAATTAGTGGTTATTTGGAATACAGAACATATTTTTCCATATTGACGATGTAATAATTTCCCTCTAGGGACTAAACTCTTATTTTTAGAGAAAGGACCATACTAGAACCATGAAGCCATTCTTCTGCATGTGAATGACTCAGTCATGAACACGCAAGATGAGATTCTTCCAGCTACCTCGAAAAAGGTGTTAAGTGTTAAGGGGTGTTCTCATCTTAGAGATGCCCAGCTGTTCCTGAGAGACAGTCACAGCTTTGAGAAGAGACTGCTCACTTCATGTGTTGATCCTGGAGGCTGTGCTGTGCTGTCCAACAAGTGTTAAAAAATCTCTAAGTAACTACTATAAGTAAATATCATTATGTTTTAATAAAACACATTTCTCGGCCATGGAAATTTATCTTTCTTTTAATGTAATTTTTGTTGTTTTTATGTTATTAGTTAATTGTACTTGACTTGAAATAGGGAGCCAAAATCACGTCATTAAAAAATCTCTTTTAAAAAAAAACTGCAAAGAAGAAATAATAGGATAAAACAGGGATGAGTCTTTCAAATAAGTATGAGGCAACCTTGTGAACAGTTTGGAACAGTCTCAAAACACATTTTATCTTGGCAACTATAGACATGAAAAATGTTTTTCTAATATTTTCTAAGTTTCTAAAATGTGTTCATAATAGTTTCTAAAATTCTTTATCTTAGGAGAGTATTCCTTTTTAACTTTTTTAATTTTGATTTTTGCTTACTTCTTCCTTTTAAAATAGGAAAAATCATAATTTGTCCAAGTTCAAGTGAACAAGAATCTTCTATGAAACATGCATTTTCATCCCCTCCATTCTCCAACCTCCAGACAATATTTTATCATCTTTTTTTTAATGTTGTGGGACTATTTAGCCTTCCTTAATAATTTCTGGGTTAGGTAGGCCTAGTTAGAGAAACATTCGATGTTAATCTGGAGGCTTTTATACCCCAGTAAAACCAGAAAAGCTACCTTTACAGAAAGGCTCTTTGCAGCTGTGAAACAAAGACAAGAGGAGCCTTGAGGGACAATGAGAGCAGAGCAGCGCCAGCTGCAAAGAAGCTCTCACTCTATGAGATGCCTGTGCTGTGAGCTGGAAAAGAGATTCGATGACATTTTCTTAAATGCAACTTATTTTGAATCGCATTGAATTTCCCCATTTTTAAAGAAACATTTAACTATTTTTAAAAGCTTAAATTTTTCATTTTGAAAAAGCTTTAAAGTGTCTACCTTCATACACCCAGTCAGTTATTCCATTATATATTTTATCTTCTTCCCCAGTCCACGTGATCCTTTGACTTGGTAAATTTGGTTCATTTTTAATATAAATATCATTTTTCCAAACATATGCCTAAGAAGATTTAAAAAGAAAAGTATTGATATCAATAATAACATGCTATAATATGTTTTATCCTGGAGTTTTGAAAACACTTATCTGTGCAAGTATAATGATTACCATAGTTAGTTATTCAATTCAAGCAAGAAGGGTCATTTTACTCCTTCCCTCCCATTCTTGTTACAAGTATACAGACTATAATCCCCAAATAATTCTAAAATACATTTTAGTATGTTAAAAATAAGAAACTCACAGCTACCGCTATTTGGATGTTAAAGTGTGTGAGAAGACCTAGAAGGCTGACCACTTCTGTAGGATCCTACAGCTTGTGCATTTCCTCCTTGGAAGGAGAACAGGAGTGCAGTTACACGTGGGAGAGAGAAGCCCAACTGCAGATAAATATTCATCTTCTCATTCAGATTCTTTCGGACTTCTGACATTCTCCCAGCACTACACAATGTGAAGATATATCTGCAGTGACACAGAAGGTCACAGAACTAGCAGAAAGCAGGTACGACTCAGAAAGCATCTAAGTACAATAGATAACTAGAACTTGAGTTTAATGAGCATTTTCCCAGTGAATAAACAATTCCCTACAGAAACTTTCAGGAATTGTATTTATTCTGTTAGGCTAGTAAAATATTATCTTGGGCAATAACAGTATTTTTTAATATTTTATAGTGAAGTATTGGCTTCCTAAGATTTCTGCTTTGTATCAGGGTTAGTAGCTTCTGCATATGAAAGATTTCAGCCAATATTTTCCAGACAAGAGGGAAGACTCACTAACCAACTTATGACCCTCTGGTGACCATGTGATCCACTGTGTATTGCTTGGAATTTTCTCTTCTGTAATCAGTTGCCTGAAAAAAAAAAAAGAAAAAGAAAAAAAGAAAAGAAAGGAAACATCACCAAAAGAATAACTCACAGTGGGATTTCCTTTAAGAAAAAAAAATTATACTAGAAAAGCCTAATAGATTTTACGGGGAAGTCACTGACCTTTTATTTAAGTCATAAATGTCATATGAAGCTGTGTAGGAATACCTCCATTGCTATAAAAGAAAACAAGAAATCTCAGGCTTCTGTGATTCTTAACAGTTCGGCCACTTGCTATGGGAGCTCCAGATGATAGATACAGTAATGTAAGACTGCATAATGCTCAAACTTTATTACTTCTTATAATTTCCTACCTAGATTCCTAGAATTTTGGAATTCAAAAGCATCCTAGAGACCATCTAGTACAAATTCCTCTGGACTTCATCTAAAACCTAGCTCTGGTATCATCCTCTCCAAAGATACTTCCCAGGACCACAGTGTGCCAAAGTGCCATTTTTTGTGCAAACTTTATTCCTAGCGCTTGCAATAGTATGTTAAGATCACCTGTCTAGGAAAAAGCAAATTTTCACTTTTCATCCATCTTACTGGCATATTTAAAATATTTAAAAGATATTTGACTCTATTGCTGGTGGTAATGTGGAGAAATGTTTACTTTTATTCACTGATGATGATAATGTAAAGTGTTATAGATACTTGAGAGCTACCTGGCAATATATACTAAAATTTAAAAAAATATATATTTATCATCATTGTTTTAATCAACCATCTCAAGAAGCTAGAAATGAAAATCAAACTAAATCCAAAGTAATTAGAAGAAAAGAAAAAATAAAGGTAAGAGCAGTAATCAGGTAGAAAGCACAATAGAGAAACATCAATAAAGCCAAAAATTGGTTCTTTGAAAAGAGTTAGGAAAATCACTAACATAGGAAAAGTGGGGAGAGAAAGTACAAATGATCAATATCAGAAACAGAAAGTAGCCATCACAACAGACTCTACAGACATTAAAAGATTATGAGACTATTAAAAACATCTTTTGCCAATACATTTTAAAAAGTAAAAAAAGAAAAATTCCTTGAAAGACACTTTATCAAAAGTCAGACAAGAAAGTCTTATTAGTCTTAAATCTAACACACACATGGAATCCATAAGTAAAAACCTTTACATTAGGAAAACTCTAGCCCAAATAACTTTACCAGTAAACTCCTTGTCATTTATCCAAGTAAGTTGAAAAGTTATGCCCATACAAAAACCTACACACAAATGTTTACAGCAGCTTTTTTCATAATTGCCAAAACTTGGAAGCAACTAAGATGTCCTTCAATAGGTAAATGGATAAACAATCTGTAGCAGATCCACACAATGGAATATTATTCAGTGATAAAAAGAAATGAGCCATCAAGCCGTGAAAAGACATGGAGGAACTTTAAACACATGTTGCTAAGTAAAATAAGCCAATCTGAAAAGGTTACAGACTGTATAATTCTAACCATATGACTTTTGAGAAAAGGAAAAACTATAGGGACAGCAAAAAGATCAGTGGTTGCCAGAGGCTGGGGGGAAGGAAGGGATGCAGAGGTGGCGCACAGGGGATTTTCAGGGTAACGAAACTAGTCTGGGTGATGCCATAATAGTGGATACATGTCATTATACATTTGCTAACACCCAGAAAGAGTGAACCCTAATGTAAACTATAAACCTGAGTTAATAATAATGTATCAATATTGGCTGATCAGTTGTAACAAATGTACCACACTAATGCAAGACATCAGTAATAGGGAAACTGAAGGAGAGAGGATGAGGGAATATATGTAAACTCTCTGCTTATTTGATGTAAACCTAAATCTTAACTGAAAAATAGTATATTAATTAAAAGAAATTAATTATATCAGATGACTTGGAAGGAGTTCCACATGCTGTAATTGAGTAAGAAATGAATGTAAAATAGGACTCCATTTTCATAGAACAAGCAATAATGAAAAAGAATCCCTATATATTTTCAGAGTTATATGAACAAGAGAAAAATATAAAATATGAAGAGATATCCACTAGACTTCAGGGAGCCAAGCGAAAAAGAGGAAAAAAAAAAATACAGAAGACAAAAAGTATGTATATAATCACATATTCATGTCTATTAAAAATTATGTCTGTATGTGGATGCATAAATGATTACTTGTCTATATGTCTGTCTTCCCTAACTACCATACTCCCAGAGGTAAGAAATTGTGTCTGCTTCTTCTTTTGATACATGGAATCTGGTCTAGTGCAGCCACACAGTAGGTGTTCAAGAAATAAACCAAACAAATAAAATTCGAACTGCACCAGTGAGGATGAGACAGACTCGGGTAGCCAAGCGCACACAGTCATATGACAGCAGGGCTGAGACTCAACCTGGGGTTCCTGACCTGAACTACGTATCACTTCTCACCCTCCTGTGCTCTCATGTCAACAAGTATTTATTAAATTCCCACTTTTTGCAAGTTGTACATTCTTTTCTTGAATCCCGGATTATTTTGACACACCCCCTACTTGTTTCTGGGCAACTTTGAGCATAATACTATGCTAAAGCCAAAAGATATGGCAAAAGCTAAACTATTAAGAAGAGTTGAGATCATTTCAGGATGACAGAACCATCATGTATCGTAAAAGAGAACCCAAGAAGTTTGGTGTGTTTACTTCATCTTTGAAAACAGACTCATCAATCGATTTAGTGTATAAACACTGGCAGGTATCGTCTGGCAGACAGTACTGAATACCACAGGGTCTCTCTGCTTGAGCAGGAATAGACAAGTAAACTACAGTAAAAGCATCCCAACAGGATGTACTGAGAGATATAACAAAAGTGGATGGGGAGAGGCAGGAATCATAAATTCAGCCTTGGGGAGGGAAAGAGGATTATGGAAAAGGCGATTCTTAGGCTGAGTTTAGTGGTAGAGAACTGACACACAGAGAATAGGTAGAAGAGCACTGTAGCAAAGTGAAGTTGAAGTGCAAAGGTAAGAAAGGTCATGTTTAAGAACACAAGATTTAAAGTCTTTTAATCTGGATTCAAGTCTCCACTGTGTAATAGCAGGCAAGTTGATTTCTAAGCTTCAGTGTTCTTTTTAGGAAAATGGGGATAATGGCAGCAACAATCTCAGGTGCATGAGAATGCATGTGAAGTGCTTAGCAAGGTTCTGGAACATTGTCAACATGTGATAGATGATACAACTATTATTATTATCTCTGACGCCTTAGGCAATGAGCAGAGAGACTAGGAGAACATCCCTACCAGAGTGGATGTACTTATTCACTGATTTATTTATTCATTCACTCATTTATTTGTAGCCACAACTTAGAAGTAATACTTGATTATTCTGGATGTACTGTCTCAGTCATGGAGAAGCCATGTAGCAGGATCTAAAGAACACTGAACAGTGGACCTCCAAGGAACTGTAATAACATTAGACTTTTCTTTCTTCTGGATATGTTTCTTGAGAATTGGTTTATCAAGACATTTATGCTGTACAGAAAATTTTACTGGATAGTCTTAGAAGTAAAAAAAAAAATAGAAGATATTGTTCCCTACTTGCAATAACCTTATAATTTAGTGCTTTGCAATAGAACATGTATTCATTTAATAAGTATTTGCTGAGCATCTGCTATATGGCCCTGTCCTAGGCACTGGAGGAGCAGCAGTGACTAAAACACACGGAAGCTGACACTAAATAAGGCAGGTAATAAATAAGCAAATAAATAAATAACAAAAGATTCAAAAATGTTATGGAGAAACTAAAATAGTCTAATGTAATAGAGAGTGGTTGGGGGGTTATGGGTGGAATAGAATGGCAGGGGGCAATATTCAGTAAAGTGATCCAAGAAAGTGATCTTGGATCTGAATTAACAAAATGGAAAAGCCATATGATGATTAGGGGAAGAAGGTTCCAGAAGGAAGCAATAGCAAGTTCTGTGGCCCTTAGATGGGAATGAGGGTGATGCTTGAAAAAGAGAAAGAGCTGTGCACTTAAAGGTTCTCAACTTTGGATCATTTAATCCCCTGGGAGCTCTTAAATAAACCTGTGTCTGGGCACTACCCATAGTTATGATGAGTTACTGCTTTGGGGTAGATGACAGGCATCTGAGTTTTTCTAAATCCTCCCCGAGTGATTCCAAGGTAAAGGTTTGAGTGAGTAGGAATGGCCAAGCATGGTGAGTACAGGAGAAGGTGGTAGGAGATGGGCTGAGATGGGCAGACTGGGGTCCAATCACACAGGCTCCATAGTGCCATAGTTAGTGTTGGTGTTTTATTCTGAGTGTAGTGGGAAGTGATTGAAGCATAGGTGTGGTAGAATCTAACCTAGGTTTTGAAAGAAGCACTATCTTGGATACTACCTGAAACATGGGTTGTAAGCCAAAGGGGACAGAGTGAAAACAGCAAAAGCAGTTAAGTACACAAGCAAACATCAATGTCACAACAAATACAAATCACCAGTGGTGGTTGTCCAACTAAGGACTACCAATGAAATGCATGCATTAGTACATATCAAATGGTACTTGTTGAATCTAGCTAACAGTAAATTGAGCTGGTATTACCTTTCTGTTACCGTAATCTCATGTTAGTTTTTAACATGGACAACTAGTATTCAGAGGTTTTCAACCCTGCTTGCCCATTATAATAATCCACAACATAAAAAAACCAAAACCAAAAAACAACAACAAAAAAATAGGATGCTGGCTTTACCCCTGAACCTTCAATTTATTGATCTGGGGACTGAAACTGGACACTGGGAATTTTTTAAAGTTCCTCAGTGAATTCATTCTATAGATAGCAATAAAAACCACATAATTCAACAAATAATAAGCTATTAATTGGGAATAGATGTGTTAAAGTTGGCATAGGATTCTGATGTGCTTATAGTTGATAGGCTCAGCTTTGAAAGGTAATACCAGCTCAATTTACTATTAGCCAAGTTCAACAAGAGCCATTTGAGGAGTACTAATGTATGCATTTCACTGGTCGTCCTTAGCTGGACAACCACCACTGGTGATTTGTATTTGTTGTGTCACTGGTGTTTAGTATAATCAAAAAGCCTACATGTCCAGGAAAT
Source organism: Cynocephalus volans (assembly GCF_027409185.1). Taxonomy (NCBI): domain Eukaryota; kingdom Metazoa; phylum Chordata; class Mammalia; order Dermoptera; family Cynocephalidae; genus Cynocephalus; species Cynocephalus volans. The sequence continues at coordinate 230,632,976 of NC_084460.1, forward strand.
GGAGCCCAACCCAGTGGATCCAGGGTAAATGCTATGACTGAGAGTCACCATCCTGAGATGGTAAATGGATAGGGACTAGTTCTCTTGGCCTGAACACAGCAGTGTTGGTGTGTACGGTAAGGCCACTCTATATTATTTATCCGAGAAAAAAAGTCATGGTGTAATCCCCAGCTTTGTATTTTGTTTTCAACCAACAAAATGTCTACATAGGTTTTAAATCTTTCCTACATGTCTCCAAACTTCCTATACTTGACAACTGCTGTCAAATCCATGAATAACCAAAAAGCCTCAGTTAAAGTTATCGGTGATTTCCCTGGAAAATAACATAAATAAAATGGAAGAAAGCAATAATGAAGTTTAAGTGATTGTATTTTAACCAAAAAAACTGAGTTCTTTTGACAATCAAAAACTTAGTTAAAATGTTGACATTGATAGTCATTCCAGTGTTGGCCTTTCACTCTATGTTGAAATAATATGTTTGCAACTTATCCAAATCCATTTAAATACAAAATATATTTAATAACAAAAAAAAAAAAAAAGTTATCGGTGATTTGCATCCATCTTAAAGACGAAGAGGATGTATGATAACTGTAACTTTTCCTGAATGTGTGAGAATTCGGTGCTAGGCTGGGTGACTGGGGGAAGATGAGTGCCCCTTGTAGGACCTTTGTGACTGGTATTCAGCGTCCCCTCCTTAGAAGAGTTTGTACATGGCAGGACCTGAAGGTGGGAAAATGGTCTGGGTCATTCTGCAGAGTCTCTTCTGGAAGAAGAATTTAACTCTGAAAAGAGTTAATGCTTATTGAAATAATAATGCTTATTGAAAGTCTTACTAAATGTAAAGGTGAGGCAAAGGAAATAAGGGATTATATCTCCAGATGTACAAGTCAGACATGTAAATTTACTTTTAAATTAGATGATAAATGCCTATTATAAATTTTTATTAATTTACATTATTAGTATCTGTGATATAATAATATTAATTATGCTTTTTAGTATTTGAAAGCACTGAAAATGAATTTCTTTTAAAAAATTTGTTGGACTTGTCTTTTATGAATGAGAATGACTTTTTGATTCTGAACTAATGAGTTTTTAGTGCTTATTATATTACTTAGATGTCAATTTTAAATATCCATACACATGAAATCAGTTATGAAATAACATACTCTAGGATTCTTTAAGTGCCACAGTAAGGAAGTATTTCTTTTACCTTTACATAGTTGTATTCTAGGAGAAGAAACTGTCCATCAGGAGATACTGAATAATCATTTATAGTATGTCCAAACTCCTCCTGTCCATCGAGAAGAAAAAAGAAAAAAGTCAACGATGCAATTTAACTGCTATCATTGGGCACTTACTGCATACAGAGTACTGTTCTAGACATGTGGCTCATGACTTGGGAGCGCCCAGTCTGGGAAGGATGGCACATTCACCCCACAAATGATCGCAGCCAGTTGTGCTTTGATCAGTGTTAGAGAGCCAGGGACGGACAGATCAATGGCTGTAAGGGTGGGGATCAGGAACAGAGAGAGAACTTTCTCAACAAGGGAAACAGCATGAGCAAAAACCCAGGTGTGGGAAAGGGCATGCATGGTTAGAGAAGGTTTAAGGGTTAGGTGTGACCTGAACACAGCACAGTGTGTGTCAGACATGGTGGAAGGGGAGGGGACATCAAATTAGAGAAAGAGCTAGGACCTAAGTCTACGACGTGGAACTACGACCTATCTTTTGTATGTGGAAGTGATAGGATCATGTCTATTTTTTAACAAAAGCACATTGGTGATTCAGGGGCTGAACTGAGAGGGAAGAGGACAGGGCTTGTAACAGCCTGGATTTGGGCAATGCAGTGATATGGTCTACAGAAAGGAGTAGGAAAGTAAGTTAGAGCACTCACTACCATGAGATTAAACAGAACTATCAAGTAGAGATGGAAATCTGTGAGACACTTGACATGCAGAGCAGGCATGGATAGGGTTGGCTCAGGTGACAGGAATCAAGGATGATTCTGAGGTTTCCAGCTTAAAAGAGTTGGAGGAGAATTAAGTGACTATTTACCAAGACTGGAAACTGGGGAAGAGAAATTAGATGTATTTAGTTTGCTAGGACAATGAAGGGGAGATCACTAGTTTAGCTTGGTATATGGAGTTTAAAATGCCTGGAGGCCATCCACGTGCAGGAGCCCGCAAGTTATTGGAAATTGAAGTTTGGATCTTGAGAGGAAGTTAGTGTTTGCCTATAAGAATCAAGGCCAGAAAGGAGAGTGCTGATACTGTGGAAGTGCATGAAATTCCCCTAAGGAGAACATGCAAAAGGAGGAGAGGCCCCCACAGGAAGTCAGAGCCCTGTGGAGCACTTACATTAAAAATTGGGCAGAGGAGGAGGAATCGTCAAAGAAGACTAAAAAGTAGCCAAGGCAGGGAGCGTTTCAAGAAGGAGAGAAAGATCCACTGTGCCATATGCTGCAGAGAGTCCAACAGGATAAGAAATGACAGTACTTATGACTTGAAAGGTAATGAAAAAACTCCCCAGAATTTCATGTGTGAATTAATTATGCGATTAAACATACAAATGTACTGTTCTCCAAGAAAATGGAGCTGTTTCCATATTCAGCATTGAATAGCAAGAGATTATTTTCTTGTTTGTAGAGATATTCATAATCTAAAGAGAAAAAACAGCCAGATCAATATTTCAAGATGCTATTAAACATCTTCATAAGCTAAAAATTATGTAGTAAAATTTAAGATTTAAGTTCACAAACTGCTAAATAAGCACTTCTAAGTTGGAAAACATGAATGATGAATATTACACTAGCATTCTTTCATTTTTCCATCATTACTGTCAAGGTTTCAATTCACATTTAAAATTTTATAGTTCATATCAGAGAAATATTTAGGTTTTTTCCTGTCTTCTCTCCTTTCGCACACTTAAGTAGAAAAAAGTACCCTCCATAGAGTTCTCAAAAAACAAGAATTATATCTTCTCATTGCCATAAGAGTGCCCCACAACCCAACCCTAACTAGAACGAATGTAAGTATAAAAATGTGCCCCCCCTAAAAAAAATTTCCTTACCTGAAACCCACCGCAAGGAGTAGAGCTTCGTTCTAAGAGTATTTTTTAAGTAATCATTTAGAGTATAAGTTCTGCGACTGTCAGCTGCAGCATCATCTGCTGGTTGAAAAAAAGAGCCAAATGTTCAGTAAGATGGAATAACCTAAGTTTTGGATAAAATAAACAAACGGATCTCTACAATATACCCTGCTCCCAAAATGCGGAAATATGTTCACAAAATGCAAGACACATTTCGAGAGATTTCAGACTGGATGGATGAAGTAAAAAAAAAAAAAAAGCACTTAACTATAAAGCCTGTGTGAATGTGTGTGTTTCACTGTGCAGTATTAGTGCTATATTAGCGAGTTTCACTGTGAAGGTCTATGTCAGCAATGTCCAATAAAAATATAATGTGAGTACATTTTTTAGTAGCCATATTTGAAAAAAAAATTAAGCTAAAATTAATTTTCTTGGCATATTTTATTAAGTTCAATATACCCAAAATATTATCATTTCAAAATGTAATCAATATTTAATGATATTAATGAGATCTTCCACACTCTTTTTTTAAATACTAACTCTTTAAAGTCTGGCAAGTAGTTTACACCACCAGCTTATCTCAATTTGAGTGGGCATGTTTCAAGTCAATAGCTACATGTGGCCAGTGACTGCAGCAGTGGACAGCTCAGGCTAGATCTCCCTTTTCTGAGGCCTTGAGGTCCATCTAACCCCTCTTGCTCCTCAGAGACTTTTAGGACATGCTGAACGCCCAGTTCAGGGATCTTGGTTTCTCTCACTGCTTTTCCTTGAACTTGGTAGAATTTGTGTAGGTCTATCTTCTGCTACTGGTGACCCAAATTCAAAGTCTGAGAATCATTTTTATGTCGGCCTCTTGATTCCCACCACCCCTACCTAATTGACCCTGTTCTTCCTGGGAAATCTTTTCTTCTAGGTATTCCTGCCATCGGGTTCTCCCATTCCAATTCCTCCTCTGCACCATCACTGGAATGATTTTTCTAAAATGCCACTTTTATCCTGGCGATCTCTTCCTCAGAAACTTACAGCATTTCCCCATTGCCTATGGGAAGATTCAAACTCCTCAGACTGGCATTCATGGCCCTCTGCAATGACAGGAGACACGCTTCCCAGGCTCATGTCTACTGTCTCCTGGCAAGAGCCGTCTCATCTAGTCACACTGAGCTGCCTGCCGAACCCAGGAGCTTCTAGGCTTTTCTGCCTCTGCTTCTCATCCTAAGCCACTTCTCTGTGATGTCTGCAAGTCCTTCTTCAGCTGTCACCTCTTTCATGAAGACACCAATTCTGCCCCCTCTGGCTTTTGCGCCCACACTATTCATTTGGGTCTTGTCATTCACTGACATGTTGATAACTATCTTTCCATGCCTGTCTCTGTGGTAAACTCAGCTAGGCCATGTAATCTTTGGAGACTGGGCCTTATTTTGTTTGTGCACGAACACACATGATTCTCATTGACTGACATAGGATATCATCCTACTAGCACAATCAAGCCAACATGATTTCTCTTCCGCAATCCCAGAGTCCATCCACTGATGACAACGAGCTTAAAGTCTTTTTCTAAATCCTCTACTTTCTCCACATCTGCACAAACAATCACACAGCCACAATGTGACCTTCCTATAACTGCAGTTATTACTCTGTTGGAGACCGGGCAGCCTGCAGCACCTTCTTTTTAACAGCCTATAGCAAGGTAATTTTTTTATGGGAAATGTTCCTTCAAAAGATGTTCTTAAGATTTTATTTCTTCAGTTCTTCTGTTTCAATAGATAAAATTGCTACATTTTACTTTATTACTTTATTAACTTTGTTTAAACCTAGTTTGTTTAGGTTACAGAAGTTTTAAGAACCTGTTTTTCATTTTCAAATCAGTCCTGCATTTCAATCCTGAAAGTGAGTAGGACATCCATGTTTGTTAGCAGAAATATACCGACTGTGTAAAATCAGTCCTTAGACTTGACAACCTTCAAACAAGAATTAAAGCCTTGCACTACAGAAAATATTATTTGAAACTTGTACTGGGAACAATAACCACAAACTTGGATTTATTCACTAAATCCCTCAATTGTTTGTATCCACTCAATCATACTTTCATACATTACATAGTGATAAAGCAAGTATTATTTGAAAAATACTATTGAGGAGATATACCCTACTATCAAGAGCTATTAGTCTAAAGCAAACATGAAACACATCCTCGAATTAGTATAATTCGAGATATAAATGGTTATAGACATTCATAGTCCTGATATTTACTGTCTGCTTATATAGATGTCTAGATAGAACTACATGTATATACACATACACCCATACATATTCTATTTTTCCATGAACTTTCTGAAGCACCCTCATACATAATAAAACAGACATATCAACACAGAACATCCATCACTGACTCTTGATTTTGTAAGAGAATTAACTGCATATTTGTAATAGCTCATGTACAGTGTTGTCTCATTTAAATGTTATCTTACTTAAAGGTATTTCCCAGTATGGGGGGGTAACACACATCTGGAATGTTAAAACAGTCCAGGCACGATCCCCTTGCCATCGCCTGCGCCCAGCGGGCTGCTCTGCACGTTGATGGTGGCTTCCTCACTGAGCAAGCGTTTACCTCTCCTCTCTCCTCAGAAGACGCTGGCTTCGTCCTGTCCTCAGCTCACAGTTTTTCTAAACCCATCATCTCTACCACGTTTCAGCTCCCTGCTGCTCATGATGGCCCCTGTGAATTGGATCCATCTGCTGATGTGACGTTGATGCCACACTCCTGCCATAATCCAGGACATCTTTGCAAGGCCACGCCTCTCTTGGCTTGTGCTGGGCCCACTCAGCTGCTTTCCAATAACCTTGCAACCCGGTTTCCACATAGCAGCTCCCAGTCCCAGAGCAGCATGGCTAAATTGGAGCAAGTGGAGAACAAATGTTCCTGATTTTTTGCTTCCATTTGATAAGCAGAGCACATTGGAAGACAGTTTTGAAACATCTAGAGGCAAGTGAGTTTTGGGAGAAGGGAGAGCCAAGTTCTGGTTTTGACCTTTAGCAAGTTCAAAGTTCGCTGCCAAGTTTACAACCTATTCTGTCACTCTTATAGGACATGCTCACGTTTCTTCATCCTTGTCTGACAGGGAACTGCTGACAGGGCACTGCTGCAGCAACAGATGAAGGTCTTTGGCTGCTCGTGTGTTTTCGTGGTGTGGCCTGGGACATGTCATTCCTTTAACTTATCAGTTCAAAGCATCGTGCTAGCCAAGTAAAGCAGTTAATCATGTGTTACCCATCAGCTTATACAGCAACTCTTAGATTCAAATCTTTAATTAAAAAAGAAATGTTAGCAACATTTTACTTTAATTCTTTGTCTAAAGCAACTATTAGGTTGAACCATATGAAAATACCATTTTTATTTATTTTTATTTTTTATTGAAATGTATTGATTATACACATTTGTGGGGTAGAGTTATATATCAATACATATATACAATGTGTGATGATCAAATCAGGGTAATTAGCATAGTTATCATTACAAAACTTAATCATTTCTTTGTGATGATTTGATCTCTCTTCTTGCCATTTGATAATATGCAGTAAATTATTGTTAATTATAGATTCCTAGCTTGACTGTACATGAAAATACCACTTTTATCCACCAAAAGGTAGAATAGCAGCATTTAAAGTGGCTCAACCTAATAATAAATTCTTACAAAGGAGTATAGTATCTTAATAAATTCTTGCTGTAGGATCAAAATTATTTCTGAATAAAAGTAATTCCATAATTATAAGATTCAAATAAGAAAGAAGTGTAGTTCCATGGAATATTCTTGCTTTGGCCAAGTATTACTGGATATTTTGAATACTTCTATATGCATTCACAATACATTTTCTTGTCTGTATTAAACTCTGATATATAATCTTTCTACTTCACAAAGATAAGCTGCTTTGGTAAATAAATCGCTAATTAAATATATCTAAAAAAAGTGCCCTTTACAGCTCATAAGCCCATAAAGTTGTCAAAAACAGGCAAAAGAGACATCTAGTTATAGCATTCCTGTGTTCATATGGTAATCGGTTAAAGTTCCATATTGACACTTATATCTATAATGGATATAAAGGAATAAAATGAGTGTTACTTCAGAATTTGTCGTAGCAAAATAGCAGCCTTGACACAGGGACAGAGGAAGAAAACTCAAGAAGGCAGAAGAAGAAATTAATGGAAAGTTCCTCATATCCTGTATCTGTGTTATCCAGCAGCACACGCAGGCTACTACCCACTTCCATCGTTCAAGATACCAATAAAGGGGTTGAGTAGCTGGTGGCTTTGAAATCAGTGAGCCTGGATTTGAGCCGAGGCCTATTTCTTGCCTTGGAGCTTTGGGAAAATTACTGAAACTTTGCTCGGTTTTGAATTATCACATGCCCTCCAAAATTCATGTAGAAACTTAATCCCCATTTTGGTGTTATTAAGAGGTGGGGCCTTTTGGGGAAGTGATTCAGTTACAAGGGCTCTGTCCTCGTGAGTGGATTAGGGCCATGTAAAAGGATTGGAGGTTTAGGTCTTTTTGCTCTTCCCCCTTCTGCCATGGGAAGATGCTGCCTTGAGGAGAAAAAATGGACGGAGCAGGCTCTCATCAGACACTGAACCTGACTTGATCTTGGACTTCCCAGCCCTCAAGTACTGTGAGAAATAGATTTCTGCTCTTTATAAATTATCCAGGCTCAGATATTTCGTTATAGTAGCACAAATGGACAGAAATTGGTACCAGAGAAGTAAGGTGTTATAACAAATACCTGAAAATGTTGGAGGCAGCTTTGAAACTGAGTAATGGCTAACGGCTGGACCCATTTTGAAGTGCATGCTAGAAAAAGCTTAGATTGCTATGAACAGTGCACTAAGGGCAATTCTGGTAAGGACTCAAAAGAAGAGGTGAATATGGAAAGAGCTTCAGTTGTCTTAGAAATTAAGTGGTTGTGATCATAATGCTGATAAAAATATAGAGGGCAAAGGCCATTCTGATGAGGTCTTAAATGGGAATAAGGAACATCTTATTGGACACTGGAGGAAAGGCCATCTGTGTTACAAAGTGACAAAGAGCTTGGTTGAATTGTGTCCATGCCCGAGGGCTTTGAGGAAGGCAGAATTTAAGAGCTATGATCTAGGCTATTTGGTGAAAGAAATTCCTAAGCAAAGTTCAGGGTATTATGTGTATTTTCTGACAGCTTATAGTAAACTGTGAGAAGAAAGAAATAAATTACAGACAGAATTTGCAATCAAAAGGGAAGCAGAACTTTAAGGTTTGGAAAAGTCTCAGTTTGGCCAGGTTGTAAAGGCTAAAAAGGCATGTTTTGAGAGAATACCAAGGGTTTGGCCAAGTGACCATTTGATAAGGAGATTATTAATGAGAGAAGGAATCCATATGCTATTCACCAAGACAATGGAAGAATGACCCTGAAAGGATGTCAGAGATTACTGGCACTTCTCCTCCCATCACAGACCCAGAGTACCTAGGCCCAGAGGATGAAACTATATCAAAAGAAGGGCCTTGGGTGCCCATGGAGCTTCAGCATTCACTGCCCTGTGCTGCCTCATGAGCCACCTCATGTGCTGCCTCAAGTCTCTGCTCCTTGCATTCTGGTGCAGTGTTCCCTGGTTGCCCCACGTGTGGCTCAAGTGGGCCCATGTGTGCCTTGGGCCACTGGTTTGTAAGGCACAGGCCATAAACCTTGGCAGTATCCATGTGGTGCTAACTCTGCAGGTACACAGAGTGCATGAGCTTTGATGGCATGGCTACCTCCACCTAGATTTCAAAGGATGCCTTGGAAAGCCATGGGGCAGGTGGAGAGCTAGCACAAGAGCAGGGTCACTGCAAGGTGCCCTCATAGGGAAATGCTTAGTGGTACCATGGGGGCAGGGCCATCCCTGGAAACCTAGAACTGTAGAGCTACCAGCATGCAACATCAACCTAGGAGAGCCACAGCCAGAAGACTTCAACCCATGGGAGTTGCAGCATGGCAGAGCCCAGCAGAGCCATGGGGATGTAGTGCCCTGGACTCACTTTGGGATCCAGCCCCTTCTCCAGTGCATCTGGAAGGCAGGACGTGGAGTCAAAGGAGATTATCCTCAGGCCTCAAGATTTAACACTATTTGCTTTGCTGGATTTTGGATTCACTTGGGAACTATTACCCCTTTCTTCTCTCCTATTTCTCCCTTTTGGAATGTGAATGTCTACATTATGTCTGTCCCACCATCGTATTTTAGAAGCACATAACTCGTTTGATTTCACAGGTTCACAGATGAAGGAGAATTTGACTCAGGATGAATTATACCTTAAGTTTCATCCATACCTGTTTTAGATGATATTTAGATGAAACGCTGGACTTCAGACTTTTGAGCTGATGCTAGAATGAGTTAAGATTTTTTGGGATATTGAAATGGAATGAGTGTATTTTGCATGTGAGAGGAACATGAATTTGGGAGGCCAGGGGGTAGAATGCTATGGTCTGAATATCCCCCAAAATTCATGTGTTGAAACTTAATCCTTGTTGTGGTGGTATTCAGAGGTGGAGACTTTTGGGAATTGATTGTCACCTCATGAATGGATTAGTGCCTTATAAAAGGGCTGGAGGTAACTATGTTATGCCTTTTGGTTCCTTCACCTTCTTCCATGTGAAGACACAGCAAGAAGGCCCTCACCAGCCACTGAATGCTGGAGCCATGATCTTGGGCTTACCAGCCTCTAGAACTATGAGAAAATAAATTTCTGTTGTTTATAAATTACCCAGTCTGTGGTATTTTGTTATAGCAGCCCTAAGACATTCTTTTAAATCCTCAGTTTTTAAATCTATAAAATGAGAATAATAGTGTTATTTAGCCCATAGGAATTTGTAATAATTAAATGAGATAATATATGTCATACGCTGGGCTCAGGACTTAGAATTTAGGAAGTCCTACAGATATGTTATACTTTGTATTATTGTTTTGTTGCAAGCATGTGCTAGGCAATCAGGATGCAAAGATGAATAAAAAAGATTCTCTCTTCTGGAGCACCTACCAGTGGTGCAGAAATTAAGAATTTAACTACAGTAAAACCATAGCCAATCTAGTCTCACTATGTTCATAATTTCAAATGATCCTAATAAGACAGCATGAGACCATTAGATTGAGAAAACATTGAGGATAAGTACAATATAATCATTTGCTAAAGTGCATGCCTAACGTTATCCGTACCATCCATAGTAAAGTCAGCAGTTTACAGAAAGAAGGCAAGAGTGATGTTTCTCTAGTTACAATATACTAGAGGCATCAGAAAACAATCGCAATCAGCAGATTTACTTTCTCAACAAGAGAAAAATCCTAGGTGCATCAAGTGATATCTGGCAAATGCATTTAGGGCAGGCGAAAACTCAAATACTGACTGATTGAAGAACTTTCCAGAAAGATTTACAAGCATAATTTACAAGGCTACTCTTTGTTACAAACAGTTGCCATCCAGGATACAAGGAAAAGCAATCATTGGAAAACAAGACTGCCACAGAAATTTCCCCTTTCCTAGTATTTGCCAGGCAAAACTTTCAGGAGTGTGGGGCAAATGTTATTACACTACCTGCCTCTGGGGCTACTAAGGAATAAAAAGTTAAAAACACGAGGAAGAATAATACATTCTTATAGAGTTCTTTCAGTATGCTGGGATGTTCTAGGCATCATATACTTTTATTGACTCATTTATTCCTCTTATTCTCATTCCCATTTTACATATAAGGAGACTGAGGCACAGACAGGCACAGCCGGTAACTGAACCAAAGTCCCATGTTTTTACAGCCATTAATTATTTCAAGCCCTACTTTCCTGGGTTAACTTTTACAGATCAAATTTTTACCAATTTTTAAAAAAACTCTGTCCTTTTTATTTTATGTTGATTGTTTCTGCCACTTTTTCTCATTACAAATCGGATAAAATATGATAGTTTACATTTACTTTTTATGAGAAAATTGATATTATTTCCCCTCCCATGTTTCTGACCTGCTCTGTTGCCTCAGATTTGTATCTTAAATGGTGCAAATTCAATTCTTCCCTACTCTTGATCACTCTGGATGCCAACAGAAAGTAAACGCTGGGGCTAAAATGTCCTTGCGATCAAAAAGGCAGCGTCAAAGCACACCGCTTTGCAATAAACCCAGGTGGTTACAAAAGAAAGTGAGAAGAAGGGAAGGGAGAATTACAGCATTGGATTCTTTGGAAATCAGAGTTGTCCTCTTTTGTTGGAAAATTAAATCTTCTCATGTAATAAAAGGAGAGCAAGAACTAAACATATGATATGCCAACATAGGATCTCCATTTCTGTCTTTCAGAATTCCCAATTCGCTTCGGTGTTTACCCTTCCCCTTCCATGTGCTAAGGAAGGAAGTTCCTCTTCAGCCCCAGAAAAGTGAGTCTAGTTTAGTCTAGTCCAATAATGTCTATTCGTGTCCTTTGCCAGTCATTCATTTAGTTATGGGCAAGTGACATAAATCTGGCCAATAAGACCAGAGGGTAAAGTCTGTCTCAGAGCAGGGGACTTCTAGAAATGGTTTTCCTCTCTGCTACAACAGACTATGAATGAGGAGCAGCATCCTCTCCTGCTCCATGAGAGAGCTGTGTGGGCACATGCTGTGCTGGGCAGCCATGCTCAACCGTGAGAGGACAGGCTTGGGAGCACACATCAACAGTCTGAGCATGGCAGAGCTGAGGGATGGAAAGACCTCCTTGAAGATGTTGGTGGCCACTGCATTAACAGGCTCAAGAACTGCCTTACTTCTGCAATTGGCAATTACATAGATGCTAATAATAACATAATAATACAACGCAATAGCTTACACAACCTTTGGTCAGGTATTCTGTTACTTGCAACCAAAACGATTTTATCTGGTACAATCAGTCTACACAATCAGGGGGCTGTAAATTGATGAGAACTGAATATGCAAGTGAACTGCATGACTGGGAGGATTGGAAGGACTATATTCAGGCTCATTAATTATTAACCCTTTATGCTTGGTTGGTTTCCATACAGACTTCCCTGGGCAGCACTTATCATTTGCTTGTTAGTGCTGCCATAGCCCATCGATCATTGACTAGAAGGGCACTTCGCTCTTTTGATTATAGTTAATGTTTATGTTTCCTTTAATTTGTAAATTTTTTGAGAATAAGGGCTATATTTATCCTCTTTATATTCCTAGGGACCAGCAAAGTGCTCAATAACTATTTACCAACTGGAAAATTGCCTTCTGTTAACAAGTCTGTGCTGGGTGAATATGAGGTAGAAGGTCCTCCTGAACCCAGCCTTGGAAAAAGAAAGGCCGATCCAGTAGGATGAGGGAGTTAGGCCAGTGGAACCTCTACAGATTAGCTTTTGTGGGAAGGAAAAAGCCATGGGCGCAATAGCAAATCTCCACTTTAGCTATCCAGGCAGATGCCCTCTCCTTCCCTTCCTCTTTGCAGTCTTGTACATGATGTCTTACCTCCAAAATACATCCCACATATGGTTGTAGGGTTTTTGTTTTGTTTGGTTTGGTTTTCTACTTATTTCTATCTCCAATGCTAACTCCCTTGTCCAAGTTGTCATCATCTCTCACATGAACAAACCACCCTCCACCCCCAACTATTATCCACACAGGAGTAAGAGACATATTTTCAAAGTGTAAATAAGATCAAACCACACACATGCTTAAACCCTCCAATGGGTCAGAATCACACTTGGAATAAGAAACTCATTTCTGTGCCCCTCAGTCCTCTCTATTCCACTTTATTTTTTTCTTAGTGTTTATTACCATATGAAATTACTCATGCGGGCCGACCCCGTGGCACACTTGCGAGAGTGCGGCGCTGGGAGCGCAGCAACGCTCCCGCCGCGGGTTCGGATCCTATATAGGAATGGCCAGTGCACTCACTGGCTATGTACCCGTCACGAAAAAGACAAAAAAAAAAAAAAAGAAATTACTCATGCACTTACCTATAACCTGCCTGCCCCAGGCATTGTTAAGGTCCAGGGAGCAGGTTCCCCGTCTGTACTGCTCCAGGTTATACTCCTCCCTCCCCCCACCAACCTGCAACAACACCTGACATGCAGTAAACATTCAATAAATGTTGTCAAATTGACAAATACTGCCTCTGGCCACAGTAGGACCTTAGCCCTGAAGAGGTTTTAAGTCTTATGTTAAAAGTTTCCTACCTAGAATAAAAGCATAAAGAAATAGAAAAGAAAAATAAGAGTCATCCATGGAACTCGTGGACCTGAATTTGAGCAGGGTGGCCTTTAAACCTGAAGTAAACAAGGAGAGGGCCCACAGAGACGGCATCAGGGATATAGAAACCACCTGGCTCAGTTTGGGGGAACCCAGTGTTAAGTCAGGGAAGGGGTAAGTGATAGTACCTGCTCGAGACTCACCCCTCACGCTCCCTCTTCCTCAGTTACACATCCCAAGCCACCATGGCTCCCAGAATGACAAGAACAAAATCTCTGCTAGCTTTGGTTCTGCCTTCAACAGCCTCTTCTTTTTGGGCCTTAAATACTGAATTATGTGACCTAAGTTCTTGAGTCTACTTGCTTTCTCAGTAAACCAAATAATGAAGAAATATGCACATACATGTGTATAGTTAAAGAATGCAAATGGTTTATATCTAAGTTTTAAAAAGCTTCCTAGGAAGTTATAATTTTGGCATACAATATATAAACGAAAGTACAACACTTGGTAAACGGTAAAACAGCTAACTCATAAGTTCTAATTTTGTGGTTTCAGGTTACTCTCAAATTGAAAGACACACCCTCTCTTGGAGGTTGTAATGGAGCTGCAAAGACTAGAAGTAAAAATATTTACAAGATATTGATTTATACAATGAGAGGATTTGCATCCAGCCATAGAGCAATAATTAAACATTAACTCAGAAAAACTCCCACCAAGGCATTTCTTTAAATCAGCTATTTATGGGCACCAGCAGGTTCAGAGAAGGCTACAAGTCAAAATATTTGGATTCCCAAGATCTGGTACTTAGTTGCAAGCCTCTCAACTTTCTATGCCTCAGTTTCTTCAAGTGCAAAAAGACAAGATATTAATACATCTCTCTCACATGGGTTGTTCTATGAAGATCAAATGAAATAATGTAACTCACATCAGGAACAAGGCAAGTGTAATTTAGTGCAAGTAAGTAAACCTGGACCTACTATTACTACTATGTATTAGTCTGTTTCTGTTGCTTATCACAAAATACCTGGAAGTGGGTAATTCATAAGAAAATGAAATTTATTGCTTACAGTTTCTGAGGCTGGGAAGTCCAAAGCCCAGGGAACACATCTGATGAGGGTCTTGGTGGTGGCAACAGTGACTCAGGGGCCTCACATTGAAAGATGATGGAACAGAAAGAGACCAGCCTCTCATGTGCTCTTCTTTTAAAGCCCTCAGAACCACACCACTGACCACCATTTTTATTCCATTCACTAAAGCATGGTCCTACAATCTAATCACCTCTTCAAGGCCCCACCTTTCAATTACCTTATTAGGATTTCTCACCCTCTTAAGAGTCACAGTGGGGATTTAAGATTCAGTGAGGATGGGGGGTGGGCATCCAATTTATAGCATACTATGTTACTAAGTAAGACCATTCAAAAGCATGGTATGACAGTCCTGGTCTGGAAGTTGTTGCCTGTGTGCAGCTTTATATAGGAATGGAGGCAATAGCAATAAGCTCTTTTCTTCAGAATACTTAGCATACAAGGGTTAGCAGTCATAAAATTATAATATTGCTATGTAAATGAGAAGTTGTAACAATTATGCTAATATGACCAAGTTGATTTTACACTTAATTGCAAGCTAACAGAATAATATGGTGTTTAAGAGTGCCCACTCTAGAATTACATTGCCTGAGTGTGAATCTCGACTCTATGGAACTCTGAGCAATGCTGTTCCTCAACTTCATTGGCAGCCAGCCTCTGAGATGGTTCCCAGTGATCTCCACCTCCTCTTATTTATGCCCTCTGTAGTTCCCTCCCATATGGTATCAGGGTTGGCCTGGGTGACCAATACCGGACAGCAGGAGTGATGGTATGTCTGCCACTTCTGAGGCTGGGTCGTAAAAGGCACTGTGGCTTCATGCTTAGTTCCTCTCTTGCATTCTTCATTCTAAGGGAAGGCGGCTGCCATGTGACCCTAAGAGGTCCACTTGTGCGGAACTGAAGCCTGTAGGTAACTCTGGCCTTGAGCTAAAAGCCACGTGAGTGAGCTTGGAAGGAGATCCTCCAGCCCCAGTCAAGCTTTCAGGTGACATCTTGATTGCAACTTCACTAGATTGCAACTCTGAGCCAGAACCATCCAGCTAAGCCACTCTCAAATTCCTGATCTACAGAAATAATGAGGTAACAAATACTTACTGTTTTACATTTTTGGGTAATTGGTTATGCAGTGATAGACAGCTAAAGCACCCTCTCAAAATTTCTGTAAATCTTCTGTACAAATGGAGAGATAATAGTACCCCTCTCAATGAGTTGTTGTAAGAATTAAATGAGAAATATATCGAAGGCCCTCACCCAGCCCCTGGCACATCGTGAATACACGTCGGCAATTACTTCATCCTTGCATGTCTTCTTCACAAGCAAGGTGCTGCTGCCAGGTGTTTACACTCCCATTTCCCGTAGGCCTCAACACTTGCTCAAGTCATCAAATTTGAACTGCATTGATCCAGCCCCAGTCAATCCCTGTATGTCATCTTTCTCTAACCATCAACGAGATAGACAGTCTTCCCTTTCTCTCTCTCTGGTCCCTTTTTAGAAGACAGACAAAGATTTCTAAGATAGAGATAGTTAAGGTATATGCTATGGCTAGGGACCCAAAAGCCAAAATAGCCGGCCTGAAAAAGGCCAACCCACTGACCTCGTGATCACTCTGCTAAGGTTGATGACTGTTAACTGAGCTAGCGGGAGTCAACTTGAGCTTTTACAGAGCACACTGTTTAGAAAGTGTCCTCCGAAATATACAAAGCTTTCATTCAGACTCATTTCTGTGCTTTTAAACCTGGAATAGATTAGACTTCCTCAGGCAAACTTCATAGATGCTATCTTTTCTCTCTGATTATTCCTGTCTCCTTCACATTTGGGTTTTCTTTTATTACAATGGATGAATGAGCAGTCAAATGTTCTATGCACTGAAAAAAGGTGTTGAGGATATTTACTGCTAAAGCAATGAAAAGAACAAAAAAAGAGATATTCTTCTACCCCATAATAAAACAATAATAAAAGTATTTAACAACCAAATATTTTAAACCTCAGCATATAATATAATGTAAAAAGGGAAATAAAGGAATCACCAATGCTGGGTGAGAAGGTTTTATTATCATTAAGCCATGAAGATTTCTATAATTGCATACAAGTAAAGTGTTTTCATATATTTAATTGCTGATTGTCTGGGAAACTAAATGTTTAAATATGCAACATCTTTCATAAAAGGATAATTTAAAATAAAATATAGTTCTTTATTATATATCCAGAAGGAGGTGACCTTTTAATTTTTCTTGGTAAAATGCATGATCTCCTCAAGGAGTTTTTATTCTGAAAAAATATGAGAATAGTATTAAGCCTCTGCTTCTCTCTTTAAATCTCTCTCCCTGCCCCCTCCTCCTGTTCCTGGGTGTGTCTAGCTCTGCTAAAGTCAGCATTTCATATGGAAACACTTGACCTTCTCTGTTAAACCAACCTCTCAGGAGATGAACTTCGGTTTACTCATTTTTTCTTCCTTCCTTTGGCTGTTTAGTTCTTTGCTTCCCACGTAATCTAGGTCTTCGTTCTGTTTTACTTTTCTATCAAATCTCCCTTCCTTCCTCCTTTCCTTTCCTTTAATTTTCATTCCCTTTCCCTTTATATTTCTCTCCCCCCACCCTCTGCCCCACTCCCTTCCTTTCTTCCTTCCCTGTATTTGTTTAACGTTAAGCCTTGATTGACAATACAGAGGGCATTTCTTGAGTGATGACTTTGGATTCTTTGTAAGAATGCTGTCCTTTGATGTGGCACAGCCCAGAAATGATATTGCTGATTTAGTGGAAATGCTGCGTTCCTGAGAGTTCATCTCTGTCCCTTATGATAAGGCAGGAGGTGAAACATGATGACTTTCCTTTTTTCCTTAAACATACATACATGAAAATTAAGAAATATAAGAGAAATAACTAACTAAATAAAGCCCCCTCATGAAACCTCATCTGCACCCAGTTGCTCAAGAGGCACCTTTAGCCACCCTCCTCCTTTCAGCCTTGTGTCTAACCAATTATTAAAGTCTAGTCGTTTACATTTTTGAGTAGCTCTACAGCCTCCAAGTTCTGATCTGCATTATAAGTGTCCTGGACCATTTCCTTTGCTTCCCCTGCAGTCTTCCTCGATTTCAACCCACATTCCCACTGCCAAGCCCAACAGTTCAGACGTTCTCAGAATTCTTCTGGGAGCTCTGCAGCAGCCACAGGCAATAATCAAACTCCTTTCCCTACTGCCCACCTTCCTCTTTAGCCTTGGATCCTTTTATAATCCCAGAGTAGAGGATATGATCTTGTGTCTCCATGTTGACACCCAGGCAATCACATTTTCTGGAAACCCTTATATCCAGAAAGAAAATGATGTTAAGTATTCAAGATTCCCACACAAAAAAAATCTCTTGTGAAAAGTCTTCCCTGGCTTTCCCAGATGTGTTCCCATGATGGTTTGCTCAAGCCTCTCTATCTTTTTGAACTTAAGAGTAGTAGGTGGAAAGAAGTGTGTCTTTCAGGAAGTTCTCCTCAAGAGAACGTTCTTGAAATTTGTACAAATTTCATTTGAAGGAGAGACTAGGTGCCATTTAGGGGAAATGGCAAAACAGCCCCTTTCCAGTTATATATGCTATCCAGCAAAACAAAAGCCCCATGGAAGGCAGTTCCACAAACCAGGCCCCTGAAGTGTCACTGCCCATTTCAAGTGGCTTATCAAAGTACAGCATTCCTTCCAATTTTCCCTAAGGGAAGTTCTGATTATTAATTTTAACCATCATTCCAGTGATGCTGTGATGCCTCAGTGATGTTTTGGAGACCAAGGGGCTATCCAGGATAATTTGATATATATATTTGTTTGCATATTCCCATTCTACTACACTATAAACTTCTTGAGGTCAGGAACCTCTATATAAAATTTAATCTCTGTATGCACAGCAACCCGGATATTGCCTGGAGTATAATGTAAGCCTTACAAATACATATTAATTGAATGACTGGTCCATCCTTTTCCCTCAAGGCTTTGTGTATGTTGTTGTTTATACAAAATGTTACTTTATGAAAATAGTATATTTTAACAGTTCATGAGAAAGAGTCAAACATACGTGGACTGATATCTGTCATTTAATAGTCTAAATGGTAGTGACCACTGATTTCTTTAAATGTTATTAGCCATAGGTCAACCCATTCAGTTACTTAACCTTTCCCACCTTTGCCCTGGCCGTGAAACTGCAAGGCAAACCTGGTTTTGACATCTCTACAGACTACTTCTGAACTGTCACCTTGAAGTCTGGATGAGACCCCCTGAATATGTAAGCCCTGACTGTACATTTCCTGGTTGGCTAAACCACCTGGACAGAATGCTTCAGCTGGCTGACTAATTTAGAAAGTGCGTAATACTGAAACGAAAGTAAGTGTTTAAAAAAAAAAAGTAGGGCCAGAGAACACACAGACTAGTTCTTTTCACTTGCTTGCATCCACCAGTGTGAAAGAGTGAAGGATACGCCACCCCCAAATATGCTGAATTAATTATTTTGAGCTGAAAACATTGAAAAAATTGTAGTTTCAGAAGGGCTAACTGATCTCTTCCTGTATGCAGCAAGCCATAAAGATTTCTCTGGGAGGGGTGTCCTCCTTGTACAAAAGCCAGAAAATATCCCTTATCACCCGACCAGGAACTGGTGCTGTGATAGATCTGAATAAATAAAGTTCTGCAAGTAACCCTTATCTTTCTCTAGCTTTACATCCACATATATCTCCTAGTGACTCTTTTAGAATTTACTGCCCCTAGCCAGAGCCCCTTCGGCCTGTCATTTCTTCATAAATTTATCATTCTTGGTGTAAAATGTATAAAAGCATTTGCTTTGGCCAATTCAGATTTCAAGCTCTTGTGAAGATATCCATGTACATGAAAAACTAATAAAACTTGTATGCTTTTCTTTTGTTAATCTCCCTTGTGTCAATTTGGTTCCTAGATCCAGCCAAAGAGCCCACAGAAGAGCTAAGGGGGGATTGGGGACTGGGGGTGATCTCTCCCTCCCCTGCAAAATTTAGCTTCTGGTGTGGGTGTGACTACCGTTCTGGAGCTGCTGCAGCTGAGATCCTGAACCTCTGATAAGAAGCCAGAAAAGTTAAGATAGATTTCTCACTGTCAGTGTCACGGGTCTCTGCTGTGGGGACTTGTTGAGGTGAGGGTGGGAAGACTCTCTTCGTCTCTTTCCCTCTCTAATTTGGATTGTCAGGAGAAACATTTTATGAATGAGTTATCTGGGTAAAAAGTGACTTTTGGTGTTCTTGTAAGTACTCTAAATTTCTACGTGATCCTTTGCCTCTCAGAGATGGCTATTGTCTGCCTTTGTCTGTCTTTTTGTGCTGTTTGCTATAAAGAGAGGAATCATAGGATAAGTTCCTTTCTTGTCTTGTTTTCTGTCCTAAGAGCTTGGCTTTGTGACCAAAGAGGACACCCTCTCTGGTCTCTGCCCTCTGAGGGCACAGAGTGCCAGCTTTGTGTCAGTCAGCCAGTCTGAAAAGATTGGGAACTCTAGACAGGTACGAGCTCTCTTTGTCTGAGTGTGCCAACCTCTCATGGAGTTGTCGTAAGAGGTCCAGTCCATAAGGTATCTGTTGCCTCAACCTTGTTTTTTAATGCTGGGAAGCCCCCATCCCAGTATTACCTGTGTGGAGCTTGAAGTAATTGACTTTTGCTTAGCTTTCCTTTTGATTTTCATCCTGATTCATTCACACTTTCTCTTTGCATTTACATTTAGAGGGAGACAATTAGCATGAACTCACGTTCCTCAGGAATATTGTGAGTCCCCTTTAATTCTCTCAAATCCTTAAAGTGAACTTGGATTCTGTAGCCTTTACCCAAAGATTCACCTTTGCGCAGCATGTGGATGACATTTTGCTTTGTAACCAAACTAAACAGGGTGACTTTACTGACTCCTTCACTCTTTTAAAGGCACTAGCTGAAGGAGGCACTACTACCTACTTAGGATATGAAATATCTCAGGACACTCAAAAGCTCACCCCCAAAAGCCTTGAGTCAATTTTCTATCCCTGTCCCCCAAACTAAAAGCAGCTATGTAAATTTCTAGAGGTAGCTGGCTATTGCCAGCAATAGATTCCGATTTTGTTGCTCTTAGTAAAGTACCACATGCCTTCCTCCCAGATACCACTCCAGAGGCATTAACTTCCTCTGAAGGCTTAAAATTAGCATTGTCCATATCCTCTGCTCTTTGGCTTACCTAATTTTCATAAACTGTTTCTCCTATATTCTCATCAAAATAATGAAATTGCTGCAAGTGTTCTAGAGCAACGCTTTGCCTCTCAGATCCATCCTGTAGCATATTTTTTCATTTCAGTTGGACCCTGTGGCAGCAGGAATGCCCCTTGCCTGCATGCAGTAATAGCAGTTGCCACCTTAATTGACCAAGCTAGTGCTCTTATATTAGGCCCCCGATTCTCCTCCCTGTTCCCCATGCTGCATCTGCTCTCTTACAAGTTCATAAGATGCAGCACCTCTCCACATGCAGATTGCTGACGAGTAAGCCCTATGAACCAATCCCTCCATCATCTTCTGTCATTGTAACACTTTAAATCCTGCCCTCGTTTCATTCCACATGATTGCCTAGCAGCTATGGAAATGGTTTCAAAGCCACAAGAGGATTTTTCAGCCACTCGTTTAGACAACCCATCTTATACTTTGTGATGGCTCTTGTAAATGAAATTTCAAGGGAAACGTAATAACTGGCTATGCCATAGTTTCCCCACATGAAACACTCGAGGCTACTCTTTACTCACTATAATGTCAGCCCAAGCTGCCAACTTTATAGCCTTTACTAGAGCTTGCACACTGGCAAAAGGAAAAACTGCCACTATTTACACTGGGTCCAGATATACTTTTGGAGTCTGCCATGCTGTCAGCACAATCTGGAAATCCCATGGATTCTAAACCTCTGCTGGTACTCCTAGTGCTAATAGACATAAAATTGGTGCCTTATTGCAACCTACTCACCTCCCTGCTAAAATTAATACTGTTCGTTGTGCAGTCCACACTAAAGAGACTGGTGATACTATACCTCCAGGGGAAGACAGGGCGGACAATGCTGCTAAGTATGCAGCCAAGAAGGGACCCCATTATCTTTTTTTCACCCAATTTATACACTTGCCTTTATCCCTAAATGATACTGTCGATCATCAGGCAAATGCCCCCAAATCTGAAAAAGATAAATGGAGACAAAAGGGTGCCAAGTAATTATCAGATGGAATATATATTGAGCTGAACGGGCTTCCTGTGGCTCCTTTTCTTTTAGCCTTTTGGCTTACACTTATCTCCCATCAGATGGGACATTTGTGCAGACAGGCTATCATTTAGGAATTAAAAGACAATGAGTTTTGCACTGGGATCTACAAAATTTCTGACCAAAATATTTCCCAGTGCACTACTTGTAAATTTCATTAAATTTCTGGAAGAAACCAACATTCCTCAGAAAGTCCTCCAAGGCCCACACTACCCTTTGCAGCACTCCAAGTAAATTTTATAGGTTTACCTCCAGGTTTAGGCTATTCTCCCTATTTGCTTAGTGTCTGTATGTTTAGTGGATGGACTGAATGCTATCTGACTAGACATGCTGACGCCACAACAGTGGTGAAGAAATTAATAACTAAGCTTACTCCTCATTTTGAAATCCTTTTATAGATTGAGTCAGACCAAGGAACTCATTTTATAGCAGAGATAAACCACTTGCTTGCAAAATCTCTAGGGGTACTTATTAAAATTTCATACCCTGTACCATCTCCAATCCTCAGGGCAAGTAGAATGTAGAAATCTAGACATAAAAAGGACTTTAAACTGTGCTTAGTCCTTCCTGCTTTATGCCTTATCTAAGGCTATTGTAAATTTCTGAAGCACGGCCAAGATAAATTACATTCCTTATTTGTCGTTGTAAATTACCTTCATTGCGTGTACATTTTTACTGTATTTGAGACATTTTGTGTGTGTGTGAATAGTTAATTTTGCAGGATGTGCCATATCATTGAACGGAACTAAAGTCTGTGAATGTGGATATACCTGCTGGACCCTTCCATCTTACAGGTAAAGAAATCTGGAACTATGATTTTAAACCATGTAACATGATTATAATTTTCTTAGCATTTTCTTTGTAAAGAATTAAAATTATAAGCCAGTTAGTGTATAATAAAATGTAATGAAATTCTGGAAAAAGAAAAAAAGACTTTAGGAAAAATCTGTCAAAAAACTGGACTTAAATGGCCAGAAGCACTACCTCTGACCCTATAAAAATTTGTAGTACTCCAAATAGAAGAAATGGATTAACCCCTTTTGAAACACTGTTCAGCAGCCGTATGCCTACTGGCATCTCTAAAACTTCCATTCCTGTGTTGAATGAACACTATGGGGATTTATTTAAGTGAACAATTTGATGCTATGACTAGCTATATACACGCACTAACTGATATACTTGGAGTATGTTATCAACTGTGAAAAAGGCCATGGCCTCCACAAACTGACAAGCCTTGCTATCCTTTTCAAAGAGGAGATCATGTGTACATCAAGGAGTTTTTTAGAAGAAAGCACATAAATCACCTCATTAGGAAGGCCCTTATGAAGTACTGCTGACTACCTACACTGCCATTAAAATTTTAAAAAAATATCATCCTGGCTTCACACAAGTCATACGTAGCAAGATCCTGATCAGTACTCCCAGGACAATTGGAAAAGCATATAAGATGACCTTAAAATAAGGATTTATAGGGCCAATTTCCAGGTCCCAGAAGCAGACAATATTTCCTTGAAGTAGACAGATTTTCCTAAGACCATAGACCAAGATTTTTCACTTCCACCCATTTTCTCCCCCTTTTGGGTCTCCCTATTACCCCTCATAACAAAACAAAACAATAAAAATAAAAAACCCTCTTTTTCTTTGAGACAGCTTTTCCCTGCTCGTTGATTGCCTATTAAAAAGCCAACTGGGGACCATCTCCATCTATCTTATTCTGTCTCCGATCATCCACTGTGAATCTTTTTTCAAACTGTGTCTTGCTTTTGTTAACCCTTACTATTTTTCCAACAGGTCAATCATAGACCCAACACCCCTTTGTATCAGTCTTCCAAACCCTGTATGCATTAACTAATCAATCTGATTGTTGGCTATGTCAACGTCTAGATTATGTAAAAGAACCTGAACTTAGTTTTGTTCTGGCAGATCAAGTCCAGAGAATGGATATATGCCAAGGTATGGCATCCCCAACCAAGGAAACAACGTCACACTATTTCTCCTTTTGGTGAACCTATTATGCACAGAGAAATCTCTGTGAGAGTTCAAGGACTGTCCTTTGCTCTGCCAAGTTCATTAGAAAGGAATTTTCCCCTCTGCATTGAAAACAAAGATGATACTAGTCTTGTCTTAGGCAACATACCGATGAGTTATTGCAATCGAACTCTGAAGTTTGATTTCACTCCTGGGATCCTTAAGTCTCTCACAAGGTCATAAATAGTTCTTACACTTAACTCTTATGGTACAAACACTTGTCAAATCACCAGATGTGACAAAGAGCTCACAAACCAGCCCTGTGTAACTTAGGGCAGCTTACTTGCTCCCTTCGTTAGACTTGTAGACACCACAGACTGCATATGGATAGACCAAAATTCTGGATTAACTTAGCCACGTGACGAAATTGAGCCTTATGTCTGCCAAAACTGAACTAAAGGCCTGCTATATTAGATACTTTACAACCTGTTCTGCTCCTATGGACTGACAGGGGCACATGAAGGATGCAGATGGCAGATGCCAATATGACAGAAGACAAGGCACAACAAACCCCAATCTGAAGGGTCACACATTCCACTGTGACCTTATTCGTGAGCAACACTGGTATTTTTATCTTCTGCTGTGACGAGGTATATACAGAATTCCCACCTAGATGATCAGAGTGATATGGATTCATGTACTTAACACCTTCTGTCACCAGGTACTCCACTTGAAATGCTAGCCAAGTTACAAAAGAGCTCCTTTGTTCATAAAGTAGTACCACACAAACGTACTTGGCGTATTCTTGTATATCACAGTTCAAAGTTCTTTTCAATATTGAGAATTTATTTTCCAAGCACTGGAGTTTATAAAATTGAAAAGGCAAGAGTTCAACATTACTATGCAAACATTCAAAACACTCCAATCAGAAATAGATAGTTTAGCCTCTTTTGTACATTAGAATTGCCATGTCCTGGAGGCACCAACTGCCCAAAAGGGAGGAGCCTGTGTGGTCATTGGAAAAGAATGCTACTTCTATGTGAATCCCTCATGACAGACTGAGTCTAATCTGCACCTTTTAAAAGACAAAATAAACATTCTTCATCAAATAAATGAGGATAAACCATTTTATTGGATGAACTTACTCCTAGAGATGGGAGACTGGCTTAATGGAATGTGGAGGAACCCTGCTTAGAAATGTTCTTTTCTGTTTATTCATCCTCTGAAGGGTGCTCTCTTTGTACCAGGGCATGAAACTAGCCCTTATCACCAGACTGGGAATTGGGGCTGCAATGGATCTGAATAAATAAACTTTCCAAGGTAATTCTTATCTTCCACTAGCTTTACACCCACATATATCTCTTAGCAGCTCCCTTAGAATTTGCTGCCCTGGGCCGACCCCGTGGCTCACTCGGGAGAGTGCGGTGCTGGGAGCGTAGTAGCGCTCCCGCCCCGGGTTCGGATCCTACTTAGGGATGGCCAGTTTGCTCACTGGCTGAGCGCGGTCACAAAAAACAAAAAAATAAAAAATAGAAAAAAGAATTTGCTGCCCTTAGCCAGAGCCCCTTTGGCCTGTCATTTCTTCACAAATTTATCACTCTTGGCCTAAAATGTATAAAAGCATTTATTTTGGCCAGTTCGAATTTCAAGCCGTTGTGAATATCCCCATGTACATGAAAAACTAATAAAACTTGTATGCTTTTCTCCTGTCAATCTGCCTTGTGTCAATTTGGTTCCTAGATCCAGCCAAAGAGCTAAGGGGGGGGTTGTAGGTGATCTCTCCCTCACCTACAAGTGTGTATTCCATTATCTGAGTATTTTATATGAAATGCTGGGGCTAGACTGAAATATTCAGGCAAACTAAAAAGACATAAAGGTGGCTTTAAATGAAAGAATCCACCAAAACATCACTGATTCCAGCTGCCTCTGAGCAGTAGCATGCATGCCAGCTGTATGGCAGCTCTGCAGCACTCCTAAATTGGTCAGATGGTTACTTCCTTGCATCTGGACCCTCCAATTGATGAATGCCCAACGTCCCTGAAGGAAAATTTGGGGGCTTTTTTCCCCATCTTCCCCCTCCCTTTATGACATCCTTACAGCTGTGTTTGGGATATTTAAACACCAACTTTTTTTCCTTTGAAGATCACAAACTTTAAAAAAAAAAACCTATATTTAGATTTAAAATATCTCAAATTTAATGCAAATTTAACAAAAATAAATCTTAAGGCTTCCCCCTAATTTCAGGAAGTATGCATTTGTTATACATAACAAAAGGTGGCGGCTTCAAGGCTTGCAGCCCTAACACTGGAGGCCCCTGGAAGTTAATTTAGCACCCCCCAAAGCCGCAGCGACGTCAGGGGAGCCTTCTCTGCTACACCCCGGTGCACTGGTCCAAGCCCCCAGCAAAATCCCTGTTCCCCTCAGTGTGATGAGACGGAGCCTGACCCTGATCGCCAACTGTCTCTTTTTCAGATGTTTCAAACTTACTTCCTTTGTTCAGCAGAACCACAGGCACGGTGACGACGACGACAAGCACAGCAGCACCCAGCAGTCCCAGGAGAACCTTCCATGGTGTCTGCAAGCCGGTCAGATCATGTCCAATTAGAGGGAAGCATTTGGCCCCAGTTTGGGTAGGAGGGTCAGGGCCTGGGCTGCTCCAGAGGCAGCGGGACTCACAGACAGGCAAGCGTTAAAAGCGTTACAGTGGGCTGGAGGGTTTCAAGTGCACCAGTCGGAGTTCGCTAAGGAGTGCACCCTTGAACTTGTGGGCTCTGGGCTCATTAGCGTTGGTTTCTCTACTCCCGCCCGTCTGAAGCCAGCGAGGGTTCGAGCGTGCGTTTTGGGGGTGGCTCTCCGGGACCTCCAAAGCTCGGTGCGTGGGTCCTAGCAGGAACCGCACGGGTCCCAGAGCGAGGTGAAGGAGCTGGCCTTGGGGCTTCGCCTGACGGGAGTCCCTCGTCCCGTTCCGCGAGCTTTTGGGTGATCTGGGGAGAGTCTGGTAAAGAGGCGCCTACAACTCGATCTTGGGGCTGGAGAAGTGAGGGGCGCGCTACTCACTCACCTTCATCGTCGGCGTCTCCTCCTAACTGAGCTCCCGGAGCCAGAGCGCAGGCAGAAGTCACCGCGAGCCGCCGACACGGCTTCCTGCTCCGCTGCTCTGGCCGCGGTCCCTCGGCGCTCGCACGTTTCGGCCCTGAGTTAAACATTAGTGAGTGCCCGGCCCACTCTCTATAAAGGCGCCGCGTGAGAAGGCGCGCCGGGCACCGTGTCCCCGGCACTGGCATCCCGGCCGGGGGTGCCCGCCAGCCCCCTCCCCTGGGCAGTGCGGGGCGCTGGGCCGCAGCTGGGGCGAGCAGGGTACCGGGGTGGTTGTGGGGGACCCCGGGGATATGGGGGGGAGGGATCGCCCTGGGGACGACTATGGGGTGGGGGTGAGCGGGCACCCAGAATTGGACGCGCCGACAGTGGTCCATTTTAGCTGAAAGGGACATTGGCTCTGACCTCCTACAACCTCGCATGGGCAGGAGAGAGAAATAAGGCCCCGAGAGGGCATGGGGCTTGGCAAACTCACACAGCTCACTGCTTCCACCTGGAACTACAACCCAGGTCTCTGTCTCTTGACAGAGAAAGGTATGTTGGAGGGAGGTGGGGTATCTAGAGGCAAGTGGAGAGAAAAGGTGATTGTTCACTTTTGAAGGCACTTACAGGCTGAGTAGCTGGATTCACCCTCCCCTGGGAATTTCTGGCTTATCTTGCAGGCTTACCTTATCAAGATGCCCAAAATAACAACACTTAAGCTTATGTGAAACTTACTTTTTCCCAGGAGCTGCTCTAAACATTTACTATGTTTGTTTTACAGGGAGGAAGTTTGTGCTCAGAGAGGTTGAGTAACTTGGCCTAGTCACTCAGCTTGGAAGTTCAGTAACCTGAATTAAGAATTCATGTTCTTAACCATTACTATGCATGGCCTCTCATCTTTCAGTCTTCTGAAGAGGTTTTAAGGAAGAGAAAAAGGTCCCAGGTAGCTTCTCCCTGCCCCAGCTCTCCATTATGCCCTGTGGGACTGTTCATTCATTCATTTATTCACCCCTCATCCTCTAATTTATTCCACTCACCCTTAAATATTTGAGTAGTTACAATTTGTCAGTCTCTCTTCTAGGTGCTGGAGACAAAGTGACACAGGACAAATGAGGTCTGTGCCCTTGGCACGCTGAGTATAAAATACACAGATAAGCCTTTGCGTTTAAGGCCCTCTATGACTACTTCCTCTAAAGGATAAGAACTCCTAGCCCCTATTGGGCCTCTTCAACTTGTTCACTGCAGCCAAAAAGCAAACCCTCATTGTCAGTAGTTACAGGTAAAAGAATAAAAAATGCAAAGTCCTATGGGATATTACAAATAAGTTCCAGTTTCTGTCTCTTATTTTTCATCCAAACTTTGCTTCTGAACTCAAGCATCTTCTCCTCTTTTTCTACTAGTTGCTTATGATACATAAATATATTCACTCACTCCCAACTCTGAAGGTTCAAACTGAACTCTTTATCTTCTCCATCAGCTTCACCCTACCCTTCTCTGGCAATCTCTGTCTTTATGAGAAGTGTCCTGATTCACCATTCACAAAAACTAAAAACTTCCATCATCACAGATTTTCTCCTTCCCTTGGCCACCAACTCCTTTCAACTCTGCCTTTACAAGTCTCTCTCAAATCCAGTTACTGGAGCCTGTGAGTGGGCAGTGTAAAGAGTGGCTAAATAAAGACTACAGGGAATGGTGCCATACTGGGGCTTCAGTGGTGTCCTTTGCTCTGGGAAGTTTGGGCACTCAGCTATGGTGGCTGCCACATCAGCCTTGGTGAAGGAAGTCCACACAGTTGACCCTGTGCTAAGCTCCATGCTTGCACCACGGCAATGCACATTCAGCAAGGCCCGAGGAAGCTGGGGGGAGGTGGGCTGACATCCACAGGACACATATCTACATGCTCTGTGCCCATTTCAAGAGACTCTTTCACATGCGTCCCCCACCTTCACCTCTTAGTCATGAGTATTTCTATCTTGTTTTTTCCAAGTTCTTGAGAAACCAGCTGGCCAACATATTAGCCACCACTTATGAGTCAGTGGAGATCTTATATCAGGCCATCTCTCTTTCCATGCAAAATAAACAAGCAGATGTACTGCTCAAAGCTCTGTCCCTTAGTAAGATTCCCCTTTCTACTGTGTTTCAGGTCATCCCTGAGAGGGGTTTTGATGCAGCAGCCATATACTTATTACTAGTGCCAGCTCACTTTGCATAAGGCTGGTTATAGGGAATTCTCCATGAAGTTATAGGTGTGTGTTGAGTGAGAGACATTGAAGCAGTGGGAGAAGGTGCCATTGGGTCCAAGTTCTCTGCACTTGTGGTTTTCTTGTGCCTTGTGGACCTGCTGGGCTCACCTCCTATATTGTCTAGATACCATTTTTGCTTATTAACAGAAAGCTCCTGCATGTGCTAACTTTATCAGTTGGTGGATCAGGTTGACACCCAGTTCATCATGGGTAGCTAGGTGGTGTGGTTACTTGGTGTTATGGATTGAATTATGTCTCGCCCAAAAGACATTGGACTCCTAACCCTCAGGACTTCAGAATGTCACCTCATTTGGAGATAGGGTCTTTACAGAGGTAATCAAGTTAAAATGAACTCATTGGGGTTGGCCCAAATCCAGTATAACTTGTTTCCTTATGAAAAGGGGAAATTTGGACATAGAGACACACATGAAGGGTAGATGATGTGAAGAGATGTGGGGAGAAGATGGCCATCTGCAAGCCAAGGGGAGAGGCCTGGGACAGATCTCTCTCTCACAGCCCTCAGAAGAAACTAGCCTTGCTAATCCCTTGATAATCTCCAGAACCGTGAGACAATAAATTTATGTTGTTGAAGCCACTCAGTTTGGGGTACTTTTCACAGCAGCCCTAGCAAAGGAATGCACTTGGTATTCCATGATCATTCAGTCTCCACCAGGGCCCAGTAGCAAGAAAGTTGCTGCTTTTCAAATAGTGAATAGTCATTGGCTATTGTAGCCAGCTTTCAAGATAGCCACCAAACTTTGGGAGTAAGTCATTACACAACAGTAGATAACTAATAAATTGGCAAAGGATGCATGGCTTTGCTCTAAAACTCTAGGCATCTCCTTTGTGAATCTCCTGTTAGGGCTTGCCGGAGGCTACATATAGTATGTCTGGCTGCCACAGATACTTATAATAACTAGTGTGTCTGCTAGGTCATAAGATCCGAGTAGCAAGGCAACTTGCTCTGTAGCCTAGACTTGCAGAGCCCCAAGGCAACTTGCTCTGTAGCCTAGACTTGCAGAGCCCTCTGTCACTCCAGGCTCCATTCAAAACAGACATCCTTATAGGTTACTGAGTAAATTGTTGATATACACCCAATTATGGTATGTGGTGTCTCCGAAATCCAAAATGTTCTGGCAAACTCTGTGCCTCTTCGTGGTCAATGTACAAGGTGTAGTGACTTATCTTTCACATTAGACTGGATATCCTGACATATTCTGGACAATTGAATCCCTTGAAACTTTGTGCAAGTTTCATGGATTTTATTCTCTACCCTGTGCCCACACTATGCCCTTACTAAGGTGTGTAAGAAACTTGCTACTTCCTGTTCACCAGGTCCATTTAGCTTAATGTGATGTCCTGTGGGATATCAAGATGATCAGGTAGATTATTCTGATTTTTATGATTTTTTTTTTTTTTTTATATCAGAGAATAAGAGTTTCTGTAGCCCTGAAATAAGATAGTGAAAATGTATTGCTGTCCCTTCCAGGTGAAAGCAAATTATTTTAAATACTCCTTATTAATTTGACTCAAGGAAAAAAGTTCTTACAGGTTAAAATTCCCAGATGCTAGGACCATATTGTTTAATCCAGTAAAGTTACCACATCTGAAATGGCAGCTGAGATTGATCCATAGTCATTTTCTGTGATCTGTCCATCTTACTTTTGTGCAAGCTGAGCAGGCAAGTTAATTGAGTATGGGATAAGGAACCAGCACCTCTGCATCTCTCAGGTTTTTAGATAGTGGCACTAATCTCCACACTTACCCAAGGATGCAGTATTACTTTTAGTTTTCCATGTTGGTGTCAGGGGACAGTACCAAGGGCTTCTACTTGGCCTCTCCTACCTTAATCTCTCTTCATGGGTGAGAAGAGTAAATGAGCCTAGGAATGCAGGTAGCTTCTACAAACTGGAAAAATCAAGGAATCAGATTCTCCCCTAGAATCTCCAGAAGGAACAGAGCCCTGCTGACTCCTTGATTTTAACCCACTAGGACTTATTTCAGACTTTTGACCCCCAGAACAGTAAGATAATAAACTTGTGTTGTTTTAAGCTATTCAATTTGTGGTAATTTGTTACAACACCAATGAGAAACTGACATACCACTGGACCACAGTGGTGTTTTAACTCCATAGAAATTATCATAAATCCAGGGCCAGCATTTAATAACTCCACAGAGGTCTGGGTATATCCCTTTTCACAGGCATTTTCAAATTTATCTGTAGTTCAGGGGTCCTTCTGGGGAAGGCTTGGAAGAAAATTTATGGTATGTACTCTATCTCAGGGTCCTTCCTCAAAAAGTTCTGACCTCCATTTCAAATAAGGCATTCTGGGTCTATTACCTGGTTTGAGTCTGGGACCATGATAAGAGGCCATGAATTCCTATTACAGAAACTTAAATCGAATTTCTGCCCACCAGACCTAGAATTTTTCTGATTGCTCAAAGCAAGCCATATTTTAGAATGTTGCTAAATTACTGCATTCCAAAGTCCCTTATGATAAATGAGCCACTGCCATTGCCAATAACTTTGACTCCCACATCATCCCTGCAACTGTTTACGGTAATAGCCTTTTTTGAGAAAATGAGTCTTGGAACTGGGGTTACCTAGAGTGAGCTGTGGCCCTGGAGGGATGCAGCCCCTGTTAGATTGTAGTACAACAAGGCAGAAAAGCAGAAGGAATAAGTACCTCAGTCTCTTTTCTCCTACCTCCTTTCAGTATCTTTCTGATGCCTCTCATTGGCTAAAGTCAGCTGAAGACAGGGCACGGGAGCCAGAATAACAGAAAACGCTATCTGCATGGGTGAGCCCTTAAGGCTGGGGGATTCCAGATGAAAATAACCAAATGACCAGCCTTACTCTATTATAGTACTTATTATTTGCTAAACTGCCTGCTTATGGAGATTGGAAATGTTCCATTACATGTTTCATCTTTCTCATTCATCGGTCTCTCTCCAGTGCCTAGTAAAGTGCCTGGAACATATGAGGAGTCAATAACTGTCAATTGAATAAATGAGGAAGTGAAATGATAAATATGGAAAAGTTAACAATATCAAATCCTTCTCTGTATCCTTGGGGGCTAGAACTGGAAGCTGGAAGAAATAGGATCGGACGTGTGGAGAGAAGGCGGGGGCGGGGAATGCAAGCTATGGGGAAGTGGGAGTGGGAGGGAACAGAACAGGTTTCGCTCCTGGCCCTCATCTCTGGGAGCAGTAAAGGCAGTACAAAGTTCTTTTGTTCAGTGGACACCTGCCCACCACCTGATCAGGGAACTCTGCATCACCTACGTAGGAATGACTCCTGCTGTCCTAGGGCCGAACCCCACATCTTACCTCTTTTGGACTTCAGATCAAAGCTCACCTCTTCCAGGTGACCTTCAACATTGACTTCATCTATTTTTGTTCAATTTTCTCCTTTCTCTACCAACCATACTTGGGAAGATTATCTTGCTTGGACTCCAGGTTGAACCTATTTACAATAAAATTCTTTTTAACAAAGCACTCATCATGCTGTAATATAATTATCTGATGTAATAATAGCTAAGATTCATGGACCTCATGCTATGTGCCGGACATTCTTCTAAGTTCTTCACTGGTATTAGCTCATTTAATCCTTGTAACAACCCTATGCAGCAGGTACCATTATCATCCTACTTTGCAGATGAGAAAACTGAGGCACAGAGAGGTATGTATTCTTCCTAGTATGACACAGCCAGCGTTTGAACCCAGGATGCCTGACTCCAGAGCCCATATACAGTAATTATCTACTATTCCTTTTTGCATCCAATAATCTCCGAGGATTTTGTGTGTGTTGTTCCCTGTTGAACTTCCAGGGCCTAAAATAATATCTGGCACATAATAACTGCTTATTAAGTGTCTACAGACTCACTGAATTAATAAATGCTGACTTATCTGTGTCTCTCCTTGAAAGACAGGGACTAGGTTTTATTCCATTCCTTCCCAGCAGCTAGCCTAGAACCTGGCACATCAGAAGATTGCTAAGCCTGTCTCTATGCATGGGTTCATCGCCACTCAGTGAGTTCTAAGATTCCATTTTGCCTTTGTGCTCTTTCAAGACCTTGCATTCACCCTACCATGCCATAGCACACTCTACTCCCTATCAATTTGCTGTGTGTAGAAAAAAAATCTGGTCAGCTGCTTCGTGACAGCTGGAAAAACAGAGCTGCACCAGAGCCAAACAATGTTGTTCCTCAGAGAAGCAGGGAGGAGAGCCTCCCGCCTCCTGCGGGTGCTTGGGTGGAGGCCTGAGTCATCCAGTTCTTGGAATATCTTGGAAAAAGATAACTTAGAGGAATATTGCACAATGTGGAGAAATAGGAGGAGAACAAGAAGAGGAACAAAAATGACTAGCGTGTTGAAGAATATGATCTACAGGGCTAAAAATACATTGCCATCAAGTTTGGAGAGGAAAGGACTGGCTAACTTTCCGGTGCCCTGAAGAGCCACTGCGTGAATGGGCCTGTTTGAAGGACGGGGAACAGGTGCTCGGTGGCTTCACGCAGGAGAGGAATGTGCAGCAGGCCGAGCGAGCGCCCTTTGAGGAGCTGAGACGGGGGAAGAGGACAACTTCACTAGGAACAAGACAGTCTGCACTTCACCAAGATATTATAAAAAAGCATCCATCTGCGGTTCCATGTGACCAGGCAAAGGGGAGGAGTGCAGAAGCAAGGATAGTATTTCTTGGGTGGTAGGTGTGTCATGCATTCTTTTTTTTCGAAATGAGCACTTAAAATTTCCAGTAGATTTAAAAAATGTGTTGTAGACTTTCTCGAGAGACTTTGAAAACTTGGGGTGGGGAGAGGGTGGGTCATGCAAACTAAACAGACAAACAACCATCCAGCCATTCTCATGTTCGATCCCTGGCTTATCTGGTAACTGCCATTTGAGAGCCAAGTCAGTGTAGTAGAGAGAGCCTGGCTTGAGGTCCCTACTGCTCTGTCACCTCGACAACTTCCTTATTCAGTCTGTGCCTCAGTATCTGTTTTGAGCAGCAGTTTGCAAGCAGTATTATAAGAATTAAAGAGGTATATACAGAAAATATCTAAAACACTAACTAAAGGGCACATGGTAGCCTCAATGAATGGCAGAGGAGTTTTCATTAGTATTATTTATCCTGAGCCTTAATTTCTTAATTTCTGAGGTACTGCCCTGCCATAAAAAAAAAAAAAAAAAAAAAAAAAGATAAAATAGATGCCCGAATCAGAAGAGTTTTTGATTAGAATGAAGGGTCTGAATTGGTTTCCCAGATGGACTCACTTGTTCAAAGGGAATGTGAGAAGTATTTATTCAGCAGTTTGTTCCACAGCCGGTGTTTGGGCTATTGGGAAGGGAGGTGCTATGTAAGTGTATTGTAATAATGAATGTCCTTAGGGAGGAGGGGAATTATGTAAGAAGATGTGTTCTCTAATTCTTTCATGTATGTTCATCGTTTCTTCCCAAGAAGCACACACACCCTTTATGGGAAAGGAACATCTCTTCTGATTTGTATGTACAAACTTTTTTTCTTTCTCAGGGTTTTCAAGAACTAAGAATGCAAATATGGCTAGAAGAAAATCTAGAAATTCAAGCTACTGGTATTGCTAAACAAGTGTAGAGTTTCATATAAATATAATTCATAAAAGGTATAAATGGCAAGAGTTTCTACCCAATGACTTTGTGGAACACTTGGTATGCCAGCTATAGTGGCAAAATATGAGAACCTTTGGAGACTTCTGCCCTCAGCAGATCTAACCTCCTTCCCAGAATCTATATGCCTGCATCACTGTATAAGTCCTGCTCTTCTCTCCAGGCCTTCCAGCTGCTTTGAGAGAGAGTGACTAAGGTAACCTCACTTTTAAGGGGAGTGATAGAAAACCACCTGGACAGACCAGATTCTTAGAATAAAGTCTGTGGATCCTCCTACAATCTATTGAAAGCATAGTGAGTGGTAGAAAATTTTCAGCAGCTTTCTTCTCCCCATTATTTTGAAAGTAAATAAGTAAATAAGACATTTATGTTTAGCAATTGCCCTTTGAAGTTTTATTCAAACAGGAATTTGATGTGATACAAATCAGTCTTTATTATTTTAGAGAAAATCATAAACTTAACTCAAACACCCATAGAATCACATTTCTGGATCTCTCATCTACCCAGCTGCTCCTGTGTGAAGTTAATTCTTACGGACAGTGAACTAGTTTTCACAAGTGTTTAAGGGGATGTATGCTACATGTTATGGATGTCACTTGGTTTACACACTTCACTTAATGATTGTATGGCCACTGCTAGTCCCTCCTGATAATGGAAAGGGCATGCGAAGATTAGATTTGAACCATATAAAACTGCTGACCCTTGACCATTTTTGACCTACAAAAATGAAAATTTAATATAATACAACTTAATATGTCAAAGGTTTATTTATAAAACAATACAGTCTATATTATGTAAAATATGAAACTTACATTGAATAGTGCACAGTACACCTAAATTATAACATTGTTTTAAATACAGCTGTAAAATGCTGTGATAGACCAGTCATTGATGAAAGAAAACAGAATTATGTTATTTTATACCCAGTAATTAAATATAAACCTTGTAATTATAAAAATATATTAGTTCACTATAGACCGTAAAGTTAATAACATTTTATGAAACAACTCTTTATTGTGTTCTTTGAGTCAGAGGTGAATTGTGTTGAGGAGGTTTAGGGAATCTTCCTGTATCTCACTGCAGATTATGTATTTGTTTTAGTCTGCTCTGACTGCTATAACAAAGTACCGTAGACAGGGTGGATTATAAACCACAGACATTTATTTCTCATAGTTCTAGAGTCTGGAAGTCTGAGATCTCCAGAGTTGAGACTGCCCATTCTCCTATCCTCACATGGCAGAAAGAGAACGAGGGAGCTCTCTACCTCTTCTTGGAATGGTACTAATCTCATTCATGAGGGCTCTTCCTTCATATTTCAGTACCTCCCAGAGGTCCAATCTCCACATAACATCATGTTGAGATTAGAGTTTCAATATATGAATTTTGAGGGACACAAACATTTACTCCACTGCAATATTACAACAAGAAATGCTTTAAAATTTTTTAACTGCTCTGTACATGAATAAAAAGTGCTAATACGTAAAATCAATGCAATATGATTTTTAATAACTTTAATTAACTGTTATAATGAGAACTCTGAGATATATAGGAAACTTTTGGGTTGAAAAGTTCTGGCTAATGTCCAAATGTAATCCCTTCCCTTCATATTTTTGTCCCAGGTATAGTAATAATTCACAAAAACAGTTAATGCTCTTCTTTGTGCATCTAATAGACAGTTTTTGTGCATCTAATAGACAGTCTTAACAAAAGAACTAATTAATATCTGATGGTATGGTGCAGCAGAGACATAAGGAGGAACCTAAGAGGCTCACTAATCGTGCAGTAAATCTTATTCTGTGGAAAGCAAGAAAATGCAGAATCACAGAATGCCTGCATCTTGACCAGAGAGAAAAGAATGGCTTCTCCCCTAGCAATCCCAAGATGTCAGATAAAACCCTGCACCCCTTCAAAGATAAACACCTTAAAATGCTTGATAATTTCACTACTAGAGATTTTCCCTCCGGATCCTGCAGGGCTTTTTTTTTTTTAAGGAAGAGTTATACTTGAGGATTCATGAGAAATCTTTATTTTCATCACTGGGGAGTGGCCATTTAGGATTGTTTCCCCATAGAGTTTTGGGTGATGGAATTTGACTTGTATTAATTGTTTCAATGCTTTCTTCTTAATATTCCTAAGAAGTTTGGCAAACGTCCTGGTAGCCTACAGTGTGTTCGCCCTCCCTCACATCTAGTCCCCAGACTCAGCCTTCCCACTTCACAGACCCTAGTGCCACTTAGAATTGCAGGTGACCACCGCTTCTCGTAGCTGACCTCCTGACTCCAGGCTCCTTGTCCACCTTATCTCCTACTCCTCCCTCAGTTCTCTATACTCTGCTCAGAGACATTGTTCTCAACTGCAAGTGTGATCCGATTGCTTCAAATCCCTGGAACATGTCTACTCTC
This sequence comes from Cynocephalus volans, assembly GCF_027409185.1. Taxonomy (NCBI): domain Eukaryota; kingdom Metazoa; phylum Chordata; class Mammalia; order Dermoptera; family Cynocephalidae; genus Cynocephalus; species Cynocephalus volans. The sequence goes on from NC_084460.1 coordinate 230,669,934, forward strand.
CACCATCCCGGCCACCATCTCAGTGTCACCCTGTCCTTTTTTCCAGGCCCCAGCAGCACCTCCAATTTCCTGCACATGGGTAACCCCTACTTATTCATGATGCCTTTGCTTAAATGCTGTTTTCTTCAAGTTGCCTCCCCAGATTCTGAAAATCTGAGTTTCCCGAATACCTTCACCCTTCTGTCACTGTAGTTCTGACAGCACTAAATTGTCATTTCCTTTTTGCTTTTCTGCAACCCTATATAGTCTGCAAGCACCTTGAGGGCAGAGCCCCTTGTCTGTCTTGTTCGCCTTTGTATTCCCAAGGCCTCCCTGGCTCAGAGTAGACATTGAGAGCACACTTGTTGAATGAATGAATGAATGAATACATACATACAGGCAGACAGGCAGGCAGATATGCAGACAGACATGCATAGAGATACACGGTAGTGTTTTGGGCCGAGCTCCTATCTTTGAAGAGCTTATAGTCTGTTTTACTCTCTATACATTAGAAGATTATGTGGAATAATAGAAAGAAGACACTTTTTAATTAGATCTGGATTTATGTCTCAGCTTTACAACTTACCATCCTTGTCAATTTGTGCATAAATTCAACCTTACTGAGTCTCAATATATAAATCAATATAGGGATAAAACATTTCTACCTGGCAGGTTTCTTGCAAGTACTAAAATAAGCAACGTGAAATATGTACTGCAATAGGCACTTGAAGATATTATCTCCTTTCCTTCCAACATGCAGCTCTTCTTCCATTTAATTCAAACCTCTGTTCACCTTGTCAGTGGACTTGAAATGCTCCTCCCTTATTTATGTGATCATAAGCTCATGCAAGTTTTAAAATCATATCAAGGAGAAAGTAATAGAACTTACATTTATTAAAAACAATATTCACAAATGTAATACATTATATATCTACAGAATATCTATAGATCAATAATTTACAAATGTTTGTGTGTCAAATATCCTATCCTGCTGAATAAGATAAGTAAACTTAAAATTAGATTTCAATGGTCAGGGCCCAGTTTTATGATGTGGGGTTCAAATTTCAGGCACCTATTAAATTTTATAGTGCATTATTTTAAATATAGTTGTTTATAACTGAATAAACTTAAAATTTTACATTTTGAAAGAAATGATAAAAATATCGGGGTTGTATTTTTATACTTGATGACTAATGACATAAATTTAAGATTAAATTTCTTCTGTAAATAGTCATAATAAGAATAACTGTTCATTTTACTTTACTGTATAAGGGGTTAACAGATAAGCAGAAAAAAGATCTAATTCCTTCATTGCTATGCTTTTTCCAGTGAAAGCACCTACCCTAAACTAGGACACAACAGATTATACTAAATAACTTTATTTCCAACAAATTTACTACCCAAGGGCTAGCTTTGCATGTCTTTCTCACCGTCTAGATTGCGGCTAATCACGGCCAAGTGTTTTGATGCTGTTGGTTTGGCTTTTAAATGAAACTGGATCCTGACAACAAAGTTCAAGAATTATTGTCGGCTTCTCTGCATAGCTTAGAAGCATCTCCAAAGGCATATGTACTATTGCCCTGGCAGACATATATACACGAGTACAGGGTAACACCTCCATCCTCTGTGCTTGGCAAGTTAATGTGGATGGATGTTCATTTTTATAGCCGCTAACTTATTAGCTGTGGATTACGTTGTCACTTTGTGTGTTATATTTCCAAGCATAAGAAGTGTGAGTGAGTTCTAAGACATGTGAAATGAAGGATCAGCTTGCAAAAGCTGGTCTTGAAGGCATCGGAGAGGAAGGATAAAGACTTCATCATGCAGTTCATAGAGCCTGCCAACTCCTTGATTGATAGCTCTCTGTATGGCAAGTCTTGAGGGACTGGGTATTTAAATCTTAATTACAAAAAAGTGTTACAGAATACTAAAAACCATTCAAGGAAACTGGGAGGCTTGCAATGCAGCATTCCTCTATTAATCTTTTATATAGAATAAATTTGATTGAAAAGATCCATACAAATAGTGTAAAGGAATTTAGGAAATCAGTACAAAACTGAAAATTTTAAAACTTGTGCCATAAACATGTCCTATTTTATAAATTAAATTACCCCACAATCTTATACATGAAAATAAAACAGACTAAAACAAACTTTGTTATAAGATATAATACTAATTGGCCTGGATAACTAAAATCTCATTTACGAGATTCAAACACACAAAAATTCAATGCAAATAGCTGCTTTGCTTAGGAGAAAAAATGCTTAAAATCGGGGGGGGGGATTAGATTTCAAAAGATACAAATAAAACGACTGTAGAGAAAAATGTTTAAAAATACAAATTGAAGAACGTTCAAGAATACCAGTGATGCTCTTGGTGTATCCATGTCATTCCATATTAACGTATTAATTCATCAAACACTAAGAGATTACTTTGATCCAAACCCTTTTCCAAGTGCAGAGAATATGGAGATAATGATGGCAGCGTCATACATAGTCCAGTGAATCTCATGAAAACAGATCATAGCAATAAAATGTCATTAAAGTATAAATTGAAAGTCTGGGTGTCTGCTGTTCTCTCACACCCCTTATCCACTCTTAATATTTATCAACTTTGCTGTTTTTCCTGGGGAAGCTGATCTATATGGACTGTATCGACGGGTTTCTGTTATTAGTCAGGGTCTTCAGAAAAACAGAACCAAGAGGATATATAGAGATATGTAAAAAGAAATTTATTATGAGGGTTTGGCTCACACAATTATGGAGGCTGAGAAGTATCATGGTCTGCCATCTGTATCCTAGAAGCCCGGGAAGCCTGCAGTGCAGTTCCAGCCCAAACCCGAAGGCCTGAGAACTCGGGGAGCCAATGGTGCGAATCCCAGTCCAAGTGACAAAGGCCTAAGATCAGGTGTGCTGATGTTGGGAGAAGATGGATGTCCTCCAGCTCCGGCAGAGGGCAAATTCTCCTCTCCTCTGCCCTTTTGTTCTATTCAGGCCCTCAAAAGATTGCATGATGCCCACCCACATGGGTGAGGGTGATCCTCTTTATTCAGTTTACTGATTCAAATACTAATTCCTTTCAGAAACACCTCCACAGAAACACCCAGAAATAATGTTTTACCAGGTATATGGGCATCTCTTAGCCCAGTTGACACATAAAATTAACCACTGCAGTTCTTTTGCCCTTTGACTTCTGGTTGACTTCAGTCCAGGGAGACCCTGGCCGCAGACAGCAGAAGAGAGAAGTATGAGGTGTAGCACTGAGTGCCCCAGCTCCCCCACCACCTAGATCTGTTTACCTAAGTTACAGCATCTGTCCGTTCAAATTACCCATTTGAATGTGCCATCTGTTTCCTGCCCGATACGTTGTGGGAACACAGATCCTATCAGAATTCCAGAAAGATTTCATAGAAAAAATGGCACTTCAGCTGGGTCTTTATGGAGGTGTAGGAGTTCCTAAGGGCAGGGGAGAGAAGTCAGGGTGGCTTCAGCATAGAACAAATGAATTAAAGGAAGGAAGAAACCAAGAAGAATTTGGAGGTAGATTGCGAAGGGCCTTGTGTTTCCTATGAGGTGTTTGGATTTAATACAAAGAATATAGGCGATAGGGTATTTTGGTGGGTTTTTAAGCAGAAAGTGGTTAAGAATAGTAAAAAAAAGCAGTGTTTCTTAAATTTGATCATTATATGCACCTCTTTAAATGGAATATTTTTTGAGGATTTTTTCAGGGTCGATTTAAATTATTTTTATTATAATATGTATCCTATATGCATCAGTTTTAGCTAGTTATATATAAATTCCTTTTGCTTTTAATTTAATTTAATTAATTTAAAAACAAAACCATATGAAGTCAAAAATCCAAATTAATGTTAATTTAATGTGAAGGATGATGCTTTGCTGAAATAAATTCATAATAAAAGAATAAGTTTATTATTCATAGAGAAGTTCAACATGCTTTTAATACCTTGCATTTTAGGATGATTCATTTCTTCCACTTCTTTTTGCTGCTCTAGCTTGCGTGCATCTTTCATATGTACACACGTTGTGGTGTCATTTGACCTTCATTTAATATATTGTTTCCCTCAAAAGTTAGCTGCTTAAACAACTATTTTATTACGCTTATGGATTCCATTCAGGAATTCAGACTGAGCACAGTGGAACTGGCTTGTCTTTATGATATCTGGGGCTCAGCTAGAAAGACTGATGCTGTTGATGCTGACTGTTTGCTGGGATCTCAGCTGGGGCTGTCAACTGAAAGCTCTACACACGCCTTCTCACATGGCATCAGCTTCCTCATAGCATGGGACCCCAGGGGATTCGGACTCCTTCTGTGGCACTTCAGAGCTCCCAGATGTTCCAGCTCATGAAGTAGAACTTGCCTCACTTCAACCCAGCTTCAGAAGTCACATGATGTCCCTGCACTGGATTCCACTGGATACAGTGAGCCATGAGTCCACTCAGATTCAGGGCCAGGGGGCATGGATCCTACTGCTTGATCTCTTGATGTGAAGAGTGTCAAAGACTTTTCAGTCAATTCTAAAACTACCACAGGCCATGAAAATTAATCTTGTTTAACACAAACACAGGTGTAGGGTGCTTAAAAAGCATCTTTGTTATAAGGTAGTCATCTGGTTGATCAAGATGTTTATGCTTATTATCAGAACAACAATTGGAATTTTTCCCTTAAGCTCTAGGTCCTAGGTTAGGGACTGTTGTGATAAAGAATCTGTCATTTTAGAGGGCTCACTGTTAGGCATTAAGTATATCATTTAGGCCTTAAGAAGCAGCCAAATGACTGCTTTCTCCTCTCCCATGGAAGAGAGAGTTCAATGAGGCCCCATGGAGAAACATATAGACTCGTGACTCTGCCAACCACATTGCATGCTCAGCATGACCGAGATGGCATTCTGCCATCTGGACATCTGTCTGTCTACTTCATCAGCCAGTTGCAGACCACCCATCCTGACAAAAGGCCAAAACACAATACCACTTGTGGATCACTCCAAATCCTCTGATGCCACCTCTTCAGCCACTATTGTGGTGACCAGTTCCACAGAGCCTTACTAGCTTCCTACAGGGGCAACCTGACAGCACCTTTTTATGAGGTTCTTCAGTGTGACTCTTGCTTCCTGCCCCAAGTCTTCTCAGGTGCCATGGTTTGGGTTCCTGTGAGGAACAGCTTGGCACTCAGCCATGCACAGCCTGGAGGTGTGGGAAAATGAACACCCATGGAGCCATCCTTGGCCAAGGGGTGGGAGTTAATGAATCAATGCCTGCTGTTCTCATCACTTGATACCCTCCTAAAATGCATTTCAAAATAGTCCTCAGAAAGACCTGTGGGATTGAACACCAGCTACCCATAATGACACCAACTTGTAAATACATCCTTTCATTGATTTTTCCTCCTTTTTGCTCCATCTTCTCTGGCCCTAACTCCTGCACCCTGGCCTCACATCCCAAATAAACTAACTGCACGCAAGGCTTTATTTCAGGCTCAGAGCTGCTGAAGGGAATTTATATTCAGGTGACCAAGGAGTAATGTCCAAACCCATGGCCAGCAGTGAGGGGAAATGGAAGGTATCAGGGAAGCCAAGCTGGGGCTCCTGTGACCTAAAGGCGCCAATCTTTGTCTTCATCTAATGGACATCTGTCCATTTCTGCTGGTGTGCTCTTTAGCAGCATGGAAACTAGACAAAGTTATGGCTCCATAGGGAATAAATGTGTTCTGTAAATTAGAATTTCAATATCATTTAAAATACTTCATGGGTGTGGTAGCTATCTTCCAAGGTGAACCCTAATGATTCTTGCCTCCTCAAAGTCATGACCTGTGCAGTCCCTTCCTGCATTGAAAAGGGCTCACCTGTGTACAGCAATATATTGCAGAAACATCAGTGTTATACTCAAGACCAAGTCATGAAAGACATTGTAGCTTCCACTTCATACTCTCTTGGGTCATTTGCTCTGGGGAAACCGCATCATGGGGGCATTCAGGAGCCCTATGGAGATATCCATGTGGCAGGAAACGGAAGCCTCCTGCCAATAGCCAGCACCAAATTGCCAACTGTGCTAGTTTCCTAGGACCATTGCAACAATTACCACGAACTTGGTGGCTTAAGACAATATAAATTTATTTTCTTTCAGTTATGGATATCAGTCTCACTCGGATAGTCAAGATGTTGGCAGTGCTAGTTCTTTCTGGACGGTCTGAGGGCAGAATCTGTTTCCTTGCCTTTTTTAGCTTCTTGAGACCACCAGCATTCCTTGACTCATGGGCCTTTCTTGAATCACTCCAACCCCATGCTTCCACCTACATCTTCTACTACTTACCCTAATCCTGCTTTGCTCTTATATGGACCCTTGTGATTATACCGGGCCCACATGGAAAATCCAGGATAATCTCTCATATCAAGATCCTAATATCTGCAAAGTCTCTTTGGCTGTGGCAGGTAACATGTTAACAAGTTCTGAGGATTAAAACATAGACACATCTTTGGGGAACCATTATTTAGCCTATGACACCAACTATGTGAGTGATCCATCTGGAAGCAGACCCTCCACCCCCAACCAAACCTTTGGATGCTTTGCAGCCTCTGCTGACAACCGACTGAAACTTAATGTGAGACCTGAGCCAAAAATGCCCAGCTAAGCCGTCCCTAAATTCCAGATCCACAGAAACTATGCGGGATGACAAATTTTTATTAATATTATAAGCCAATAAATTTTGAGGTGATTTGTTACCCAGCAATAGACAATTATTACAACATGGAAACATTTAATAGTATTTAAAATCCATTCACATTTTCATAGGATATTTTAAAATTAAATTTAGTAAGGAAAAAAATGTTTTCTAGATTCTTTTGTATTTTCAGCTGTTGGAAATATTTGATTATTTGTAAATAAGTGACTTAAAATTTTTATTTACTTAAGTGAATGAAGCTTTTGTTGATGCCAAATTCCAAAAATATGAAGAGATAATCATTTAAAATTTTTATCCTAGGCTGAGGAGAAGAAGCAGTGAGGGAGAATAGGGAATAAATGCTAATGAGTACAGGGTTTATTTTTGGGGTAACAAAAATGTTCTAAAGTTAGATTGTGGCTATGGTTGCATAACCCTGTGATATTAAACTCATATTTAAAACTACTGAATTGTACAACTTAAATGGGCAAATTATATGGCATGTAAATTATATCACAATAAAACTGTTAAAAAATCTTATTCAGGCACAACCAATCTATGAGGTTAGAGGTCAGGGTAATGATTTCCTTTAGAAGGGAGTAGAGACTAAGAGGAGGCACAAAGTGGGCACTGATGATAGTTTTTGCACCTGGCTGCTGGCAAAATGGATGTATTCACTCTGTCACAGTTTATTAGGAAATGATAATTTTTGTGTGCTCTTTTGTGTGTATGGTATACTTCAATAAATTTTAATTTTCAAAAAGTACACAAAAAAAGCAAAAATAGCATTATGCAACCCTAGTTCTCAGTGATTTGTGCAAAAATACATTATGATCATTGCTGTTCGAACAATGAAGGGTAGGCATAGAAATGAGAATTGGCAAAATGACTTTCAGTGACGTTCAATGACTTTTAGATACAGTGTAGCTTTACTTACCATTCTCATAAAGCACCCTATTCTATTATAATGAAATAATTTATTTTTAAAACAAAAGCTTTTGGGGGTGGTCAATATTTTTTAAGAGGATCAAGGAGCCTTGAGACCAAAAAGTTTGAGAACTGCTGCCACAAACTATCATCAGAGAGACAAAACCTCGGAAGTACTGTTTGTATGAGATGATAGTCCTTCCCTTCCCTCTCAGGGTAGAAAGGGGACTCCATGAGAATTGTTTCCAGAGATTGAGGGTTGCCTAAAGGGGAGAAGAAGGGAAGAGCACTACTTCTTTCCTGAGCTATATGCCTGCTTAGGCAGTTGATTACTGAACTGACACTATTCTAATCTGAGCAGAAAGAGCAGAGATTTGAGAGAGATGACAGAGTACAGTGAAGAGCCAGCAGTGCAATTGGAGAAATTCGGTATGGGAAGGGTGCATGATTTTCCTCTGAGTCACTTGAATGCTTTGTGCAGTAGTTAGACTTCAGCCATCTTATAAATACCCCACCTAAAAGGGCTGGCCTCTGGAACTAGAGACCCCAGCAGGAAGAGGCTGTGGTATAGGTCACCGAGGAGAGGAGATGAAAGCTGTGGGCAGTCTAGTAAGTATTAGTATATGTTTAACAACTGCTCACCAAGAGAAAAAAACGTACACAAGAGCTGTAATTTTTGCAAATTTCTGTGGTGTAAATTCTCCCATCATGGCTGATTTCAAGCTACCAATGGATTAAAGACCAACTCACAAAAGTTCTGATTTAACAATTGGCTGGTATAAGACAGCTCCAGTATACAACTGGATAAAGGGATTGGATTAAGGTACGCTGGATCAGATCTCCAATACTAAGAAATATGTAGTGAGTGGGCCCTCCCACAAGAACACATTGTGTTCCAAAGTGAACTTAGATTGTGCCCCCCAAGAGAACTAGTACCTGGACTCCTGCTGCATTGAGGGAGTGGATACATAACTAGTGTAGCCAAGAGAGAACCACAACATCACCTGTTAAGTAGGACTCTAACACCTTTCCATAACTCGTGTTCCTCCACTCACCCCAATCAACTGGGAAGTGGGGATATTGAAAGGAAAGTGAGGACCAAACCTCTTCCACCCTACAGGTTTCAGGCCATGGGTCAAGCAGTATGAGCTGTGGCACCTCCATGAGAAAGAAGTTTTGACTGGATTAAGATAGATTGGACTGGAAGTAATCTGAAAGTATAAGAAAGGTAGGTTTATCCCAGTACAATTGGATGCAGCATTGAAGAAAAAAAACAAACTGATCAGGTTTGAATTCCTATCAATTATGCTTATATCAAATTGATTTGAAGTTCAACATTGAAAAAAAATGAAAAAAAAATCTCATACAGATAAGAGGAAGATACTCCATGAATAGGCTTAAATGGAGAGGTGAGTTAGGAAACTACTAAACGTCAAGAATTCAAAGTTGGAGACCTACTCTAAGGAGTGATATATGGGAGCTTGGCATGGAGATTGGGGCTGGATTCAAGAGGCACATCTGAGGCAAAGTTACACGATTGGGTGACCAGTTTTATATGGTGGGCAAGGAAAAAAAGACGTCAAGATTAGCCCCTATCTTCCAACTTGGCAGGCTTAATACAGTTTTGTTTTGGGAACTAGGAGTTTTTTAATTGGCATGAATTTAGAAGACATTATTCACATATATGTTGAAGTTAGAAAAGTTCTATCTAAACAATAAGCTAAGATAAAGCTCATAGTGTTAACATTTATTTAACTTAATGCTAACAACATTGTTTTGCTTATTCCAGAGCTTTATATAAATTACCTAACATTCTATTTGGTCTTCTGGGACTTAATTATTCCACTTAGGTTTCTAAGATTTATCTGTGCTCAGTTGTGTGTAGCTGTGGTTCATTTATTTCCACTGATGGTATTCTATTGGGTGAATCTATTACAATCCATATATCCATTCTTTGATTGATGAGCATTTGTGTTGTCTTCAGTGTTGTGTTCTATTTATGTGTGCTACTGTGAACATTCCCCTGATGCACATGTTGGGGATGCTGTGAGGAAGAGGACAGGGTATTTAAAACGTTTAATTCTCAAGTTGGTGGTGAACTTCTTAGGTGTTTATTTTATTAGTATGCTTTATAATTAACATATATAATGCATATTCTTTTGTATGTATCAAATATTACATTTTAAAACATAATAAAATAGTGCTATGGAAAAAATATGAAATGCATTAGATAGGGAAGGGCTGCAGTTTTAAGAAGGTTGGTCAGGGAAGGCCTCTTGAGAAGGTGACGTTTGGGCAAGACATGAGGGAGGTGAAGAAGTGGCCACTTGGAGATCTGGGGAAAGAGCATTAAAATGTAGACATGCTGTAAAGGTGTAAAAAAGAAGATTTTAACAGCTGGTAAGAGGAATATGCAGGGAGAGGTGAGGGCAGCAGTATCAGTTTTAACAGTGTCTCCCACCCTCTCCTCCTGAGTTTCTTCCCGGGCTGCCCAGTTGCAAATGGCTGCTGCCACACCATGATCTCCAGCCTCTTGAAACAGATCTCCTGAGCTTTCTTTGCCAAAGTGAGGAAGATTGCCCTCCCTCAGTTTTTGTGAAACACACTCACTCATGCATGCACAGGACTTTACCAGAATACGGAAACATAGAGATGAATCCACTTACGAGATACACTGACTTTATTCTAAAGAATGTAAAATATAGCTCTAATTGGCCTTTGGATCATCTCTGTACTACAAGTCAAAGGCTGTCTGGCAAACTGCAACTAAAAGTCTCCCCTTTGAATCTGGGTAATCCCCTGTTATAATTTCTATTCCTCCTCATTTTCCCTCAGGCTTCACCCTCTTCAGAGGTAGGACTGGGACAAAGAGCTAAACTGGATGTCCCCTGCTCAGGTGAGCAGGTGTTTGCTGAGTTTACAGATACCTTCTTGGAGAAGTAATCTTGTTCACAAAAATGATCAAACATATATCCTGGCTTTTCTCCACATATCTTCACATCACCTGCCCTGTAGTAAAAATATGTTTTCTATCTAGTTTACTCTTAAAAGTTTGATAGTAAGCTCTATAGGAAATAAGACTTTTAAATACACTTTAGAGGACATTACTAAAATCATAATGGGTCCAATAAAAAGTCAAAGGATAAGTAATTTCCATTAAAAAGAATGTAACTGTTACATTTTTGCTTCCTTATAAATACTGAAAACTTCCCATTATTCTCTTATGGCAACTACACCGTTTATAATAAGAGATGGAAAATCCCAAGTAGCTCAAATTCATGACAGGAAACTCATGCGCTTGTTGTTGGTGGAAAGATAATTTTGGCCAGAAAGCACTTGCTGTGACTAATATAATCAATGTGTTGTGCAAATGAAAAGTAAATGGTACTTTCTAAGGACATATTTACTTTGGGGAAGATAGCCAATGGGATTTCTGGGTCCTCCAAGCTCTTGTCCCCCAACTCCCAAGCTGATCTTTAACCTTTTTGTGAAATCTGGGGAACTGAGAGTCTCCTTGGCAGCCATGGCAACCACTGGTGTTGTCCTGGTACAGCTCCAGCCTAGATCTTGGCTTTTTTGGGGATGGTCACTGTCCTGCTTGGACCTTGACAAACCATATATTGATATCTTGTCTAATTCAGCTGAGCTATGAGTAGCCTTTCCCTTGAGGCCTGCCTAAAGTCTTCTTTCTTAGAATTACAACAACATACCTTGTTTCAAACTCCCCCCTCCCTCCCATCTCCCCTTACAAAGCTGAGAGGTTAGAACAGGGAAGAGGAGAAGGAGGGAAGGCTCCAGGGAAACCTTTTACTTTTCTGGTTATCTTTGGAGTTAGAAGCTGGGATTTGGTGATGGCGAGAATGAGAACCCATTGGTGGGCAGGTAGCCTTTGTCCAACTAAAACCAGCAGTAGGCTGGACCAGCCAAGAACAGTGCTGTGTGTTGAGATGCAGCTAGAATAGCCTGACAACAGGTCCTTTGGAAAAACATCAATGCCTATGCTGGTCTGGGAAGGTAGGTTTCCAGTCCCAAGTAGATTGCAGAACTTTCCACCCTGGCAGAAGGAGGCTGACCTTGAAAGTGAACAGGCACCTATACCTCTCTCAGCTCTGTGGGTTCTGCTGGCTTAGCAGGGGTGCTCAGAAAATGCTGCATTGAATATAATGAATTTCTAGCCCCATGGTTTCCACTCACTTAGTTGGTGCATTAGTCACCTTAGACTAAATTATATGACAAATGAATAGCTGTGAAATAAACACAGTGTTTTTGCTTGTTCAGATCACATGTCCGTTGTGCATTGTCCATGGCTCAAATCCACGTATTTTGTCGACTACTCAGCTTCCACCTGGAGCATGTGGGTCTCATGGCAGAGAAAAGAGAGTACAAGGACCACTTTGAAAGCCTGTGTTTGGAATTGGTACTTAGCCATATATTCACATTTCGTTGGCCCAAGCAAGTCACATCCCCAAGCCTGATGTCAAAGGAATGGCAAGGTCTAATCTTCCTGTGGTGTGGGGTAGCCCATATTTGAGAACAATAATACAGCCTGCCGTATTACGTGAACGTGAGCAAGACATGTCACCTTCCCAACCCCGGCTCTCTCCTGTGTCTGATGAAGATGGTGATGGTATTTACTTCTCAGGGTTGATTAGAAGGCAAAACACAGTAATGCATTCAAATGCCATATACGTGTGAGAGCTAAAACATTAAAAGGCTGCTCTAGCATTGCTATTTTTCAAATATCATCATTCTAAAAAGCTGTTCATTATCCCCCTCTTTAATTTTTTATCCAATATAGGAAATAATCATAAGAAAAAAATTATTATTTTTATTAGAGCTATTTGCACATGTAAAAAGGGGTCTTATCAACTTAAAATTTTTCCTTAGTTGTTTCATTTCCACAAAAGTTGTGTGATATAGCAAAAGATAAAGTTATTAATGTATGAGCCATCTCACAGCTTTCTGCCCCTGTGCCCTTCCTCCTAATGAGAGGTTTGGCTGTGATTTTCTGGTTTCTTCCCCTCCTGCCTTCTAGAGAGGCCCTGCCATGTAGAAGGCCCTGCCATGGACCACCAGCAACATGAAGTGTGTGACTAGTGACGAATTTGGAGAATGAGGACAGGCAGCTAGAAACTAAAGGTCTGGAGAAAAGGAGAGAGAAGAGATTTTTTTCTTGGAAAGGAAAGAAGATCCGTTTGGAGCTGGGTTCCTGGTGTATACCAGTGGAGAGGAATTTTTCTAGTTTTTTTTTTTCTTTTTCTAGAAAAGGAGAATCTAGAGATGGAGAATGTAAAGGATTTGACTTTGAATCAGGTAAGATTACATGTGGCTGTGAGATACAGAAAAACCTCCAAATAATAGTAGCTTAGATAAGGCAGAAGATTATTTCTTGACCACATAAAGAAATGCAAACATAAGTAGTTCATCACTGTTATGGAAGCACCATGATCATCAGGAATTCGAGACCCTTCTCTTCTTCTTCTACTATCCTTAGCATGCTGTTTTGTAGTCCAAAATAGTTGTCTCACTTCTAGCTTTCTTATTGCTGCATGAAGGAAGAAGGAACAAAGAAGACAGGCAAACTCCCTTCAAGGACATTTCCCAGGAGTTCCTCCCAATGCTTCTGCTTAAACTCATTGCCTGCACATCAAAGTCAAGGGTTCGACCCCTGTACCAGCAGACCAGCTGCTAAAAACAACAGCAACGGCCTCCCCTCCCACTCCCTCCGCGGTTCTCTGGTGGGGCTGGTGGCGTGGGGCATCCCCGGCCAGTGTTGGGAGGGCAAGGAAGTATGGGCGGGGACGACTGTCACTCCACCATACCCTGGACTCCGGCCCCCAGTAAACTTCCTGTTACTGGGAGGCAGATACCATCTCTGCGGCCACCAGTTCGGAAAAACGCCTAACCAATTTCTGGTTGGGAATAGTGTGGTAGGAGAGTTCCCAAGTCCGCTTGAACCTGCCAGAGAGCTGGCTACAGGCGGGCGCTAGACTCGGTCCATGCCGGGGGGATACAAAGGTGAACAAGTCCCAAGAAAGATCTACACAGTGCTACAAAGGCACCCAGAGCGACCCGTCGTCTGTGCCTACCAGAAACCTGGTGGACTTCGTGGGCGAGACAGTGCCGAGCAGGGTCTTGAAGGCCCAGCTGATAGACGAGGGTTGCAGAAGACACGTCACAGCCCAGCCCAGTGCACACAGAGTGGGGAGACGTGTGGCCAGGGAGGCGGAGACTCGACAGAAACCACACACCCTGTGGGGTCGCCACTGCATGATCCAACAGCCTGGGCCAGAGCACACGGAACAGGGAGAAGTCCTGCATGGGAAGTGAAAGCTCAACAGAGATCACACACCCTATGGTACGTGATCCACCAGCCCAGCAGAGTCCAAGCTGACCAGAAAGGTGGCTCCCCGGAGAGGCCCAAGACCCGAGGCAACCATACACACAAGGCACTAGAGACCAACCGAACAGTCACGGAGGTAGCCATACCAAATTGACAACCACAGCAACATCTTAGGTAGTCAATAGTCTCAAACCGGTGGACTGTGAAACCCCCTGCCACAATGAATAAACATCAAAAAAAAAGATACCAGAAATACAAAAAATCAAGAAAGTACACCACCAAAAGTTAATAAATCTCAAACTCTAGATCCTATAGAACAAGAAGCCCTTGAATGACTGACAAGGAATTTCGAGTGATAATTCTAAGGAAACTGAATGAGATACAAGAAAACTCAGCTAGACATCATGATGAAATGAGGAAAAGTATACAAGATCTGAAAGAGGAAATGTACAAGGAAATCAATGTCCTGAAAAAAAATGTAGCAGAACTTGCTGAACTGAAGAAGTTATTCAGCGAAATAAAAAACACAATGGAGAGTTTAACCAGCAGGCTTGTCGAAGTTGAAGAGAGAACCTCTGAACTTGAAGATGGGCTGTTTGAAATAACACAAGCAGACAAAAAGAAAGAAAAAAGAATCAAAGACATTGAAGAAAATCTGAGAGAGATATCAGACAACCTTAAGCGCTCAAATATCCGAGTCATGAGTATTCCAGAAGGGGAGGAAAATGGAGATTCCATAGAAAACATATTCAACAAAATAGTGGCAGAAAACTTCCCAGGTATAGGAAAAATCACAGATCTTCAGATCCAGGAAGCTCAACGATCTCCAAACGTATTCAACCCAAAAAGGCCTTCTCCAACACATGTCATAGTCAAATTGGCAAAACTCAGAGACAAAGAGAGAATCTTAAAAGCTGCAAGAGAGAAGCGTCAAATCACATATAAGGGAGCCCCAATCAGGCTAACATCAGACTGTTCATCATAAACCCTAAAAGCTAGAAAGGAATGGGATGATATATTCAAAATACTAAAAGACAAAGATTGCCAGCCAAGAATACTCTACCCTGCAAGGCTATCCTTCCAAAATGAAGGGCAAATAGTATATTTCTCAGACAAACAAAAACTGCGGGAGTTCACTACCACACGACCACCCTTACAAGAAATCCTCAAGGGAGTACTGGGTTTGGTTCCTGAAAAATAACTACCACTGCCATAAAAACCCAAGAAAAATCAATACCCACTAGTATAATAAAAATGGCATTCATGAAGAGAAAACAAGCAAACAAAAGCGCTATCTACAACCTAAGGAACCAACAAACACAGAAACCAAACAGTAAATCAGAAAGCAAGGAACAAAAGACACCTAAGACAACCAAACAACCAATAAAATGCTAGGAATAAATCAACACCTTTCCATAACAACTCTTAATGTAAAAGGCTTAAATTCCCCAATCAAAAGACACAGACTGGCTGACTGGATCAAAAAGGAGGACCCAACTATATGCTGCCTACAAGAGACCCACCTCACCGATAAAGATTCACACAGACTAAGAGTGAAAGGATGGAAAAAGATTTATCATGCAAACAGAAAAGAAGAACGAGCTGCAGTAGCTATTCTTATATCTGACAAAATAGACTTTAAACTAAAAACCATAAAAAGAGACAATGAGGGACACTACTTAATGATAAAAGGACTGATCCATCAAGAAGACATAACAATCATAAATATGTACGCACCCAATGTTGGAGCAGCCAGATTTATAAAACAAACTCTTTTAGACCTAAAGAAGGAAATAGACACTAATACCATAATAGCAGGGGACCTGAACACCCCACTGTCAATATTAGACAGATCATCTAGGCAAAGAATCAGTAGAGAAACACAAGATCTCAACAAGACTCTAGACCAATTGGAATTGGCAGATATCTACAGAACATTCCATCCAACAACCTCAGAATATTCATTCTTCTCATCAGCACATGGATCATTCTCCAGGATAGATCACATATTAGGTCACAAATCAAGTCTCAACAAATTCAAAAAAATTGGAATTATCCCATGTATCTTCTCAGACCACAATGGATTAAAACTAGAAATTAATAACAAACGAAACTCTGGAAACTATACAAACACATGGAAATTAAACAGCATTCTACTTAATGACATATGGGTCCAAGAAGAAATCAAGCAGGAAATCAAAAAATTTATTGAAACTAATGAAAACAATGATACATCATACCAAAACCTGTGGGATACTGCAAAAGCAGTATTAAGGGGGAAATTTATTGCATTAAATGCTCACTTCAGAAGAACAGAAAGATGGCAAGTGATCAACCTAACACTTCACCTTAAAGAACTAGAAAAACAAGAACAATCCAAACCTAAAGTTAGCAGACGGAAAGAAATCATTAAGATCAGAGCAGAACTGAATGAAATTGAAACCCAAAAAACAATTCAAAAGATCAACGAATCAAAAAGTTGGTTTTTTGAAAAGATAAATAAAATTGACAAACCATTAGCACGGCTAACAAAAAAAAGAAGAGAGAAGACTGAAATAACCAAAATTAGAAATGAAAAAGGCGATATTACAACTGATTCATCTGAAATACAAGGAATCATTCGAGACTACTATAAACAACTATACGCCAACAAATTTGAAAATCTGGAGGAAATGGATAAATTTCTGGACACACACAAGCTACCAAAACTGAACCATGAAGACGTAGAAAATTTGAACAGACCAATAACAATAAAGGAGATTGAAGCTGTTATCAGAAGGCTCCCAACAAAGAAAAGCCCAGGACCAGATAGATTCACAGCAGAATTTTACCAAACATTCAAAGAGGAATTGACACCAATTCTTTACAAACTATTCCAAAAGATTGAAACAGACGCAAATCTCCCAAACTCATTCTATGAAGCAAACATCATCCTGATACCAAAACCTCGTAATGATATAACCAAAAAAGAAAACTACAGACCAATATCCTTGATGAATATAGATGCAAAAATCCTCACTAAAATACTAGCAAACAGAATACAGCAACACATATGTAAAATTATTCATCACGATCAAGTGGGATTCATCCCAGGGATGCAAGGTTGGTTCAACATATGCAAATCAATAAATGTGATACACCATATTAATAAACTCAAACACAAGGACCATATGATCATCTCTATAGATGCTGAAAAAGCATCTGATAAAGTTCAGCACTCATTCATGACAAAGACCCTCTATAAGTTAGGTATAGAGGGAAAGTATCTCAACATAATTAAAGCCATATATGCCAAACCCACTGCCAATATCATCCTGAATGGGGAAAAGCTGAAAGCTTTTCCTTTAAGAACAGGAACTAGACAAGGATGCCCACTCTCACCACTCCTATTCAACATAGTGTTGGAAGTACTAGCCAGAGCAATCAGAGAAGAGAAGGAAATAAACGGCATCCAGATTGGAAAAGATGAAGTCAAACTGTCCCTGTTTGCAGATGACATGAACCTATATATCGAACAGCCTAAAACCTCTACAAAAAACTCTCGGAACTGATAAATGATTTCAGCACAGTAGCAGGATACAAAATCAACACACAAAAATCAGTAGCATTTCTTTTCTCCAATAGTGAACATGCAGAACGAGAAATCAAGAAAGCCTGCCCATTTACAATAGCCACCAAAAAAATAAAATACTTAGGAATTGAGTTAACCAAGGAGGTGAAAAATCTCTATAATGAGAACTACAAACCACTGCTGAGAGAAATTAGAGAGGATACAAGAAGATGGAACGATATCCCATGCTCTTGGATTGGAAGAATCAACATAGTGAAAATGTCCATACTACCAAAAGTGATATACAAATTCAATGCAATCCCCATCAAAATTCCAAAGACATTTTTCTCAGAAATGGAAAGAACTATCCAGACATTTATATGGAACAATAAAAGACCACGCATAGCCAAAGCAATGCTGAGCAAAAAAAAATAAAGCTGGAGGCATAACACTACCTGACTTTAAGCTATATCACAAAGCTATAATAACCAAAACAATATGGTACGGGCATAAAAACAGACACACTGACCAATGGAATAGAATAGAGAATCCAGAAATCAACCCACACACTTACTGCCATCTGATCTTTGACAAAGGCACCAAGCCTATTCACTGGGGAAGGGACTGCCTCTTCAGCAAATGGTGCTGGGATGACTGGATATCCATATGCAGGAGAATGAAACTAGATCCATACCTCTCACCATATACTAAAATCAACTCAAAATGGATTAAGGATTTAAATATACACCCTGAAACAATAAAACTTCTTAAAGAAAACATAGGAGAAACACTTCCCGAAATAGGACTGGACACAGACTTCATGAATATGACCCCAAAAGCACGGGCAACCAAAGGAAAAATAAACAAATGGGATTATATCAAACTAAAAAGCTTCTGCACAGCAAAAGAAACAATTCACAGAGTTAAAAGACAACCAACAGAGTGGGAGAAAATATTTGCAAAATATACATCTGACAAAGGATTAATATCCAGAATATATAAGGAACTCAATCAACTTTACAAGAAAAAAACAAGCAACCCAATTAAAAAATGGCAAAAGAGCTAAGTAGGCATTTCTCTAAGGAAGATATCCAAATGGCCAACAGACATATGAAAAAATGCTCAACATCACTCAGCATCCGGGAAATGCAAATGAAAACCACACTGAGATACCATCTAACCCCAGTTAGGATGGCTAAAATCCAAAAGACCCTGAACGATAAATGCTGGTATGGTTGCAGAGAGAAAGGAACTCTCATACATTGTTGGTGGGACTGCAAAATGGTGCAGCCTCTATGGAAAATGGTATGGAGGTTCCTCAAACAATTGCAGATAGATCTACCATACGACCCAGCTATCCCACTGCTGGCAATATACCCAGAGGAATGGAAATCATCAAGTCGAAAGTATACCTGTTCCCCAATGTTCATCGCAGCACTCTTCACAATAGCCAAGAGTTGGAACCAGCCCAAATGTCCATCATCAGATGAGTGGATACGGAAAATGTGGTACATCTACACAATGGAATACTACTCAGCTATAGAAACGAATGAAATACTGCCATTTGCAACAACATGGATGGACCTTGAGAGAATTATATTAAGTGAAACAAGTCAGGCACAGAAAGAGAAATACCACATGTTCTCACTTATTGGTGGGAGCTAAAAATTAATATATAAATTCACACACACACACACACACACACACACACACACTCACACACACACACAAAACCGGGGGGGGGGGGAAGAAGATATAACAACCACAATTACTTGAAGTTGATACGACAAGCAAACAGAAAGGACATTGTTGGGGGGGAGGGGGGAGGGAGGAGGGAGGGAGGTTTAGGTGATGGGGAGCAATAATCAGCCACACTGTATATCGACAAAATAAAATTTAAAAAAAAAAAATAAGTGCAGGAGAAAAAAAAAGAAGATAACTAATCGTAAAATCATTACATTTAAACATAAGTAAAACTTCCTCTTGGATCATTAAGTTATAGAAGAATAGAAAGATTGCATTTTGAGATTCAGGCAAAGCTAGGTAACTTGTAGGTCAAATAAGTAAAATTTTACGATTCAGGAATAGTGACAGCAGTTGAATTTAATAGACTTCTCAAATTCCAAATTTAAAGTCTCCTTCACTGTGTTAATAAAGGTAGTGCAACAGTAGGAATTTAAGAAAAAAATAAGTAGAATGAATCAACAGTTTAAAAAAATAAATAAAAAAATAAAAACAACAGCAACAACAAAAACCCATAGCCCAGAACTTAGTCACAAGGCCACACCTAGGAAATGTTTTATTTTATTCCAGGTGTCCAGCCAAATCAAGATTCTACTTCTAAAGAAGAAAGGAAAAATGGATATTGCGTGAATGATGAGCAGACACCCCAAAGAAGGAACGAGAATTTTACAATGCCGTTGGGACTGTGTGCTTCAGTATTTTCAACAGTCCTTGAGAAATGGAGTGAAGAGCCTGAGTTATTTTTGAAATGAGCTCTTGGTTTCTGCGCTGCATCCCAGCGCCTGTGACGTAGACTTGAGGCTGAGACACAGGAGCCATGACTCTGTGCTCATCCAGCCACTACAGTGGCCACTAAGTTCTTATTGCAGGTTTTGCCCCATTGACATGCCTTCCTGCTCCCATCTAGATAACCATCTGCGTGCCAGGAAAGGACTCTCTCCCCACCGATCTCTCAACGCATTGGACTCCCCCGCAGATGGCCTGGATCTCTTGTTCTCATATGCTGTAGAGATATCCGTATTTAATTATATTTACTCTTTCACCTTCTGATATTTGTATGCTCCTTTTTAGAAACCTGGGACATATTCTCCTGGGACTAGGTTAAATGGTACCGCACAAGTATTATGGTCTAAAGCATTCCCCTTTTAAGAACACCATTCTTCCAGGACAATGCCCAAGGCCCCTGTCTCAAGGTATGGTTTCTGCGCATAGAATTTAGGAAATACTCAGTTGCCTTACTACTCTTTTATCAGATTTTCAGCATTGAAGTCCTACGAACCTTGCCTCCAGCCACCTAGAAATCCTCACTTTCATTTTTACCAAGTGTCAAATTAGGATTTCACGCTTATTTTCCATCCTGTTATGGTAGTTTTGAAAAGTCTAAGTTCTAGAAATAAGTATAAAAATGAACTTTGCACTTTCCTTTCCTCTCGGGATATTAGTTATACATGTTAGCTATATAATACATATAAAAGCAATACAAGTTCATTGTAGACAATTTGCAAAGTATATATAAAGAAGGACAAAATCACCTATATCTCATCCATCTTAACCATGTTAATGGAATTCTTTCTAGTTCTCTCTCCATGAGCTTATAAGTATATGTGTGTATAGATACATGTGCATTTTAAGCAAAATTTAGAATATTTTACAAACACATATTGCTTATGTGTTCTGCTTTCCACTTAAATTGAGCACTTTCCATTTACAAAGATTCTTTGAAAGCATAGTTTTTAATTGCTGCATAAGATGTAGCTGTATACAACATTAAAAAGTCTTCCTCAATAGTGATTTCAGTTGATATTTTTGTTGTTTGGTTTTTAAAGGTAAAATCACTGACAATCACACAGCAAAGCCAAAACTAAAAGTCAGGTCTACAAATTTCAGTCCAGTGTTTATTTAATTACTATAAGTTTCTGGAGGTTAGGGACTGTATTAGTCAGTTTTCTGTTGCTTATAACAGAATACCTGAAACTGAGTAATTTATAAAGAAACAGAATTTATTTCTTACAGTTTTGGAGGCTGGGAAGTCAAAGGTCAAGAGGTGCATCTGGTGAGGGGCTTTTTCTTGGTGGGGACTCTGTAGAGTCCTACAGCAACATGGGGTATCACATGGCAAGGGGAGAGCAAGAGCTTTTGTTAATGTGCTCACTTACCCTACTTATAAAGCCACCAGTCCACACCCATTAATGGATTAATCCAAAAGGCCCCACCTTTCAAAGACCGTAGTCTGATCTCCTCTTAACACTGTCACAATAGGGATCAAGCTTCAGTGAGTTTTGGGGGGACATACACAGCAGGGATCATGCTTGTTTGTCCTGGCTAGTCTCTGCAGATAACCCCCAACAATCCACACCACCCTGAATTCATGGCTGTGGGTCATCCTCTCCCACAATAAATCAGGGTTTGTCCTGTGTAGCCAGTAGAATTCAGTGAAAAGAAGGTTGTATGACTTCTGGGACTAGGTTGTAAGAAGCCTTGCAGCTTCTGTCTTGGTCCCTTTGTACTCCAGAGGAATTCAGAAGACATCTGACTACCTGAGGCTGCCTGGATGTAAGGAAGCCCAAGCTGGCCATGTGCATAGTCCGCATACATGGAGAGAGAGAGAGAGAGAGAGAGAGAGAGATGGTCTGGCATACCCAGCTATTCCTAACCATACCAGGTATGAGCAAACAAGGCAACATGGTCATCTAGACCAGTCAAGCCTTCAAATGACTCCAGCCCCAATCGCTGTCTGATGGTAATTACAGGAGTGACCTCAAGTGAGAACTGCCCATTGGGCTCTGAGAGATCATAATAAATTGTAGTTTTAAGGCATTAAGTTTTGGGGTGGTTGGTTATACAGCAGTAGGTAATCAAAACACTGCTATATTCACTCCTATATTTTCAGCACCTAGCATGAGCCTGGTATACTTGGTATGTTGCAGATAATTGTAAAACATTTGTTAAATGTAAATAAACTTGAAGATTACTTGCACACATACAGTTGTGAAATTTTGTATAATTGTGAAATTTCCTTCTAATTAGAATGCTAAAATATGAGTCACTTTTTATTTTGTTATTTCTTCTATTTTTTGTCTTATTTCTCACTAAACTGGGTCATTGAAGATTGATTCAGTATTTGTAAAACAGAGTAAAGCCAAATGCCATAAATGGCTGAAAATTTTCTTTTCAAAGTCATTTATTATTTGGTTTGTGAAACTTGTTTTTCAATAAGTGCAATTTGGTTTTGGTTTTAGTTTGAAACTTCAGAATTAAAAAAAAAAAGAAAAACAAATTGAATGTAGACAAGATTGTGTAAATGGCCTTACATTCTTGCTCATGTTTCCAGCACAGTACAGGGAGGACAGGTGAGGTGTGACCATGGAGGTGTCATGGGGCCGGTGCACCTAGGGCAGGTGCTTAGGTGGGTAAGTTGAGTACGGGAATAAAGTATGTTTTTACATGGTTTCTGGGACTTAAAGTAAAAAGAAAATAATTAAAACTTTTTCCAAACATTCTTTGCCCAACCCTATTCTTCACTCTCTTATGGCAAAAGGCGGGTTTTAGAAAAAGAGCCAAGAACATCAAAGGGAGGAGGATAGACGTAGAAAGAGGAGGAACAAGACATTCTTGTGCCGTCTGAATTTTCTTCAAGGAGGAAAACATCGCAGCCATCACAGGAAAAGCAGAGCACTGTTTTCTCTGTTCCATCTTTTCTCCCTGCTCCCCCCACCCGCACCCTGGTACCAAAGTACGGAGGACACCGAATATGAAGCTCGGCAGAATGAGGGAAAGGATGGTAGCCTTCCTGTGAGTTGTGGAAAAGACCGGGGACTCGGCTGAAGCCTAGAAGTGTGTTCCTACTGTGTCCTGAGCCAGGTACTGTGGGGACAACCTTTCAGGCACGACCATCAGAGTTTTGGTACTTCAGGATCAGAATGTCCCGCTTTTCGGCCGAGATAGGTGATAACACAGACAGGCCAGCACAGAGCAAAGACTCAACAAATCACGGTTGTCCCTTGTTGCTCAGACTGTTTGTTGCAGGATCCTCAGTGTTAGCACAGTCAAGCTGCATGACATCCAAGGAGATGTTCTGCAGGTAGGAAGCATAGTCTACAATAAGGAGCGCTCTATGCTGTGTTATATCAAAGTCCCTTTAGATGTTAGAGCAGGCTCTGAGATGGGCCCTGTCAGGTTGTAGAGGACACCCCGTCCACTGGGAGCTTGTGCTATCTTGCTTCAAACATTTCAAAACACGGCAAGTATAAACAAACCTCAGCACTCCCACTAAAGATTCCCAGGACCACAAATTTTATCCTGAGGGAAAATTTTAGTAGAAAATACAAGCACCAATTTGAGCTTCTATAAAAACAACATGAAACACACTGAAGAAAATGGACTTACATAGGTTATTGCCAAATAAGAATTCACAAAGGGGTGTGCTTTCTCAGGGTTGTTAGAGAGGCCCAGCTATGCGCTGTGTATAATGGGGGATACCTGCGGAGGCTCCTTCTCACATTAGATTTTTTCTAACTAACGTAATTCTGATTTCAGCTTTCAACATTTCTCTGCTCAAATTATCCACTTTCAACAGACAACCCACTGATTTTCCTTTCTGTTCTCCCAGGACTGTGGGAGCCAAGTGGCTTTCCATGGTATGTGCTGCTTGGTCTCACGCTGGAGCAGGGACGATTTTACCTTTTACAACTTCAAAAGGTCCTTTGATGAGCTGATTTTGATTTCTTACTTAAGTATTGAACAATGCAGCTTATTATCACATCTAGTTTGTTTTTTAAGTGAATTCTTTTTTAAAATCGCACCCGCTAAATTCATCCAAAGAATGTCCAATTTCTCTTTCAACAACTAAGAACAGTCTCTCAAGGTATTTGCTATGACCAGGGTAAGATTTGTGGTGTGATGCAATATTTAACAGTTGTCCTCTCAGCTCCAGAGCCTTGTCCCTTAGTCCTACAAGTCAGAATATTCAGCTATCAGGGCCACCCGTGGGGTCTTATTGCATGCATGAGTCAGATTAAGACAGGCTAATTCTGAATGCTCAAACTCGGCCGGTGCATTGGTGAAACAGTGGGCCAGCCTGAATAATTTACAATGAATGAAGCACTGGGTCAAACCAAAGAGCAATGCCACTAAAGTGGGATACTCCATCATCCACAGAATATTTATTGATACTAAGCCACATATTAGTGTTCCTTTGAGTGTAGTTCGAGAAGAGCTGATTTAGGCAAAATGGATTGAAACAATGGCTATCTCTACTTCATGGATTCAGCTAAGTATCAGCTGTTCCAGGGAGTCTTCCTCATCTGACCCCTCAGCAGTCTCTCTGTTATACCACTTACTCTAAAATGCTGTGTCTGAGTTATTTGTCTTTGTTCCCCACTGAACTATTTTCTCCTGTTTTCCCTGAATGCATTAATCACGTCTGGCTTTTAAGAGATCATAAATGAATGAACGAATGAATGAATGCAATGTCAGATGTGTAATATTGGAAGAGCTTTGAACACACGGTAGCTATATAACTTTAGGACTTCTCCTGGGTCATGGTGACAGTATTACCTATCCTGCAAGATTATTGAGGAGAAAAAAATTAGATAAGCTATGTTATTTTATTTAACAAACATGTAATTGAATGTCCACTTGGAACCAAATACTGTGAAAACATTCCAAAGTGCTTTAAAAATAATATTGTTTCCAATTATTTCATAACAGAATTTGGCCAATTTCTCTAACTGTACATACACCACTAGGCAGGGCAGCTTTCTGGTGTTCTCTAACATCCTGTTTTTGGATTTTCCAGCTAGGAATTCACATTTCCTCATAACTTACTGCTGTTACTACTTTGCAGTACTATCGCAATATAAATGATCCCCTAGGGAACTTGAACTGTGGGTATTCTGATAATCTTTCATTATGATCATGCTTGGTTTAATTTGGACATGGTTCAGGAAAAAGAAAAGAGAAAACAGAATAAAAAACTTCACAGATTTGTTTTTTAATAATTCAACATAATTCATTAGGGATACAATGCCGTTTTAATTTTTCTTATGTTCAATGTGTTCCAAATAATTGGAGTGCAGTTTGAGTATGGAAAGCAAATTTAATAAAACTCTGAATTTAAGTTCATTTGGCAATTGGATACCAAAGAGAAATGTAAGAAATATTTGCAAAATTTGAGAATATTTAGGTTTTTAAAAAGTACGCATTATGTAAATTAATGTTTACATGGCTTTAAAGTGGTACATTCACTAATATATGACTAAAAGGAAAAGTCAAGGAAAAAAGGCATTTTTACTTAGGAACAGCTGAATTTGGGAACTAACAAGACTAGAGCAGATAATTCAGTAAGTTGTTGCATGGAATAAATTTACTTTAGTAAAAACACCATTTACTTTGAGAACATTCCTATATTTGTCAAAATAACTCATAACATCATTTTGTATAATGGATGAGTTTCTTTTAGTGGTCATGGTTTCATAATTTGTAAAACCTAAAAAATGCCTAACCT
Organism: Cynocephalus volans; assembly: GCF_027409185.1. Taxonomy (NCBI): domain Eukaryota; kingdom Metazoa; phylum Chordata; class Mammalia; order Dermoptera; family Cynocephalidae; genus Cynocephalus; species Cynocephalus volans. The sequence goes on from NC_084460.1 coordinate 230,695,656, forward strand.
TCTAGTTAGAGTTTTTATTTTTGTACTTCTTTTCTAGAATGCTATGGCATATTAAATTGCTTTGGGTTGAGTATTTTAAATTCCAAGAGATACAGCTCCCAAAGGCACTCAAGCAGGCAGAAAGGACAGAGTCGTGGGCTCTCAATAGCTATTTGTGTCAAATAGATTGTATGTGATCACAGACTGGATTGTATTCTTAACTCATGAAAAATTTGGGTTTTAAAACATTGAGGTTTGGGTCTCAGGCTCTCATTTTTGTAGAAACCTTGATATAAATAATGCATAAGTTCTGAATCCACTCTATCAGGCCAGTTTAATGAACATGATTACTGGAAGGATAACCTGAAATCTGAAATTAGGGGACTTGTTTTATTTGTGAATGGACCTAAAGGATTGTACCTGTGGCCTCAGGGCTGGGTTGTCTCCATGGTCCTCATGTCCTGAGGTTGAAGCTCTGCGAAGGGAGCTGCAGAGCCTTATGTGAGGACAGTTAGGGTTTGACGCTGGTAAAGGTATCAAAGGCAGCAGCGGCTTCAGGCAGGAGAAAGGGTGCAAAAGGAGATGTTTGGAGTTTTGTTGGTAGAGTGTTGTGGTGGTTGTAGTCGAGACACTTGGAGCTTTTCCAGCAACACTCAGAAGAATTAAGATGTTACTGGCTGGTGGACAGATGCTCCCATGACAGAGAGAGGGTAATTGTGACTGGGATGAGCATATTTCACAAGTTGTGTCTGTAAGTCACGCTGCTATAGTTACTATGGCTGTACAACAAATGACCCCAAAACATAGCAACAAAACAACCTTTTACTATGTTCATGGATTCTCTGGACAGGTCGCAGTGAGAGCAGTTTCTTTCTATGAGGTCTGGGAACTCAACCAGAAGACATGAAGATTGGGGGCTGAAATCATCTGAATGCTCACTCCCTCACAGGTCTGGGCTGTCTGAGGGTATTTCTAGAGCTGCTTCTGTGGACTGGGTGTTCGTGTCTCCCACAGATTCATAAGTCCAAATCTAATCCCCAATGTGATGGCATTGGGAGGAAATTAGGTCAGCGGGGTAGAGCACTCATAAATGGAATTAGTTCCCTAATAAGAAGAGGCTGGACAGCTAGTTCACCCTCTTTCCACCATGTGAGGACACAGCAAGAATATGGCTGTCTGCAAACCCTGAAGATGACCCTCACTAGAACCCAACCCTACTGGCACGCTGCCCTTGTACTTACAGCCTCCAGAACTGTGAGAAATAAATCTTTGAGGCACCCCACTTTACAGTATTTTGTTATAGCAGCCCAAGCTAAGTAAGACCACTGTCAACCAAAATAGCTACACATGGCTTCTCCATTTGGCCTGGCTTCCTCTCAACACAGTGGCTTGTTTTCAAGGCTAAGCATCTCAAGCAGGGCTGGCTTCATGGATTTGTCACCTGTGTGGTTACAAAGGGCCCACACTAAGATGGACCCTGTGTTTGTCGCTGTCTTGAAAGTCTTACGATGGAATAAGGAGCTGCTCATTTTCATTTTGTACTGGGTCCTACAAATTATGTAACTGGGTCTTGATTGACAGAGAGAGAGAGAGAGACCTAGCCAAAAGTCATATTGCCCCTTTTTATAACTTCATCTAGGAAGTCAGGCAGTGTCACCTCTACTACACTGTGTTGTTAGCACGTTGCTGAGATGCCCCATATTCAAAAGGAAGAGAACAGATCCCACAGCTTAATGGAAGGATGTCAAGGGAGAGTGTGTGGGAACATAAATATTGCTTTGGCCACTTCGGGAAAATACAATCTGCCACATGTGCTCTGCATATATTTCTGCAGGTGCCTCCTACTGGGTTAGTTTTTATTTTGTTTCTCGCGTAATAAAGTGTTAAAATTAATGTTAAAGACTGAGATAACAAGATGGAACTAATATGATATTCCATAGCCAGATCACAGTATGAAAAATTTACATTCCATGACTAAATCCCCTTAATCACTTTCAGAATAGAAAGGGTTGATAAAAAGGTAACTTTTGAAATGATTTCTTTGGAAAGAGCCATTGCTCCATCCTACTTAACCCCAAGTTTAGTAATGGGAGTCTTCCTTTTGGAGAGTTTTGGATCATGTTTCTTGCAGCTGGAGTTTTCAGAGGACTAGTGCCCAATTTATATCTTAAAAAGTCAAAGAGGGTAATGGCAACAGAACAAAGTGCTTATATTTTTTATTAAAAATTGTATTTTATTAACATTTATTATTTATGATTCTTTTAAAATTAGTCTTATCTTATTAAAATTATTAGTTTTTTACAAGATGACTTAGTAAGGTCTTTATTATCACACGGTATAGAACATATCAAGGTAGGTGACCCCATATCAAGGGAAATTTGTGGGCTCACCAGATCCATCATAAGGGTTACATTAGACTTGACCACATCCATGAGGAATATGCATCTCCCCGAGAAGCCCAAACCGGACAACCCTCAGGACCCTTGGCACTTGCCCAACCTTCTCAAGGTGCTGTGATTTCACTGTGGGTCACGCTTATTCAATATACCTGTTACACTTTAAATTTCAAAAATCCTGTTCCAACTAGAAGTTACAAATGGTGTGTCAAAGAAATAATCTGTTGATTCTTTTACTCTGCTTTTTAAGAATTATGCATTGTCATGAACTGTTTAAAATCCTTCAGATGATGATCTAGTTAAATATTAAAAAATTCTACCCCCCCTACCCCTCACTCTGCCCCCAGTGCCCATCCCATTAGATGTCAAATATCTGCCTCTTCCCTAGGCTGGAGGCCAAAGGACTGCAGGAGGTAAACATCAGATCTCCCACAGAGAACAGTGTGTTTACTTATTTATTCTCTGGGATGATTGTTAGCAATTACTCAGCTTCTTCCATCCGCTCCTCAGTCCCTCAGTCAGGTGAACCCACCTGCTCTCCTCAGTCCCTCAGTCAGGTGAACCCACCTGCTCCTCCCAGCTGTGCTCACCTCGGGTCTTGCCTCTACTTGAGTTCTGGTGCTCATGAAGTGCCCCTTCCTCCAGCTTGTCAATGTTGCTACTTACTCCGACCCAGCCCTACACCCACCCTTACCTGGCACCTATTCTCAAGATCTGATGTCGACTCCCGGTCTTTCTGGACCGAGCCATCTGACACTTCTGACGCTGTCGCCCGGGGTTTCTGCGTGAGGGCAGTGACAACTGCTGCCCGGACACCGCTTCTCGGTTTCCTTGCATGTGGGTCTAGGCTCAACTCTTAAAACTCTCAGCATAATCTTAGACAATTGTAACCATTATGAGCCTCAGTTTCTTCATCCCTACAATCGGGATAAAAATAGCTGTGTTGCCCAGGGATATCCTGAAGAAATAAGTTAATAGACATGAAAGCATTTTGTAAATAGGTAATAAATACATGTGTGGTATTAACATTAGTACAAGGGTCCTTCAGAAAGTTCATGGCAAGATTGGTATTATTTTTTAATTCTATTTTCCACAACTTTTTGAAGGACCGTCTCACAATCTGGATACTAAGCTGGACTTGGGATTTCCAATATTATTACTCTTTATCTTGACCCTTACCTCGTCGCTGCGTCCCTTGGGCTTTTGCCTTGATCCCTGATCTTCAGGACTTGATGTGTTGAGTGCCAATATTCATCTTTACACCAGAACCATGTTACCAGGGTCAGTATCCTCGTGTCGCATCATGCAGGCGTCTCTCTTTTGGTCCAGGTGAGCCTTCTCTGTTTGATCACTTTCTCTCTGACCTAATCTCCTAATGACTACAGAGAACTGTGAATCAGTCAGCACTCTTCTTTCCTCCCTCAGAGCCATCATACAGAGGAAAACCAGGAAAGTGAAGTGTTCTGAAGCCAGGTGAAGAGTGTTTTAAGAAGGATGGCATGAACAACTGCCAAATGACACCCAGAATTCAAGGAAGATGAGGCCTGAGAACTCATCACAGGACTTAGCAACGTGGAAGTTACTGGTGAGCTTGATAAGAGCAAATATGGGGGAAGAAAATGGGAACAAAAGAGCAATTAGAGCACATTCAACAGAGAGCGGAAAGAGCTGAATTAGAGACAGTCTCGTACATACAGCTCTTTCAAGGGGTTTTATTTTGTTTTAAGAGAAGAAAAAAAATGGGCAATAGCTAGAGAGAGAAATAGGATGAAGAAAGTTTTCATCAGAGAATAGAAGAACAAAGGAAAGGAACAAACTGATGAGACAAGAGAGAGGAAAAGTGCTGGGACACTGACTTGCGTAGGTCAGAGTGCATGGGTTCTAGGGCGGCGCGGATAGGTTGGCCTCGAGGAGCAAGGCGGGCCCCACCAGAGTGCAAGCAGGGTCAGAGGGCACGCGCACACATGCAGGCGTGGTTGGATGTGGAGGCCTCTGCCGATTGCTTCAGTTTTCTTAGTTACACAGGAGGCAGAGTCATCAGCTGAGAATGAAGATGGAGGAGGAGGCGTTGGGATTCAAGGCTAGGGAAGGTAAGGAACAGTCACATAGGAGAGTGGCACAGTAAGTGATCAAGGGAGATAAAATATAATTGCTGGGCAGTGTTAATCACTCTCATCATGTTAATGATCATGAATCTAAATTGATGTCATCAGTGGATTTTTCTCTAGATATGTTCATCTGTGTGGGTGTAGGCACAGAGTAGGCAGAATGTTGAATTTAACTAGGACTGGGCTTTATCCAAGAGAGTTTGATGAAACAAGAGCAAAGCAAAGAAGCTGGGGCTAAATTTAAAGAGTGATTATAGTGAGTGACCACGGAATTTAAGCTGGATAATGGGAGAAGTGAGTGAGGCTCAAAGGAGAACCAGCGAAAATATGCAGAGTCAGTAGATTGAAGGTGTCTGTGGGGTTGAGGGACTGTTGGAATTGGGGTACAGGAACTGAGCTGAAAAACTAGTAGTTATTTCCAGAAAACTGTTTAAATCGAGATCATGGAGTGTTTGCAGTTATGGTGAAAGTCCAATCCATGGGCGTGAGTGGCCAAGATAAAGGGAAGAACAAGATTATTGGAAGAGCAGAGGCCAAGGAGTTGAGAGAATAGCTACTGAAAAGGACCATTTACAGGGATATTGAACTAGTCAAGAAGTGGGAGAGGGGGAAACTAAAAAGAGTGGTTTTAAGCTTAATATCTTCAAAGGGTAACAAGTAGTGACCAAGTAGAGGTGGCAGCCGTGGTGGGGTGGGGTGTGGGTGTAGATGACTTCAACAAGCCCAGTCACCTCCAGAGTGACACACAGATCAAGCTTAACATGTTGTCTTAGTTGTTGTATGTAGGCAAGTGGATATTGAGGGACGACTGTTTCATGCCAGCGTTCTTACTCTCATCAGTGTTATGGCGCAGTTTCAGTTGAGTACATGAGGTGTTAGAAAAGAAAGAAGAAAAGGATTTGGGGTGATGATAATCCAGCTAGTTTAATCCAGCTAAGTAACTAATCTCAAAGTGTGATCTGGAAGCCTGTGGGGTTCCCCAAGACCTTTTTCAGGTCATAACTATTTTATAATAAATCTCGGATGTCACTTGCCATTTTTGCTCTTTTTGTCTTGTGAGTATACAGTGGAGTAATCCAGAAACTACACACAACATATGATAGCACAAGGAGTGTATGCAGAAGCAGACGTGAGAACCCAGCTGCCTACTATTAAGCAGAAATTAAAGAGATTTCAAAAAATGTAAAACAATACCATTTTCTTGCTATTTTTTTTTTTGTTTAGGAAAATATAGTGTTTTCTATAAAAAATTATTATTTATGTTAACTTGTAATGAGACTATTCTTTTAATTAATCAATTAAATATTTAGAAATTTCTGTTTTAATTTTGAATACGTTAGATATGAATAGGTATAATCTTTGTAAACAAAAGCTCTTTGGGGATAGTTACCTTTTAAGAGGGAGAAGCGGCCTCACAGAAAGTTTAAGAACCTCTGATTTTTGTCACTTACTGGAAGATAAAGACTGCTCACTGGAGAAGGCTGAGAGGTTGGACACATCAAGGGACGTCGAGGTGGAGAGTCATGCATGGACACTTGTGACGAGACCGTCACCTGCAACATCAGTCACATCATCTCTCTGAGGCAATAGCAAAACGTGCGTGTAGGAGACGTATCAGGAAGTTTCTCTTTGAGCTGTGACAGACTTCCTTAAAGTATTTATTTAAGGAAGTCACTAAAAGTATTTATTTAGTAAGTAATCGTTATGAAAAAATCAAGCAATAAATCAGTCTACGAAAATCTAAGAAAATGGTGTATCTTTGCAATCTCCGTGAAGCCCAATTTTTTAAAGGTTTAGAAGTTTTTCATTTCTGACTATGAAAGTAATAGGTGTTAGTGTAGAAAATGTGGAAAATTCTAGAGTATTAAGAAAATGTGAGTTAATTATAATTCTGCTTCCCAGAGACAATGAGTTAGTGTATGATCTATTTCCTTCTGTCTCTATTTTTTAAACAAAACTTTTATTATGCTGTATATATAATTTTGCATCTACTATATTTACTTAACCTTTTATTACGAGTGTTTCCTCATTTGAAAATCATTTAAAATCATTATTTTTAATGGAACAAAATACTGCATTTGAATTACATAATAATTTATTTAGCCAATCTGCTATAGTTAGACATGAAGAGTTTCCCCCCATTTTTCCTCTTTTATAATGAATGTTTGAACATACATCTTTCTATATATTAATATATTCTATATACACACAAATGACAAGACCTCTCCATAAATACTTGTCCACATCACTGGTTCAAAAGTATTCATTTCACTGAAAGAAATAAATATCGTAAAGATGTAATTTCCTTCCAAATTAACTTTAAATTTATTGTTATTGCTATTTTTAAATTTATTGGCAATTCCAATAAAAGTGTTTTCTTTTTGGTTTTTTGTTCTTTTTAAACATGATTAAATGAGCCAAAATTTCATTTGGATAAAATAATGGATAAGAAAGATTTTGAAAATAAAGACATAATTGAGGAGAAATGGTGATGACAGCAGGTATTAAAGTGTATTGTAAAACAAAAATAATTTAAACAGCATGGTTTTGCCATAAGGATTGACAAATAAAGGAATAAAATTCCCAGGAAATATGTATAGCATATATAAAAATTTAGTATATGATTGAAGGCAGTATCATAAATAAGTGGTGACATTAATGAATATTTAATAAATGGTGCAAAAAATATCATTAACTCGTTGGAAAACGATAAACAAAAACGAAAATCCCATTTCTAAAAAGCTGTTTTGAGATAAAATTAGAAGAAAAGATGTATGGTGCCATCTAGTGGTGCAATGGGTAACTGCATACATATTGTTCAATGTAAAGTCTGATGACAGAAATTAAAACCAGATAGAGACTTGAGGAAGGTGGTTTATTCATTAATAACAAGATTTATACCTCACACCTCAGCACTAATTTAAGGAGAGTTTTGTTAATACTGATAAGATGATTTTACTGTTTCTGAGAATATTATAAATGGAAGCCTACATACAGTGATCCTAAGTTAATATACAAGAAACTACAGTTCCAGACATTCACATAAACAAGCATGCCAACCTGTCATACTTTTTTTAGTAACACAATGAAACAAAAGAACAACTTGAGTAAAAGCATGCTGATTGGAAATTCATATATGAGAGCAGAACCTGCCAGCAGTTGTAGTTTTGAATAAAGAACACAAGTGGAGAAACCTGTTCTCTGGATCGTGGAGCCTGATAGAGGTGCTTGTGGCTAGTGTGGCTGCACAGTTCCTGGGCTCAGTGGAGACTGCACATCTCCTCATTGACCCCAGGCACAAGCTCCACACGAGCAACCATCTCCACACTGGTTCTCTGCCTCCAGTCTTCCCATTAATCCATTCAGGTTGCTGCAAGGACACACAGGCTAATCGGCAAAGCAGCCCAGCCATCTCTGGGAACAAGCCCTCCTTCCCATTCAAGTGGCTGCAGCGGCATTTGCCCTGTTGAAATGTTCCTCAGCTCTCTGGCCATGGCTCCTCGGTCCCCAGATGAGCTCCTAGACTTTAGTCTTGTAAGTCCCCTTCATTGGAATTTTAGGTTTGGGCACAAGAGAATTGGGCCGGTTTATCTCTAAATTTTCAAGACTGACAGCTTAATATTCAGGTGCTTTGAGGGCCATTAATGTCATCTGGAGAAACAGACCAAATGAAAGAAATGCAGCCCAGAGGAGCAGCCAGGGGAGGTGAATGCACAAACTCCATGGTGCTCCCTCCCCAGCTCTGTTCAGTTACTCCTTGGATTCTGCAGATCCCCGATATCCTTATGGTAAGCCCTTCCTTTTGCTATGGCAAACATAAATGCTTTTCTGTCCTTGGAATTCAAAAGCGTACTAATAAACCTTTCTGAAAGGACAAACCTGATCGATATCCTTCGATGGCTGCTCATTACCTTCACGTGAAGTCCAAATCTTCTCGCATGGCCTCTGAGGCCTCAGCTCTGAGTCCTCCCTGCTCGCTCTGCTTCCTCCACCCGCCCATCACCCTTCCTGTCTGCTCTCCATGCCCCAGCCGTGTCCAATGACTCTCCCATCCCGTGCCATGGCATTCTACCAGCCTCTCGCCAGGCTGTTCCCTCTGCATGAAATACTTTCCCACCACTCCTCCTCCCCCAGCAGTTTCTATTCATCCCACCTTAGGCATCACTTCCTCCAGAAATCCTCTTAGGTTCCCTAAAACTGGGTTGGTTGTTCCTCCTATGTTATCCCATATCACCGTGTCCCTAACCCCATTACAGTTTTATCACTCTACATCAAAGTGGTATGTTTATTTGGAGGAGGCTGAGATTTTGAGAGGACAGTATCTGCCACACTGTTGCACCCCCAACGCATTGTACCTAACCTAGAATACAATCAGCACTCAAATATCTGTTCAATGAACAAATGAATAGACACCGAGGGTCGTGTCTGTTATCTAAGTAACAAACACTAAGGCCCAAGTGTGCTGTACATCTTTTTGCAGCGAAGTGTCCAATCAACCTCTTTTCTGATTAGACTAGGTTTGTAAATCTCTAATATTTTTGAGAGCTTCTGTCTCAGATTTCAAAACCAGACAAATATTTTTAATGTATACAACTTTCTCTTATGCTCAATCAAAACTAAATGCACGTGAATTAATATAAGGACTGTCTATATTTTGTGGACATGGGTGGTCCAGACACCCACAAGGAGATAAATAAATGTTTGAGGTGGGTCCTTCAATGATTTTTACAACGGATGCCAATTTGGCAAGCTTGACTGGGCCCTACCAGTGTGAGGAACCATGATTTTGGTATGATGTTGGGGAATTTGTGGCTTCCATCTGCTGGTTATCTCACAAAATGTAGAGCTGAGAAAAATCACATACTGATTAAATCATAGAATCCCACACTTGGAAGGGACTTTATGAGATGATCTGGGCCCGCCTCCTGAAGGTCAATGCATAAATCATCTTGTGCAGATGGCTGTTTATACTATTTTTAAAGCTCTTTAAGGATGGAGATTACACAGCTTCCCTTGGTAGTCTGATCTCCATGGTCAAGAACTTCCTTTTTTAAAAACCCAGCTTCTCACTGCAGTTTGGCTCATTTCCTCTTTTTTTTCAGCCCTCTGTGAACATGGAGAGTACACGATCAACCTTCCCTGCTAATTAACTCTGGCCCACATCCCCATACCCTTGCAATTCATTATTAAGATTTATGTTATATTTCCCCCTCCAAAGCAACAGAGTTGCAATTCCTTTATTTTTCAGAAGAATTATTTTTTTCCTTTCAATTACTTTTGTAATTTAATATTTTTCTCCTTAACGTCTATCCCATAGATCACTTATAAAATTAGTATTAATATTTCTGCTCAAGTTCTGATCAGCTGTAAATAAACAGCAGAGCTTGCTCCTTATCTTGTTCCAATATCATATTTGCTGTTTAAATCACAGTATTTCCTTTTTGTTTCTGTGTAGATTACATTCTATAATAAAACTCAAGCCTTTTACTGTCAAACTGCTACTTTCTACATGTCATACCTGTGTGATTTGTCCTGGGTTTTTTTTTGGTAAACTGAATAATACACCCCTAAGATATCTACATCCCGATCCCCAGAACTGTAAATATGTTACCTTGCCTGACAAAAGAGACTTGGTGGATGTGATTAAGGATCTTGAGATGGGGAGATTATCCTAGATTATCCAGGTGGGCCCAGTGTAATCACAATGGTCCTTATGAAATGCAGGCAGAAGGATTGGGGTGATAGGTTTTAAGGACGAAGGAGGGGCCATGAGCCAAGCAATGCAGCCTCTAGAAGCAGGAAAAGGCAAGGAAACGGATTGTCCCCTGGATGTCCCATAGAGAGCATGGCCCTGCCAACACTTTGATTTTGGCCCATTGGAACCCATTTTGGGCTTCTGACCTGCAGAAACATAAGGTGATAAATTTGTGTTGTTGTAAGCAGCAAAGTTTGTAGTAATTTGTTAGAGCAGCAACAACAAATGAATATAGTTTATTAATGAAACTATCTGTGCTTGTCTTGAAATTCCTGGTATTAACAGACCATTTTTGTATTTATGAAGGATTCTTAGGTACTGTGTTCCTATCATCCAAAGCTTGCAAAATTAGTGGGTATTAGATTATTAGATTATTGACGTGTGTATTTACTAGACTATTGGTAACCTTAATCTATTCTCAGTTGTCTTAAAACAATTAATGTAACAGAAGATTCCGTTTATTGAAAAGATTCTATGTGCCAGGTACTGCACCATGGGCTTGGGATGCGCTGTCTCACTTAAGTGTTACAACAAAACCACGAGGAAGGAATTATTATCCCCGTTATTCTGGGGCTTGGAGAAGAGAAACAGCACAGCTAGTTGCTGACAGAACTGACATTCAAGCCCCAGCCTGCCTGATTTTAAAGCCCATCTTCACTGTACCACATTGATCTGCCACTGTACTATGCTCAATTTCTCTAGTACAAAATTGTGAAGAACCTGAGGTGTCATAAATTTTCAAGAAAGATGTGTTACTATAAATGTAACTTTCTTGGGAAAAAAGAAAAAAAAAAGCTTTTCCTAGAAATGCCATGTATTTGTTCCAGATGTCAGAAGAAAATGATTTCAAACATCAAAACCAAAATTATTATTGTTGGAAAAGTGAGAGGGATCACTCAAAAGCATGGGGGGAAAGCAAAAGCTGTCTCCGTCTTGGCAGGAAACTGTAACTTCCCTGGGGAAATATCATTTCTCAAGAGTGAAACTTAGGAATTAGCTTTCAGCAAAGTATGTTTTAAACTCTTCTTCTGCCTGTGAAAGTTTCTGACACTGAGCTGTTTTTCAGTTGAGTGTAGTTACCTACACAACGTGATGCCTGAGGCTACTTCCGTGCTCCTCTACCTTCTCTTGGTTCTCTTTTGGGAAGAGAAGAGAGAGAGTGCAATTTTATTTTTAGTGCTAACTTTTCCCAACTATGCTTTCCACGTGGTCTGCTGAGGCTGGGAGAATATATAAATGTGTTCCCAAGTCATCTCATCTTAAACTGACCAACAAATATTGAATCAACCAACAACCACCACCTAGTTCTGCTAATGAACCCTCTCCCTCCCCCTTTCTTTGATCTGAACAATTAGTAAATTTTCTCAATTTCATATAAAACATTATGCAAATATAGCTTCAACTACCATCTTCCAACCGGACTTCTGCTCCTGAGTCCCTCTTATATGAAGGGTCTTCAAAAAGTTCATGGAAGGATTTGTGTATCCTTTAATTCAAATTTTCAATGAACTTTTTGAAGTACCCTTGTATATAAACCTTAAAGCAACCCTCACTCCTTTTCTTCCTGGCAAATCTTGAAAAAGTACAGTCGTCTACACTTGTTATCTGTACCCTTTGCTTCCTTGTTTCTTAATCCACTATAATTCAATATGCCCCATCATTCTTCTGTGAGACAATAAAACTTGCCTTGCAAAAAACATGGGTTCTTGTGGGGTGGGAGTGGAAGTAGATGGCAACTAGATAGTTTTTATATGTCCCAAACTGAATCTACCTTTTTTTCCCTTCAGTCTCTAAAACTTGCTCCTCATCCAGTGCATGACACCATTTAGATGCCAGGCCAGAATCTGGGATGTCACCTCTATACTGCCTTCTTCTATTCATGACATCTTAATATTTCCCCTACCTCTTCTTTTCTGTTCACTCTCAGTTTCCTAATTCAGGTATTTATCATTTTCCAACTCAGTTACTGAAATACTCCCCAAACTACTACTTCTCTCCAATCTTTAAAATTGTTTTATGAAGTTAATAAATTAACTTCATTCCAGGTAAAAGAAGAAACAAGAAAGGAGAGGGGGCTGCTCAGCTGGACGAGACACAGATATTTGTATCAAAAGCAAAAGACATCTAGAGCAATACGATGGCCAAAGGAAGAATTAATGGTAATAGAAACTGAAATGAGACCAAAGATGTGGGCTGACATGTAAAGGAACAATGACAGCTCTAAAATATACCTGGGTTAGTGTGTTCCCAAACACTCCCATCTCCCATAATGTGTTATAATCGAACATGAATAGATGTGATAAAGTCTAAGCACGTATTATGCCATGAGAATGTGTATGGTGATCAGAGGAGCTGAGTTTATAGAAGTGTAACCAGAACCACCAGCTATGGCAACAAATTAATGGATTATTATTATTACTATTCATTATTATCATTATTTTGTCTTCGTGGGTATTTTATTGCACACTCGGAACACGGTAGCCCTTCTTTCTCTATTTTTCTTTTCTTATCTTTGTTTTGTTTGTTATTCATTATGACGCATTTAAGACATTCAAAAATATATAAGGAGTAATTAAACGAATACTCGTATCCTCACCACCAACCTTAAAATATAAAATTCTAAATACCGGAACAAATGAAGCACTGTGTTCAGGCCTCGCTTCTCCTTCTGATTCCCCACCAGAGGTAACTCACTGTTCTGAAATTTGTGTTTTTTCACTCCACATGTATTTGCTTTTCTCAGCTACTCTAGTCAGTCATTGAGGCCAAAAACTTAGGTGTTATCTTTGATTCGTCACTTATGCTGCAGTGTACCGGTGTGGGCTCCCAACACGGGGGAGGCAATAGTACACCTCTCTTCCCAATCCCATGTTCAACCTGAGATCTGCCATAGTGGGAATAGTTACATCATAAAAATGGGCAAATGCAACAAACCACGGGTCTCCCCCTGCCCTCCTCGGAGAACAGGCTGTTAAACACCTACCAGCACACCACTGCTCACTGTGCATCTCCCACATCCAATAAGTTCTGTTAGTTTTCCCTCCAGATAATATTTCAGATCTGCACATTGATCTCAGATCCATCGCTATATCCTTGGCCAAACCAGTATTATCTTCTTCCTTTTTTTTTAATTACGGAAAATTTCAAACACAAACAGAAGTAGAGAGAATAGCATGTAAGTCCCATACACCCATCACCCAACTTTGATAATTATTAACATTTTGCCAATCTGGTTTTATCTATTCACCCTCCCTATTTTTCCTATTAGTCCTCTTGTTTCTGTTTTATTTTCTACCTATTTTTTCCTGTTTTTACCTTTATTATTTCCTCTTGAGAGTTTTAAAAATCATAAATGAGTTTTGAATTTTAAAAAATGCGTTTCCTACATTTATTGAGGTGATCATATGAATTTTTTCCTTTTTGTTTCTGTTAATATTGTGAATTATATCAATTGTTTTGCAAATGATAAACCACCCCAGAATCCCGAGAATGCTCCTTGTTTGTCTGTACTGTGCTATTCCCTTATACTGCTGGATTTGATCCACTGACGTTTATATAGGATTTTTATCTGTGTTCAGGAGTCAGAGTGGTCTGTAGTTTTCTTTTCTTCTAAAGTCCTTCAAATTTTTTTTATCAAGGTTATCGTGGTTTATAAAATGGGTTGGAACGTATTCCTTCTTTTTCTCTTGTTTTGAAAAGTTTATGTAATATTGGTACTTTTTTCTTCCTTAAATGTTTGGAAGAATTCACCTGTGAAGCCATCTGGGCCTGGAGTTCTTTTTTGGAAAGATTTTTAACATAACAGATCCAATTTCCATTATAAAGAACTATTAAGATTTTTTACTATTTTGTGTTTCTATTTCAGTAGCATATATTTAAAAGGAATTTGTCTATTTTATAATTGTCAAATTTATTGAACATGTAATCTTATAGAATATATTCTTACTATCCTTTATTACTGTAAGATTTTTAGAGACATCCACTTTTATTATAGATGTTGATAATTTTTATTTTATTTTTTTTCTTGTGTAATCTTGCTAGAGATTTATTAATTTTATTAATCTATTCAAAGAACCAACATTTAGCTTTGTTGATTTTTATTGTCAAATTATCACTACTTTATTAATTTCTCTTTTTTATTTTGCATTTTTTTCCTGTTTGAAATTTGTTATTTTTTTCCTCACATTTTTGAGTTAAAAGCTTAAGATCATTGATTTTTAAACTTTCTTCTTTCCTAACATTGCATTTAAAGCTGTACTTTCTTCTTATGGGCTTTAAAAGGAGAGCACATGACAGTATTTCTTTGTTCTGCCATTTTCTGCCACATGAGACCTCTGCAATGCTGTAAAGCTACCACCAAAGAAGACCCTCATCATATGTGTTCCCTGGATTTTGGACTTCCCAGCCTCTAAAACTTTGAAAAAACCCAGCCCCACCCCTAAGAGACCCACCTGGCCACTGCCAAGGCCCCGCCAGAGCAACAGGCAGCCATGCTGGACCTAGGCAAAGTGAACCCCACCCCTGAGAGACCCATCCAGCTGCTGCAGAGGCCCTGCCAGAGTGACAGACTGCTGAACATCAGCAACACTCCCTACCACTGCTGCAGACACTAGTGTGGAACAAGTAGGCCGTGACAGCCATTGCCACAGCAACTGCTACCACAAGGATGGCTTGCTGCCATAATAGCAGCCACTACTACCTCATAAGTTACCTGGTGACCACTCATTGGTAAAGACAGGAAGAGGGTCACCAGCAGAGCCCAGGGAAAGAGGAAAGAAAAAAGGAGAAAATTCACCCAGAGTCACCCATTCAAATCAAGGAGCACTAGTATACCTCAGTGCACCTATCAGTGTCAGAGTGAGCTAGCCAGGGTGCCAACAGTTCCACCCATGAACACCACCATATCCTAAGAGTCACAAGACTCCAAGGCACTACCCACCAAAATTGGAGATCTTGCCCATGTCCTGATGAACCAACATAGTGTCACCAACCTCAAAAATGAAATTCTGGGTGTCCCAGGGACTGGGTCACAGAGGCACTCTCACCCAACTCCAATTCTGAATTTAGCCAACATACCTACATGGAGACTACAGTACTGTATCTACCTGGAACCAATACTAAAATGCCCCTTTCAATTGTCATTTTAAAATACATCCACAAGAGGAACTCCCTCCCTGCAAACCCCATTCCAGAGTACAAGAAAAAGCAACTTTTCTACCAGACGACTAAACACTAATGTAGAGATACTAGAAATATGAAAAAACAAGAAAATATGACATAACTAGAGGAATATAATAATTCTCAAATACCAAATCCTATAGAACAGGAAGTCCTTGAAATGACTGAAAAGGAATTTCAAGTAACAATTCTAAGGAAACTCAATGAGATACAAGAAGACTCAGATAGATGACACAATGAAATGAGAAAAAGTATCCAGGATCTGAAGGAGGAATTGTACAAAGAAACTAATGCCTTAAAAATGATTGTAGCAGAGCTTGTGGAGCTGAAGGATTCTTTTAACAAAATAAAAAACACAGCAGAGAGCTTAAACAGCAGACTACCACAAGCAGAAGAGAGAATTTCTGACCTTGAAGAAAACCTTTTTGAAATAACCCAGGTGGAAAATAAAAAGAAAAAAGAACTTTAAAAACTGAGGATAATCTATGAGAGATAGCAGACAGCCTGAAGCACTCAAATGTCTGAATCACGTGTGTTCCAGAAGGAGAGGAAAAAGGAAAAGGTATTGAAAACATATTCAATGAAATAATAGCTGAAAACTTCCCAGGTATAGGGAGAGATACAGATCTTCAGATCCAGGAAGCTCAAAGAACCTCAAAGAAATTCAACCTAAAAGGACAAACAAATTCAGTCTCTCCAAGACACATTATAGTCAAATAGATAAAGCTCAAAGACAAAGAGAGAATCTTAAAAGCTGTAAGAGAAAAGCATTAATTCACCTGTAAGGGAGCCTCTATCAGAATAACAGCTGACTTTTCAACAGAAACCATAAAAGCCAGAATAGAATGGGATGATATATTCAAAATACTAAAAGACAAAATTGCCAGCCAAGAATATTATATCCATCAAGGCTATCCTTCCAAAATGAAGGACAAATAGTATATTTCTAAGACAAGCAAAAATTGTGGGAGTTCACTACCACACCACCAGCCCTACAAGAAATTCTCAAAAGAATACTGCACCTGGTACCTGAAAAACAACATTCACTGCCATGAGTACCCAAGAAAGAATAAAACCTACCAGTAAAACGGTAAAACAAGCAATAAAGAGAAATGTACTTTATCTACCACCTCAAGAAAGCAACAAACACAGAAGACAAACAGTAAAATGGAAAGAAAGATTAAAAAGATATTTAAAACATCCAAACAAAAAATAAATAAAATGCCAGGAGTAAATCAACACCTTTCAATAATAATTCAGTGTAAAAGGATTAAATCCCCCACTCAAAAGACACAGACTGACTGATTGGATTAAAAAGATAGACCCAACAATATCCTGTCTTCAAGAGACTCACCTCACCTGTAAAGGCACACACAGACTAAGAGTGAAAGGATGGGAAAGATATACCACACTAATAGAAACCAAAATTGAGCTGGAGTAGCTATTCTTACATCAGATAAAATAGACTTTAATCCAAAAACTGTAAAAGAGATAAAGAAGGCCACTATATAAGGATAAAGGGATCTATCAATCAAGACATACCAATTATGAATATATATTCACCCAACATTGGAGCAGCCATATATATAAAGCAAACACTATAAGACCTAAAGAAAGAGATAGACCCAAATACCATAATAGTAGGGGACCTGAACACCCCACTATCAACATTGGACAGATGATCTAGGCAAAAAATCAACAGAGAAACACAAGACCTAAATGATACTTTAGACCAGTTGAAATTGGCAGACATTTCATCCAACAACTATAGAATATACATTCTTCTCTTCGGCACATGGAGTATTCTCAAGGATAGACCACATGTTAGGTCACAAATCAAGTCTCAGAAAATTTAAAAAATTGAAATTATTTCTTGTATTTTTTTCAGACTACAATGGATTAAAACTAAAAATCAATAACAAATGAAACTCTGGAAACTGTAAAATTACATGGAAATTTACATTCTACTGAATGGCATACAGGTCCAAGAAAAATTAAACAAGGAATCAAAAAATTTATTGAAACTAATGAGAATAATGACACATTCAAAACTTGTGGGATACTGCAAAGTCATTACTAAGAGGGAAGTTTATCGCAATAAGTGCTTACTTAGCAAGAATGGAAATATGGCAAATAAACAACCTAACACTTCACCTCAAAGAACTAAAAAAGCAAGAACAATCCAATCCCAAAGTTAGTAGATGGAAAGAAACAATTCAGATCAGAGCAGAACTAAATGAAACAGAAACCCCAAAAACAATACAAAAGATTGAAGAAGCAAAAAGTTGATTTTTTGAGAAAATAAACAGGATAGACATGCTATTAGCAGAACTAATTTAAAAAGAAGAGAGAAGACACAAATAACAAAAATTAGAAATGTAAAAGGAGACATTACAACTGATACCACAGAAATACAAAGAATCGTTACAGACTATTATAAACAACTCTGCCTTGGAATAAAGTTAACCAAGGATGTGAAAGATATCTATGATGAGAACTACAAAACGCTGTTGAGAGAAATTAAAGAGGATACGAGAAGCTGGAAAGATATTCCATGCTTTTGTATTGGAAGAATTAACATTATGAAAATATCCATACTACCCAAAGTGACCTACATTTTCAATGCAATCCCCATCAAAATACTAATGA
This sequence comes from Cynocephalus volans, assembly GCF_027409185.1. Lineage (NCBI taxonomy): Eukaryota > Metazoa > Chordata > Mammalia > Dermoptera > Cynocephalidae > Cynocephalus > Cynocephalus volans. The sequence continues at coordinate 230,713,721 of NC_084460.1, forward strand.
TATTCTTCACAGAAATGGAAAAAAAAAAATCCTAACTTTTGTATGGAAAAACAAAAGACCCCAAATAGCCATAGCAGTCCTGAGCAAAATAAATAAAGCCAGAGGCATAACACTACCTGACTTCAAACTATACTGTAAAGCTATAGTAGCCCAAACAGCATGGTACTGACATAATAATAATAGTACAGTGCCCAATAATTCAGTGTTCATGGTGACTTTATAGGGCATAACTACCACAAATTAATGAGACTTTACTGAATTTGTCTTATGTTTTATAAATTTATTTTCTTCCCGAAGGCTATAGATGCTATATAAATAAATAAATATATATATATTTAATACATATGTAATATCCTAATATATATATATTATATACATATAGTATATGTATGTAATATCCTTCTACTATGCTAAATTATGTTATTGTTTGTCATAATTTTCCATTGATTCTTTTGGGGTTTTCGGATATTTAAACATATTGTACTTAAATAGATACAGTTTTATATCTTTTCTGATAGTGTACTTTCTCTTGTTTAATTGTATTTCTTAATACCTCTAAAATAATGCTAAATAGTAGCCAAAATAATGAGTATCTCTTTTTTTGGTTGTCTTTGACTCTAAGGAAAATTCCTCGAATATTTTCCATTTAGTAAACTGCAAACTTTTAGACTAAAGTATGTGTTTCATCATGATAAAAAAGTATCCATCTATTACTGTTTTATCATGGGTGAGGATTTAATATTGTTAAGTGCCTTTTGGTATCTATGGAGATTATGTAATGGCTTTTCTTATGATTATTAATATGACAAATTATATTAAAGTATTGTATCACTTTGTTTGCATAGCACACTCCTCCTATATTATTTTTAATGTGTGGTTGGATTCTCTTTGGTAATATTTTAAGGCATTTAAATCCATGTTCTTACGTGACATTTATCTGTAAAATTATTCAAAATTTATTTTTGTGTTTTGTTATCAATGTTCCACTTATTCATTTCAGAGGAAGAATTTATAAGTTTTTATCCTTTCAACATTCTGGAATACCATAAATATCATTGAATTAGCTGATGTTTCAAGGTTAAGTAAAAATCCAGTGCAAGACTATTTTGTTCGGGTGCTTTTTTGTAAGTAAATCTTTTAAAACTTTCTGCAATTGTTTATTCAAAAATGATCTATTTTGTCCATTTATATTGGAAACAATTTTGGTAAACTATATTTTTCTGTAGAGATTTTTAATGCAAGCTTTTAAGTGTATTAGCATAGAGTTATTCAAATTAGTCTCATTATTTTCTAAAAACTTCTTTGATAGTTATATTCTGTCACATCTTATTTTGGTATTTGTATTTTCTCCCTTTTTTAAAAAACAGGGTTTTCAGTCATTTGTCTATTTTGTTGAATTTTCTTCCTAAAGAGCCAGCAATTTTATTTAATTATAAGTGCTGCTGTTTATATGTTTTCTATTTCATTATTTTCTGCTTTTTAAAATTAATGAATTATTTTTGCCTTTTATTTCTGTTTACTTTTAGCCTTTTGCTAACTTTTTGAATTGCAAATTTAATCTTTTTTATTTAAAATTTTTTGTATATTTCAAATATTTCATAGTAAAAATTTTTCTTGTACCCAGGTTCAGCACATCATTTATATTTGGATATGTGATAGTTTCAGTATTTGTTATTTTCTACAAACTATAGAAATTTTGTGTTGTAATTTCTCTTTTACCCAAGAGTTGTTGAATATCATGTATTTTAATGCTCAGATGAAAAAAAGGCTTTTAAAAATAATTTTCTTATTTATTTCTAGTTTTATTGCATTTTGGCCAGAGAACACTGCATGAGGTTTGCTTCTGGCCTATTGTGTGGTCGATTTTTGTCTATATTTCATGTGCTCTTAGAGAAAATATATCTTCTTTCATCAGAATGCATAGTTCAATTCAGATCTAAAAGATCTACCTTATTAATTATCTTGTTTAGGTCTTTGGTATCTTAAGTTTTGCTTCACTAGTTCTTTCTTGGACTAAAGAGTTTTAAGATCTATAATTCACGTATTTCTGACTAATTTCTTCTGGAATCTCAGGTAGTTTCTCCTTTATGAAAGTGGTTGATGTGCTAATAGGTGCATAGATATATATATATAACTGTTTTATGTCTTCATTATGAATCATAACACTTAGTATTTTATGCTATCCTTTTTCTTGCTTAATTTTTTCTTGAGTTTTACCATTTATGATGCTGAGATTGCAACCCTCTTTTCTTTTATATTTATATTTGACTGGTTTACTTTTGCTTTTATTTTTAATATTTTATTTTTAATGTTCCTAAATCTTTTTAAGTGTTTCTTTTGTATACAGCATACAGTTGAATTTTGCGTTGTTGTTTATTCTGATAATCTCTTTTATTTCAGTGACTTAATTAAATTCATTTACATTGATTGGTATAGCTTATATTAGTCTTAGTTCTATAATACTTTATTATATAAACATAAAAATAAATAAGTATTTATATAGTATTTTATATTATCAAAACACTACATGTTCATTCAACCAGACTTCTTGACTCCTTTATAGCCATTACTTAATCTTAGTTCTATAGTTAAAGATATAAAATGCTTATGCCAGTCTTAGCTGAACATTCTCCAGTAATTTCCCTGTTGGATGTTTTACTTTTATTCGATTGTATTTAGAGGGAGTCCAGCGTTCTGTAGCCCTACTTGGACTTAAATTAGGCCAACAAAGCTCCATACTACAAAGATGACACTCAGTAAAATTAGCCTTGAGTATCTCAGCTCTGACTGTAGTAATATACCTTTTAATTTTAATTGCCTATGTAATATCCATTCCTTCCCCTTTCCTTACTAATAGATTTTATATGGGCTCCAATATGTCCAGCTGAAAAACAACATTTCTGACTCCCTTGTAGCCAGGGTGGGTCATGGGACACATTTCTGGCCAACAAGATATAATTAAAAATCTGCTGGGGATTTCTGGAAATGTTTTGCTTTCTCTAAATTGGAGTATCCCCTTCCTGATTGTCAATTTTCCTTTCTTTACATTTCTTCTTGCTTTCTTTTACTTTATCTTCCTACTCATCCTTCTCTTTTTCTTTCTTCATCTTCCCTGGAAAGTAGACAGAAACTAGGAGATGAAGTAGCCATCTTTCAGTCTTGAAGTAGCCATGGGAGGAAATCCATTCATTAATGATGGCAGAATACAAAGAAAAAGACCATGAGCTAATACTGACATGTTTAATCTCAGACTTTCTTCCTGTGGACTTCTTATTTTATAAAAAGTATAATATAAATCCCTATTTAGTTTAGTCCCTGTGGTTGGGTTTGTATTACACACAGTCAAGCATAATACCTAACTAATGCAATTAACTTCATTTCGACACTTGCGTGACTCCCCACTCATTTCCTTAGCTTCCTTTCCTATTGTCATTCCTTACTCTGTCTCTTGAACTTAAGAGCAGATTCATTTTGTCTGATTTTGACCTTTGGCACTCTTTTAGGCTTGACTTACATTCTCTGTCTCATGCTCCCCTCTTCCACTAACCCCAGCCAGGTGCCAGTTCTCTTAATTGATAACCTCTTCTTCCTTCGACGAGTATATTATGTGGTTCTGAGGGCTGCTGCTTAACTGGAGTGTGCATGGAGATGTTCTCAAGGTTTTGACACATATCACAAGAACATACATACACTATATCTATCTCTATCTATCTGTCTATCTATCTGTCTATCTATCTGTCTATCTATCTGTCTATCTATCTATCTATCTATCTATCTATCTATCTATCTATCTATCTATCTATCTATCTATCTATCTATCTATCTATCTAACATCTATTCAGTTTTCAACTAAAATTTTAACTCTAGATGGGGTCCGTTAGGTCACTTGTGGATATACTGCTGTGAAAGTCATAAAGACAATGATTGGCATAAAAGAAAACGTGGTGGACATCAGAGAGTTGCCTTGAGCTATTCCAATCAGAACTTTGAAAAATATAGTGCTTTGATCTTACCAGCTGAATATCTTAACAATCAACATAGCTATCTTCTACTTAAAACAAAAGAACAAACTAAACACTTGCTTTGAGAATACAGTTGTGTAGTCTGTGAGCCTCCCTTACTGAGATGCTTTGGGGAAAGATATGACGGTTTTGGTTCTGGAGAAGCTGACAGACATAATTTTGGTACATACAAAGGTAATGCCTGTCCCGAGCAGCTCCATGTTTAGGATAACTACTTCAGGATTCTATTATTACTGAAACCTCATTGTGAAGCAAATACAGACTTATAAACAAACACTTCTGTAAGAGATGATGGTGCTTAAACAATTTTAATCTTATTTTTTTATGTGAGAAATTTAGGCCCAGATGCTTAAATGACCTACAGCTAGCACTAGCCTTACTTAGATACCTCTAGTCTTAAATTTTCTACCCAGCTCAAGAAAAGCTCCTCATTATGTGAATGGGTGGGAACGATTATTGCAGGTATTACTTCAAATTCACTACTGCTGATCAAAGTAATAAGTAATTCACAAAGCTTGGAACCTTATTGGTGTTTAAGTCTACCTTATAGGAACACTATAGAGATAGAGAAAGAGAGCTGGCAATGCCGTATACAGCAAAGAAAACTCTCAGGCATGGAAGTCAGCATCAGACTGACCCAAGGTATTTTGGGGCATTTGTCATTGCAGAACAGGGAGAAGAGGGTATAGGGCATGATGGGCAAGCTCAAATGCCTGCAGGTACCAGGCAGGTGAGGTGTATAGGTAAAGTGAGCCGAGGTAAGTTCCTAGATGTGTACATTTTGTGGGTGGGGTGAGTGAGCATATGTGGGAGTGTGTTAGTGTGCCCTTGTGTGTATGTAGGGGACATGATAGTGACCTGGGGAGCATCTGACCCTTTAGAAGAGGCAGCTGCTACTTGGCTCCAGAGAGATTTGCCTTTTGGGTCTAATATTGCCTGTTGACCGAGTTTTTAAAGAAAAACCAGAAATCAGTATTTTTCCATGAAAGACTGTGAGGTTTCAACATTGGCTCAAAATGTTAAAGCATTGTGCAGCCATTCAAAACATGAAGTCATGTCTGTGCACTACATTTGACTTGTGGGCTACCAGTTTAGGAAGAAGAGGTGTTTGGAAAGAGTGGGAGCAATGAAGGGAGTCATTATAGAGACAAATAGACAATGGTAAAGAAGCTTGAAAATTTTATTTAAATCTATCTTTGATACATGGAAAGCTGAGTATTTTTACGACAAAGGTTTCAAGAAGGAAGTTCTCTTTCCAGTTTCACCACTGTGACTGCCAGGTTTTCCCTTCTCCTATTTTTATAAAGCAGATATGTTGTGATTGGAATAATTTACATTTACAAATTATATTATAGAAAAATAATTTCATTGCTAAATATGAACAGGTTGGGGTTACTTCATCCAAAATAAGAAGAAAATAAGAGAATTCAGCACTTTCATATTTTAAAGCTGATATTTTAGCAATATTTTGACAATAGTTTATTCCATTTACAATCTTTTGGCTACACAACACTGAAGGAAAATTTATTTATTGGCATGCAAAGCAATATGGCTTCAGAATACGCCTCTTAAATTTACAGAACTTAAAATTTCAAACACCCCAAGTGGCTGGCAGGTGATGTTGTAAAGATGGTCTTGAATAGTGACATACTTATTTCCTAGAGGTAAGAAATAAAAGACAATGATTTAACACAGCTATAATAACCAGATGATATACTTAACTTATCCAGGAAATAGCTTAATGATTTATTTTGATAAAAGCTGCTTATCAATTCCCTCATCTTATAAATCCTTCAGTTTTTTGGACTCAAAATATTTTCATTTAAAAGTAATTTATCATAAAGTCTACTCAATGAAAAATATAAAGACATGTATAAGTATAAAAAGCAACTAAAATCCATCAAGATAAGTACAGTGTTTTACCACTATGATTATTAAGTATATAATTACATATCCAGGCATTTAATCTTTGTGCTAAAATTTCAGCATATATAGGCATTTTTTAATGTGATAGTATGTGAATGACTTAACATTTCCCTGTTTCATTCATGTCTGTTTCCTAGTGTCTTGTCCTTCATAGACACTCAGTAAATCATTTTGGAATAAATATGTAAATGGATAGAAACTAATGATAAAAAACAATTATAATTATGTACTTTTGAATGATTTAAACATACATATATATATCTTATTTATACATATATCTTATTATATATATATGTATTTTATACATACATACATACATACATACACACACACACACATATTTTATATATATATAAAATAAGAGAATAAATGCTCTCTTCCCCACTTGGGGAACAACTAGTAAACTTGCAGCAGTATGACAATCAACATTTATAAAAGTTTTGATGGTTTTCAGAATTAACTAAAAAGCAGTCACCTGTCAGTAATTTTGGTCTGAATCAACCAGTTTATAAAGTCCCTGGTGGCAAGATTATCAAGAATTGTGTTCATCTCATCAGAGAAGGAGCCATCGGCGTGTCTACGGCGCAGCTCTTCAACAAAGGTGACTTCTTCTGGGAAGCTGAGAAGATGAGGGTAAAAATTAGCACTTGGTTAAACATTTTAAATAAATGCTTAGGGATGGCTTGCTATTGTTAACATGCACAAGGGTCATTGAGAAAACGTAAAGGATTCTATTTATAGAAGGTTTACTATAAAAAGCCTCATAAAACCCACGTGAACTGATGACTGTCAGAAAGGCAGAAAGTTGCAGAGCTGGAATCTGAAACCAAGCCTGTATAACTTGTGCCCTTTTTGGTATTCTAGGCTGCTTCAAAGATTTTAGTACATTGGCAACACACAAGCTATTGTTCAGACTATTCATTTGTCTGTATTTCCTCAAAATATATTATATCCTCTAAAACCAGTGACTGTCAGAACAGCCTTGCAAAATGCAGGATTAAGGATTAAAGATTATTCTATACATGTAATAGATTTTCTCTTTCACCAGTTTTTACCATAGCAGAATGTTTGGAATTCCTTTAAAACACTATAATGTATCCTCAGGTGTAAGCAACTATTTTAACATTGGTTTTGTAAGTTTTAATTGCTAATGTTTTAAAAATCAGCTGCAATACTAGTTTCCTGTCATCTTGTTATCTCTTTAAGTCTCAGTAAGCTTATTTTAAATTTGATTTAAAAATCAGAGTTGAACAGAAATTTCTTGTTTCTCATATTTGAAATGCCAACCAAAATGGTCACGAGAAAATGAGATGGTTCAGGGGTCTGTTTGGTTGTGTTATGATTCAAGCAAGTAACTAAAGTTCTTAGTCTCATTTTCCACTTTGATTATTTAATGGACATCTTTATGACAATCCCATAAAAAATTGGGTATGTGGTTGAATTTATGGATGTTTCTACATATCTGTAATTTGAGTGTCATTTCATTAACATCTTATGTTTGGTCTCTTTCAGTCTTCATCATATTTTTTTATCTGAATATCTGTCAACACATAAATATATGTTGATTACATATGTAAATATTTGAAGTTAAACTTTAAATATTAAAAGTTTTATTTAAATGTTTAAATTTGTCAGCACTATTTTTTTCCCTTCTCTTTAGCTTTCTTTTTTTTCCTTTCTTTTTTTCTAGTCCTTTTTTCTTTTTTTGTAGTCCTGGTGTAGTTATCAAAAGCATCCTACTAACACCCGAAAGTGTCATGCTTTGCACAATAACTTAATAATTATAACACAACTATAATGAGAGATAAAAATGTAATCTGTTTGGCTCTATTATTAATACTTACCACCAAAGATAAAATGAACTAGAAAATACCCTGTATCTCACCTATAGGAGTTATTTCCTTATTTTGTGAGACTATAATAATTGCTTCTGTAATCCAGATCCATGCATAGATATCTATAGTCTTAAATTTTCAGGATCAAGAAAACAAAATATCAGATAAGAATGCACAGACTTACTCTCGCCTTCCTCGGCCTTTCACCAGCCAGGCAATGAACTCCTTGGCGGCTTGGCCTTCCAAATAAGAGCTTACGTCACTGGTAAAGGTCCCTTCGGCATGTCTCTCAAATTCATCATGACGTTTGGCAATGTTATTCCTGAAAAAAATGTGAGAGTTAAATCGAAGATCTGTCTCTTTGGCCACGTGGTCTCACCTATAATCAGTAGCAACTTTGTATTTGAGATTCTATGTTAGAAGGGACCTAGGGGTACTGGGAGGGGAGGCTAGAAGATTTGTCTTGAAGCTACATCACCTGCATCGAAGATTGGTGGGAGAGGGCCAGTGACAGTTATGGAGAGACTAAAGCTTCCCCTCCCTTCCCAGCATACCCTTTTCCACCTCCCCTGCTTATTTCTGTCATTGGTTAACTGAGCTTCTACTGTTTACTACTTTTACTAATTTTTCTTTCTTGCTTTTTTCTTTTCTTTCTTTTCTTTTTCTTTTCTTTTTTTTTTTTTTACTACTTTTGCTACTTTTATTACTTTTTACTTTCCTCTCAAAAGACATAGGCTTTCCACTGTCCTATGCCACTGCAAGCAAGCCAGTTGTTTGTTATTAACAAGTACGTGGGCAGAGTTACTTAACTGATTCAAAGGAAAGCAAAGGACCATCTAGAAATGTCATCACATGATAATGGATTAAAGAGAACGTGTGATCTGCCAGCAAGGAAAAAGCAAAGACAGTGAGCCCACAGTAGCCTCAAGCGTGTGCAGAGCGCTCCGTGGAGGTGGAGGTGGAGGTGGGCCGGCGGCGCTCTCAGCCTCCCCACACGCGCTGCCCCTGAACCGGTGCGTCTTCAACGCACAGCAGACCCTGCCTGAGGGCGAGGACTCCTTCACGTTAATTTACCACGTTGTGGCATTCCCACGCTAGGAAATGACGAAAGTTGTTTTCATTTATATAAATCTGTGATTTCTCACTTTTCACCTGTAGTTCTTGACAGGGCTAGTGTCTGCTCTGACCACAACAGTCGTCTTCCCTGCAGTTGCACCCTCCACTTTGAGAACCTGTGGTTAACAGCTCTATTTCTCCTATTCCTTCTTCCTCGTGTGCATTTTCTCTCTCTACCCCGCTCTACTCCCCTTCTCCGTTTTATCCAGACAAATGTACGTCCTTTTCCTGATTTTTAGATTACACCAGCTACTTTGTATGCATAACTCCCTTCCCCTTGTGGGCCACCCTCCAAACAAATTGTGAAATTCCACCATCTCTGTGAAACCCTTGTGGATGATTTCCTCCAGTAGACTAGATGCAGCAAAAACCCCAACACAAGTCAAAGAAAATCCAGCATTAAAATGTATGCCTTACGATAGGCTTGTGTTCTTATTTGCCGTCTTCTCTCTTTATGCTGAGCAGCTAGGCTGTAATTTTAAATGCGTATTTTGGATCTTATTTTGCAAGAAAAGGAATGCATCTGTTTCCATTCCTTACCACGATTAACTTGGCTAGTGGGTAATTTTAATGTGATCACCGTTATGGGTTTGAACCACACAAGGGAATGTTAAATTTGCTCTGAACTTTTGGTCAGAAATTAGATTTCTAAACTTGCAGACCCACAAAAGTCAGCTTTCAATATTAAAGGAAAATGGGTAAGAGAGTAAATATTGCTAAGACCACAGTTGGGAAAATAATTTAAAGTCTGTGCCACATTGGAGGGTGGGTAAGGTGTCTGGAGGGGTGAGGGGTCCATTCAGACCATAATGACAGCATCCCCAATCTTGAAAATCATCAAAACTGAAAGAGATAGTTCAGTAAAAGAGCTATGGATACTATTTGATGAGCAGGATAGAAAGTCAGGAGAAGTTTTAGACATATTTAATACACTTGTGTGCACTTTTGGGACGAGGTTTAGACTCTCACCTGTTCCTCTTGGTATTCATCAACCACTGCACAAAATCTTGGGCACGCCTGGAGTCCAGATACTTGCTGTAGTCACTGGTGAATGTGCCCTGTGAATGGCGCTTGCCTTCATTCATCTGATCGGGATCATTGAGCGGGTCTGTCTGGGACGCTGAGAATGATCTGCGAAGAACGGTGATTGGTGCAACATAAATCTCTCCTCAAGAGTAGGCCCACTTGAAAAGCATCTCTTTTTTTTGTCTTTTTCGTGACCGGCACTCAGCCAGTGAGTGCACCGGCCATTCCTATATAGGATCCGAACCCTAAGTGGCGGGAGCATCGCCACGCTCCCAGCGCTGCACTCTCCTGAGTGCGCCACGGGCTCGGCCCCTGAAAAGCATCTTTTGTGCACTTCCTGTACAAAATGCAGGACTACAAGAAGCAGTAAGGCATCCGCCTAGAGTATTTCAGTAGGTAGTTTAAAGAGACCTGAGTTTGCTATGGGAATCCCATAGTTTCAGTATAGTTGAACACACTCCTATTCAAATTCTAGTAATAGGTTTCTTAATTGACTTCTTTTTTTTCTAAAATAGGATTAAATAAATCTTTTTCTACTCACTAATCTACTCATGATGATGCTAATAATAACAGAAGAGAGCAGTGACTTGAATATTTTAAAGGACTGAGGAATCCTAAATCGGTTGTCTGGGCAGCAGATTTATGTTACCAATTCTGTTTTGCATTTATTAATATAAAAACAACTCAATTACCTAGTTTTATGGTAGCTAACTGTGGAAGAGAGACAATTAAAAGTTCAAAGACAGGCAAGAAGAAGGACATTTGCTAATTTGAAACTGTATAGTAGATAATCCATATGCCAGTATTCAACAGTTGGTTGTCATAGTAAATACATGGGAGAATATTCGATGTGATTAATAGTCACAAATGAGATACCTGTACTGTTTTTATCTGTTAAATCAGCAAAGGTTAAATACTGGGGAGAATATTGTGAGGAGTGTTTTTATATTGCTGACAGCACTGTGCATGTGTGTAACTTTTCTGGAAAGCAAGTTGGCAGGATATTATAAAAGATTGAAACTCACTCAAAGCCTTTGACACTAATTCTACTATAGAAATCTATCCTCAGAAAATAGCAAGAAATAAAGGGGAAAACATATATATAAGATGTTATTTACAGCATTTCCTGGGGGAAAATTTAAAGACCTCTTAAGTGTTCAATAGAAGAGGAGTAGCTAAATAAATATTGTACATTTATGAGATGAAATGATGTGCAGCCATTAAATAATATACATTTAATAGATATTTTAATAATATAACAAAAAGCTAACAATACAATGTTAAGAGAAAACACATGATGCAGAGCCATATAAATAAGTATCAGATTTATTTATATGCAGTATACATAAAATACAGGAAAATAATCCAACATTTTTATATTGAATAGTTTTCTTTGGATAATGGAATTTTGAGTACTTAAAATTTTTGCATATTTTTCATATTTTCCATTATGAACATGAATGACTTCTACACTTAGCAAGAAATAATGTTATTTTTAAAAGAAATAAAAAAGAAAGGAGTTGGTGTTAATAATTAAAATACTTTACTATTGAGTGTGTGAGTAATGAATGAATAGGTAGGATCATCTGAAAAATTCAGAGATATAATTCCCATGTAACACATTTTTCAACATCTTCCACCCCTTTGGTTATGAAAAAACATACTCTGATCTGTACTGCAGGAAAGTCTGCCTTTATCACAATGATATTTTAAACATTTAAAAATTGTGCAGAGTATTTACTCTAAATTACTGAGACCCTCTTTACTTATCATAGTTTTCACAGGCTTTATTCTAACCATAGTGCTATGTTACTTCAAGTCTAAAGATTTAATACCTGGATTGCTCCTCTGTGTCTTGAAGGGAACGTTGCCAGCTGCCTTGCACCAGCATTACAAACAATCCAGCCACAAAGTAAATGCTTTTCATTTTTGCTGCCTGTCAGAACACAGGGTGGGGGTAGGGTAAAGGTAGGGGGACAGACAACCATATTTAAACGTGTCAAGCTAAATTAGTTCATTTTTGACTAGGTAAATATTATAAATAGAAAGAAGAAGCTAGTCATCAATTTGATTCTGATTCTATTTCCAGCTTGATTTCAAAGAGTAGATTATATTTTTTTCCCCAGATTTTTTGGAGGCAAAAAAGGATACAAAAGATGTGTTCCACCATTAAGCTTTTTCATTAATGTAGGATGCTTCTGTTAATGATTAGAAAGCTTATTTCCAAAACCGAAATTTAAAATGTCCACGATAAACATTTAAAATATCCCCTGTAGATGATATGCTACATATGGTTAGCCTGAATGGCACCTTATCCATAATGCCTCCCCCCTCCACTATCAGTCTGGCTTTCAATTAATAGTTCCTCACTTCCAAGCATTTACATTATACTGCATTTCAACCATCTTAAAGCAGCCTCAGGCTACAACTTGGCATACCAGCTGTCGGTTCAGATGTATTATTCATTTATATTTTAAATAGTGTAACTTGGTCTAGACTTTGTAATTATAAAGCGGCCAACAGATTTGAGGTATTTTAGGGTGCTTTGACCTGTTCAGAATTAAAGGGAAAAAAATCATTTTAAAGACAAGCAATTTGCAACAAGAATTAATTCTTCTGGCAACTTGAACAATCACAGCTAAGAAAGTAAGAGATTACTATTATAAAGAAAATTAGTGCTTGCTTCTAAAGTCTTGGAAGTCCTTAGGTTGTTTTATAATTGAACTTAGTCCAGGACACATCATTCCCTGCAAGTGACACCATAGACTTGGTTGTAGGATATTCCTGATTGACTTTTCTCCTGTCACAAGCAGATGCCCCACAAAGCCATGGGATGCTGCAGACGTTACGATGCAGGGTGGATGGGGATGGAGACCAACGCGAACGTGGGACAGAATATCTCCACAAAGCAAGCTCTTCTATTTTCTCAATGGAAACTCAAGTCGAGTGTTTTGTCATGGACTTCTCTCTGCTACTTTCAAACCCAACTGTGTTTCCTTTGAGAAGAGGGGCTTTCAATCCAAGTTTGATTATGCTTATCCCTAAATAATTTGAAAGAGTATTTTTAGCAAATGACATTTGGTTTGGAATAAGGATTTTACAAATATTATCGTTTCTAACTATCAATCTTTTCTCTAACATCCTAGCCATATTTACTATCTATCCCTGGCACTAAACATAGAGACTGTAATACTTGCAGCAATAACTTTTTTCTTTGAAATACTAAGTCTTTGTAGATTAAGTGGCTAATTAGACAAAGCAACGTAATAGAAATTATATATTCACCCTTCTTCATTTATCAGCATTAAATTACTAATTTGGCATTTTGCTATGCTTCAGTTTAACCAGTTGGCAAACTTTGGAAACCTTGCCATATATTTAGGTAGTGTCTTCTGATTATAACTCTCAATTATAATATTCATGCTTTTAGAAATATTTAAATATTAAAGCAAACACTTCTTTTTATGATTATATCCCTGCTGGAAAGTTTCTTGTAAAATACTGAAAACTGGAAATATAGTCCTAAATAATTCCTTTCACCCAAGGTTTCTGAAGGTTTTGCAATATTTTCTATTATGTCCTATTGAGGCAGATTTAGGGCAAGTGGTATTCTGCCACTGTGGGAACTGATGAAAGAAGAAGCCACCATAAAGAAACAAGTGATTGAATTCCTCTACAAGCAATCAAATGGGTTCTAGTGAAAGAAAACCATGACTTTTAAAATCTAATTTATTCGTTTTGTAAAAGTCTTCAGAATTGTGAAAAAATGTGAAAATAGTTAATTAATTGTGTGAATACCACTGGTGAGCAAGTAAACTTACGTTAGTTTAGTATCAAAATCTTATTCAATAAGAAACAAAATTTCCGATTATTTTCCTCCTCTTTAGGTAGCCTAAGGAGAGGGTCTGCAGTTTTGTAAATACCACAAGTTTTCACTGAAATTTAGAAGGAAAATACGGTAACAACAGTATTCTCTGTGTAGAAAGTCTTTTAGAAAGGTTAATCTTTCTAAATCTAGGAAAGGCGACATTATATCATATCCCTAAATACATTGTCACTGTAGGCCACATAAATACTTTTTAAACTGGTTAGTTCATTTCATTTAATAGACCCTCAATATGTGTGAAAACACACAGACTTAATCATTTACTCCATGGAGGATCTTGGTAAATGTGTTCTTTGTCTTTAGGAACTTAAGTAGATACTTTAGAGCTTCGCATTTTTTTTCCTAAAGAAATTGTAAAATTTCATTCCAGAGTGTAGCTTTTTTAGATTTTATTTATTACTATCAGTCCTCAAGGCATAGCAAATAATTATTGATCTATGGCTTTACTCAGATCTATCCAAATAAATCCCTAGTAATAGATGATACTTATTCTCCGCACCAAGTATTCTACATTTTGTTCACTGAGCTGGTATAAGGGACTCTGATTTTTTTTGACAGACTTATCAGAAATTTGAATATTTAAAAGATGATATTGAATCCACCCTTTTGGAAAACCAGAGGTTTTAATTGGTAAAGAACAATTACTTTTATAGCCTCTCTAATGGACACATTTCTGCTGAATTAAAAGGCGCCTTCTGTTCAAAGTAGTACTGCATATCTATCAAATCCAAGGAAAAATATTTATTTTTCAAAATGTTACCACTTATTTTAAAATCCAGTTCCCATAACAGTTGTAACAAGTGCATTGATTAACATCATTTTTAAAATATCTTTGCATTGAATTATTTCTCCAACTCACTTTGCAACTTTACTATGTTCAAATACCTGTAGATGCATTTATATAACTTTTTCATCTCAATTCTGTCCTCTGTTTTAATAGTAATAAGGTATAAGATTAGAGAACAACACTTCAGTTAATAACACTTTGCTCCCTTAAAAACACTTAACTGTCCCCCAAGCAGGATTTACAAGTTTACCGTCATCCAATGTGAATCTTACCTTCTGATTCTGAACAGAGCAGGTAGGGAGCGAGCCAACCAACCCTCTTTGGGAACTTTGGATGTGCTCTGTGTCTTGAGCTCTGCACTTCTGCACCAAAGCACAGCGCTTTTATATACTCTCCAGCTCTGTTTAGCCTCGCAGATATTACGCTGACAATATAAATTTCTCATCTGTAAATAATGGGTTTTGTCACAAATGGTTTCCCTCGCCCACACACTTTGCTCATCAGCATTCTACGCTTATGTTGGGTGGGACCTCAAAGACCCGGAAACTTTGTATTTACTCTTGTACCTTTTTTGGTTGTTGTTGGGAATGGAAAAAGCAGTTTGGAAATTCACCTTCTATTCTCAGTCAGGCATGAAAATCACTTAAGTTCTCTAAGGTGAATTTTGATGTTAAAGACAAAGGACCTTGACATTACATCATTCACACCTAGCCTCACTTTGAGCACGACCTCATTTGAGGGTCTTACAAATCCTCCAGTCTGCTACGTAGCCATGATGAGTTTATCTGAACATATTCAATTCATTCATTCATCTATCCAAATGATAAATCATTCTTTTACCATCGTCTCATCCCCGTCATATAAAATGTATTTGTGTTGTTTTTGTGGGGAATTTTGAAGAATGTCAATGAGACCTAATATATTTTTAATAAATTAAATTCAGGCAGGAAAGATAAAGCAAAATGAGGATTAAACATCCAAAATTGGTAATGCTAATTAGACGGTATTTCTTTTTCCTTCTAATGGATGTTTAAAGTCTAGCTTTACTGATAGGAGAATGGGTCACTAAATTCCAAAAGAACAAAATATGAGGAAAACTACTGAGATGAGATGAATACTCTCATATTTCCTGACTTTTTGACCTGCCATATAGACCTTAAATGATCTATAGGATTTAGCAGATATGATTCTGACAACTTTAGAGAAACAGAAAAATGGGAAATAATCTGGACAGACAGCATGAGAACTAGTGTCAGCATAAGTAGATTTTAGTTTTCCTGCTGTTAACAAGCTGTGTGACCCTGGTCAAGTCACATACACTCTTTGTGTCTCTGCCTTCTGATTTGTAAAATGAGAGCGGTGGTTGAATGTCCCTTCTAAAATAAAATCTCATTCTATATGACAAAATCATGGCAACATTTCCTAACTAGGTTCCAATGTTCTAATTAACTGCTTGATGTAACTGATGACTTGCATGAAAGTTATCATTGAGGCAACTGGAGAAATCTTCCAAATGAACTTAACCGTTCAATTTGTGCTTTAAATCAACTGTTGGACGCAGAGCTACTTAAGGGTCATAGAGATCACTTCCATGCCAAATTGGGAGACCTGACTGAGGGGTTTTGTGCTGGTGATTATTGAGGGCATAAAATCATGCTATTCAAAGTGTGGTCCAAGGACCAGCACCACATGGGATCTTGCTAGAAATGCAGAATCTCATGCCCCAGCCCAAACATAGTGAATAAAAAGTTGTAGTTTAACAAGATCCCCAGGTGATTCATATACAAAATTTGAGAAGCACAGCTGTATAAAATATCCATTGCACTTTCTAACTTTTCTCTGGTGCCGCTGGTGTCTTGATCTGAGGACCATTTCTTGGCAATACCAGCAGAGGGGGTGAAAGAGCAGAGAAAGGTGTCATGCCTTGTGTCCCTGTGGAGTAACACATAAATACAGTAGTGGCTTGAAAGTGTGGACTGGTTTAATATATGATTAAATTGTCCTCCTCTCTGGCTACAATCTTCATGAGCATATTAGCTATATTTTTATTAATTGTTTTGTCAAATTCAGTTCTGTTTTTTCCCCATTGTCTATTTGAGTAGGTGTTTTTTTTAGTCTCTCCGTCTCTGACTCATTTTTTTTTTTTTTCCAGATACCACCTGTTTTGGGAGCAGCTCAAGGAAGGGAGCTGTGCAGATGATGTATATAAAGCCCTTAATACAGCTCGGGCATCTCAGTAAATACCCTCTCCCAATATTTCACTATAAAACTCTTTTCTTCCACTCCGCCCTATTTGCTTTTATTTTATATTATTTTAGAAGTGGCTATGCCAAGCTGTTTCAGGAAATTTTTTCTAACTTTACTGCCAGTCCACCAACACTGATTCTTCAGTCCCCCAACACCATAATGATAGGCATTCTGAGAATGCAGGAGCATTAAAAAACCCACTGTACAGAGCACTGCTCTCTTCCCTAGGAGAGGCAAATCAGGCGATTAATGGGCCCCTGTATTGTCAGAAATTAGAACAAGCATCAAGTGCAACTTGGACTTGCAGATCTTCTTCCAATGACTGTCCCAATACCAGCCTCTAAATGGCCTTCGATTTCCATCATTGCAGTTATTTTGTTATTTAGACATGAGAGAGGGAAGTAGCCTCCCTGTATTTATATTAATGGTGTTTGTAAGCTTATCTCGAAGTAGGGAAGTTCTGGGAGGTGTGGTCCGGAGTTCTCCCCTCAAGCAGCACGGGAATGCCTGGTGGTTGCCAGGGGGTATTGCCCCACAATAGCTAGGATATGCCTTCCTGAAATGTCAATTTGACTTGATATAAGTAACATAAAACATATTTATTATATGGAGAGAAATAAAAAATTTGCATCAATCTTTAAGATAAAATAAAGTACTTATTCAAGGATTCTTGCTTTCTTTATAATACTTACAACCAAGGACAACTTCCATGGGCTTATCACCTGTGCAGCTGTGTGGGACCACATGCTTATAAGGGCCCCACATTTACCCTAATGCTCTGTTCTTACTGCCTTGAAATTCTTAAAAAATTTTTGAACAAAAATCCACATTCTCATTTTGCATTTGGCTCAAAAAATTACGTAGTTGGTCCTGCATAGGACCTTACCTCACAAAGTCATGGAGTGTGGGGTTGTTGTATATTTCTTTTCCATAGCTATTCAGGAGACTTAGGCTGAAATATTTGAAAATAGCAAGGATCCAAGTTCACATGCACTCTGCTGGCAAGTCATGGGCAAGGAGGATTCTGATGCATTGCTGATGGGAGTACAAAGTATTACAACCCTTTGGAAGGCAATTTGGGAATATTTATTAAAGTTACAAATACCTACTGCTTGCTCTTGACCCAGTAAGGCTAAAGCACTGTTCTGAAAATGTATTCCATATGTATTCCTAAATGTATGTATATGTAATGATGTAGGTGCAAGGTTCTTTGTTGCAATATTGTGTTTAACAGTAACAGGACGGAACTAATCCAAGGGGCCATCAGTAGAGCACTGTTCAGAGAGAGGATGCAGAGGCTTGTCATTTACCAATATGGAAAGACACCAAGATATGTTGTTAAAAAGAGAGGTATAGAATGGATATATAGTATGCTACCTCTTGTGTTAGAAGGAGCAGGGACACAAATATATTTTTATTTACTCATAATTGCATTTTAAAAATGGAAAGACTGATCACTGTGCTCACGTGCAGGAGGCAATGTGAGGCAGTGTGGTAGACAGAGACAGGGTGTAAAAAATACTCCTCAATACATACCTGTTATGTTGGTTGGATTTTTTGACCACTTGATTGAATTACCTACTCAAAAGCAGAAAAAAAAAATCAATTTTAAAAAGAATGACAGAGGGCCAGCCTGTGGCTCACTCGGGAGAGTGCGATGCTGAGAACACCAAGGCCATGGGTTCGGATCCTATATAGGGATGGCCGGTTGGCTCACTTCGGTGAGCGTGGTGCTGACAACACCAAGCCAAGGGTTAAGATCCCCTCACCGGTCATCTTTAAAAAAAAAAAAAGAATGACAGTACAACCACTTTGAAAAAATTAAACTTTAGAAATAAATGTACAACTATCCTTTGACCAAGCAATTTCACCCTTCAATGTCTCATCCAAGAGAAATACAAACATGTCCACATAAAGACTTACACAAAAATGTTCAAAGAAGCTTTATTTATAATAGTTAAAAACTAGAAACAACCAAACTATTCATCATAATAGAAAGAATAAACAAACTGTGATATGGAACTCATGCCATGGAATACTACTGAACAACAAAAATGACCAACAACTGATTCAGGAAGCAACAGGATGAACGTCACAGACATTATGCTGCATAAAAGAAGCTGGACACGAAAACTACACACTGTGTAAATACATTTATAGACATTCAAGAACAGGCAAAACTAAGGTTAAAAGGAATTCAGAACTGTGGTTGTTTCTTGGAAGAGGATGGGAGAGAACTGCCTGGGAGACAACTTTCTGGGGAGATTCTATGTTGTCATAAAGTTATGTGTTACCAGCTTTTGTCAAAATTTGTGATCTCAATCCATCTACATTTTACGAAAGGAAAAAAGAAAGAATACTTAAAGAAGTCTGAGGTGTAGGTGGAGGTACAGCTGATACAAGCATGGCAGAGCACTAATCACTGTTGAAGTTGGCTGATGGGTTAACAGGGCTTATTAAGCGTTTCTGCTTACATTATTATGTACATTTGAGATTGTCCACACTATAAAGTTAACACTATAATAAAATGATTGTGGGGTTGGGGCGTTAGGAACCATTAATCAGTTATTGCTTTGGAAGCTAAAGAATTTGATTCTTCAGTTATTAAGTACCGCATCAGCTGGGTAAAGTAAGTCAAGTTCAGACACATGGTGGCAACACCACCAGGAGGTAACTGGTAGCACAGGCAAGGGCCCAGGTGATAGAAAAACAAGTACAGTGAAGGTAGGGAGAGGGAGCCACTGCTCAGAGGTAATGGAATCAAGATGGCAGCTCCCTTCACAGTATTAATTCCGGGCCTGTCCCCAGGATACGCCTCAGCCTTGTTAGGTGAAACTTCCCACAGTGGCCAGTCCGGCTTTCCTGAAAGGCTATGGTACACTTTTGGTTCTCAGAGGCAATCTCAATATGCTTTACTCTTCCCAGGTTAGGACAGTCTTCTTCATAGCAAGGGTCTTCTGAAAATAGGTGTGACCCTGCAAAAGATTAAAAAAAGAAAGACTATTAAAAACATATGCATAGTATTTGGGGGAAAATTTTACATTCACTGTTTTTTGTTTGTTTGTTTTAGTTTTGAAGATAAAGGGTAGAGGGTCACTTAACAGCAGCCTTTGAAAATGTGAGAACTGAATACATAAAGTATAATAATCAGATACTCTTCACATCTCTATGAGTGACTTGATAAGCTCTGGGATCCAGGAGCGAAAAAGGAAGAACTTCCGGGGGAAGTTATGAGTTTACCAGAGGATGTAAGAAATACCCTTCCTGAGAAATAGTGAAGAATCAGTTCATGACCCACCCATCTGGAATGATTGTGAGGAAGCCTGCTTGGAGGTGGGGGGCTGGGGGGGATTTGGTAATAAGATCAATGGACAGTCTTCCCGCCCTGAGGCTCCGAGGCCCCGTAGACAGCCGTGCACAAGTCTGTGCAGGGGACAGTATGGCTTTATGGCTTTGCATTCGTTGATTTTATCTTTTTTGCAAGATCCCTGGTATAATGAGATGTTTAAAATTGTTCTAAGTTTCAGTTGTTATTTTTATTCCTAAAGGGAACAAGAAGGAAAAAGAAAACAAAATCACATTTGTACAAAAGAATCTTATCTCATAATTTATAAGCAGAATATATATTTATATGTATAAATACATATATATCATTGAATACATGTGTTATGCTACTATTTTTCGCATATTGTAGCTATAAAAAACAAACCATATGTCATTACATTTATCCAACCTCTTGCTCATCTGGAAAGACTTTTTTCTTCAAGCTTCTAAGAGTCTTTAATGTGAACCAATTAAAACATTGCAATTTTCCAAAGTCTTCTGTAAAAGGAAGTAACTCCAGCCATTAGAAAATTTAAAATTTGAAATATGTGTACTAAAAATTGCAGAGAATGCAGAGCAGTTATGAACACTTTTTCCTATTCATTATGCCTTGCCCCCAGCCTGAAACTTGTTCAGTGTTTCCAGTTCATATTTTATCAAACGTATTGTAAAGATATGCCCAGTTTTCTAATGATATTAAAATGATATAATGATAGAGTGGATAGTTTATAAAGCCCTCTAGGCTATTACCCAATTTTTAAGCAGAGCTTTATTTAACTGACTACAATCCATTGTTTGCCTATATTATTTTTAAAACCTAGAGAATAAATTTCTATATTTTCATCTGGTAATAAACTACCAAAATTAATTTACTTCTGCAATCAGAAACATTTTTATGGCCAGAAGTCCTCTGTTCTGTGTTCTAAATTGTTTCTTTGTTTCCATGTTGCCAGAAAATGTAAGCACTCACTTTTCACTTTCATTTTAATAAAAATCTTTTTCTCTCTACAAAGCACAGTAGAGTATTCATTGTAAGCCCTTTCTAAAGCTGAAAAAAGATAGAGTCTCCCTTTCTTTCTTTGTCATATATCTAGATGGTCCATGATCACCAGCAGTTTCCTCCATAAACACTGATCAACTAAACGCTAGAAGTCAAAGACCGTAATTCATAGCAAAAAAAGTGATACAAAGAATATTTTAGAATTTGGTTTGATTTATTAAGCATCAGTTTGCATTTAATATTTTTACAGACACTTGTCCTAAATAAATGTATTGTCTAGGACAGTTGACATTGATACAAAGAATCAAGTAAATTTTATAAATTTAGAGCTATACTTTTCTAGACACCTGGGTAAAAAGTGTAATATTCGTTCATGTTAGCACATATCAACCAACTGCTTAGTTGATAACTTTTTTCATTTTTCACCTGGAATTCACACAGAGGCTTAATTGCAGGCAACAGATTTTTAAAAATCAGAATAATTTGAGTGGAATAGAAAATATTTCTATTTTTTAAGGCTAGAAGTTCTTACAATTCAGGATGAGGAACAAACCACCTAAGAATAGAAATAGCTACCATTTACTGAATACCTGCTAAAAGCAAAGCTCTCTAAGTATATCATTATGTAATCCTCAAAATGCACAACAGCAAGTTAAGTATTTTTACCTCCATTTTACAAATAACAAGACAGAGGTTTAGAATAGGCAACCAAGTTGCTTAAAGCCTCACCTGGATCTGAACACAAGACCATGTTGCTTTTCTAGAGCAAGGCTTTGCAAAGTATTCCTAGGAGTCCAAGAAAAAATTTCCTGACCTCCTCACCCTCTGCTTTAACTGCCATCTGAACCTATTCATAGCTGCCAGATAGCAAAGATAGCAAGGCACCTAAATACTAATCAATTGGTGATTGGAGTATTTTTTTAGTTTACTTTTTTTTTTTTAATGTATGATTCAATAGTTTTTAGCATATTCAGGAGGTTGTGTTACCATTCCCACTATCTAATTTCAGGATGAAACCCCTTACGCATTAGTAGTCACTCCCACTTGCCCTCTGTCCCAGCTCTTGACAACCAATTATCTACTTTCTATCTCTATATATTTGCCTATTCTGTATATTTTATATAAATAGAATCACTCAATATGTAGCCTTTTGTGTCTGATATCTTTTGCTTAGCATAATATTTTCAAGGTTCATCCATATTGTAGCAGGAATCAGTACTTCATTTCTTTTTCTTTTATGACTTAACAATATTCTATTCTATATTTATATACAATATTTTGTTTACCAAGACATCTTTGATGGATGTTGAGGTTGTTTCCACTTTTTGGCTATTATGAATAATGCTGCAAGAACATTCATGTCCAAGTTTTTGTCTGGACTGTGTTTTCTCTTGGGTAAATACCTAGGAGTATAATTGCTGAGTTATTTAACTCTGTGTTTGACATTTTGAGGAACTTCCAACTGCTTTTGAAAGTGTCGGTCGAGATTCCATCTACGAGTTTCAGATATGTCATACAATTGGCTTTCCTCCCTTCTCAGCAGCTACAGATTGCAGAGGGCATTAAAGAAGCATTGGGCTGAGAGGCCAGTGGTGGGCAGGTCTTGGCAAGGAGGAGGCCCATTCTTACTGTTTTCTCTAGGCTGATGTGAAGACAAGATTGGAGTGTCAATAAGGAAGCCAAAGGAAGCCGTACTTGCATGTTTGAAAAAGTCTCTTTGGAGTAGCTGCTGTGCTGAGTGAAGCTGAGCAGGAAGCTGGAAGACCAGAATGCAGGAGGCAGAGAAAGGAATTTCTGGTATTTGAGAGACTTAAGGGTTTTGAGAGACGTAAGGTGTAAGATATAGATCTGGAATGACTGAGGGGGTGAATCCTATGGGTTTCCTCTCTGCTTTGGTGGTCTGAGCAGCAACATGTTAAAAGAAATTTAACAATTTTAATTTTTTTCTGTAATTGAGAATGAAAACAGTCCATTCATTGGCAATAAGAATGGACCAAAACAGATATTTCTAAAACACCCAAGAGTCTAATTTTCTAGGATATACTATATTCTTATATCAGATGCTTGAGTCTACTGATCTAGAGATGATGCAATAATATTCTAGACTACTTATACTGAAAATTATTACAAATAAAGTTTTTTTAAAAATAGGGTTTTAATAAATTTATTGAGGACAAATTTACATAAACAAATCAACCCTTTTAAAGTGAACAATTGGGTGACATTTAGTACAGGCACAATGTTGTACAATCCCCACCTCTGTTAGGTACCAAAACAACTTCATCACTCCAAAATAAAAACCTATATCCATTAGGCAGTTTCTATTCATTTTCCTCTCCCTCCATCCTCTGGCAGCCATCTATCTACATTCTGTCTCTATGGACTTACCTATTCTAGAAATTTCACATAAATGAACTCATATAACAGCCTTTTGCGTCTGGCTTCTTTCACTTAGCAGGAATCAGAGGTTTAAATATGCTGCCGTACGTAACAGTACTTCATTCCTTTTCATGGCTGAAAAATGTACAGTGTGTTCCTCCGTTCACCCACTTATGGACAGCTGAGCTGTCTCCACCCATTGGCTACTGCAAGTAGTAGAGCTATGAACATGCTGCACATGTGTTCGCTTGAGTATCTGTTTTCAATTCTTTTGAGTAGGAGTGGAATTGCCGGGTTATATAGTAACTCTGTGTTTAACTTTTTGAGGAGCTGCTAAACTGCTTTCCACAGTGAGTGAACTATTTTACATTCCGACCTGCAATGGCCGAGAGTTCCAATTTCTCCACATTCTCACCAACACTTTATTTTCTGTTTTCTTTTTAAAAATTATATCCATCTTTGTAGGCATAAAGTTCATTGTAGTTTTGATTTGTATTTCCTGACATTTTTGTATCTTCTTTGGAGAAATGTTTATTCAAGTTCTTTGCCCAATTTTTAATTGCGTTGTCTGTCTTTCTGTTGTTAAATTGTAAGAGGCCTTTATGTATTCAGGATACTAGACCCTACAAATAGAGTCGTGTGTGTGTGTGTGTGTGTGTGTGTGTGTGTATGCATGTATATATATCTATAAAACATATACATAAAAATATATATAATATATATGAAGTTTTTTGGAAAAATGAATAAAATTTAATGATAAAATTCTACATTTTAATAAATTATACATCTTAACAATTATATTAATAGTTTCCATGACTTCATTTATTTTCTGGGAAATATGACAAACAAATGTTGTGAATATTGAGTTGCTATTTGTAAGTTTTATTATAAATTTTTAACATTTTGATAGAGATAAATTCTTAATTTTTGTTAATAGGAAGTACCATGCAAAAGACTCTAAAGACTACGTCAAGGAACTGATACTAGGATTTCTACAACAGGTTTTACTGGGCAGGGCTTTTTCATCAAAGAAGATTATGTAAATGATATTTTATGGCTCCCAATACTGTAACTTGAAAAAGTAAATAATAAAAGTATTCCGGATATGCTGGAAATGCTCTGGCAACCTGGAGGTACATGTGACTTTTTTAAAGCATAAATTGATAGCCACTAACTAAAAATAGGAGAGAGATATAAAAAATTTATTCTACATGAAATCTTCTAAATTTTACTTTTTGTTTTTCTAAAAATCTAATCTAGAGGAATAAAACCTCAAGTTTACACATTCATTGTTCTCTTTTTCTGGAGCCTTTGCTTTGGCAGCTTTAGTGCTGTTGGCATGACAAACCCGATGCCAATTTGGGGACCATGCTTGTGTGATATCTTGAAAGCATCCCCCCCACCCTGCCCCCATCTGTGGTATCATGGCCATGGTGTGGGAGTTGGCAGGAGAGCAAATGTGGTAAGGCACAGGCAGGGGGAACATCAAAGAGAAGACATCAAAAAGAAACTGATGAGTAGAGGAGAGGTGATGGGAAGATGGGAAAGCTAGCGTCATTTTGAGTCCAGTCACGAATTAGATTTACATACTGGATGGCTAGCCTGTACACACACACAATTTTGCTAGGGCCAGAAACAAGATGTAGACCCTGTTGAAGTTATAGGGGGAAGCACAAAACTCCCTTTTTGAAACAAACCTACAAATGTTTATTTAGCAGACACTTAATGGCTACTTCATAAAATGTACTTAAGTTCTAATAATGGCTGATAAGGGCCCAGTACTAGGGTTTTGTCTATTTATATTGCATATTGAACATTTGATTAATGATGGTAACATGTAACAAAGGCATTAGAAAAGGCCTTCCATGTATTCCTTGTGGAATACCTGATGAGAGTCACTGTCAGTATTACATAAAATCATGGTGGTGGTAGGAAGACATGGTTCAGATGACACAAATCTATGGACTCTTAGATCAGTTCCATAACTCATACCTAATTTTTCTAATGAGAAATACATATATTTCAATATCTAATTTACGAAGTTTCAAAAATTAAACAGTATACTATATAGGGAGCACTTGGTACAATTCACATCCAAACCAAAGCAAACAAATCATTACTTACAATAGAAATTGAGAACAAAAGGCTACAGTTCCCATCAAGATGGCAGAATAGATGGTCCCCAGCATCTGTCTCCCACAATTGACCAATTTACAACTATTAAAAAACAGCAAATCCCAAGCTGGAGTGGCTAGAGCTCAGGGGAAGAGGAGGAGAAACCTCTGAAGTGCACGAAAGTGGGAGAAGCCACGATGAGAGAAAGAACTGCTCTGACTGTTTAAAGCCCCAGCCACTTCCAGGCTGGAGCTGCTGAGCACACAGAGCAGGAGCTGGTAAAGGCTGCAGTTGTGCCTTTCATATGAAGTTGCTTGGAGGCGGCAGGGGAGAAGAGGGCTTTGGTGGCCCCCAGGCCAGCAAGACCACTAATAGGGTTCCCATGGACCCACATAGGAGGGAGGAGCCACAGACAGAAAAAAGTAGCCACTCAGAGGCTGGTGAGTCATCGCATGGGACAGTGTACCACCAGCCCCATAGGAAGTGTTTGGAGTGCAGGTGGTGGGGGAGATGCCCCACCAGGGGAACTCTGGGACACAGCAAGGACAGCTGATCTGCCCTCCAATCAGCACAGGACCACTCAGTGTAAGACTGGTTAGGAATACAGAATTTCAGGGTGTACAGTTTGCTGAAAAGACTCAGAGCCAGAGCAGAGTTTCCATGCAACCCAGGTGTACCTGCTCTCACAAGACTGGAAGTGCTTATTAAGTCAACAGTTACAACCTGAGCTGCACAAAAAGCCTTTGGCAGATGATCAGCAGCAAAGTAGCAATTTAGCTCAACCACAGAGCTCAAGAGGTGGTTCATTTCGGAAGTTCCCCCATTTTAGAAATAACCAAAGGACAACAAATTAGTTCTAGTGCAGAGTTTAAATGGTGGGAACAGCAAATAATCCAACATAGGACTGAAAGATAAAACAAAATACCACAAATCATAGAAAAAGTTTGATATTAACCAGTAAAGGTCTCACACCATCAAAGAACACCTATAAAACCTAGAAGGACCAGAAGCCCTCTGGACTCTCAAGCTGGTGAGGAGGAAGGGTTGTGGTCCTTGGCCATGCCCCCCAATACCTGCAACCAGCCCATTAACCACCACTGAGCTGCTGCAGGAAGCACCCCGGGCACCCAAGGTGGGGCAGTGGGGACCGAGAGCTTCAGCTACATGCCCTGACATCTGCATCCAGCCCAGCAATGACTGAACTGCTGCTGAAAATTCCTTGGTCTCCTCTACCAAAATGAGGGTGGTGCCATGGGCCTCGATCATATCTCCCCCTACCCTTCTCCCCTCCCCAACAACAGCTCTGTAGTAACATCTTAGAATGTAAAAAATGAATAATATTAATTAATTAATTAATTAAAATAGAATTAAAAGCCCCCCCCCAAAAAAGAAAAGAAATTGATAACCCCAGGTCAAATCTGGCACACAGATGAATTTTCTTTACTCACAAATAAGTTGTCAAGGGTTCAAAATTAAGAGACAGTTTACATTAAAAAATCCAGTTTTCAGGCCGAGCCCGTGGCGCACTCGGTAGAGTGCTGCGCTGGGAGTGCGGCAACGCTCCCGCCACGGGTTCGGATCCTATATAGGAATGACCGGTGCACTCACTGGCTGAGTGCCGGTCATGAAAAACGGCAAACAAACAAACAAACAAAATCCAGTTTTCTGGTTTCTCTTGACAAAAATCAGAAGATCTGACAATAGGCCCCTGTTCCCACAAGCAACAGTTTTAATCAGTAGTAGTTCTTGTCCTTTTGATGGGCTTAGCAGCTCACCTCAGTTTGCTAGAGACCTCATCAGCCCCTCTTTGGACTGCTTCTTTCGTTCTGTTTGCTGGCCTGGACGCAGCAGTTGCCTGAGATTGGGAACTCTATCCCAAGATATCCATTACATATATTCAATTATCTTTCAATTATCAATTTAACTCATATAAAACTGCTCTCATCAAGGAAGATGGTGGATGGCAATGGTGATGACAATCCCTTTGAGAATGTCCTCATCCCAGCATCAAGCAAGGTGCTGCAGTGGATCTCTAGCCTCTCTTTTACGGCCTAAGTAAAGAACACTTCAGCCTCAGTGTTTCTAGGGGATCTATGATTGTTGTCCATGTAAGCATTTCCCACCTCATCCCTACAAACAGAGCCTCAAAAGAGACCCATGAGAGCTCCATATCAAGAGGAAACAGTGCAGCCCCTGTAATCCCAGAGGATGCTGAGATCCAGGAAAGAGTGAATTAAAACAAGGGATAGGCTCTTATTATTCAATCTACAGGCCTCAGATTTTGAAAGATGATTGAGGGCTTAAGAATTGCCTGGCACTATCCCCTAAAGGACATGGAAAAGTTCTTAGGGATTGCAAAGCATGGTTTGAAAGTCATGGATCTAGCAAGTACCTGTGGCACATAGAGGGAATAATAAAATCTCAGGAAGAGAAGTAGCTTGCCAAGATCACAAGAATTAGAATGCAGTTATCTTGATTTTCTTTTCTTTTTTTTTTTTTTTTGGCAATTTTGCAGTACACAGGGCAACAGTCAGCTGTAACAGAGGAATTCCAGAAAGTTCAATTCACCCACGTTGAATGGTTAACTAGAAAAATACGATCTTAACTGCACAACTTTTAGAGGGTATATTTCACTGACTTATTTTTCATGACTCTAAGCTTATAAACTGAATTTCAAAGAACCAACCAACCAAACTTTTAGGGTGTGCACTTATAACTTGATCAGGAGATAGAAACAGTGTAAAACCTGGGTATCCTTGTTTCATTAAAAAAACCATAGTACTTGAAATATATTTTTAAGTAAAACACATTTTAAAAACTAGAGCTTTTTTGAAAATAAAAGTTGTTGGAGTACTCAATAGTATTCCAGATATTTATTTGACTTTTTCTAACCTGAACATTTTGTGCTAAACTTCAATCTGTGGTGTCAACTGTGGTGACTCATCTTGAGGCAGCGTGTATCTAAGTTAGGACAGTGCAGTAGGCTTGTTTCCATTTTCTAATCCAAATTATTTTTGTTTCAAAGACCAAGCTCTTTTAGATCTCTGGCTAAGATTCATGTCCTCCCTAACCCCATTTTCCCGACTGGACTACCTGCTGCTCAGGAATTTTCTCTCTCTTTGCTTTGAGGGGGACAATAGCAAGTTCCTATTACATACTACGTTCCAGGAAGAGCGGGATATGTTTCTACTGTCATATTGTACATAAGGACTCTAGTTTCATGGGCCCTCCTATCCACAGAATGTGGGGATGCATTCAGCAACTATTTATTGGGCTCGCTCTTGCCTTATTCCAGGTCCTGGAGGCAGAGAGGTGAATAGACAAGATCTCTACTCATAGGGAGTTTGTATTCAAATGGGAGTAATAGGTCACAAACAAGCATATACATAAATAAAACAACGTCTGATGTTCCTAAATGCTATCAAGAAAACAAAATTAGATAATGCAGTTGGAAGTCCCTGGCTGTGGTAGAAGCAACATTCAAGCACCAGGGTTGATGGCACTCATGACTTCAATATTGATTATTACTAAAGGGCCACCTTGTCTTAGAAATAGAGATTCATTTATAAATGACTGAGGATTCTGAAACTTATACTAAATTCACTGATATTGGAAAGAAACTATTGGCTCCTGACTCAGACTATTGATTTCTTGAGAATTAATTTATTGAAAATGACAACTTATCAAAGGAAGACATACAGGTACATGTTCATGGCCAACAGGTACATAAAAACATGTTCAACATCACTAATCATCAGGGAAATGCAAATCAAAACCACACTGAGATATCATTTCACCCCAGTTAGACTGGCTATTATTAAAAAGACTGAGAATAACAAATGCTGGTGAGGATGTGGAGAAAAGGGAACTCTTATATGCTGTTTGTGGGGCTGTAAATTAGTATAGCCATTATGGAAAATAGTATGGAGGTTTCTCAGACAACTACAGATAGAACTTCCACACAATCCAGCAATCCTAATTCTGGGTATATATCCAGTGGGATGAAAAACATTATGTCAGAGGGATACCTGTATTCCCATGTTCATTGCAGCCCTATTGACAATAGCCAAGATATGGAACCAACATAAATGTCCATCAGTGGATGACTGAATAAGGAAAATGTGGTATATATAGACAATGGAATACTACTCAGCCATAAAAAAGAATGAAATTCTGCCATTCGAAGTGACATGAATGAGCTTGGAGAAAATTATGTTAAGTGAAATCAGCCAGGCACAGAAAAAGAAATACCACATGTCCTCACTCATAAGTGGGAGCTAAAAAAGAAAAGAAAGAAGGAAAGAAAAGCCACAATAAAGTGTTGCACTTTCAGAAGGAGAAAACAGATCCACAGTTACTAGAGGAAAGGGGGTTGGGGCAGGGGGTTAGGGAATAACTAGGTAAGGGACACAAAGAATAGTTACAATTTGTAATGATGAACATGCTAGTTATATTGATTAGATCATTACATAAATACACAAATACTGATAGTCAACTTTGTACCCTATAAATATGTATAATCAATTATGTTTCAATTCAAAAAATAAATTAAAAAAGAAAATGACAAGAAGTCATTTATTTTATGTGTCTAACAAATACCTACAAAATACTATATGCCAGACACCATTAGTTCTACAAATAATTATTTTAGACCTCTGATCAACTCCATTTCACATACAAGAAAACTGAAGCAGAGAGAACTTATGAAAATTGACAAAAGTTACATAGCTAGTGTATTACTGAGCTGGGATTCAAACCAGGTAGTCTGACTTTAGTATCCTGCCCTTACCCACTGCAGTGTGCTGCTATAACAAACATGTTATACTGAAAAGATTGACATATTTCCTTTGAAAGAAAAGAATTAGCAAAGTATTACTTTAGTCTTCTGAAGTAAATGAGAGAGCAGCATTGTTTCCTGTGGGTATATAAAGCATTTATTTGTATATAGTAAAGTATCATCACTCTTAAATCATTATTTCTTAAAGCTGAAAATTTAGCTTAGGACCAGTGGGATATAAGCAAATTTTAAGACATATCTAAAATTTTCTATTATGTCTATGAAAATCTGAAAGCATGTTTCGATAACAAACTAAATCATGTGAATGGGTAGTTTTTTAACCTACAAATCATTTTTTTTATATTCTATTAAATGCTTCATTAAGACATTTAGTTCAAAAATACACTTTCCATAGCAGTGAGAAAAATTCCTGCTCCCAATAATTAGTGACCAGCAAAGATTCTCCTATCATTGCTTATCACTGAACAGTAATTATGAAGGAAGGAAGATAAGTTGTCAAGCCGTTGTGGCATAACCTTGGCTTTATCATACCTTTCTCTTATTCACAGGAGAGAGACTCTCTGCAGCCACGGAGTAAAGGATGGAAAGCTGTACCAAAGAATATTCATTAAAACATACACTCCCATTGCAATGTTTGAGTAAATGATGGAGTATTAATTAGAAGCCAATAGAATGAAATCATAAACATTTCAACAAAAAGACTGTTTATGATCAGCATTTTAGTATCACATGCCAATAATCTGAGCAGGGGGTCATTCGAAGCTTTTATTAGAAGCCAGATCGTTTTCCTCATGAATAGCCTGGTGAGGTCCAGGCACTTATTTCTCCCTGAATTAGAATTATTCCGCTTCAGGTTGCCAAGGTACCTGTCCATAATGCCAGGGAAGTGTTTTAGCTGTTCTCTTTCACAGTCTGAGAATGATTTACCGAGTTCAGAATTTTTCAATGTTTTATTGGTTAAACTCAAAATATCTGTTTTATCAGACAAATTCAAAATCTCTGTTAGGTGCCTTCTTTCTTCTTTAGAAACAGCATAATTGAAAGCATTGTTTTGGTAGAATCTTCTCAGAAGACCACATAATCACCATTTAAATTAGCCCTAATTCATTTTACATTTGCTTATTTTACTGTTAACTTTCCCAGAACCATTTTTTTTTTTTTTACAATTAGAACATCTGAATTTTAATTACGTTACCATCAAGAAGCTCATTAAAGTCATTTAATTGGCAACATTTCCAAAAAAACCTTAGCTGGGCTTAATATATTTTAAAGAGTTACTGTCAAAGTATAATTTCACCATTACAAACAGCTTGGCAACAACATTTGCATAAAGATCTGTCAGTTTCTGAAAAATGCTCAAATGTTGGGAAAATCAGATTCGTTAAGTCACCCTTACTGAAACAGTCTAGAAATGGAGAAATTGTCACATATTTTTGTCTTTGTAACCCCTGCAGTACCTGGGATACTGCCATACACAGCATAGGTATTCAATAAATCTTTCTTGAAGGAAATAAATAATACATTTCATTAACTGGGGTAGATTTCTAAAAAATTTTAAAACCCCCATGAAGGTTCCTTCATTTGTGTTCAATTTAACCAAATACCCATTTCTTTGCTGTTTCTTTCTCATTCACTCTAAGAAATATTAGATGGTCACTTAGAATTTTGAAACTTTAAAAAATAATTCTGAGGCCAGCATTTTGGGACTAAAATTTGAGATTATTTTTAGAAATAGTTTTATGTTTTCCTTCTTAGACAAACTAGATTTTTTTTTTTTTCTTTTTGGTCACCTACAGTACCTAAAACAGTGACTTGCAATTGCGTTTGTTGAATGAATGAATGAATCAGTCTCAAGTTTGTGATGTTAAGTATGATTATACTTTGCAGCATTAATTAGGGTGGTGGAATGCCCCCATCCTCAAATCTTATATTCAAGAATAAAATGTGATTAAAGATTATTTTTTATTACAATCTAGCTTCTTACAAACAGAAAAAGCAAGTATTCTTTAATCGTCCCTTTTAATTTTGTGTTTTCTACTTAAAATCTCTCCCTTTTACACTTTACAAACTTTTTATCTTCCAAGCCAAAAGAAGAATCTAATAAAGCTGTATAACATGTGAACATTAAAAAAAATTGTCACTCAAGTTACTGTCTGCTCTCCACTACATCCTCAAAGTCTTGCACAGTGTCTAGTATATAGCCAGACTCAGTAAATGTTTGTTGAATGAATGAATGAATAAACACTGAGAGTCCTGAGGGAAACCTGGGTGATTCTCCCTGAGGCGGTCAGGGAAGGCTTTATCCACGGTGATGTAGAAAATCTGAATCTTCCATGAACACAGAGGCATTCACTCATTCAATAACTGGTGAGCTTCTGTGATATACTATGCTCCAAGACATGGGCTATAAAGATTTTTCTGGATAGTGCTGTCCAATAGCACTTTCTGTGATGATGGAAATGTTCTGCATCTCAATGTCCAATATGGTAACCACTAGCCACATGTGGCTACTGAGCAGTGAAATGTGGCTAGTGTGACAGAAGAGCTGAATTTTAATTTCATCTAATTTTAACACATTAAATTCAAATAACCTCATGTGGTTTGTGGCTACCTACCTCATTGGGAAGCACCATTAGGATTTCACGGTATATGGAGAGGTGAAAGAACATGGCATATTTGAGGAAATAAAAGGTCTACAAAGGCTGGTGTCAGAATAGCTTGAAAAATCTGCATGGGGACAGATTGTCAAGGGTTGTATGTGAATGCAGTTGGGCTTGAATATTACTTTGTAGACAATGGAGAATCACTGGAGGTTTCTAAGTGGGAAAATGACCTGTTATCTCTTCACAGTTGGCTCTGTGGCCTTGGGAGCAAAGGCCTGAGACCACTTACTGTACATTGATATTAAAATCCAGCTTTGCAAATTCCAAAATGGCAGAAAATAAGTTGGAGTAACAAGGTTTTTGTTCTTCCAATTTGTAATTACCCCATTGTCTCCCTAGATAGAGTATGAGGAAATGCCTGGTTTTGCTTCAGAGACTGCTCTGTGCAGAACAGAGAGAGAGGTAGTAGCTTCCTCTGACCCTCAAGTGTGAGGTGGGGCTCTGTGGCCTGAGTGCAAGGCATGTTTTTAGAAAGCAGTAGTGAAAAGAAGGCTAGACAGAAAATTCTGAAAACTCCAGAAAAGACTGGTCTGTGATCTTTGAGTCCCCTTCCTGCTGTAATGTTCCATGCCTGGATCAATTCTCCTGGCTATAGAACTTAAGAGAAGTCATGAGAGTGTTCTACATGTAACTGGAAAGAAAGAATCAAGCTAGGAATGTGGTGATAATCTGGGGCAGTCCAGTGCTGGGAAAAATATCCACGAAAAGTCCCCTAGACAGTGGCTTGATGGATTCTTTCAATATTCATTCAAGAAGTATCTTCTGGTGACCTGGTATGGATCTTTTAATGCTGTGGCAATCAGAGATGGCAAGTCACCCATAGTTTCCAACTGATGGTGACAGTTAATGGCAGAGCATTGCTTTGGGGATTGCAGGCATTGTGGCTTTTTTTTTTCTTTCCAAAATGAACTTTTTAAATGTAGAACTAAAACCCCAGAAAAATTTCATAGATAAAAAATTTTCCTCTTCCACAATTAATGTTCATTTTACT
Organism: Cynocephalus volans; assembly: GCF_027409185.1. Taxonomy (NCBI): domain Eukaryota; kingdom Metazoa; phylum Chordata; class Mammalia; order Dermoptera; family Cynocephalidae; genus Cynocephalus; species Cynocephalus volans. The sequence continues at coordinate 230,747,836 of NC_084460.1, forward strand.
TATTTATTTATTGTTTTGTTTAGTTTGGTTATGGTTTAGCAATCTGAAGGCAGTTATTATTACTAATTCAAAAATGGGATACAAAATAATAACATTTCCAAATTTGAAGCACTTCTTAAAATGAGCCTTAATTCAAATGTCTGACTTTATCCTTATCGAATGCTTTTGGCAACATTGAAGACGTCCTTTGGAAGAAATTTAATAAATATTTATTAGAGGGACAACAGAGTACAAATGAATCACACATGATTCTTTGCGTTTTCTGAACAATGCTTTTGCCTACTCTGGGCTGTTTGTTTCAGCATTTGGAGTTCTCATTACAAAAATCCAAAACTACTTCTAGATTCTTCTCCTCCATAACCACCCTAATATTATTCATGTACTTGCCTTGCACAAGCACCTCTTTCTATGATAGAACCTGGAACCTAAAATCAATGAACACAGACAACATGATAGCACTTGAACTTATGACTTTATTTTTCTCCTCCAACGAACAAATGACAAAACACTATCAGTGTCCAAAGCAAAATGAATGGCTTCCTTTTCTCTACCTTCACAGAGTACCAGAAAATGTAAACAATATTTAACTTGAACTTCTGAGTCCTCCTAATTTTTTTACCAGCCTTTAGAACAAAATTCATTTGTTTGTTTATACCAGCATTTTACAACATAGAAAGTAAAACAAGCAAATGGTCTGAGGCATTTATATGAAGTTTTCAGATTGTCAGACAGGCTTGGATCTGCATCGACTTTAGTCTGACAAAGAAAAACATTGCTTTAGGAAGTGGGTCATGTGGGTGTATAAGTGGTTCGTGGACAGGCCGGATATGCCATGGTTCTGGTCAGAGTACCACTGAAACACAAAGAAAAGAAGCCTGTTTTATTCCTACAGACACAAAATGCATCTAGCTTTGAACTTTTTTGTGCTCTCGGGACCTGATAATTTGTCTAATATTATGGGGAAATTCTATATGAGAACACTTGAATAAATAAAATAGTTTACATGTAAACATTTAGAGCAGGAAGATTTAAAGAGCATTCATGAGCCTCCACTACTGTTTCATATTCTCTAAACTTAAGAGAGGTCTCAGTGGCTGAGCTTTCACAGCGGCCAGCATCCTGGGGATAAGGATTAGAATGCCAGAACTGGTGTGTTGGGTCTGTTACTTTGCTTCTTTGGAGCTTGGCTTCTTCATTTGAAAAACAAAGGGGTTGGATTTAATTTTCCCTAAGACTCCTTGTAGCTTAAAAATTCCATGAAGCTTTCAGCCTGTGAATCTAATTTCTTTCGGTTGCAGAAAATCCACAATATAATGTATCCATATAAAACTGTAAATACCCTTTATTGGAATTAAAAATAGCACTGTATAAAAAAAAAAAAGAGGCGGGAGATAGTATTATAACTAAACTTCATTTTTGGAGAGATGCCAGTAAGATTACTGTTTTCACTGAATAATGGTGGTAGTTTTCATGGAATAAAGCTATATACTTACTAAGTTGAATTTACTTAGGGGTCACAAATAAAAAAGCTCAGAAAAATCTCACCTTACTCTTTGTAAGTTATTCATGAAAACAAATTTCCAAAAGATGGGGGGGGGTCTCCTTTTCTGGGTTCTTGTTCAATATAAGCAATTGAGGGAGAATTTGTGCTCACTGAAGAGGAAAAAGTAGCTACCAAGCATTCCCCCTCTTGCCTTGGCTTGCACCTTCTTTTCTTTTCAGTTTTATTTTCTATTCCTTATGCAACCTGTATTTTACACTTAGCTTGCTCATTCATTTATTCACTCAGTAAAAATTTGAGCTTCTGTGATGTGCATGCGCCGGGTGCGGGAGACTACGTAGAGGAAAAGATTCTCTAACCCTGAATGGAGCTGCATGACTTCAGGGAGCATTTGAGCTTTCCAATAACTTTCTGCAGTTACTTCTTACTGGATGAAACAGTATCTTCTAGCTGCTTTGGGGCTCCCAGATTTTGCAGGAACTCTAAGCACGTAGCTAAACTTACATGTATAGGATTACATGTAAGTAATCTTTACATGTAATGTAATGGATGCTTGAGCTAGAAAATCACTTAATCTTGTGAACTCCTTTATTTTATATGACTCAGCGGGAATCCTAGAGGTGATCTGGCATGCCTAGGATCCTTCAGTTAATGAAAGATCCAAGATTAATCTGTTAATGTTCTGCTTACTCTACCCTGCAGCCTCTTTGACAGGTTTCACTAAAAAATAAAAATAAAAATAAAAACAATATATAGGACTTCCTCCTTTTAGGTTGGAGGCCTAAGGCCATGAACAAAACAAAATCATGTACCATTGCCTGGAAATCCACTTGTGCATTAACCAGAGCTTTCGCAATCTGTGCTGAGTTTTGAAAGTGCACATTATCTGCAACAAAGAGAGAGAGTTAAAGTGCTGCTAAATACCAGAAAGCATAGAGTGACAATGTACTGCCTGGAAATGAACACCAACAATTATCTAGTCATGCATTTGACATTGTCAGCAGTGAGTAATCACACTCAGATATGGAAATGTCCCTGACTCTTAGGTACTGACCCTGAGCATAGGCATAGGAGGATGCTTAATGTTTCTTAAACAAAGTGATGCTGGCTCAGTATTTTTATGTGTAAGAGTCTTGCTTAAACCTCACCATCTGCTGTTCCGTGGATGAGAAGATAGTCTACATTTCTGAAATATTCTGCTCTTGCCATCACAGTTGAATTCTGGAAAAGAGGAAAAATTAACATTTTAGTTGCTGCAAGTTCTAATAGAAAACTAACTAGCTAAATCATTGTGCAATGGACTTAGCACCAATACTGAAATTATGTATTGCTTTGGTTGATAAATATTTAAGAGTCAGAGCAACACATTTTCATCATCATTTGCATTACTTCCATCTGATTCTTAGTTTGAAAAACTGAAAGTTTATGTGTCATATGTTACATATGAGTGAGACCTTAGGCATAAATGATGCCCGCTCAAGCTGTGTAGGGGTTGGGGGCTGGGGAGGAGAATCAGGAAAAGGGAGTTAGGGAAGAAGTACAGGGAAAGAAAGAATAGAACTGAAAGGAGTAAAATCCTTTCTATTGATGTGCTTTGCAGTTAACAAAAGATCATCATATTTGCTTGGGGACCCAGAATTAACACTATAAATTCTGAATTACTGCTTTAAAATTATTCAGCACATTTGAAATAAATTAATGACCTAAATAAAATGGAAAATGCTTACTTTATAGTGCTCAAGATTATCATCCTTTGTTGGGAGACCCATGAATCTCTCTGTGTAGATAGATGCTGTAAAATATATAAGAATATATTGTTTGCATGTGATACATGTCATTTCATTAACTAACAAGACCTCCACATTTAATAACTGCTCCTCAATTTTCCCACGTTGAGTTCTTGAGGTAAATTCTTTCTTTACTGTACTATAACAGTTAGCCTCAAAGAATGTGTGTCATCTCTCCAATTTGCCTCAGTAGAGCTAAAGAAGTAATAGATGAAGAGATTATAGAGACAGGAGCCTCTGAACACTTCCTTTCTAGGCTGATCTTAGCTTCTTCCATTTGGCCCTGCTGGGAAAAAAGTTGAAATAGGAATAATCATGTTATATTTTCAAAATAACAAAAACAGCCTTTCCAGTACTTTTCCTGGTGTCTTATTTCATCTGGGATGTAAATACGTACCCCAGATCCACTCCCCCAACACACACACACACACACACACACACACACGCACACGCACACGCACACGCACACGCACACACACACACACACACACACACACACACACACACTTTATTTCCTGAATAAAGATCTCCTACACATCACAATTATTTCATTTCTTCCCCAACACAAGGAAGAGGATGTGATGAAAGCTAACTTTTGTACATTATTAGAGTTACTCCCAAATCCTACAAATCCTACACTGATGTTAAATCATAAAAATAGGCACACACAGGAGGGTTACTTCTCAAACATATTTTTTGTTTCTCTGATTCCTGGAGCAATGGAGCTGGCAGTTGCAAACTGTGGCGTGGAGGTGAATTGCTTGGCCCCTGGCCTGAATTTGCATAAGATATGCTTAAAATCCATTATGCAGCAACTGTGTGCCTGCAAAACCACAGAGTTAGCTCTGACTTTAAAGATAAGGTTCTGCAGGGGCTCCAGGTTTCTGGGAGAAAACAAGATATACATATTAGATTGTGGAAGAGCCCTTCCTCACTCTTAAGATTTCTTTGATTGTTACAACATGATTATAATAAATCACATAAAAACCCCATTTATAGATTATATTTTCCTCAGTGATGCTGGGGTAAATGTTTCTGCATAATTTGTTTTCCTAGCAACATCAAATATGGAGTAATTATGTGTTAAATGTTTTCATGGTAACATTAATGAAATGTTTCCATACCGTAATATTCCCAGCTGGAGACTGGAGCCACTGCTATCCCACATTTGAAAAGACCAGTTCCGGATGCAAGGGCCAGTGATGAAACATAACCTCCATAGGACTGTAGAGACAGTGTTAGAATAAGTCGCAGATTTACTGTCATAAGCTCTCTTTCATATTTTTATACTATTCACAATCAGGACTGAAAGGTGCCGGGGGATATGAATAAGAGTAGAATAAATGTCTATCTTGTACTCTCAGCAGCAAGCTCTAGCAGACATAATATTGATTTCTCTCTAATAAATTCTTAATACTTAGTGTGCTGATCAGAACAGACCTTCCTAAAACATGGTAGGAAAAGGTTACGAGATTGATATAATCACAATTTTTCTGTAAAAACATTTCTCCTTTTTTCCCCTCTGTATCCACCAGGACCTTGCTGGAATTAAAACAGGATTTTAATTAAAAGAGATACACAGAAAAAGGAAATTATTCTCCAAATGTAAATGTGAGATACTTTCCGCAGTTTGTAGAAGTCCTGTGAGGCAGAACTTGCATCTATGTATTTACTTGTTTATTTTCATAACAGAAGACCAAAAGAAGGACATAACAACCTTTAGCATAGTTTAAAATATGGCCAGAGTTTGTGTATTATGTAGTTTACATATTCTGCTTTGAGGATTTCTGATATAGTAGCTCAAAGGAGGAAAAGTCACTGATGTCTTTAAAAACCTTACATTTCTTCCTACAAATTTAATGGAAAAGCAAAGAGGTGCAAGAGGGGACATAAATTGCAGAGTCAGGAGTAAGTTTAGCTCTCATCGATTTCCTTCCCTGAGGAATCATCAGCTGATTCCGAAATGTGACCTGGATCACGGGAAGAGATCTCTGCCCATGTCACTTGGAAATGTGAGCCATTTCCTGAATATGGAATGATGAACGGCGCATCATAATAAGGCTGCATTCTCCTCCTGGAAAGCAAATTTGGTCTGTACAAACATGCTGGGAGAGAAGCCCTTCTCCTGGGAACATGGACTACGCAGTCTTCTGGGACATGGACCAAAAAATGTGTGCACTAGATTAGGAACTGATTCTCAGCATTTATTCTTGCTCTGGTGCAGGGAAGTCCTTACAAATCGTAAGGGGACAGTGTGACTCTTCAACTAAAGCCATGTCTTGTTTTTAGAGCTTTACTACCACAAATTTCTGAGAATCACTTTCCTCAGGTCAAGATAGATCATATCATCCTTTAACACAGAAGAGCCAGTCTTTAGAGAGGGAGAATGAAGGAAGGTGAGGATGCACATGCACCCGAGAGAAAGAGAGAGAGAGAGAGAGAGAAAGAGAGAGAGAGACAGACAGACAGACAAACAGACAGACATGGTGATGGCAGCAAGTCAGTGGCAGGGGTCTATTCTTACTCCATGAAATATATGGAATGGGAGAATAAGCCAAACAGTCTTGCTGAATTCAACAGTTATATGAAGAATTCTCTAACTAGCTTATAGTTTCATGTTTCCAGCTCTGAGGAATTTTATTGAGGACCGTTGACTGCAAAACACAGAATAAAAGAGGGAGCTCCAATTATACCATAGCCTCTTTTTATTATACTTGGAGGAGAACTAAACTGTGTTTTAATAGGGGAAAAACACATTTTAAAACAGAAGGAATATTTGGGTTTGAAAATCATTTTGGTAAGTGAAAATTTTCTGCCTGATTCAAACTTTCATTTATAATATAAAAATAATTTGTTTGGATTGGTAGGTTAGCAAAAATCATAACTGACACAGGAGGGCTTTGCTTTCTTCTTAATTTTAAGTTAAAATGAGAGCAAAATAAGTCTGAGACCTTTAGAAAATTTGTTATTGTTTATGGTTTTGTGGAAAAGTGTGTTCCCTGCAAATAAAAATACTTCTCTTCTGCTATGTCCCAGAGAAGGAAGTAACACAAAGTGAAATTTGAAATAGAAAGCCTTTGCATATAGTAAAAAGGTTTTTAACATTTTTGTTCAAAATTTTAGGAATTATTTAATCTGTATCTACTCAGGGATCAGGTGATAGTGCTGTATTTAAATGGAATTTTCCTGTTTTCATAATGAATACAAATTTTCTCTAGGTATTTGCAAGAGCAAAAGCTACTGTATCAGCAGAACAAAAGGAGGTGTACTTTAAATTCTCAGGCAGTTTGAAAAGCTATTCCTATTGTAGAAATGAAGAGGAAAAAACAGAACCTGAGTTGACTTTTTTCTGCTCCCCCATGAGTGGGGCTCCAGGCAGAGTGGGTGGCTGCTGCAAGAAAAGAACCTACAGAGCAGATTGGCCATGAGAATTCTAGAATTCTGTCCTTTGCACTTAGATGTCTTGCCATTTTGTTTAAACGAAGGATATCTTTAAAAACATTCTTAGAAGGGCACAGAAGGAGGGTTTATGGAACACTGTTATTTGAGCCATCATGCACATTGGGACATTTTACCTACAGGCAATAATAATAACTGGCTAACACTTGTATGGCCACAGTTACTGCAATGGTCTTTGTGGTACCACACAATCTGTCTCTCTTTTCGCCCCTCGTACCTCCCTGCTTTTCTCTCCCCCTTGCTCATTGGCTCTTTTGATGTTGTTTGAACTCTCCAGGCATGATCTAGCCTCAGGATGTTTACAAATGCTGTGACCTTCTGCCTGGAATGCTCTTTCTCCAGAAATCAGCAAGCCTCACTTCCTCCCTCTTCAAGTCTCAACTCAAATGTCACCTCAAAGGAGCCTTCCCTGTCCTTCTAATTTAAAACTGTACCAACCCTGCACCACCCCCCTTCCTTGTTTTGTCTTTCTACATAGCACTGATCATCACTTAACATTCTATATATTTTTCTTATTTATCTTGCTTATTGTCTTTCTCCTTAATCACTCCCAACTCCACAGGGGTAGAGATTGCTGTCTGTCTTGTCAATGAATGTTATCCCCAGCACTGAGAATATGGCCTGACACACAGGAAGAATAGAGTAAATATTTGTTGAATATATGACTTTGCTATTAACTCATCTAATCCTCATAGTGATTTAGTGAGGAAATTATTGTTGTATTTCAGAATGAGAAAACTGAGGTTCAGAGTGAACTTACCATGGCTATGGAGTCAGTAAGCAGCAGAGCTGCTCAAACCCTGGACTGCTGAGTCAGGACTCAGCAGCTCATATCATGCCCTCTATATCCTTACACATACACAAAAGCAGCTTCTTTGGGGGGAACTTTAAGTTCAGAGTCTAATATAGTCTCATTAGAGGTGCATTTGTCCTACTTTTACATTGTTGATCACACATAGCTATTCAAATTGCTTATAATTAGTCACTGGAAAAGAAAGGAACTAAGATTAAATCATGAACTAATGCTTATTCAACACCACCTGGCTAGGCCTATATTAACAAAGCAAAGCCCATAAATGAGGCTGTAATTCTAATAATTTAGGCAAAATCCTTTCTGCTCTTCAGTTGTCAGAATAATTGCTTCAAGTTTTCATTGTATACCAGTGTTTTGCAACCTTGACACTATTGACATTTTGGGCTGGACAATTCTTTCTGTGGGGGGCTGTCCTGTGCATTGTGGGATGTTTAACAGTATCCCTGGCCTCTACCCACTAGCTGCAAGTAGCACTCCCTTGACGGTGACAACCAAAAATGTCTGCAGTGATTGCCAACTATCCCCTGAGGTGAAAAATCACCCCAGTTAAGAACCACTGTCCTGAAAAAATAGTTCTTAGGCACTGTGCTGGGTACACAGTAGATATTTAATAAATAACTAAAACCATGGCTACTGGGTTTTGGTTTGTGTGAGCCAGAAAAATGAAAGATTAAGATAAAAATGCTTCCTTCTCAGCTCTTGATCTGGATAATGAAGTAAAATGTAGAATTTGCAACTTATTGACCAATTGGCTCCAAAAACTTTTGTCTAGTTAGGTATGCTGTATTTCTCAGACTACTAAATTGCCTAATACTTTATGGAAACAGATATCTTCTTTCCTGATATGGAATACTATGATAACTACACAACTGTCATAGTCAACTCTCTCCCACCTCTAGCTTCCCATAGGTCCCTACTTACTGTACTGTAAAAGAGCACTCAGAATTATAACCCCCTCTCACTGCTACTTCACTGCCTAAATTCAGGTCTTTGATATTTGTCGCCGGTTCTACTGCTTTCCTAGCCTCTTGGCCCAGCCTTTCCCCAACCTCAGATCATCCTCCACTCTGCAGTCAAGATTATCTCTCTAAGAAACCAACACCACTCCCTGTCAACTTCAACAGCACTTTTCAATGAAATATTGATGGAAATTTTTGTTAAAGTGTGTTTTGGGGTAAAGGAGAAATAAAGAGTTGTGGAATCAAATAATTTTTGGTAATACTGTACTAAATAAAATTTAACAGGTTTCTTTACCAGTTCTTCATAGAGCCTATATAATATTGCACACAGTTCATGATTTACCAAGTTATTAAACCATAAAATTTTTCCCCCAAAAAGTTTCCTGGCACTAGTGGAATACATTTTGGGGGACGTTGACTTATAGAATTAAACTCAGTTCAAACAACATCATAGACGCTTGGCATGGCCAGGTATTGTGCTAAACATTTCAGAAATAGAGAAAAACTGACTTGATGAACTTACATTCTCGTGGAAGAAACCAATAAACAGACAAGAAAAAAGCATGATAATTCCTATAAAAGAACAATGAAAAGCTACTGGAGCACAAAGAAAGTCATAACTGAGTTGGGGCTTAAAGAACAAGTAGGAGTTTTCCATTTTGGAGTGAGGAAGAGGTGGGGAATGCAAGAGGAGGATGAACATTGCAGGTGCAGGGAACCTAACCCTAACAAAATTACAAAAATGTTTGTACAAAATTATGGGAACAAGAAAGCATAGGCATAATTTAAATTACTCATAAGGTGTGGGGAGAAGTGGAGGGAGATGAGATCGAAAAAATAAGTTGGAGCCAGATTGCCAAGGTCTTTACATGAGACAAAGTATATTTGGGATTTATGATATTGCAGGCAATGTGGAGCCCTATATAATATATTAGTAGAAAAGCAACAAGGTAAAAACTATATTCTGAAATGATGGCTTCATTAGCACCATTGCAGCTTGTATGTTGGAAGCAGAGAGGACAGTTAAGAAGCAATCACAATAGTTTAAATTTGTGCTACTCAACCTATGGTACATGGTAGACCCAGGAAGCTGGGTCTTAACAATCTGTCCAGGTGATGCTTATGCAAGCTCAAGTTTGAGAAGTTCTGGTCGAAATTACATATGAAGAAACTCAAACTAAGGCAATGTCAGTGAGGATGATGAAAACAGACTTAGATGTTTGAAGGTAGAATTGATAGAACTTACTAACCAACAGAATGTTGGAGTTGGGGAGAAGGGGTTGTTGAAAATAACTCTAAGCTTTCTAATTTGGGTGACTGTGTGTGTGTTGAGGCCTTTAATGAAGAGTAAGATTAGTTTTAAAGTTGACTATAACAAGTCTAGCTTGGAGTAAGTTTAGCCTGAGGCCCATGTAAGACATTTGGGAGAGATGAACACTAGGCATTTAAAATATGGAGATCAGAAGAGTCATGGTTGCTGGTGGCAGGGGTCTGGCAGTCATCATTATCTTTGAAACCACAAAGGTTTGCCAATGGAAATGAAGAGTAATGAGGGTCAAGGCCAGACTCAGAGAAACACCAACATTTAAATAATAAATGGAATGTAATAAGAATAGAGACACAGAAGACTGAAAAGAGAAAGGTGTCACAGAGTTGTTCACAAATCCCACTGTCCTTTGTGGCCTAAAAGGCCCTCTGTTATCTGGCTACATACCTGTCTATTATACTCATTTCCTACACCTTCCTCATGATACTTTAGGCTTTTGAAGTTTCAGGACTCCTGACCAACTCAGAGTCCCCATGCATGTCATGCTTTTTGTTAACTCAGGACATGGGCAAGGTGGTCTTCACCCTGCCTGGAATGCCTGTTACAAAGCTATCTTTGCTAACCTCAAGTCATGACTTATTTCTGGACCCTCCCTTAGCTCCCACAGCCGTATTTAATAACTCTTCTCCCTCTGCTCCCCACAGCAAAGTTAGGTCTCTCTTAACACCTGGAACATTGCTGAGCCCTTGTTTTTTTGTTGTCTGTTTCCCACAATAGAGGGCCAGGACTATAACTTGCCCATCTTGTCATATCCTAAAGAACCTAGTACAAGACTAGTTGAAAATTTGCTACATGGAAGAAAGAATGCATGAGTCAGTGATCAGACAGACAGATTAATGAATATGGACTAGACTTAAACCCAAAGAACTGACACGAACAATTTAGTAGTAATGTCTTTTTCTCTCTTCTGTCTCCTTGGGCTGATTTGGGGTTTGCTTAGTTGTTGCATCCATTGGCAGTCCACTTATTACTTTCATCTCTCAAACATGTTCGCAGATTCTACCTTGTAATCACTGCCTTGTTGGAAAGCAAGCAATAAAGGGGGTCTAATATACTATTTTTTTTTTTTTCCAGTGGCATTCGCACAGTTGGATGTGGTGAGAATCTCTTATTGAAGAATTTCAGGCTGATAGGAATGTATTTTTGGGTGATGAGTAGGTTCTTTAAATCATCCCACATAGATGGATCTCTACCAAACTAATACCTAGAATGTTCTATAAATGAAATAAAAGTTCTACTTTATGGTTATTTCAAAGCCCACATTAAAAGCAAAGTATAACTCTAAGAGAAATGTTAATGATTATATGTAAGTGTTCAGATTGAAATTTAAATCTGTCACGAATTTGCTCTAGGAAATTTCATAAAAATGGATGGTAGGGAAGGTCTTATCTGAAATATTTTACTATAAAAGTATTTCATTTATTTCCACCCATTTGAATTCCATGCTGTTTAGATATTTAACTTTTGATAGTTTTAAGAAGGACCAAATGGCTCAAAGTAACAACTTTCCCCAAATTCATAACAGCCCTTCATCTGGTCACTGAGCTGAGAGTTGAGCTGAATCTTGCAGATTTCCTTCAATATTGGGTTTCATTCGCTTCATCTTGCACAGGCCGCTCTCAGAGAAAACAGCCAAGAAAAACAACCCAAGCACAAACGGCTCCAAATTGACTTGCAAATGTATAAATTCAGACCAAAAAGTGAAACAGGAAATCTTCTTGAAGGGTAATTATCATAATTTATAATGGGCAAATCTAAACTCTTTCCAGTATTTCTCTCAACTTTCCAGTGACTTCATGCCCATGCAATGCCCATAAGTTTTACCACTTCCTTTTAATGCGTATTTTCAAAACCCGCATAGCTCCTCAAACTTTCAAAGTTACCTCCATGACCTATAACTAGGAAACTAAATAATACTTCTCTTCTAGGTAGCACAAATTAACATTAGGTATAGTAAAATAATTTGTCAAAAAAAAAAAAAAAATCAGAAAGCCAAGATATGACTCCGCTAGGAGGCTAGGTACTAAGGAATTTATATTCTAAAATTTCCCGTAATTTCAAACTTCAGCTCATCTTTTTATAAAAATGAAATATAACATAAAAGATATATATTTAAGTCTGACAAAGAAAATTAAATCTCTGTTGAATAAGGTTAAGTTCAGACTGCTATAATCAAGAACCAAAAAATTAGGTAAAAACATGTCAATTATGAGTGAATGTGCTGTACAGAGAAGAAACTAAATATTGAAAAAAAAGGAACAAACACTTAAAACCACCACTTTGAAGACCAGATTATCCAAATTGACTGTTTCCATTGACAAATTAAATTATGTTGCAACATTAACATTTCATGAGAAACCTTATAAGCGAACACTTTAGAAAATGATGATTGCTGAACTGAATAACAGGCATAAAACATATAAAACAACTCACCCAGCCCCATATGGCTATTCTTTTTTCATCAATGAAACCCATTTCTATGAATTTTCTAAAGTAAAAGAAACAAATTTTTAGAATTTTAAGTGTGTACACATGACATTTACTTCATTACACAAGCATATTTAATCCAAAGATTTAATAGAAACGTTACATTTTCTTTGTTTAAACACATGCATAATAAGGCTACATTTACAAATAATTAAAATAATATTATCATGTCTTCAGCAAAAGATAAAAGGATCCTCTTAGACTCTTTTGTACAATTATTGAGTAGCACTCTCAGAGCTGTAAGGCCTAATATCCTAATAGCACGAGTGAGTTAACCTAAGACTCAGAGAGGTCAAGAAACAGGCTCATCGGAACACAGGAAGTAGCAGCACCATTGAGTAGGACCAAATTTCCAAGTCCCCAGTTTTGGGAAAGCAGGTTTATGTTGTCTCTGTTTTAAATTGTATTAATTTCTTATCACCTTGTTTGCTTAATTGCCAATGATAATCACCATTGCATTTTAAGTCACATTTGAGAAAAATATCCATCCTTCTTCCATTTCTACTTGGGCACCCTCAATTCATGGTATGGGCAATTACACGTATCTTTTAGGATATGGAAACTATTCGTTTTTAGCTCCATCACAGAAGAGTCACCATTTGAAACTATTTTTAAAATAAATCTTTACTTGTGAACAAGAGGCCATGTGGAGGGACTCCTTTAAAAAGTCATGGGAAAACCTCAAAGTCAACACAAAACCGGAGTGTTTCAGGCTAGTTTATACCATATTCCCTTGACGGTATAGTGTTCTAGAGCAATTTTGATTTATTTGGGGAATATGATAAAAATTCAAGGAAATCTCAGAGGAAGAGAAGCAGTGGTAGAAAGAAGCGAACTGGACGAGCCCCTGCAGAAGCCGCTGTCTGCAACAGAAACGCAAGAAGGGAGGAGACCAAAGGAGACACACAGCCTCAGAAAAATTCTATTGTTTTGTTTTTTTCAGTTACTGTCAATGCCATTTCTCATCCGTTCTTCTCTGGAAGTAGAACCGAGTGAGTTTCATTAGTCGAATAATGTAGTTTCTTAAAGGGATTTCACAGCAACCATTTCACTCATTGCATTGATTCAACATGCACGTTTCCGATGCATACAGGAGTTGGGCAAATGCCCGGGACCAACAGATGGGAAGAGGCCCCGTTAGTCACAGCTTACCCGACACTGATTCTGAAGGACACTGAGGAGTCTACAGGGAAAAAAAGCAGTAGCAAATGGAGAGTTGCTACCTGTGTGGATGCTGCTCGTGGTAAAGCAGAGAAAATGTGCAGCAAATTGAGGCACTTCAGCAATTCTTCCATAAACCTCATAACCAGATTTAAAAGAGAAGATTTGCTTTTTTGTTAAAAAAAAAAAAAAAAAATCTTGTTACTAGTGCTTAAAGACAGTTCTGAGCCATAAAATCAATCGTGATTTTATGATTTCCCAGAAGCTAGCAATCACACTGCCTTGCATCTGGGGTAAAAAGCAAATAACAGGTGCGACATGGGAACGGGAGATTCTTAACAGCTCCCTTCCTAGGTTTATTCTGAAAAGATGACATTTGCAGGAAATGATAGTGCACCACTTACAATGGAAATAAAACATTAACACTTAATGTGGCAGGACTAGGTTAAAGGTTAGCTAGATAATCTGAGCACTTTGAGACCAACAAGGCTCTATAAAATTCACCTCCAAATTCTGAAGAGTTTCCAGGAGGGTTTATCAGAAAAACTGTTGATAATGTGGTTAAATCAACAAAATGTTAGCAACAAATGAAAAGGATGTTTTTCTAATTTTGGAAGCTGGATTGAACTTTATAACTTTTCTCTCATAAAAATGGCCCCAGGCCAAGGTCAACTTGGGATAATAGTGATCAATTATTACACTATTTTAGGAATGTTCTCATTCATACCATCTATAACAATATGATTGGATATTTTTTCTCATATAATTCTTCCTCAACACTAACCCTCAAGTTATATAAAATTTCAAGGTTGTGGGAATGTCAACAATGCCTAATATACTTAAAATGAGCACAGTCGACTCTATAACCACCAAAGTTTTATGGGTATCACATACGTACCATTTGCAGAGAAGCCTAAAGAAAGCCGGCCTCAGTTTAAAGTATGTTTACATTTCACAGGAATCTGCTTTGAAGCATTCTCTTTTGTACAGGCAAACGTAATGAGGTTGTATGGCTTCATTATCCACCCCTAGCCACCACCCCACCCCCGCCTGCCATGCCTGCATTGCTTTGTTTAAATCTATTTGTTGGCCTTGACTAATATTTACCGTTGTTTCCAAATGTATATATATGATTTTCTTTTGGTATTTAGAACATTTAGCCCAATTGCATTTTGTAAGAAATTCAAAGGGGCAAATTTCATTCTCTGGGGGAAAATTTGAAGGCTGCAGTAGAGTGATAACCCCCAAATTCCCCAGGTCAAGCATTTGGTGTCTGATTCCTAAAACACTTCTTTGGGAGACATTGGTTGAATCATTCCCAGGATTGTCATTATAAATCTATCCTTTTTAGCTTTTGTTTTCCCAAAGCATTGGGTTCTAAGGCATCCTCTTCACTTTTGCATAATAATGAGTTCAAGCAAGACCAAGGCCAACCCTGGCTGCCATTGTCACTGTTGCATATTTACGTCACATGGGCCACGCAGCGCTCCATGTTCACTGGGGTGTTTACTGAAAGTTGTCTCTAACAGTAATGCTGTCCCCTCAGAGTGCAGGTAGCACTCTTACCACTTTTACCAGATTGTAAGTGCATTAAAAACAGATTGTAAATTGCACAAGTCTATGCAGAGTGTACTGCAATGGCATGCATTAATATTTGATATGTCATTGAAGGCTGAGTAAATGAGTGAACAAATGCCTGCAATACAGCAGGAAGACCTTCTTCAGATCCCATCCTAAATATGGCTCAGAGAAAGCACAGGTATCCAATTACCACCTGTAGTGCATCTTCAATTCTATATACCAAAGACAAATTGATATTGTGAAAACCAGTAGAAAACAGAATTTGTGGCTTTGTGTCCTTTATATTAAAGAACATAGTTCAGGTTTAAAACTTTCTTCCATCCAAGAAAAATATTAAGCAGCTATTTCTTCTTAAATTCAAATGCTGCATTTGTGATGATAAATAAGTGCATGAAAGTATATAATCACGTATTTTGTTGTTATTGCTGGGTTGTGATGATGATGATGACATTTTTAAACCCATGCTAAAAGAAACCATTTTTTAGCTCTACCAATTTTGGAAAAGATATAATTGAGTTATAAATGAGGTGTAATTTTCATCTTTGTGTTTTCATGTAGCCCCAGGATTAAATGTCCTTGGTGTTTATTTCATATGATTTAAATGCAAATAGATGTGACCTGCAGTGACACAAAACAAAAAAACCTGCCTGAAAGAAGTAAGACTATAATGCTGACAATTTTGTTATTATTCTCATTAAAGCACATTATATGAGACACTGATGTCTCGGTGGAGTTTTCTTTTGAACAATCTCCTTCAAACAAGTTAATAATGGAAAGGCCCAAAATCTGGATGAGTAAGAAAGATGGCACCTCCTAGAAGTTAGGAGTGAATGATAGCTACAGATTTTAGTGTTATTTAATAATCTACTTATTAATTTGTCATATTTTATTCATTTTGTAAGTATGTGTATATGACTGTTCACAGAAGGAAAGAAACATGTGAAAATGTATGAGTTATGCTTATCTTTCTATTTTTAAACATAATTACTTCAGTCTAAACTCTTCTGCTTTGATTCCAGACAAACTACAGAAAAGTGTCTGGGCCTGGCTCCTGATACAATGTGTTGTGCATATTACATTGAGATCAGTAACTATTTCTAAACTTACGAATCCACAATGCTTGGGCATATTCAGATGTTTGATTTCTTGAAGATCATTGCTAGCGTTATACAAAATTTTCTACCAGTTGTTTGGATATTAGAAAGACTGACACATAGAAAGAAGATATTAGTCATTCCGCACTATAAATTATTTTTCTACAAATTTATTAGCTCTTTTCCATGAATGATTTTCCCCGATATTTGGCAAAAATATGCCTTTAAGATTAATAGTTTTAGATCAAGTTAGGAACAGAGGCAAAAAGAATTCAGTCATTAAGCACGAAGAAGCACAATAGTAATTGCACGACATTAGTTGTGATTTGACATCTGTTTGAATGAGAAAGTGCTCACCTGACAGCTGTAATCTGGTCCTCAACTTCATAAACACCCAGCTTTCGATACACTGCGTAGAGGAGTTTATCACCTTGAAAAGCTGTTCCTCGACCATCCACCAAAGCTATTACCATCCCTTCCTTACTTGCAAGATAAGATATCCAATTAACAGCAAATACAGACCTTACACTCTGACTGCAAGGACCACCATACCTAAAGAAAAAAAAAAAAATCTCTGATTCCTTTACAAAACTCAACTTTCCATCCTGGCCAAGCACTAGTACAATTATGTGATAAAATAACAATGACATTAGAACTGGCTCAAAATCAAAAAGGGACCAGGCTTTTCCCAGAGGTTTGCTATAAGGAAGTTGTTTTGGGACATAGCCTCTCCTATTCCCCAAAACGGATACATCTAGGGTTGGCATTTCAAGGAATATGTGTGGGTTTTTCGTCATTTCTGCCACCTGCCACTTGCTAAAAGCAGACATAAGATATACTAAAAAAATGCATGGTGTTTTAAGCAAATTGTGTGTAGGTCAGCACTGATTTTGGGTGTGATTCCACTAAATGTATTCCATTTCTTTATTTCATTTCTAACTCAATTACATAAGATGTTGAGATGATTTACAATATTTTTTTTTTGGCTGCAATTTCTCTATCTCAAAGGTATTCTGACACATTCGGCAATTTGCCATACAAAGAAAATTCAACACAGCAAACGCAAGCAAGTCCATCTAAAATCTCAGAACTTCCTCAATCTATTTTAAATAGCCATATTTTATTTACTCTGATTAGTTGAGGAATATATAAAAACAGCATCAATAGGAACTGTTACCAAGGAGAATGGTTCATTCTATTTCATAAATGTGTATTTCATCCAACATATTTTCAGTAAATAGTTTTTACACCAAAGAAAATATTACATACACTTGAATTAGCAAGGGATACTTCTTTGATCTGTCAAATTGAGGAGGAAGAATCATCTTGTACCATAAGGCTTTGAAAACAAAAAAGGGAGAAAAATCTTCACTCCACAATAGTCATGGCATAATTTATTTTCTTTAATAACAATATACATCATAAAATGAATTCATAACTAGTAAATTGTTAGGAATTGAGAATATATTTTAAATCGATTTCTGTTATGTATTTTTGTCTAATCTATAAATAACTAGAAACGTTGAATTACTGTTTGTTTGAGAAGCATACGTTCTAAAATTAAAATTAGATAATTCTAAAATTAAAATTAGATAAGTTCTTTTTTAAAAAATGTCAGTGTTGAAAGCTATAGAAAAAGTGCAAGATTAACCTTACTCACATATTAAAGATATTTAATAAAACTAAATATTATTACAGTAAAATTGTTTTAAATAAGATCCTGTAATATATTACAGCGTTTGGACTGTAACAATTATCTTATTCCTCAAAAGCAAGAAAAATGTTCAGCTTCATATCTATAAATGAGAAGTTTTTAAAAAATCTTACTAATTCCATCCACTTCAAGTTTCTCAATTTCCTCTGTAGGCAGCTGGATATTTTTCAAAGCATCTTCCAATTCCTTGTTTTCTTCTAGGATTTTAATTTCTTAAAAAAATAAAATATTCACTTTTAAGAAATAGTATTGCCATGAAAAATTCCTTTCTTTAAATTCTTTTGGCTTTAATATGGATGAGACTGAAACTGTGTAAGTCTTGCTTCGTATTGACAAGCATTTTTAATCCAGCCTTGACGAGTTCATACAGGACATCACATTTCAATCATTGTCTCCTAAACTGATCCTTATGATATTAAAACGTTTTGAGCAGAACAGAAGCAACAATGTTTCTTCAGTCACGTTTTCCCATTTCCGACTGTTTTTTTTTTTTTTTTTTTCCAGTTTAAAGCCATGACCGGACTGAGTACATGACATTTCTTTTACCATCTATTCGGGGGGGGGGGGGGGGAGTAGTAGAAATAAAATCTAGCTTGCCGAGCCCTCAACTTTAAAATAATTAATTGTGTAACTGCAAAATTCGTTTTTCAATTTTCAGTGTATAAAGTCCAATATTATCTGCTCAGATAGCTGAGATTCTCTTTCTTACCAGTTTAACTTTCTATATTTATGCTACATTGTTATGGTCCTTGATTATTTAAAGTAAACAAAAACCAATAGTTCTTTACTTCTAAAGGAGCTAAGATTCTTTACATTTATGTTTGAAACTTATGTTTCTGCTTGTGTTTGTTTAAAAATACTATGCTGTCATTTTGATTAGAAAGAAACCAAATTACAACTATTCATTGCTCTCAGGCACCAAAATTTGGAAAAATAAAGTGTAAATGAATAAATGAACAAATTCAATATGTCTTCTAAACTAAAAAACAAGAAATCCCCCCAGAAATCCAAATATTATTTCTGTGATTTTTTAAATATCTATTTCTTAACCTTTTCCTGTTGTACATGATCAATATAGAATCTTCTCTCTTTTTTGTAATTGAATTATTGTGTATACTATTCCTTCAAATCCTCTCTCTTAACTTAGTTATATATTTTAGTAAAACAACTATATGTATATATATACATATACACACACACACTATGCTCTCTTTCTGTCTTTCACCTTTAAAAATCTTCTAATAACTGCTGTTTATACTTGAGCTCAGTTATGTTTTGCACTTTAATCTTTGAAACTGAACAAATCTATTGATCTCCTGAATGCTATAGATTGGTGATAACATGCAAATAAGTTCCTAGCAGTAGATGGCTTTTTGTAAGCTTTATTTTAAACTGGGATTGACAGCAGTGTCTTCTACAGAAAAGTTAGTCTTGCATATAATATGTGGAGTTTTAGCTATATTTTTTAAAAGAGGGTCTGGATGACTTTTTGAGATATGGCTATTGCTACAAAAGACATCCCGTGGACTTCTTGTTTTTATGCCTTTTTTAAAAAGTGGATCCTGAAAATAGGGAACTGGAGGAGTACTTGTAACTACACTAAGTTTGCCAAACCACTTCTCTTGTAACTCTCAGTTTTCATATACTCATGGCATTTTGCTCTAACATGTTATATTTAATCTTAGCACAAATATAGATGTTTGGGGTATGATTTGTATAAGACACATAATAAATTTCACATTAACTTTATGTGATCCATCAGGAAAGAGACAATTGTCACACTTAAAAATTAAAACCAAAAAAATAAAATAAATACACAATTTTAAGTACAGTAGAGCCAACTCTTTATTCTCTTTGTGTGGATCTTGTATGTGGAGCTGTCATGGTTAAAGGGAAGAAATCCTGTGTGGGGCAAGCACACAGAATGGCTCATTGATTGATTGACCACTATTTTTCTTATTTTACCATAGGTACTAGAAGTCAGAGACAATATCCAGGTGCTGTCATGTTAGGACTTTGACTCCTTCTCCATCCTTTTCCTAGCTTCTAAACTTTTCTCATTTATGACTAAATGAAATGCCAAATTTAACTCAAAAGCTTACTAATGCTTCTATAGTCCAGAGTTGAATTTTTATGATAATAAGTGGGCAATTTTCCCACCCCTTGGAGTACAAATGGAATTTCACCTAGCTGTGGGACAAGTGAGAGGTGGCAACTGGGCTTCTGTATGGGGCTGTGCACTAAAAACATATAACCCGACAAGGGGTGGCACAGCACTAACTGTATCTTTTACTTTTTTTATTCATCATTGTACACTCAGCACCCAACACCTTCAGTACCTAGTATCTCAAATGTAATGTGTACTCCCTATGTATTCGTAGACTCTTCCTTATGATGAAATCAAGAATAATGGATCTGATATCTGATTTTTGTTTAAATCATACTCAAATGCTAAATTGCTCGTTAATTAAATTCTGTGAAGAACCTGTGGCAAAACTGGTGCGTGAGATCAGTTAATTTTAATGAGCACCTGCTGTGCCCAAAGCAACTAAGCCTCAACTGGGCCCCTGATGTCAAATACCAAATCTTCTGGGATTTCATACCATCTGATTCAAGTACTTTCTGCTATTTTCAAATACCTTAACCACTCTTTGTAGGGAAAATGAAGCCATTTCATTGTCTTCCATAATGTCTAAATTCTTTCATACAATTACACCAATAATTGCTTCATTCTCTCCAATTACAATGCAAGAGATTAATCCCCTCATCTGTCTCTGGACTCCATTGTTTCCCAACTTCTCAGGGACCTACTTTCTCCATGTCTTCAACCCTTTTTTGTCTCCTATTTCCTTCCATCATCATTTAACCACACCCAAATGTTTATCATCTCTCAAAAACACAATTTTACCTCCATCAATCCCTTCCAGCCATCTCCCACCTCCTCTCACCACAATCAGACCTACTGAAAATACTGTCTCTTTTTATTTATATCCTATGCAGGCCTAACCTTACTTCAATCCGGTTTCCACCTCTATCGCTCCACTGAAACTGTTCTGACAAAGGTAAAGTCAATCTCCTTCTGCTGAGTTCATTAATTAGAGCAGGTCTTCCTTCACTCTCTAAAGCATTTGACACAGCTGAGCCCAAGTCCTCCTTCCTGAGATCCTCTCCTCCCCTGCTTTCTACGACACTATACTGTCAAGATTGTCTCCACCCTTCTGTTCCCTCTCAGTCTCCTTTACAGGCTCATTTTTCTTCTTCCGGTTCTCAAGTGTTGGTGTTTCACACAGTTTTGTTCCAGGCTCATTCTTCACTAATCCCATCCACTCTCATTTTTCCCACTCTGCTAATCTCATCCACTTCTAAGGCCCGAGTAACCATGTATTTCATAAACTAATAACTTCTTGATCATTATCTTCAGCCTAAACTGACCCACTGACATCTAGATCCAAAACTATGTCACTACAGAACATGTGCACCTGGATATCCCAACAGTACCTCAAAGTCAACATTCAAAGCAAAATTTATCATCTCCCCCAAAACCTGCTCTCCACAGTGAGTCCTTTCTTTCAGTAAAAAGCATTAGTTAATGTCAATCTACTTAACCAAGCCAATCATCCAACAGCATCCCTCCTTCATATTCAGTCCCTCCTTCATATTCATGAGTATCAGGTTCAATGTAGCTATCATTAGGAAACATTTTTTAACCCAAAAAACCCAGAAGAGGTGCTCTCAATATGTGCTTTCATGCTTTCTGTATTTTCCCTTAGGACTTTACCTTCACAGTTATTGTAACTGCCCATTCATACGTTTTCATTCCACACTGAACTATAATCTCCTTGAGGACAGGAACAATGTCTAACCCAGTATGCATTCATTTTATAGATCTAGTACCTAGCACAATGTCTGGCTTAATGTGGTAAGTGCTCAACAAATATTTGTTGAATGAAGATTGCTGGCACCAAATGCTATGGAAAATGAGTGAAAAAACCACAAATGAATAGAAGACACAGCCTCTGCTCTAAAACAGTAGCTGGACATTTATTAAAAATAGATTCCTGAGCACAATCCAAGATCTACTGAATTGGAATCTTGGAGAAGAGCCTGAGAATCGGTATTTACAATAAATACATCAGAAGAATTTCATCATTGGGCAAGTTTGTGGAACTGTACTCTAAAATAATTTGAGCCCTATTTCATGAGTCAGAAAATAGAAAATAGATAAATACATATGATGTATATGAGAGTGACATGATGCTGTACCTATTTTGTAAGTATTCAGTGAAGTAATAAGCTTCAGAAGCAGTACAGAGATTAGTACCTGCCAGGAATATAACAAGGATATTAAGAAAGTAGAAATTCATGCTATGGGAAAGGAAAGCTGGCTTTTATTTTGCAGTCATGATGACATGGGAATTAGACATCTATGGTGATTTCCATTAAATCAAAAACTTACAAACTTGAAAGTAGTATTCTCTAAAATTTCTTTCACTGAAGGTTCAGATGAGCCAAAATATGAAATATAACTTCTTATTCTTCAAAATATTTTATTATTAGACACAAGGTTAAAAACAACTTCAAAGTGAGACTAAATTCACAGCCCCATTATTACAGTGCCTGTCCTGTCCAGAGCTCCTGAACTGACTTTTTTTTTTCTCATTGCTTCCTTTTCGCATACACTTGAGCCATTGAGCTAACATCCAAACTAATCCTACAGCAGCCTCCTGACTTGTCACCAAAGTTGTCCAGGGACAATCGTAGGCATAAGTGCTGAAGGAAGGGGCATCTGCTTGTCCCTCATTGTCCCTGATCTCTAACAAATCCAACCTTATAAAGTTGTTTAATAGTAAATAAAAAGATAACGGGGGACCAGCAGGAAGAGCATCAGCATTATACACTTGGATAACTCTGTTTAGAGAAAAAACGGTCATCTTTGAGCTGTGAACTATTTTGAACCAATATCACAAATACAGGAAAGAGGGGGACTATCTTGATAGCAGTTGAAAATGTACAAATTTCAGGGCTTTCTTATGTGGCAACCATGTGATGTAGCTGTTAAAGCAAAAAACTAGCGTGATAGTCACCCTCTGCTCTGAAGTTTTGTCTAGAATTTGTCTCTAGTTTGGGATGACAGTTACAATAACAACAACAACAACAAACCCCCCCCCCCCGAATACTCCAAGAATTCCTTTTGGGAGGGAAATTGTACTGACTATCCTAAATTCTTTCCAATTCTAACCTTCTGTGCTTTTTTATAAGGCTAGTTAGGGAAGATAGAATTAATCCCTCTGACGTAACTCATCTGCGTTATGCCAGGTTTTCACTGCAAATTATTATTAAATTTCATATAATCAGGTTTGACACAAATAATATCCAAATATGTGTAATAATAAGTTGTGTGATGATAGAATCCCATTGCAGTACTCCTTGTCAGTGTGGAGAAACTGTCCTGCTTTCCCTAGTGGAGTATTACACAGGTCAGGATTACTTAGATAAGACAAGCGCATGCCAGAGAGGGTACCTTGATCAGTGCGGCCATCGTGAAGGGTGGAAATGGGGAAGCCTGGACCTGTCAAAAGGACGAAGACAAAAACACGGCTTAGTGTTACAATAACACTTAGTTTTCAACCAGGACTGCTGGTAGTATTTGTTGTTATGTAGTGTCAAGCCCAAGTATATCTTTTTAATTCTACAGCTATTTTTTTCCCATAGAGAAGTAAACATCACCTTTCAAGTTACATTTAAACAACACGAGATCAGAGCCCAGTCAAAGAACAGATGTGAGAAAAGTGTTGCCTGTGTACTTTTCCAAGAATAATCCTGAATAGTTAAGATCTAATTACACAAATGGACCCCAGAAGCTGCAGTGACAAATGGCCTTCTGGAAGACGTCATGCTCTTTTGGGCCAGTTTTAGCGGTTTCTTTATTATCAAATAAGCTTCACCTGTGCCCAGACTGTATTTTCAATCTGGATTCTTGGTTCAATTTTCAATTTATTTTGGTAGATAAAATCCAGCATCTTTTTCCCCCCCCATATAACTAATACGTGCAGAAATAAATTTACATAGGATATGTTTCCTTTTCAGACATGCTATGGCAGGTCATATGCCCTGGGAAACAGATCCGGAAGGAGGTTTGTGGGCAGAAGTTTATTGGGGGAAGAGATGGTATAGGATGCACAGCTGTGGGGGAAGGAGAGAAGGATGGGGAAGGGAGAGAAGGTGGAGCCAGTGCTGTCACACAGAGACCCTAACCAACGCCCAGGGGAACTGTGGAGCTAGGTGACCTTCAGAGTTGTCTCCAACGGGGCAAGGGGGCAGATTTTTATCCCCCAGCATGAGGCAGTCATTGGATATGTCCTGTAGATCACCAACTTTCTCAGCAGCTGGAGAAATGAATGAGTCAGTCCTGAAGGTGGGGGTCTGGCTGGCACTCTAGTGTCCACTACATATTCCAACATAGAATTCAGCTTCTCTGTGCAAAAACTGACCATTTTAAACATTAATTATCTATCACTTACTTGACCTATAGAGTCAAATAATATCTAGAAACACACTTTTAAAGGGTAAATTTGCTCAGGTATTCAATGGGTTAAAAGCTACATATGTGGAGGCTGGGAGCAGATATTCATTTGCCACCCACAGGGCTTCCTTCTGTATGGAGAGAAGGCCATTAGAGTAGTCCCATGCAAAGCAAAGGAGAAAAGACTTTTTGGTGAGTTCTGAGAAAACCTGGGTTTGAGTAGCTCCTTCCTTCTCATTCCTGGCATCGTTCTGCCTGCAGAGAACATGTTTTTGGATATGTTCCTCAGTGATGTACCTATGCCAGGGCCAGGCCCCATGGGGAAGCCTGGGGCTGCCCAGTTGTACCCACATTTGTGTGAATAATTGTAATTCTGGGTATGAGGAATTACACACCTTAGCCACATTATCCAACTAGCCTTTACAGGTAATAAAGCTAATATTTTGATTTCCTGCTTGACTCTGCAATCTAACTTGGGAATGGGGAAAAGGGTTATAATTTATCAGGCTCCCTCAAAATCTAACAGTTCTTGTGTGGAATCTCAGAATTTTATAGAACATAATTGCAGAGATTTTCATTTGGGTCAGTTTTTCTTCAAAGTTATCAAAAGGGACAAACACACATAT
Organism: Cynocephalus volans; assembly: GCF_027409185.1. NCBI lineage: Eukaryota > Metazoa > Chordata > Mammalia > Dermoptera > Cynocephalidae > Cynocephalus > Cynocephalus volans. Next base: position 230,772,869 of record NC_084460.1, read on the forward strand.
TACATTTTTGGCCAGAGTGTAAGAAAATAAGACATAAATCTAAATTTCTAGACTAATCAACCAGCACCCACCCTGTGGAATTTTCATGGGTGCGCAATTGGTGATGAAAATGTGCAACTCTTTTTTGCCTACACTATGAGACAAACTAATGACTGCTCTTGACATGGTGGCCAGGAGGGTGTGGTACTAGTGGCCTCAACACCGATTGTCTAGAATTCCTCCTTTGCACTGTTTGTGTGCCATCAGCATCATTGATATGACTTTACCTGTTTTAATCCTCTCACCTGGGACTTACTCCCCAACCCTCTGGAGAGTTTGAAGTTACATAATGAGGCTTTACTCTTAGTCCTAAAGGGAAAGATTTCAAGGTTTTTCCTATGATGGCTCTGTGACTCATTTTACTGGAGCTTCAAAAACACCAGACGATGTGATGCTTCCCACACAGTGTATTTTTTGCTAAATGGGAAATTACCATACTGCCGAGGAAGAGTGAGTGGTGGAAAAGTCAGGCGATTCAAGTTCTAGAAAGGACTCTTTCACCAACTTCTGATGAGAGCTTTGTCTTTGATTCCTTATCTCTTCAGTGGGCACTTCTGCTCAAGTAGACATTATGGAGACAAAGTGCTATAAAATGTGGTATACTGCTCTCCAAAAATGTTAAAGCATTATACAAATGCAGAATGCATATAAATATACATGCATGTATATAAGTGTAGAGTCACTGATGCCTTTATCAGAAAATACATCAGCATAAAATGAATTTTTTTTCGGCAGGCCTTGCAAAAGACAGTAATGCTTTGATATTCCCTAACACTTATGTTTACTCTGAAAACACTGACTGTCTATTATGTATTAGATATTCTTCTTTGTTTTATGAATACAAATATTACAGGAAAGCAGCCCTTGCCTTCCAGGACAGAAAGCTAGATAAACAGATGACTCAGTGTGGTAAGTTGAATGATACTAAATGCCTGGTATGTAAGCTTTTGCTATATGTTGCATGAATACATAGCTTGGGTTGAAAAATGTTGCATATAACTTGAGAGAGACAGTTAATGTATACCTTTAAATGCCATAACCACAATCAACACATGGAGCCATGATCAACAATCTCTCGACATTTCAAAGTTGCCACTGGCCACTTTTATAGAAATGTTATTTCAAACTGACATCTTGTGCCATTTTGAAGGGAGCATTTGGGTTAAAATGCTTATTCATGTCCATATAGGCAAATGAGCTGTGGCTCAGGTTCTGAGGTTGGATGGCTTGACTGAGGGAAGTGGTATGTCAAGGTGGCTTTCATTCTGGTTCCTTTAACAGTAAGCTTGGGGCCTCTGCAACTGAGCAAGGATCTCAATCAGTCAAAGATTCCATTTATTCTCTAAGCCACCCCCAACCTCATGGGGAGTTGATACCAGAAACAGGACGGTGGCATGCATTTTATAAAATATTCCACCAAGTTCTCCACCCCCACCACCAAATTGGGGATTAGCTGGGAGAAGGAGATAGAGAGTGGAGAAGAGAGATTTTTCAAATTAGTTTTCCAAGACCCCACGATGACTGCTAAGACCCTAATATATTTCACTGATCTATACTGATCTCCTAACCTAACCTGTTTTATTGCTTGCCACATGTTCAAGATATAGATAAAATGTGCATAAAATAAAATTATCTCAATAGAAATTATTCATTAAATGTATACATAGCCAAACATTCAGGAAATGTATATTTTATTACCTATGATTTTTTTATATTTGAATAGATTACTTATGTTTCCACATTTAGAAAGGACATACTGAGTGACAAAAATTCATTTTCTATCCCCATTGAAACTACAGTTAGAAAAATGATTGGCCTCCAAGAGAAGAACCTCATGTTTCTAGGACATTGTCCTTTTCCCTGGATGTAGGAATATAACATTTCTCCAGGCAAATGGGGCCAAAGTCCAGCAACCATTTTATCATAGAACACGTCTTTTTATGACATCACCCAAATCCTGCCATAGGTAGCTGTTAGATTGTGTCTGCACGCAACATCATGGTGCTGTGGAACGTGATGGTCAAGAGCATGGATTTCGAGGCACCAGACCCTGGCTTTAGTCCTGGCAATGTTTATCGGCAGTTTAAACCTTTGGCAAGTTACTCTCAGTTTCCTCAACTGCAAAAAAGTGTGGATGATAATGCCTTCTATCTTCCTTTCATTTTTTTTCATAAGCATTAGATAAGGTCCTTACACATAACAAGTGCTCAATAACCTGTAGCTAAGAGTTAGTTGATCAGATGGTGGTGACGGTAGTGACGATGGCAGGGGAGATGGTAGGGCTTATGTGAGGTCCGTTACCTACCATAGCAGACGAGTGCATAGTACTTGGCGTAGTCGCTGAAACTTGCTGTGTAATATTGGCACCTTTCTTTCCTTAGATGGCAAGTAACACACTTCTTGCTTGGAGGATAGCTTCCAATGCTAATTCTAGAGGGAAATGAAAATAAAACTAAGCTGAAATTTTGAGATTGTATTTATCAAAATGTACTACTCCATGTAAAGTGACTAATTTACATATTGACATCAAACCCACTCTATTTTTCTGTTGCCAATATCATTTAAAGTAAAGGGGAATCACAGTATTTTGATATAACTTGATTTTTGATCCATCTTTGCCTGAATAGGCAAAACCTTGAGGGAGAAGCCCTCTGTGATTTTCCTGGAGTGGGAAATATCTAACACCTCAAACAGGAGTGAGGTCATCACTCATAACCATTAATCTCTGACACTTTACAAAGTGGTTGGGAATGCATAGTTCTTCATCTTCTCAGCTCTCTTTTTCTACCACCATGGCAAAACGTGCCAGGAAATTCTGGCATTATCAACAAGAATGGGGTCTCTGTTCTTAATCACATCTCTGGAGGGAGATATGAGTACTAAGCAAATTGGAAATAAGAAGTCACGGTTCTAAGTGCCTCCTGTGCTGTTCATTCCTTTTGGTAGGACATTTACGCTCATGGAAGCTCAGCCTGGGAATACTCCCTGCACACATTCTACACAAGCCAATCTGTACGTACCACATTGGTCCCACACTCACCCCTGCACAGCCCTCTGTGTTACCTGAGTGGGGTTATTTGCTTTAATATATAGGCTACTGGACCTTATCCAAATCCTCCAAATCAGAATCCCATTTGGGTGAGACTAGATGGTGTTAAGCCATCATGGGGTCAAGGTCGGAACCCATTGTGGCTGTCAGGGTTACCCTTGCCACCTCAGAATTCCTTCTGCTGCTGGCCCATGACCTTGCCTTGGGCATGGCGGAGGGTGGCCAGAGACACCACTGGCTCCACAGAGGGCTTCTTCCTAACAGACAAGGTAAGATCATGATCCAGGAGGAACAGAAGAATATGACGGAGGGAAATTTCTTATTGCCTCTGTTATGGTTAGTGTTCATATCCAAATTTTGGTGTGATCTTAGAAATGTTAGGGAGGCAATTAACACTGAAAGATCAGAGGTCAGTATGCTAAGGTAACAAATCCTGGTTCCCACAACATTATTTGACTAGTAGAGCTGAAGATATTAAACGAAATTTCATACATAAATCAGATAAAAAGGTGCTTGGCACGTGGTAATTATTGTTTTTATTTCCACATCCAGAAGGGGATATTGAGAGCACCATTCCAATCACCAAGGGGACAACTGGACTGAACTTAAATTCTAATATAGGAACAGAGATGACTTATGCCAAAGTGAGCCACAGTAAAAGAAATCACATATTATGGGAATCGAAACAATGTCTGATACACAGTAAGTACTTAACAAATGTGTGTTGAATAAATAAATGTCCTCAGCTACCTCTAAATTTAGTTAAAGTATTTACTACAATATAAATAATATTTAGTATTTATATCAGCATTAGAATTTCTTGATTTCTTTTTTTGAAAACAATCATTATGAGTTGGCCAACATTTTGTGAGTGTATTTTTTATACCAATGCACACAACATTCCCTAAATGTTTTATCTTAATTTATAAATGATTTTTATTACATTTTGTACTTTTAAAAAATATTCTACATATCCTGAGGACTATGACATATTTTTATTCAAATTCAATACATATATAAATACTAGAATGGATTGATGTAAATTACCTGTAGATATTTCTTCTTCCAGGGTAACCTTCAAATTCATTGCTAGAATAAAACCTGAAAATACATTAAAAAATTATTAACTAGGTATTAATGATTAAATAACAATAGAATTGTTAGGACAAGTGCTAATATAGTACACAATATGGCAAACATTCATCTAATGAAACTATTAATTGGCATTTGTGTACACAAATCACTGCTTTTCTTAACTGAATTTGGGATACTTCAGACTTCCAGATCATCAGAGGAAGATTAAACTATGGTGAGTACTCTTTTTTATTACAAGTACATTATATTTTAATTCATTAATTATGAGCCTTGCAAATAAACTAGGATATTTGACTAATGTTATACCTTTTCTTTTTTATGATTAATGATAGTTTACCAGTTTTTTTGTAGTACTGTATTATTTAATTTGATCTATGATTCTGAACACATTTTGAATTTCTTTTTCAGAAGCCCTGACCATAGATAAGTTTGCTAAATCAGGGAAACTCCTCCACTCTGGGACACCACACAAAGGGCATGTTAATTTACCCAGATGCAAAACAAGTCACAAGAGAACATAACTGTTACTTAAGTATCCAGGTGCCAGTTCTAACCTGTCTTAATATAGCCATGAGTGGGAAATCCAGTTTAGTGACATGATTATCACTTCTCTGTGAATTCATCTGAATATCATAAAGTAACTGTCTTTTTTTTCCCCCAGGAAGAGCATAATAGCATGTGAAAAGTTTGGAATAACCAAGATTTGGTGTCATTCTCAGGATAGGTTCAGCAGTCTAGTTACTTCTACAAGCACATCCTTATTATCATAAAAATCTTTTTAAGGAAAAGACAAAAAGAATACAACTCATTCGCAGCATTAAATTTATCTTCTAAATTAGCGTCTTTCTACATGCCTTTACTGACTTCGCACGACTCCAATCTAACTTTCACTGGCCTCTCGCACATTATCTCAAACCGCCTGTGAATACACTGCTCAGTATCTTTTCCAAACAGCCCCCTGCAGCTGTCTTGTTAGGTCATAGGTTCCCCAATTGTCTTCATCTCTAACTCGTACAGCAGAGTCCCTTTTCCCTTTCCTTTTCCCCTTACAGCCGGTAATTCATCAGCCCTGTTCAGCCTCCATCTGTCTTTACCATCTACCCCTTTCTCTCATTCGTTTAACAAATACGTATTGAACTTCTCCATGTTAGGCACGAACACAGAGAAGGATGCAAAAAAAGGAGGAGGCATAGTTTTGTCCTCAGAGCCTGTGCTTCATTGCCACTATTCTAGTTCAGGACTCTATCACCTCAGGCCTAGATTACGACTGTACCTGGGTCTTTCCACCTTCGGTTTTTCTTACTTCCTAAACACGTTATGCCCTAAATTAATCTCCCACCTCTTTTAATCTTGTCACTCTCCTTACGCTAGCAATTTTAATAGCTGTTCCATATAATGTCCACACTCCTTTGCCCACCATTCAAAGAGTTCTGTAGACTGGCAATAGGTTTCTGACAGATTGTCATCCAGTGAGTCTGGACTAATGATTCGATTCTCCCCTTTTGCTCCTGGAACTCCACCTAATGGCAGGCAGACTATGAGCACTGAGGACTCCTGGATTTAGACTGTATTAGAAATGAGAGAAAGGATGTGCACATTCTTGATTAGAGAAGCTTTTTCATAAATGATTATTTTAACATGGTTTATTTAGATAGTATGCAAGAGTGACTGAAAAGGAAAGAACTGGAAGAAAGAGGTCCCATGTTGAGGTTAACAATAAGAACCTTAGATTTAATGTGCTATAGGTTTGAATCCTCTAGTCAACTTAATTAAATTTTCTGAGTGTCAGTTTTCTCATCTGTAAACTTGGGATAATCACTTCTCCTTTATAATATCTTGTACACAGTAATTGCTCAATAAATGATAGCTGTTATAGATAATAATCTTAAACTTATATAAGAGACTCACTACAAAAGATTTTCCATATCTATGGACTGCCCTCTGTGGAATTTTGAAGCTTGCATATTGCTTCAAGTGCTGAAGAATAAAATTTGCCTTTAGAACCAGTTATTAAAATTTTTATATGTTTTGTATAATTATCTACCAGATAACAGAAGAGAATGACCACCTGCTAAAAATTCTTTCCAAAAGGAAATGATGTTGACCAGTTTTTAAAGAATGTGTAATCGTAATGAAATTACAGCTGTCGGAACTACATTACAGAGTAACAAAAATGCTCTTAACTGAAAGAGATGGTACTGTATCCATTGTACGTCCATCGGTGCCAATTAAAAACTGAATGGCGCATCCTGCTTTGTGCAATACTTACAGTGAATCCTGTGTTACTCTGAATATATTTATGGCCTCCCACTTGCCACTTGTAATTTGAATAGCATTTTCCTATAAAAAGACAAACATTATGTTGTGTGAAGCTGAGCGTTATTTGAGCAACCTCAAGTGAATGATCTTTGAGGAGATAAATCTTGGAAGAAACGTACCACAGTGTCTTTGATATAGTGAATATGTTTGTAGCCATCCTTGTCGCTAAATATTTTGTAGTATGAAATGGCATCATAGCTGAAAACTGGTGTTGAAACAAAGAACTGAAAGAAATTGAACAGAGGTTATGTTCAAAAGACAAACCGAACCAAAACCATAGATTATTTTTTAAGCAGTATATGGCCATATTTACAGGAATCAGAATGCCTTGCCTCCCCTGTCTTCTGTCACTCACATCCGAAATTCCATTCTTTCAGCTACACACCCTTTCTAGTGATCTAACCTGCACTTGCACATTCCAGCTACTGCTTGGTTGCTACTGCATACCCGTTGATTTAAAATGTTTAATTCGATTGGATTTCTATGTTCTAAGGTTATACAGTTTGAAACAGTTACAAGAATCATAACTGAATGTTGATATTTAACCAACCCAAACTTTAAATTAAGGTATTTTACCAAAATGTAACTCTCATTAACACTTACAGCCCTTTTAATTCTTGATTTGTCTGATGCCAATCACCTAATGCCGATGACTTAATGAAAATATTTTAAAGATTAAAACGTCGTGGCTAGCTAGCCACAATTTTTAATGGTGGGAAGGAAACTCTGGACTTGAAAGAAAAATGTTACCCATGATGAGGGAAATTTACTTCTTGAGCTCAGGAAGCAGACTGACCTCATTTCCCTAGTTTGACCTCTTTTAGGGTCAGCGTGAGTTTTGCCCAATCACAGGCAGTCAACTCCTCATACCATGACCAAATAAGGCAAAGTCCTCAGCATATCATGTCCAAATAAGGCAGACTTCTAGCTGTAGTTAATCAGGTGATTTCTCTACTTTGCTTCTGTGTTTGGCCTATAAAAGTTCATTGCTCAAGTTGCTGGGCAGAGCTCTTTGAACCTCTTCTGGTTCTAAGTGTAGCTGATTTGTGACTTGTTGTTTGCCCAAATAAATTCTGCTAAATTTAATTTGTCTATAGTTTTTCTTTTCACAAATTTTTAACAAAATGGAAAATGGGATAATGAGAAATTGCTGTCTTCTTACATGATTCCTTCATTAGTTTTTATTAATAATAAAGACCAACCTTGGTAGGCTTTTGCATATTGAGACTAATGCCTCTAAATTAAATTAAGAACCAAGAGGCCCAGGGATAGGAAACTGATTTGCAACTTTGTGGATAGAATTTCATTAGTATAGATCATTGACAAAATCATTCTTTCATTTCAGAATGAAGTTTTACCCACTTAGCCAAGTGATGATATACTTACTTACTAGTAACCTCTTTAGAATGTCTCCTTCTTATTCCTTAGTGTGAAAGCCAAAAATTGATTCTACATTGTCTTAATCATTAAAATGAAACCTGGGTCACAAAAAATCTTAAGGTACAATAGTTAAAAAAAAAAGAAAAAAAATTCTCTGCACTCTTGCAGTCTGTTAGTTAAATTTGAAAAGATTTTGTTCTAGACCAAAACTTAAAATTTCATTTCCATCTAAAATAAAAAAAAATAACAGGGCAGGATGTTATGTTTTAAGGTAATAGAATCAGGTAAACAGGAAGAATATTTCTGCTAAGCAAAGATTTATCTTCTCCCTTTTCACTGCACACATTGAAGACAGCTGCTTTAGACGGACAGGTAACTTGGGTGAAGTAAAGAGAGTGTGAAATATTTCCGCATATACTTTGCCAGAGCTAGGCCCATAATGCATTCTGAGTTAAGTGCTTCATGCAGCAAGTCACACCTGGGCCCTAGATAAGCACACACACCTGGGTTGTTAAATGACCTAAGGCTGATGCCTAAACTGAGTCCATATTTAGTCAAAAGCACAGGCTTTCAAACATCAAGTAGAAAATTCACTTTATTGAATCAAGAGACTTTTGCCAAAAGTTTAAAGAAGGTGTAGTGTACCACTTAATTATTTTTATATAATTTAAGCATGGCTTTGCAGTCTAAGCATTACGCTTTCAGTGCTCATTCTCCAAAGGTAAGGGATTAAATACTAAGTTCTTTGATTAAGTCCTTTTTTCTGTCCCCTACAGGGCAAAAAGCAATTTATATGAAGTGAATTTGTTGTTATTTTTCTGATCAAATGCCAAAGAAGAAGTTAGGTTACCCAAATGAAGACACTAGATGTGCCAGTGCTGGAAGAAAGAAAGTGACAAGTAAATTCTCAGAAAACCTATCTGCTAGTTCTGCACCTGCAACTAACAGTACAGTTACATTTAGCAAGTCATTTAATCTCACTTTTTTAATTAATAGGCAATCTCTGAAAGCCTTTTTCAGTTTAAATCTCTTTGATAAATTCTGAAAAAACCACTTCTCTAAAACTGCTTTTTAAATTTATACTAATATGACTAGCCTATACACTTTATCTAAAAACCCTACAAATATTACTTGAACAAACGTCTGAAATACATATACATTTCTAGGGTTTTTTTCTGGTTAATTTCATTCAATCACTAGTTTGATTATATATCAAAGGAAGCTATACAGTATATTATGACATATAAGTTATGACTATATAAATTTGTAGGCTGATTTGTTCAAAAGGCATGTAAGAACTTATAAAATGTAGTAAGTGACCCCTTCAAAGTAGGCACCTTGGGAGGGTGTGAACTTACTCTTAAAAGCTCTCATTGCAAAGAGTTTTTAACAATTCCTCTTCTGGAATTTAGAAGATTTACTGTCTATTGGATAAATTTTAAGAGATTGAAGTTAGTACATAAGAAAAATAGATTGTTCCCAACAGAATTCTAAAACTACAGATATGAAAATAATCTGGCACAAAAATCACTTGTCCCAGATAAGTAACTCATTTATTCACTACATTTAGTTTGGCATGACTTTTGACTTAATGTAGGGACATTATCTTCTCTCAAAGGACACATATGTGCCTCCACGGAGGGTATTTAAAATTTTTTCTACATCTTTACAAGGCAATTCATTCATTTGTTCATTCATCCACCCAGCTCACATTTGTAGGAATGCAAGACTGGTGCAATACAGATTTTTAAAATTAAGATATTATTGTCCTTAAGATGCTTATAAACAAGAGCTTTCAAAAGTTTCTTTTGAAAATGTTTGAGTGTTTTGAACACTGTATCATTTTCAGAATAAATGTGTATGAATGCCCAAGGTAATGTCTTTGAGAGTGTTGTTGGTATCATTTTTGATCTATTTTTAAAATCACATCATTCATATTATTTTATAGTAAGTCTAGTTGCATTATCATTATGGAGAATACAACTATAGGGTGTTTTTAAGCATTCTTCCCTCTGCTCACTTTTTTACTAGAAATGTTTGCAATGGGAATGAATTAGTTGATTAACTTTCCTCTTTCCTCAAAATTTTAAATACTGATGTAAGGGTTGCCTTTCCAGAAGGTGAGCTTCTGATTGATCAAGAATCCAGAAAATTTAGAGAATACTTTTTTCCCACTGGATACTGCTAGTATTTCTTATGATATGTAGTACAGTGGCAAAAAGTGAATTCAAATAGGACTTCCACATTTAAAAAAAAAATTACATACGTATCCTTGTATTCTTGTTGCCTCAGAATGTAATTTGCATTTATTGCATGTAAATTAATAAAGTAATAACTCTTCCCTAGTTAATGAATAAAACTGGAGTATCTTTAATTGAGGACAGAATGTAAATATAATAGCATGTAAGCCAAAAGCTCTAAATCCAGAAAAATATACAGTAAGGATTTTTTTAATATCTGAACATTCTTACTTTACAGTTTACCTTCTCTGCAGCCATTTTAACTTTGAATTTTTTATGACTTATCTCAGAATTGACTTCTGAATTCTTTATTGTCCTTGTACAGTGGGTTAATGTGTTAAACTAGGTCCTGAGAGTTTCCTTTTTCTTTGTACAGTTACATGTCCAAATCTCAGAGAAGGAGTCCCTCCCCCGCAAATGCTAGTTGAATTCAGTATGTTCGTGATAAATGGCAGAATCCACACAATATCCACTTATTCTCTGACCTATTTTGTATTTTCATATAGGATATATGATACCATTGATATTTCCCTAAAACAGATTTTTGCACTAAATTACTCATAAATCACTGAATAAACCTATCCAAAACTTCCAGATAAATGTGACCACAAACCAAAATAAAGTACATATTTTCCTTTTTGACATCAAATCATTACTTAAAAACTGGAATGAATATACATACATGAAATTCAGTTCAGTTTATATAAAATTTAATAAGATGTAAATTGTCTTTAAATTATAAGGATACCCAATGTATTTACTTTTCCTGAATTTAAATGGCTATAATTACTCCGATGGCTTTAGCAGATCATGCATTGGGTACTTTTTGAAAAATTATCTTTATTGTATTTGTTTAAGAAGTAATATTAGTTACAGGTATCAGGGAGTCAGTTGAAAAACTTAAGGTTGGGGCTTTAAGAATATGATTTGTTCTTAACAGAATTCTAAAAATATACACATCAGAATTTTGACTGGCACAACATCACTGAAGAAATCACTATCTTTGTGTTTTTTACCTTGATATTTTTTTCTATGAAAACAAGTAGTGCCAGTTTGGGTACATTGCAAATAGTCCTTTGATAGAAGAGAATCTGTCAAGTTTCATTAAAATATAAGGAAAAGATAGCAAAATCATACTCCACCAGCCCATCCAGTTCTGCTTTCTTCTACATGCTCCTGGGTCTAAAAGACAGAAGATCACATCAAACATAGTATTAGGAGAACATTTTTTCTTAAATATAATCTGGACATTTGGAGCCAGTTAACCTGCCTGGTCACAGTGTACTACTGCTGGTCAATTAACTTCAAACTTGAGTTTCAGAGAACTACATTAAAAATCTTATGCAACAGCACTGTTGCACCTACATGGGCAATCTATGGGTAATCAAAATGCTGGATTTTATTGAAGAGCTTTAATAATTCTGGTTAAATTTTCCATGAGGCAGTGACTTGGAATGATCACAACATCTATGGAGGCCCAACACAACCCGAGAACTTGATATGGTGTAGTTAAAAAGAAATTTCACAGTGGAATTTAAATACTTTCTTTTCTCAGTCTTATGAAGTAGCAAGAAATTTCAAAAATTTGCACCAAATCTTATTTTGGCTTATATTTTAGCATAATCCAATTGATCATTTAGTGAACCTCACCTGTAGACACATCATTTGAAGGATTTCAAATTCACAGTTTGGAAAATATAATTGTGAACATGATACAGAGAATGGATTAGAAGTGGTTAAAGCTGGAAGGAAGGAAAGAAACTAATTGGAAAGCTATTGAAATGTGTGGGAAAAGAATGATAAAGGCCCAAATCAAGGTCATACTAGTGAGAATGGAGCAGAGAAGATGTAGTCACAGATATTTAAAAGTTCAAATCCTCAGGAATAAGTTTGAGAGTATTGGCAAGTGGTAACAGAATCCTTTGATGCAGATAAAAATCACCCAAAGAGAGTACGTAGACTGTTGTGACAGAGACAGCAGACCACTTCCTCTTTTCATGAGGGCTATAGCTAGACTACATTTCCCAGCCTCCCTTCCAGTTGGGTGTGGTCACGTGGTAAATTCTAGCCAATGGTGTTTGAGCAGAAATGACTCATGCCACTTCTAGGGCTAGTCCCTAAAACCCTCTCATACAGGATCCTCCATTCTTTTCTCCATCATCTAGATGGATGTTGATGCTCAGTTTTGAATAATTTTGGAATATCGTTGGAAGCCACTGGATGAAGGTAGCAGAAATGCTATCACCTGGTTTCCTGAATGACTGTGTGGAGCAGAGTTCTCCATCCCCCACTCCTCATCATACCCCACTTACCTGGACTCACTATTGGATGGTTATATGAATGTGCAATAAATTTCAACTGTATTAACCCACCGAATTATTGGAGGTTTTTGTTGTTATTGTGGTTAGCCTACTTTGCAAATACATTAACTTGGAGAACAATAAGATTTCTAGAGAAGTTAGAGAAGAGCTGGAAAGGAAAAGAACAGTCAGTGAAACAGAAGAAGAAACACGAGAGCGTATACTGTCATAAAAGGCAGGGGAATAATAAATTTTAAGAACTCTGTTTGGATTTTCTCCTGTAGGAATAGTTTAGTGCCTCAGAGAGAACAAGTAAGACAAGACTTGAAAAATAGTGGAACATTTTTGATTCATTATTTTTAGCCAAAAAGATAAAATTAATTTTGATAAACCCCTTTTCAGAAGAGGAAGAATATTATAAAAGATGTTTCTTCTCCAAATCACAAATTTCTTAATAAATTTCACTAACATAATTATATTATTACAAGTAACTCCTTCCAGTTTTCTTTGCCTCTTTCTTTTGGGTATGACTCCCAACATGAATAAAATATTGCTAACTCACTTAACCTTAAATATTATTTGTTTTCCAAACACACACATACACACACACATCAGTCAAGAGTACAGTTGCTGTGAAATTCAAAATTTATTATTCTTAAATCTGAAAATGTCTCCCAAGTACTTATCAGATTATTTTGAAACAAAGGTTGTTTAGAAATCATAGGGTTATTCAAATATAGTATTCTAAATTTAATCACTGTTTTCTGGCTATAAAACTATAGTTTATATTCCAGGGACTTTCACACCTCATTGAATGAGCATCTTAAATGTTCTGTCACTTTGGATTAAAGTTGTCTCAGATTTTGATGAATTAGAATTTTAGATTTCAGAGCAATTACAGTTTTTAAATGCCTAGCTTTAGGAGCTAAAAATTGTGTATAAATGACAAATCTCATCATTTTCAAACTAATGAAATTAAACCAATAGTTCATAAAACCTAGACTCAGTGAAAATGTTAACAGTATATTCACTCAAAGCTGACTAATTAGACCAATGGTTTATAATTAACTAGCATAATCAAGCTTAGTTTATCTGTTTTTTTTTTTTTGCCTATATACTGCATTAAAGCCAACATCTTTCTGCTTTGTATATCAAAATATAAATAAGATAAAAATAAGCTTCTAGCATATTCCATCAAAATTAGTCAAGCCTCTTACAGACACAGTAGTGACATAAAAAAATATTTTTAGCCTGAGTAATGTTGACTATTATAGTTCTGTTTTATTTCCAAACACATTCATATGACTTCTTCCTTGCAAAACATTATGTCCTAATTTCTAGTTGGAATTTAGTGATTTACTTTGATTGTTCTCTGCTTTTCTTCTTTATAGAATAGGTTTATTCTATATTTGGTTTAATGAAACATTTCTTCATAATTAGAAGTCTCATCCAATGAACCCATCAAATTTCCTATTTAAAGAAAACATTTCGTATTTCTTAGTCTCTAATATGAGTACTTAAGAAGAGGCTTATTTTAAAGCTTTTAGATTGGTGAAGTAGTTTTCTGGCTCATTAATTGAACAGATTATGTTTGTATTTGAGCAATGTAAACAATTAAAACTCAACAATAGATCTGTGACTAATTTTCAAGTTTCTCCCCACCTCCAAATTAGTATAGTATGGGACACTCTCCTAAGACAACTGGAAAACAGTATAATTTGATCTAATATTTCATGTTATGTTGTCAGTCATCCACTTTTGATTTTAAAATGGGAATATTTGGCTTTCTTTTGATAATATTTCCTTCAAAATTTTTATTTTTCAATTTTTACATTGACTAAAACATAACTCATTTGCATTTTTTCTCTGGTTCTATGTATAAAACACATCTATTCTCCTACTAGATCCATCTTATGTTTTCATCTTCATTTTTTTTGACTGCTAATCTTATGATCTTAAAAGGATATATTATCATCCTAATAGAGAACCAAATACCTGATTTTCCCAATGTTACATTGTCTTATTAAGTTTTTCTACTGTGTTCAATTTCAAGGTTAAAATCATTCAAGAGAACAAGAAGTATTCTATCTACTTAATAATGATGATGGACCTGTGAATACACAGTGCTTTTTTGCATAGCAATCAGGAGTTGAATGCAGTGATTCTGGCTTTATAATATAAAATGTTAACTATAAATGAGTCCCCACTATTGTGCTTTCATCTTCAGAAGTACACATCTGTCGTTTTAATATACCCTACCTTTGGACAATCCCATGTCAGCCAGTCTTCCCTGAAATCACATATAGACAAGACTGAAACATTCTGGACTCTTTTTAGCCACTGCAAACATATTCGTTCATCAGTAACCCACGTGAGCCAACTGAAATAATAATCACTGCAAATAAATCAAAACAAATAGTCACAATCGTAAACTAATAAATGTCACATTCAGATAATTTCTTAATTTTTGTGTTCTAAAGGATGTATTTTGTTTTTATGGAATACTTATTCAGTAGATAAAGATGATAAAACTTTCCTTTCTCTGGAGAAAGTTTAAATATACCTGCTGACTTTTAAAGACTATCTATGAGAGTTCATTCATCTAATGAAATTATTTCATACTTGAGTTTTCTCCTCATTTTTGGATTTTTACATCTGAGGAAAGAATTTAAGACATGAAGCCAATGTTACTGGTCAATCCAAAGGGGAAGAAGCATGAAACTGGCTATTTTGCACAGGTAAACTCAATTTTCACTTTTTAATTAGTTGAGAGAAAGAATTCACCAGTAGGGTGAAAAGACCATCTTTGTCTCCATGTGGGTTTGTGTTGGAAGCTGAGTTTTAGCTGTGACCATGTTCAGGTGTTGAAATTTGGATTAGTGAAATAATCACAGATGATATACATGAAATAACTCAAATAGTGTTTGGCACATCTAGATGTCAGTAATTGGCAGCAATGATTACTTGGCTCTGAGGATGATTTTGTAGAGAACATAAACATAAAATGAACCACAGAATTTGGACATTGGTGTGAAAGAAATCAAAGAGCTGAAAGGGGTCTCAGGCTCAAATCCTGGCTTTACGTCCTACTAGTTATAAAACCTTAGGCCAGTTACATAACCATTCTGTGCCTCTGTTTCTATATAAAATGGGATAATAATATTACCAATTTTAAAGTTTGCTGTAAAGATTAGCTGAGAGTGCTTAAAGTGCTTTAGAACTATGACTGCTGCGTAATGAGTGCTCAAAATTTGTTAGCTATTACTATCACATTGTTAGTGATGTTCAAGCAAGCCTCTTGACTTCTTTTACAGTGCTCTTTCCACCATTCCATTTGCTCTCTAAAGAGAATGACACTTTAAAAAAAAATAACGTATTCATTCAAATTTTCATCAACTACATTCGGGTGGGGAATAGCAGATAATTCAAAAAATTAATGTCATTTTTGACTATCCAAGATGAGTCCATCAAGGTGAGTGAACTCACCTTGGCAAGGCCAGCAGAGGCCTCTGATGGGGTTCTTTTCATTATTAGGAATCAATCATTTGGCCCTGGCTGATTGTTCCTCATGAGGCAGGAGGAGAAGATACAAGCCTTGGCCTGGCAGGTGTTGGGAAGTGTTAAGGAGGCAGGGCTTCTCCCTTCTCCACTTCAACCAGAAAGACCACAGAGGACTGACCGGCAGGCTGCGAGGTTGGTGCAGTCAAGACTAATCAGACAAGATCTACATAGGGCATCAAGCTGGGGTCATGAGAATGCTTCAAATCCCTGTCTGCCTACAGTTAATCTCCAAACATAATTCTGCAAAAGCAGATAATCGAGAATAGACTGCTACTTAGTGAAAAAAATACCAATATTTGGAGAGGGTTGGCTTCTCTTCTCTTGGTTATCATGCACATGTGATACACACAGATCCACAAACTCTGGCTTGAGAGGATGTAGGCCAGACTTGAAAGAAGCCAGGCTGAGGACATAAACAAATGTTACTGTCTTTTACTTATTCAGAGTTTACGTCTGTACGTCTGAGAACCTTTCCACTTAGATTAATCACTGTGGTCACCTTTACATGTGTAAAAGGGCTACTTTTTAAAAACGAGTTTATGAAACTTGTTTGTAATATTTAATTTAGCATGCATTTACTTAGCTGTGCATGCTAATTTTATTTATTTTTGCTTATAGGATGTACATCATAAACTCACTAGAAAAGATGGGTAAACCCTGATTAAGAAATGTCAAAGTGTTAAAAATTCAATTAAAAAGATGGGAAGGATTTGAGCTTAATTACCTTGAGGCTATCATCACTGGAACTGGCACTTCTATGGGACCTACATGCCCAGGGTAAGTGGTATCGATAATAAATATCCGAACAACAGGATTTTTAGCCCCAGCCTGTCAAGAAAATGGAGATATATAAGCTGATAAAATTCCAATTATCACCAACATTTTAAAGACACCTTAGGAATTTCGGCATTTTTTATAAGCTAATAATGTTAATTATATTACTGTTGAAGACATCCTATTTATAATGTGACCAGGAACTTCAATTTTACTTGCAAGGCAATTAGAAATGTTATGTCAACTAAAGTGAAAACACATATTTTAAATGCTTAATGAGAGAGTTTATTTATAGAAAAAAATACTTTTGATATAAAAATACAGTTCTGTGATCCATATTCTCTTTTCTGATTTCCAAGACACATTACTGTCATTATTATTATTAGGATAATTATAATAATAGTCATAACTCTGTGCTAAGAGGAGTTTAGGAGGAGAGTGGAAAGAAGAAATAGACAAAAGATATTTTTTACTTTTGCTGTATAATCTAGGACAGTCACCAAATGCTCAGTATCCTAGCTGCTTGCATCACTACTCCTACCAGCCCCAAAATATTAGGGAAATTTTACCTCCAAATAAAGTGTCCACGGGATTTACATTTTCTGTTTTGTGCTTTCTGTTATACTTTTTGCTTTGACTTTCCATGACAGTATAGGTCATGCCTAGACAGCTTTTTAGAGTCCCTCTGTTATCTTACTGCAGATAAAGAGAATCTTATAATTGTAGTAAAATTTATAATCACAAAGCTTAGGTACACAGTCTTCGTGATTCAGTGCTATTTAAATTCACGTAAAGAACTGTTAGGTCTCTCCTAGGATCTCTCTGTTTCACTTGTAGGGTTAGCTGGGATTTCCTTGGTTCTTTGGAATTGTCCCACCTCTTCATCCAATGCCAGATATTTCAGAAACTTTAGTCTTCAAAGAAATGTGACAAATTGGGTTCCAACTTCCCAGTCAGGGTCAGTTATATCTCAATTTTGAGTTTCCTCGTCTCTTCCTGCTCCTATAGATCCTCCCAATGATCCAAGTTCTTTTACATCTCTGGTGCCAAGTATCAGGCCTTTCACTTCCAAACATCTCCAGCTTTCAGACTTTCTACACAGCCCCTGAGGGGTCTCCTAACTAAAACACTCCTCTTCTATCCATTGCCTCTTCTCAAATGACTTGTAACATAAATATTCTATTTCTCTCTCTATGGCCACATTGGCTTGCTTCAGAATCCACTCATGTGTATGCCACATCCATCCATGTCTGTCACATACAGGGATCCACTGGATTCACCCATGATGGCATTCTCCTTGGTGAGAAAAAACACTAGGGACCAAAGGACAAAGAACTGCAATCTAAAATCACATCTGATTCCTTGTGCAAGCATTTATGCTTTGATTGCCCTCTTTCAGATCTCTTCTCTAAAATGAATTCAGGATATGATGCTTCTTCACTGTGACCTGGTCATTCGCCAACTGCACAGTCAGGTCTCCTCTCTCTAGACATGGGACTGAATGAGAAGTATGTATGACAGCAACTCTAGAATGTTAAATACACAAGAAACTCTGGGTTCACACCCTGATTCCCTCAAGGGAGAAACAGAGGCTCACAAACCACCTACCTTGTATGTCCAGAAAAGACAATACTCATTCCTACTTCTACCTAACGGCAACATCTAATCCAGCATTTGTATTTCCCATTCTACTTTGCATTTGCATGAGAATTCAAGAGGGAATTGCAAAACAGAACTTTACCCTGAATTTAGAGCATGAAATATGAAAAAAAAAAATTAAAATTAAGTTAAGCTTGTTTTTCCTCCATGATCTAGACCATATGTTTTTCAAAGATTCTGCAATGGGTTTTGCAAAGACTACTTCATCCAGCACAACCAGATGTCCAAAGCAACAGATGTCCACATAACTAATAGAGCACAGTACAATGTTTGCCTTACAATGCACAAGGATAAGAATCTCTCCAAACTTGTTGATCCCACCTCTATTCATGGTAGTGGTTGCTCATTTTGACACTAGAGAAATAAGTGTCTGCTAAAAGTATTCAACATACCTTTGGGTATGGGATATTTATTGTCCTAGGATACTGTTCCTCGCCATAATAGGAATAGGCAATCACTGGTATATCTGTATCATTAAATTCTGCATATGCCAAAAATTTTCCATTGGGAGACCACCAGAGAGCATATTTTGTAGCAAGCATTTCCTCTGAAAAATAAGTGCTAGCATATTAATTATAATTACATCTTAGTCTTAGAATCCTTGCAAATACTTCTAAATAGCTATTTATTGACTGAAATAATTTATTTAATGTGGATGTAACATATGCTATACTTTGGTTATTAAAAAAAAGTCTGAGTTAAGAGAAATAGTTTAACCTTACACCCTATATCAAACATCGATTAGTCTTGTAAGGAATGGACATTAATCAGAAATGTAATTTTAAAAATAAATAATAAACATGTCAGCAATAATTATTATTTCCCTTCAGGGAAGGTTCTAGTTTTTATTATAGTCACCTAGAGTAGCCAAAACAGAAAGAACTGCAATTGTACAGCAGAGTGCCATAAACATTGAAATTGAAATTCTCTCCTGAGAATTTTTTTTAATGAAGATAGGGACTAGAAGACCTTTTAAAGTTCAGTTAATTCCTGGATCCTACATGACTTAAATGAGGACAAAATTCAAGAGAGTATAAAAAACTAAGAATATTTTCCTGTAAAATAACATAGACAGTTGCTTAGTTTTGGGGAAAAATATTTTTTAAGAAAAAACAAATATGAAAAAAATGTACTAACACAGCAACTGAGGAACATTTTTCCTAAAATATAAAACATTACTACCACTTCATAATAATGTTCATGAAAATAAATTCTACCAGTCTTCTGATAACAAGATTTTGATCTTTTAGAACATGCATGTCCTATTCATAATCTCATAAAAGCTTTCAGAAATGCTACTATTCATCGAAATAAGATCCCACTCATGTAAATTTCACTAAATATATGAAATTATTTTCAATGAAAAGCCTGAAACATCAGCAGTAGTAAAAGAATACAGCTTACCTTCATAAACCCAGTCTGGGATTCCATTAAATATTTTATTTTCTCTTCCATTAAATGTTATTTGAAAAGGTGGATCTCCTGGTCTTTGTTTCAAATAGATATTGCTTTGGTAAACATATGCCTAGAAGTCGTGGTAAGTTAGTAAACAAGGGGAAATTCCATAACAAATACAGCAAGGACTGTATAATTGTTTTAATTATCACCTTATATCTTGAAAAGAGTGGCAATCCAGATGCAAAAAAGACTTCCAACTAAAATATCGTTTTAATAGGTAAAAAAACCCCACATTAAAATCAGTTATGATTTTTAAAGTCTATATCAAACAAAGAATAAAGTCTACTATTATATTAGTTGTCCTATCATACAAATAAATTATTATAGATATTGACAGGAAGTCAGATAAATCTCTGAATATTAATAGCTAGCCAGATCTAATCTTTATTTAGAGTCCTTAAATAAGAGCTTGGACAAAATTTCATGTTGTCTGAAGCTAGTCTGGGAAACTTGTGAAAACCATATTTTTCCTGAGCTTTCTGGCACAACGCATTCTGGCTGAGTATAAGGATAAAGTTTTTGACTGCGATATTTAAAGAAGTCTATCCATGAGCTTGAGATTTTGCGGAATTCTCAGATGGGTTTCAATTTATCAAGACTCTTCTCGTTTTTAACCACTAAAATAGTCATGAATGTATTTTTTTTTCTTTTAGGCAGTGAAATGTAACAAAGGCCAAAATCAAATGGCTCCTCTTTTATTTAAATGATTAAACATTTCTATAATTTAAACACTTACTAATTTACTCCCAACAGGCGACCAGCATAAATACTGAATTGGACGAGGAAGCTCATTTCCTCTTACAAATTCTCTAGAAGGAGAGAAAGAAAAAAATAAAAACAACAAACCTTGCTGTTTGATGCAAAAAAAAAAAAAAAAAAAAAAAAAAAAAAATCTGTATAAACAGAAAAAATAAACAAACAATGAAAATTATCGCTCATTCTCTCTGCTTCTAAAAAGCTAAGGGAAAGATTGCAGGAATGTGGGACTGGAAACATGGGCGGTGGCTGCCGTTCTTCCACTAGTTACTTAAAAGTCACTTGACTTTTCTGAGTCTTGGTCTTCTGACCTTTATAGTGAGGTAAATGGATTAAACATTTATAGAATGTGAAAGTGGGAACATTCCTGGAGATTATCTAATAGATTCCCCTCACTTTATAGAAAATAAATGTGAGGTTTGGAGAGAGGATATGACTTTTTAAGCTTGTATTGCTACTTCCTGGCAGACCTCGAATGAAACTCAAGTCTTTTTAACCCTTGGGACTGTAAAATTTGCACACACCAGACTGAGATGGTCACTGAATTGCCTTCCAGCTCTGAAAATCTATAATTGTGCTGAAGTTTAATATGTGCTCTTCCACATTCTCATTCACAACCCCCATCTCTGCGAATGCATATGAATTTCAAATTTTTGAAAATAAGATGCCATTTGACAATCTCCCCAGGGATCTGACTTGAAATCGGAAAAGGAAAGGAACATCTGATCTCAAGCTAAACTGAAAAACAGATCGTACACTGGGCAGTCTGCCTTAAGTTTCCAGAGTCTTCCACCCATGGGGAAATTTCAAATATACTATTGGCCAAAAATCTCTCTTTGATGCCTAAAGTCCTCTGCAAGTACTCAGTTGAGTGATTTGCATTGTGGAGATTTTGTAGTACTTCAGAAAGAATGTATTCAGATTTTTATGTGTTAAAGAGCTATAGGATGCCGTGCCTAAGTTTCAACTTTTATCTTCTTGAAAACTGTATTATTAGTTTCATCAAGACTGCTTCTGTGGAAAAGCAAAGCAAGACATGCCTCCAAAGTATAATTTGAGTAGCCTCAAGAATGACTCTTGCCCGCCTCCTCCAAAAAAAAAAAAACCTCTCCAATCTGGACCTAATACGCATCTGACATTTCTATCTTTCCCATTTTTTTTTTTTAACACTTGGACACCTGTGAAGATCTGTAATATACATTACCTTGATTTAACTTATTAGGTCATGTGGCATGAAGCCTAGTGAGCAATGAGGAACACAGCGCAGTTTTGACTGGAGGCCATTGGTGCTGCAGTGGAAATCCTGGCCGCCAGAGGGCAGTATGTGAGCACTAGGCACCTGGGAGGTCCAGAACATATTGAAAGAGATGCGAGGGCACAGTCAAGGGAATGACCCAAATTCTGTCTCAAGCCAGTGTTCATGTTACTTTTGACCTAACATGGTTTTAGTGTTCTATATGCAGTGAAATTATCTATGGATTCATGTAGTCAGCGCCAAGCTGAAAATCTTGGTGCACGTCTCTTCATGACTGGCAAGCCACCACAGCTGCTGTTTTCTGAGCAACTATGGTACAAGAGGAGGCTAGCTTGAAACCAGAACCATTTTCATTTTCTATGTGCTAGATTTTTACAGATTCTTCGAGGCGTAGAAAAGACTTGGAATTCATGGTACTCAGTTATGCCTTGAATCTCAACAAATTTGTCATCCCTCACTTCCTAAATTATGCTGTAATTACCTGACCAAAAAATCTGGAAAATTAGATAGTTGTGCAGAAAGCAAAACAAAACAAAAAACAAAAAAGAGTGGTTTGATTAAATTCACTACAGAAACGCTAAATTTTTAATGTGATTCTAGGCAATGAAGCTTGTAAAACTCTGATTAAAATATTAGTATTGTCATCTTCTTTTGGAATGCTGTTCAGTTTGGTGAACCTCAACATAAAGAATTTCAAAATAATTAGAAGAAAAATGAGGACATGGTTAAAGCCTTAAGAAATTGTACTGAAAGACTAAGATTCCCACCTTACTAGTCTAAAGCCTTCTTGACAGTGGGGTTGGCACCACAAGCTCGTTTGTATCTCTGCCTTATATGCTTTACACATAAGTAGGTGCTCAGTAATACTTCTTGAATTTGTTGATGATGTGAATACAGAGAAGAAAAAGACTCAGAATTCATTAGATGGATTTAGATTCTACTTTAAGAAGCAGTTCCTATTTCTTAATTTGACAGTTTAAGGAGATCTGAGTTATTCTTTTCTGAACATTTAAAAGAAGTAGACAAATAATTTTTTCTGAGTTTTTGTGCTCTTGCTAGACAAAGGGGGAAACAGACCAGATTTTTTTCAGTACCTCCACAAGCCAAATAATTATTTTTTTCCTTTTATATAAAGCAAAGAGGATATCATATTAAGATGAGTAACTAAACCAATTCATTGTCCACACTTAGCCAGAGCGATTTTTCTGAAATGCAAATCTGATCATGTCATTTCCCATTTAAAACCCTTGGGTGATTCTCTATTGTCATCAGAAAGAGATCTAAGCTCTTTTTAATGGTTTCCTCATTATTATTTGGCCCATGCTCCTGGGCTCAACTCTTTCCCATCCTTACACCTCCCACTAGTCAGCGGACCCCTCCTCCAATTTCAACCAAACTGGCCTACTTTGAGTTTCCTGAACACTCAGGCTCTCTCTCCCCTTTGGGTCTTTACCTAGTCTTCCTTTTGCTAGAAGTTCTTTCCCTCAATCCTTTGCTTACCCGTACATTTATTTATTTTTTTATTTTAAATGGTAAATATTTCAAATAGTTAAAATATACATGTAAATAAAGAAAATAATTTAATAAATGAAAATTTATCTACCACCTAAATTTAAGAGAACATTTAACATTTTAAATGTTAAATGTTTTACCATTTTGGAAATAATTAATTTTAGCATTTTTACCATTTTAAAATAATTAATTTTAAATTAATTGATGAAGTATGTGTTCAGACACAATGAATGCTTCTTCTCTCTCCCCTCTGCTTCTCTCCAATGAAGTAACTCTCTGCCTAAAAAGTCTCATTGGCATGCATGTTTTTGTACTTTTCCTATATATGTTTATTTCCATAAATAACATACCCATAATTTGATCTTCAAAATTCAGAAAAACAAAACTATATTGTGTATAAAAATGCAAAATATTAAATAAAAAGAGGTGACTATCCCACGGAAGTATTTTCTTGAGTTTCTTAACTTTCATAGGTACACATATCTTGTAAAAAAGTAAGAAACTAAGACTGTAACAAAATAATGTAGTCTTAACCTCAAACCCAAATTTTTGGAATGAAAAAGTCCAGATATCTGATTTAAGTAGTCTTAATAAATAAAGGTGACGTTTTACCCATTCCTAAGGTCATAGATGTGATATGTTGCTGTGTAAGAGTATCTCCAAAGCTGTCAGAAGAAAGAGAGGCAAAGACAAATTATAATTTTAAAAAAACTTATATCAATAATATATAA
This sequence comes from Cynocephalus volans, assembly GCF_027409185.1. Taxonomy (NCBI): domain Eukaryota; kingdom Metazoa; phylum Chordata; class Mammalia; order Dermoptera; family Cynocephalidae; genus Cynocephalus; species Cynocephalus volans. The sequence continues at coordinate 230,796,997 of NC_084460.1, forward strand.
TCATAGGTCATCTAATCCAAGGCTCAGAATTACTAAAAGGACTATTTTTCACAAGACATTAGGAAAGATATGTTTTAATTCCAAACAAGTCTTCATTTAAAGAGTTTTACTGTTCAAGTTCCAGAACCAATTTCAGCAGTGATTCAACCCTCACTCCATAAAAAGCATATCCAAAGACATTTCCTAATATAAAAAGCTTATCTTTGACATTCTCTATCCTAGGAATTTTCCCCTCACGTTTTACATGGATTGAAGTAAAACAAATATGATTTTCACAGTCTGTAAGAATTACCCTGTACCTGTGTAGTTCATTATAATGATACCCTTTAGCATTGGGTAAAGAGAATTACATTCAACATGTGGTTTTGTTGCAAAGTGCTTGCCTTTTTATAATTAGGTGTACTTTTTTAAATAATAAAAATTGAAAAACTAAATAGGAGATATTTAGCTTATAGTCTCTTCTGAACAGAGCTGTTGTTTTTTTTTGTATGTTTTTTGCATGATTCTTGTATGTTTGTACTGTGGTTAGTGAATAATGCTGATATTATTTTGGTTTCTGTTTCTTAAAGGGCTTTCAGACTCTTGGCAAACGAGCTCCATCAGGTTGAAACGTGTCTTTGTGAAGACGGTTGGAGAACAGGGCCTGGACCACTGGAAAATAATCAGCTGACTGAGCAACTGGGGAGGAGTAAGACTGACTTTCCATTTTATGTAGTAAGGGAATTTTGCATCTCGAGTAGGATATAAGGAAATGATAGTCAAAATGAAAAGTTCTCAATTGGAAAATAAGTATTAGAGGTTTAATTTGATAGTAAATTATTTTGCACTTTTGCCAGTATCAGAAAAATAATAAGATGGTGATTACCTTCCCTCTGCAACTCCATTCACAAAGGGGAAATTAAGAAACAGTAAATAGTCTGGTTTGGTGTGAATACTTCGAAACCAGGCTTTTGAAGACACAGATTTAAATCCTGATCTACCACTGACTATATATTTTTGTGTTTGTGTGTGTGAGTTAAATATGCTACACCTTGATTTTTCCATTTTCAATAATAATAAACTTTCATGAGGTTAAAATACATATTAACTAATAGATTATGATACAAATAGTTTTAGAAATACAAGGATAATTCTCCCCTTTCTGATAGATATCGGTGCCCCCAAATGAAGTTTCCTTCCCTCAGAGGAAAGTACTTTCCACTAATTGATGATAACTAGACAAGAATACCAAATCCTGTATTATTTGTATGTGTTTCAGTTGTGACTTTTGGGTTCATCTAGAATCTACATTAGCTTCTTGGATATTTAGAGATAAAGATAGACTTTTGCTTTCACTTATTTTTATAAACTATTCTGTGGATTAGTAGGAGATATACCCAATTAAATAGTTGATACCTTTGAATAATCACTTTCTAGATATGCAAATTGCCGATCAGGTGATAAGCCATAATTTGAAGCATTCACACTTTTCTGAAATTATGAAGAACTTGATTAGAATACAGAAAAAAATAACAAAGAGCCATGTAAATTTGCAGTTCTAAAAGAATATCATATCTTTGGTACACTCTTAGATACGTATACTTTCAATGCTGTTGAAAAAAGTTTATGCGATACCTACTGTATACAGAGAAATTTACTAGTCACTTTGGGGGGAAGATGTAGCAAATAGGATATACTTTGTAATTTCAAGCTGATAATGTTAAACCTGTAAATGAGTAACATATTACAAATTTAAAAATTCTGTACAAGAGATTCAATATGGCATTGCAAATGCTGTATGATCCAAATGAGAGGATCGTTGGTTGCAGAGGAGAGTATTACCTGAGCTTGGTTTTATACAATTAGCAAGCTTTTAAGTGTGAAGAGAGTACGATTTGGAGCCCAGGAGGACAGAACGTCATGTGTCCTTACAGCATAGCTACCATTTGTTGAGCATTTATTCTGTTAGGCACAGTCCTAAGCACTTTCAAATGTTATTTTATTTAATTCTTATGTTAAGAAAAGAAGGGATTATTATTCCCACATTACAGAGGAAGAAACTGAGGCATAGTGAGGTTGGTGCTGTGTAGAATCTTCCCAAGATTCCACAACTAGTAAGTGACAGAGCCAGGATCTGAATCTCAATGTGTCTAACTCTAAGGACTGAATTCTTAACTCTTTTGAATGCCTTCCTATTGCCACAGGGGAGGAAAGATGCTAGGTGACTTAGAAGAAGGCAAGGACAGTAGTTTAGTATGACTAGAAGTGAGAACTAGAGAACTATAGTGAGGGATGGTCCTGGGAAAGCAAGCTGGGCTCAGATCAGGTGTCAAGAATTTGAACTTTGTCTCTTGGTCAGTGAAGAGCTGCGAAAGGTTTAGCGAGGAGGATGTCAGGTACATACCATGGTGCTATTACTCAAAATGGCATATGATTCTCCTGTTTCAATGTTATAAAGCATTATATTATTATCTGGAGATTGATGAAGATATTCTTGTCCTTTAAACAAGAAAGAAAACAAAAGTTGAAATGATCTCTCACCAGGAAATACATTTGTAACAAAAGAAACCTCTCTTACTTCATGGACTGACTTTGTTTTTCCTCCCTGTCCAGTACGTATTGCTTTGTCAGATTTAAAATAAGTTGGCGGTAGAAAGGAGAAAAGGATGATTTTTTTCTATTTCACACAAAGATGGCATATTTAATAGCAAAAACAGCAGCCATATTCTAACTGATTCAGGGTGTTTAAGAATAAGGTTTTGAGTTACAAAGAGGGTATACTAGTTTAAAATGGTACCTTTCTCTGGAAATAATAAAAGTAAATTCCATGTGGGTTGTGTTTGATGTAGTTTGAAACCTACGTTATATAAATTTTGTTTGCTAAAGAGGAAAATGAAAATATTCAATTTTGTTTAGTGGCATTTTAGATATACAACTATAATGTCACAAACTATTAGTTGATCTCTCCATTTGATTATACTTATTTGATAAAACCCTATTTTGAAAAACTATGTGCAGATACCAGTTTTATGACTCTTAAAAGGTTTGTTGTCAGAGTGGAATTTTGTCTATTTTCCGGATTATCCAGCTTAATGAAAGAATTTCTCTTTTGGCAAAATTCTCATGATCTCTCCTAAATTGGTGCATATATCCCATTCTCAAAAGCTAAATGAGTCATTCAAATTATTTCAACAATGTGGTCTCAACTTTTACTTCTCTTTTAAAACTCCTATTGGCCTCATTACTATTGGGTAAATCTAGCCTGAATGGTCTTGTCAAAAGTGCCTTGGTGGGCACTCGAGTTTTCCGAATAATTATTCTTTTTGTCCATTTCAAATGATATGGCCTCAGTTGCCATAGAGACACACTGGCACTAAAAACAAAACAAAACCAAAAAAAACAAAAACAAAAACAAAGATGAAGAAACAATTCACATACCTGAAATCCAGTTTGGAAAAAACGTTTTATAAGAAAATGTCCCATTTAAAATATCCTTCAGTGTGAGTGCTCTAGTTGTTCTTCCTTCAGAGGTGTGGACTTAGGGGAAGGAGGAAACACACTATTGTTAAAAGGAAGGTTAATAACGCAAATAAATCCTAAACTTTACCTTGATCTGTTCTTTCTCATATAATAAGATCTGCCATTTGGTAAGTGCTTGCTTAACTACTTTCTTAATAACTATAAGTATTATATTATGTCTTTTTTTTTTTGGTAGTCAGGATAATTAAGGCTTAGACACGTAGTTGGATTTCCTGGAAGGGAAAACAGGTAGAAAAATGTAGAGGAAGATGAAGGTTCTAGAGGAAGACCATGTAGAGTAGCTGGGACATTATTCTTCAGGTGGTGAAGAGTTATCAGGGGGTTTTGAGGAGGACGAAGTGAGATTCCAACAATTCTAGGCCTTGCACGGCTGGGATTCCAGACCCTGTGGGTTTCCTCACACAGGCTTTGCTTAGATTTCTACTGATTTATCAGTGATGTATTTTAGCATCCCAATTGGTTGGATGAGATCAGCCAGAAGCCTTACCTTCAGAAATCTCAAGAGAGGTATTAACAAAAGTAGGTGATTTTTGTATCCATACTATAGATTTTTATAACGAGAAAACAGACCAGAAGATCTATACAGATCATCTTAGAAATCTCAAGAGAAGAGGTTAAGTTAGAAAAGATAACTTAATATGGTTCAAAAACTACACACAAATTTCATTTATATCTGAATCCTTCAAAACAATTGTTTTTCAGACATGACTCTCCTCTCAGAACAAACTCATTATAGAGCCTTGAAACGGTCAAATGCCAGATGAATAATAAGGCAACCAACTCCCAACCCCCCCCTTTTAACCTATTACCTACCATCCTCCATCTCTCCCACCTCATCCCTTCCTACAGGCCACCACTTACCGCAACTGAGACCTACAGCAATATCCTATTCTTTCAGTAGCATTTATCAATCTGGCATCTGCCCAGGTGAAAATAAAACTGTCAAAGATGAGAGCTGTAACTTTATCCTTCTGCTAAAACTCTTCTTTGCTTTCCATGACTCCTGATAAAGACTAGAAATGATCATCTGGATTACAGGACCTGGCTGGTCTGAAGAGGCCTACCCCACCAGCCCTGCTTCTCTCTCATTACTTTGTAGACTCCAAGTGTCTTGGGCTTTCTGTTCTTCAAATACTCTTTTCTTTCTTCCTTCTGCACCTTTTCCCACCATCTCCATTTGCCTCATCATCTCTATTCTGTCTTTGGTGCTCAATTCCAGGGTTACTTTCTTTGGGAAGCCCTTCCTGACCCCCTGGTTTAGGTCAGGTTTCCTTGTTACACATTCCTATATAATCGTGTGTATTCGAATGATTATGTTACCAATGTGTCTCCACCTCCCAGTGTATTATTAACAGTTAGCCGAAGGCCAGGGACCATGTCTTGTTTTGCTCATCGTCGCATCCCCAATGGCTAGCACATATAGGCATTGAATAAATACTTGTTGAATGCATACATGCATGAAATGAAAGATGGATGGGTGGAGGATGAATGGATAGATGAGATTTGTGCTCCTCTCTTAATTTACTGTATGTCTTTGATAAGTCAATCTCTGGCACCCCAGCTTGCTCACCTGTAATATAAGAGACCAGACTAGAAGAGGCTATGCCATACGGGATTTTGAAATCTGAAACTCAACCTGCTCTTGTAGATGTGTCGTCACATAAATGTACTGCCATGTGATAAGAACAAAATGATCAACTGGATAATATCTTCTGCTATTTTAACCGATTCACCCCGATGCATGTATACTCCACTCCACACATTGATTAGGACCAGGAGTTTGCTTGCTCTTTTCCTTAATTTACCAAAACTTATGCTGGTGGCCATAAGAAGACAAGTGGCTAGTGAGCCCCTTTATAACTAGACACTGAATACTTAATAACATTGCAATTCTATTTTTTTTAAATAATCACCTTCCTACATTCTCTTTGCATCCTGTGTAAGGGTGTGTACACCATGCAATCATTTATAATGAACTTTGTGCAGAATATATACCACTGATTTTGTAATTTCCATTCAATGAATAAAAGGTAATTTACTACAATAGCATTATAATAATTTCCAAGTATTTAATTCAATTCTATTTAGCTCTACTAATAACAAATTGCATATTGTTTCATGGCAGTCAGGGGAAAATTATAGTACTATTGTACTATAAAGTAGAAATTGTTTTCCATTTGAGATATATTTAGTTTATGTCTACACAATCCTGCATATTCAGAGGGAAAATTTGAAAATGTAGTGAATCCATTTACCATGAATGCCAAAGTAACCAGATGATTGTTTTTTTAGTGAAACTTTATTGATATTAATTCAATAAGTGAATTTAACTTGGTGATGTCTTTTTTTAAGTCTAGAATAAATAATGCTTTGGTTATAGATAATAACATATCATAGTTTTTCTTACTTAAGTATCCTTGCATATAATCTTCCTTACTGCAGTTATGTAAGCATTGAGACATTCATAGCTATTATTAGTCTCCATTTTTATAAAAGGTTAAATTAAGTGAGACAATTCAAGTAAAAAATTTATTTCTATGCTTGGCACATGGTAAGCAGTCCATAAATGCTACCTTTTAGCATTATTATAGCTCATCAGTATTCTTCAAATAAATAGTTTAGGTCAGTGTTTCCCAAACCAATTTAGACACTGGGACTTTTTGTTTCTATTTTCGAATATCTACTTAAACCACCTGAAATTCAATTTCAGATTAGGCTACTAGTATATACAATTAAGGCTTACTTTTATTCTAGTTTAATGAAATTCATCAGTTAGACTTGGAGCATTTTGGCTATTTTGTTGCTCCATAACTAAACTATTACATTATGTTTTATGATCATAAATACAATTAGTACTAATATTGTACATTATAAATAATTAAATTTATATTAAAACAAGGGTTTCAAATTATTTTTAAATACTTACTCATTTTCCTTTTCATATCATTGATAATAATCCTGGTCCTTACCAGATTTCTCAAAAATATTCTAAGTATTAGTTATTTATTCTTTTAAACCTCTAATTTATGTTATCCAGGAAGGTTATACTTGGTAATATATTTCAGATTTCTGCCTAGTTAGTCATTTATTTTATATGGGTGCATAGTAGCTATAAATGCCAACAATCTATACAGAGAACTTAGCATATGTCCTACTGTGACTCAAAATATCTGTAACGCAATTTTAAACATGTATTAATTGTACTACAAATTGCCATAATAAGAGTAATCCTCACCACCATGCAAGATGTGATGAGTGAATGCACAAAAGTGTATCTAGTTGAGCCAGCTGCATTTATGTAGGAATAGCAATTGTGGCACAGATTGGGGTAGGATGATTGCTCCTAATCTCATGTTACCTCTGTAAGCTACCTCACATGTGATGTAGGCAGGGCTTGGAAAGGGTAATTATGCTGGTGTCAGGCTGGGTATACTTAAATTTATCCCCAATATCATGGGAAGAATTTAAATTAGGCATTTTTCTCTTCCTACTGAAAATGATCACGTCTATAAACATAATGAGGTAATTAATGTGTCTACGCTGATATTTTGCATTAGGTCACATGATAGAGTGGGAATAAAACATAAAGTTTACTTAGAGATGAAAATGATTAATGTTTAATGAATTTAAATAAGTGTTTAGATAGCAAAAAGCCAGTAATATTTTCATAGTGTCCAGTGGAAGGTCATTTCTGCTGGGGATTGGTATGGTGGCCAACACTGATAGTTTAATGAAACATTATATTTATGATCTGTCTATATGTACAAAGAATTGGAGCTTGGATTAGAAATCCTAAGTGTGGCAAAGAACTGTATAAGGCATAGATCTTTACCTATGAAGGTAGAAGCTGTGTTTGATTTTTAGGGCTTGACATATAGTGGGAAAACAATAAATATTTGTTAGATGAAAAAAATTAAGCAACTTGACAAACTTGACAGATTTTGTGTGAGCTTGTTTTTGATAATTTTCCCCAAAACATACACCTACCTTTACTTTCTATCCTCTAGTCCATGTTGTAAATTTCATATATACACTCTTCTACCAGGATATGCTTTCATTTAAATAGTTATCAAAATTTGGTCCTTGGAGCCACTTAGAGTGCTAATTTAAAGAATAAATTCCTGGCCGTCCCCGTGGCTCACTCGGAGAGTGTGGCACTGGTAGTGCCGAGGCCATGGGTTCGGATCCTGTTATAGGGATGGTCGGTGCGCTCACTGGCTGAGTGTGGAGCGGACCACACCGTGCCAAGGGTTGCTATCCCCTTACCGGTCAGAAAAAAAATTTAAAAAAACCCAAATTCCTAGTCCTTATGGCATGGGGTGCTAATAGTTTTAATTTTTACCAAGCCCTTTGGATGATTCTTCTGCAAAGATTCAAAATCCCAATTTAACGATTTCACTGAATTCACTTTGTTCAGTGTAATCCTGTGCCTTTCAATGGCATAGCTCCTAGTCTACAAATTCCTGGTAGGTACGTGTGGCTGGCTTGGATAGTACTCCACACTTCATGGAGAATAGATTCCACACAACTAAGTGTTAACCATGGCTTTCAAGGAATGTTAATAGTCTCCTTTAATGTTTATGCCCCCTTTCAGTGATCTTGCTCATTGCCTCCAAAGGGATTTTTTAGGTATATTCCCTTTGCTGGTACTAGAAAAGTGGAGACAAGGCAAGGGGTCTGATTCAGACCTATGGTTAAAGCATTGGGGTCATTGTTTTCTAGTGTTTTGAAAGCGTGTGTGTAAATCAGCATAAAATACATCTCCACAGCATGAAACACACTGAACAAGTTCCAGTTGCTTGGAAAATATTCCATTAATAATTATTGGATGAATAAATGGATTTTCATGTTTCTTTCAAATAATGTTTTAATATTGAAGTATAATCATTTGATGACTTTGGAAGGTTAGCTTTGGCATCTATAATTTTTAAACTCTAATAGTTGAACAGAAGTAGAAATGAATTCTGAGAGCATATCTCTCTTCAATGCATAAATGATACTTACTTGATTAACACTTAATTCCTGACAGTGCCCTTAAATTTAATTTGGCCCATCCTTAGCATAGTTACTCACAGACTGCTTAAACACTCTAATTAACTATGCTTTAATTATTTGCATTTTCAACTTATTAAAGCAAAGCTGAAAATTATTTCAATTATGAATCCAAGAAATTACAATTCACAGAAATGATTCACAAGCAAGTAATGACTCACTATTATCCTGATGTTTCTTAAAACTTTGTGCTTCTTCTTTGTTAGTATTCTGTTTCTGTCATTTAATTGTCTAGTCCTGAAAAATTTGGAGCAAGTGTCAGAACAGAGATGTCTGATGTTAGCCCTGACACTCATCGTAAGCCAAATGAGAAAATATGTTTTATTAAGTGGGCACACAAATGGCTAGTAGGTCCTTTTGTTCTCATTTTCACACTTGATTTGGAATTGATGCTAATGAGGTCACTCTAAGGAAAATGACATGGACTCCCAGGAACACCACACCCATCTTTCTGCTGTCTCTGCAGATATCTATGAGGAGGCCTCAACATCAGCTGTCACCTTAGGTCATGTTTGTTTCTGGAGTGAATGTCACAGAGACAAGTGTTGGAAATATTAGGGTGGGAAATAGACTTTTTATAAGGTAATATCAAATTTGGACAAAGACTGGCAGCTTTGAAAAAGAATAGGTCTGAGGTAGCTTTATACCAGTACTAGGAAGTGTTATAATTTACTGTATTCTTGTAAGTACCAAGCCCTGTGCATGTATGGTACACTTAAAACCTCACAGCAACCCTTTGAGATAAATACTATTATAAACACAATTTTATAGATAAGGAAATGGAAATTAGAGAGGTGAACTAACTTGCTTAACACATAGCAAAACTGGAGTTTAAATACATCTCCATCTGATTTTAGAGGCTAGGCATTTTACCACTATACTATAATTGAAAGTGAAACTACACATGTAATAAAACAACAACAACATACAACAAACACAAAAATAAAGATAAGAACCAAGCAATATATCAGAGATAGAATGATTATACTCCAAAACTTAGGTTAAGAGAAAGTGAGGCAATTTGATCCTTATCAAAGCAAAGGGCTTGCTAACTATAAAGCTTTTACTGTCTAGTTGGGGAATGTAGTCATTCTCAGCTCTGAAAGCAATTTTCTATAGTTCTCTCTATAGTCAATACTGTATAACACAAATTATTTAAAGGAATTGTCAGGCTTTTTTTAATAACTAATTTGCATGTTATGTTATTGGTGTGCTATATTATTTTAATTAGGTTTAATTTATTTTTCATGATAGCTAAAGCTTTTGAAGATCATAGTATATGGTCAACATAATGTATAAGAACATGAATGACAAATGTCATTTTGGTGACACTGAAGATAGAAGCAAACTTTGTCTATTTCTGAAGGCTCACTCTATCTCCTTTGCCAGCACATCTTCCTCTACTCTCTACTTTAAATTTTGGTGTGGCTCTTATTGCTGTTAGTCGGGGCCCGAGGAAGAGCCATTTTCCTAGGTCATTTCATTCCCTCAGAGTTTCTATTACATTTCCCTGGGCTGACCCATCCCCTACCAGCACTGCCACACCTCCCCCCCTCCCCCCGGATTTCTTCTCTAAACTCCAGATCTATATATTAAACCTTTAACATCTCCACCTGCATATGTATCAGAGGCACTTCAAAATCAATACGTCCAATTCTAAGAAAAAAAAAATTTCCATGCTCTTCCTCCATACTTCTCCAAGTAAATAGCACTACTAACCATTCATGTAGTTCCTCTATTCAAATACTTAGGTGTGATCCTTGACTGCTCTCTTCCCTCACCTCCTTTGTCTGACACCCTGGCCTATCTACTAAATCTCTCTACACTGTCTGCTTCTGCCCATTTCTACAGCATCCCCGAGGGCAAGCAATTCCACACTAGGTAGGCTATAATGGATGCCTAATTGCTTCCCCTGCAATTTTGTTCCTGGTATTTAATTGTAGTTTTGATTTGTGCTTTCCTAATGACTATTCATGTTGAGCATCATTTATGTGCTTATCGGTTATTTGTATAGCATCTTTGGCAAAATGTCTGTTCCTTATCCAGTTTTTAATTGGGTTATTTGCCTTTTTATTATTGAGTTGTAAGAGTTCTTTATATATCCTGAATGTAAGTCCCTTATAAGATATATGATTTGCAAGTTTTTTTCCAATTTTATGGGTAATTTTTTCATTTTTTTCATGATGGTGTCCTTGGCAGCCCAAAAGTGTTAAGTTTTGATGAAGTCCAATTTATATATTTTTTGTTGTTGTTGCATGTGCTCTTGGTCATATCTAAGAAACCAGTGCATAATCCAAGGACATGAAGATTTATACCTATTTTTTGAGTTTTATAGTTTTAGCTCTGAAGTTTAGATCTTTAATCCATTTTGAGTTAATTTTTGTGTATGATGTGAGAAAGGGATATCATAGTTTTGCACATGGATATCCAGTTGTTCCAATATTTGTTGAAAGTTTTTCCCCCGTGGAATTGCCATGGCACTCTTATCAAAAATTACCCATAAATGTAAGGCTCTATTTCTCAGCTCTCAATTCTATTCCATTGGCTTATATATCTATTCCTATGACAGTACCAGACTACTTTGATTATATAGCTCTGTAGTAAGTTTTAAAATAAGGAAGTGTAATTCCTCCAAGTTTGTTCTTTCTCAAGATAGTTTTAGCTGTTCTGGGTCCCTTGCATTTCCATATGAATTTTAGGATTAGCTTGTCAATTTCTGCAAAAAAAAAAAAGCTATCTGGGATTTGGATAGAGATTGCATTTAATCTGTTTATAAATTTGGGGAGTATTGCCATCTTAAAAAATATAGAGTTTTCTGATTCATAAACATGAATCAATGTCTTTCCATTTATTTAGATCTTTTTGTATTGTTCATTGATACTGTATAGAAATACAATTGATTTTTATATATTGATCTTGTATCTTACAACTTTGTTGAACTTATTAGTTCTAATAATTTTTTAAATGAATTCCTTAGGATTGTCTGTAAACAAGATCATGTCATCTGCAAATAGAGATAGTTTTACTTCTTTCTTTCTAATCTGGATACTTTTAATTGCTTAATTGCTCTAGCTAGAATCACCAATAAAATCTTGAATAGAAGTGGTGAGAGCAGGCATTCTGTCCTGTTCTTGACCTTAAGTTAAAACATTGAATCTTTTACCATTAAGTGTAATGTTTCCTGTGATTTTTTTTTTTTTTTTTTTTTTTTTGTAGATGCCTTTTAGGTTGAATAAGTTCCTTCTATTTCTAGTCTATTGGGTGTTTTAGTTATGAAATGGTGCTAGATTTTGTAAAATCCTTTTCCTGTATATGTTGTTATGACCACGAGGTTTTTGTCCTTTTTTCTTTTAATAAAGTTTAGTACCTTAACTGATTTTCGGATGTTAAGCCAACCTTGTATTTTGGGGATAAACCCTCTTGGTTGTGGCATATAATCCTTTTTATGTATTGATGAATATGGCTTGTTAGTGTTTTGTTGAGGATTTTTGCATGTATATTTATAAGAGATATTAATTTGTAGCTGACATCTTGGTCTGGTTATGGAGTCAGGGCAAAACCAGTCCCATAGAATGAGTTGGAAAGTATTGTCTTCTATTTTCTGAAAGAATTTGTAAAAGATTATTAATAATTATTTAAATGTTTGGTGGAATTTACCAGTGAAGCCATCTAGGCCTAGGTTTTTCTTTGTGGGAAGTTTTCAAATGACTGATTCTATCACTTTAGTTGTTATAGTTCTATTCAGGTTTTCTGTTTCTTCCTGAGTAAGTTTTGGTAATTAGTGTCTTTGTAGAAATTTGTCTGTTCCATCTTAGTTATCTGATTTTTTTGACGTAGTTTTATTTTCTGTTCCTTTAAAGGGTCCTGACACACCAGTTTCTCTACCAAGTACATAATCATAATTGGTATGAAAAATTTAATTTAGATACCAAATAATAATATTCTTTTTATTATTGAGAATAAAGGTTAATAAAGATTGTAAGTTATTCTGTTTTTACTACATAATTTCAGTGTATTCACAAGGATACTGGGAATGAAAAATAAATTCTTTTTTATGCATATTTGATTAGCAGTTCTATGAAAAGATCCTTTCAATATGTGCCTACTGTGTTAATTATTGCTATATTTTAAGGCTCAGTTTGATTCTGAAAAATACGATTCTGAAAAATGTATAGTCTTCATTCCACATCCCAGTTTTAGCTTTGGAACATGTTTTTCTCAAGGTATATCTGTGACTAGATGTTCTTGTGTAAGTTGTAACATAATTTGCTTTGGAAATCTGGGATAGGTAAACTCCTCTGCACTATGGGAATCATCCAAAGACTTGGATTATTTTTTAAATTATTTAGAATTGGGCAAAACTCAAAAACAGCTTACTAAGATTTATCTTCTGTGATTTTAAAATTCGAGTGCAATTAGAGAAATATAATCAAGAACTTGAATTATTTACACTCAACTCAAAAGCTCTTTTATGTCCACGAACTTTCTGAACCTTTTCCTTGACCTTTTAGACTTCCCTGTATTTCCTTCAAAAGAACAGTGAATAAATAAGCTTAAAACTCATAAAATGCTTGAGAGAGTCTGTTTCACAGTTCTGAATGTTGATACTGCGAAAATTTTAAATCTTAAAAACATATTCACTTCTCCTTTGAAGATGACTTCCTCTCACATATATCTTATTTTGCCAAAGGTGGTTGGTGAGGTTATATGAGGGTACTTCAAAAAGTTGGTTGAAAGATTTGTATTATCTTTTAATTCTATTTTTCCACAAAATTTTGAAGTACCCTCATAGTGGTAATAGTAATGATAATGATACTAACAACAACAATGAATTTCTGCCTAAAATACAGGCATACTAAATGACATTTCTTTTTACAAAATATGAGGGAACTCAAAAGCTTGTGGAAAATAGAATTATAAGAAAATGAGTGTTTCCATCAACTTTTCGAAGTACCCTCGAATGACCTCTGTTCTATCCAAATTGTCTCTGTCTTCAGATATCTTCTGAAGTCATTATATATGACATTACTTAGCTAAATAAACAATCACTACTAAATTTACACATATATGTGTGTATGTATAATCATAAATGCATAGCATATACATATTTTTCTGGTTAATTTGTTTCAATAATTTTGGACTCACAGCTCTATCAGTTTCCTTTTGGTTAGTTGAAATTCCTAGACACTTTGCTGCTTCAGGGACTTTGCACCTGCTTTTCCCTCTACATTGAAGACTTGTCCCCCAGACCATGTTCTTATCCTTAAGATCTCTGCTTAGATATCAACTCAGAGAAGCTTTTATTGATCACCCTTGTTATGTACTGAATTGTGTTCCCCCAAAATTCATAGGTTGAAGCCCAAACCTCCATTATGACTGCATTTGGACATTGGACCTTTATGCAGGTGATTTAAGTTAAATGAGATCATAAGGAAGGGTCCAAAGCCAATAGGACTAGTATCCTTATGAGAAGAGGAAGCAACACCAGAAATGCACATGCACAGATAAAAGGCCACTTGAGGACACAGTAGTCTGCAAGCCAAGAAGGGAAGCCTCTGCAGAAACCAAATGTGCTGACACCTTGATCTTGGACTTCTAGACTTCAGGACAATGAGAAAATTAATGTCTGTTGCTTAAGCCACCCAGTTACGGTATTTTGTTCTGGTGACCAGAGCAGGCTAATACAAATTTTGGTACTGAGAAGTGGGGTGCTGCTATAACAAATACTTAAACATTTAAAGAGAAGTCAAAAGCCTTACTTCTTATATAAAATCTTCTGATTTTTAAAAATTGACCAGCAATGCAAATTTGTATAAAACACTGCAGGCCAAAAACAACAAAAATAACAAGAATAGAAGGGAAATTGTGTGAAGGTAGACAAGAGGACCTCAGGGAGGTCTGCAGCTAGACTAACAACGGCTCTCCTGTTACTGAGAAGCACCCAGGAGAACCTGTGATTTCTTCACACTGTGTAACCCCTCTCTTTTTTTGCTGTCACTCAGCTTTATTCCTCATCCCCCCCTTCAACTTCTTTTATCTCTCTTCTTCCTTTTTTCTATCTAACTTTTGCTCTAGAGCTGCCAGTGTATGAGTGCATCACACACAGAACTTTCCGACGATTCTTTTCACAGTGGTCCAGGAATTCAGAAACTATAAATCATGAAGCAATGCCACATAGAATTTATTTGCAAAATTCTGGAGCTTCCATTACTTTCCAATTCTAGTTTTTTTGTGTCTTTTTTTTTGTCACCTTTGTAAATATCTTGAAACAAGAAGTTCTGTGTGTTTGTCTTTGGGATCAATAAAAATAAGGGGAAGCTGGGGAGCTTAGTTTCCAAGAGGAGTGATGCTTGGAAAGAAGAACTTTAAGAGAAAAAGTGAATGGGATAGGAGAGAAGAAATGGAATCAGCTGAGGGGGTGTAGGCTGGAGCCCAGGGGGACAGCTTGGGACCAAGGGGTAGAAACCCATGTGTGTTTCCTATTTTTGCAAAAAACAAAATGGCATGTTTTAGAAGTTTCAAAAAAGTTGTTCCTTATGTTTATTATTAAGTAAGTGAGCTAAGCGGATTGTTCTCATTGCGCTACTATATGTTCATAATTATTTGTTCCTGAGATCCTGCTTAATTCCTCCAAAGCTCTTTTCATCCTGAGGCTGGTTTTCCTGGGATCCCCTCCCTTTGTGGGAAAGCCCTCTCTTTTTTCCTTCATTTAGACTGGTGGGAAAAGACAGAAATCCATCTCTGGTATTGGTGGTGGTGACCATGCATCTTTAGGTGCACAAAGTATGGGATTCTTACCCCTCTGCCTTTCAGAGGGAAATCTAGCCTTTGTATTCCTAGCGGCTGACACAATGATGGGGAGGTCATGAGTGGTATTATTTAATATTTAAATAAGTGAATAAATTTTCTTAAGTGTGTCTTCGACTTTCTCAGAAGAAGACACTTCTTACAGTGGTGCAGAAATCCTGAGCTAAGAATACGAGGGCACCTAAGGCAAGTGTGAGGTAATGGGATTTCTGATGAAGTGTGAGAAGAAGGCTAAGTAGGAGCTTACTTGGCTTTGAATTCTGTTTTCCATTCCTCTTCCTCCTTTCCTTTCCTGCTTCACCACCTCAGAGCCTATTCTCACCAAGCACAGGGCAGATGTGACAGTAAGACCTGGACCTGGCAGTCCAGGCTGGGGATGATGAAGGAATGGGGTGTGAGAAGAAAGGAGGTAAGCCAGCAGGAAGAGGCTACCGAGCCTTACACCAGGGCTGCCTGGCACTGACTCGAGGAAAGCAGAAAGGAGGGCTCTTCCTCTGCTCCTGCTCAGGAAAGGAGGGGCATAACTAGTCCCATTTACAAGCTATTTAGGTGACGTTATAAGAAGTTTTTCAGCAAATTTAAAATAGAACGAGAATGATAGTATGGGCCAAAAGAATAGAACTTAGCTTATTCATGATTTTTCTATTTTTGAATGAATACTAACATTTTATCTCATTGAATTTGATTATTTATTTCATACTGTCAGGATATTATTTTACTCTGAGAATTATCTTCATCGAAAACAGAACACTATGTTATAAATGACATAGAACTTTTGTATTATATATAGTTTATAACATATTTTTTCCTGTCAATGTAGTATAAGTTTATAACATATATTTATGTGTATGTTATATATATCTAAACTTGAAAATAGGGCACGGATTGAGATTATATGTAATTATGCAAATGTCTCTCTGTGTGTATACCTATATACTGTTTGTAAATGTATAAATATAGCATGTTTCTTATTAGAAATTATGGCTCAAATTCCAAAGTACAATCTACCCTTCCCTGAATACATGGAGTCAGGCTCCCAATGAAATCCACACACTTTTGCTCTAAGAACATTTATTACTGAGACAGCAAAGTGTCAATTTCAAATACTTTTGAGTTTCTTTAAAAATCAGGAGCTAATTTTTAATGGCTTAGCATTCCAAAGGTCAGTGGGACCTAATTCCCCATCTGACAACTGCTGGTATGAGGGAAATGTGGCCCCAAATCATTGAGGTGAGAGACTGATCTGAAAACAATTTGAACTTGAAAATTTATGAAGAATATGGACACATACTACACACATCAGCAGCCTAAGGAACAATCTTGTGGTAGCAGTGAATAGAAGTAAAGACAAAGAATTAACACTGAAGATGTAAGAACATTGCCTTTATCTTATGGATTAACCTATTTATTTTATAATTCTGTGAAAATTCCATGAGCATTTTGAATTTTCAAAGTATTTTTTGATGTTTCATTTTTTACAAAAAGCAACAGATCATTCAGGGCTCATGCAAACCTTCTTTAGCTGAAGGTTTGACATTGATCTTCCTCTTCTATCAGTTAACTTTTAACCAGAGATATTTCCCACATTAGCTATAATAAACTTTTTAATATCTGTTGGTACAAATCTTTCCTTTCCCTAAGACCTCAAGGCACAAGATCTGTTATTGCTGTATTTTTTTTTTCTGTTTTAGAAGCTTGAACTTTTCTTCATAAATATTGTTATAAAAAAATTCCCCTAATATCTGAGTTATCTATAGACAGAGTCTTAATTTAAATTCACACTATCCCAATATCAGCCCATAGTATCTTCCATTTTTTAGCAAAGTGAGATGTCAATTTCTAAGCCTTTTTGTGAAAGGATCCAATTTATCATTTACCATAATGCTAGCTTAATAATGTTTAGTCTTCTAATTTGATTGTTCAATATGTTACTGCATTCAGACCAACAGTTTTACTTTTTCTATACAGCCATTTCTGAGATTTCTATTCTCTGAGATTTCTATTCTCAACTATTCCCCCAAATTTTTGATGACTATTTACTAATACAAA
This sequence comes from Cynocephalus volans, assembly GCF_027409185.1. NCBI lineage: Eukaryota > Metazoa > Chordata > Mammalia > Dermoptera > Cynocephalidae > Cynocephalus > Cynocephalus volans. The sequence goes on from NC_084460.1 coordinate 230,814,424, forward strand.
ACTTAATAGTTTCTGTTTTAACTTTTCCATTCTTACTCAATTTTGCTTTCCATGTAAATTTACTTTCCATGAGACAAACCTAATAATGAAAAACAATGTTAGTTAAAAATAGTGTCCCTAAAGGCCTGTCAAAGCTTGTATTTAGCACACATTTTGAGGGGTATTGGGGGTGATATAGAAGAGTTCTTATATATTTCTATTGCTGAAATAACACTAAATCTCTTCCTACCCATGCCTTAAATTTCTTGGTATTTCTGGCCTTGCACAACAGCATATCTGTGAGCTTATAGCTCTTCTCAGAAATAACAGACTTACTCTGTAAAATAAGCACTTGGGAAATGCTCAACCACTTGTGACCATGCATTAGTGCATTTTGCAAGCTATTCTAGGCAGATAGGGCAAATCAGAGAAAGTTCTTACCTCTTAAGGGACGTAAAACAATGCACATCACCAATAAAGCAAGCACAGCAGAGGTGGCAACTCCAAATACAATTTTTAACCATGTCTATATAAAACAAAGATAATTAGGCATATAGACAGTTCCTGCTAAATAGTAGAAATGGCCAGATTTTGTTCGCCCCTAAAATCCTATTTCTCCCTCCCCACAAAGCTTTTGATTGTCCTCCACTGATCTGGCTATAATTACTGGAATTCTTCCAGCTCTGAAAGGACAAATGTTTCTACAATATATTTAGAACAATTTCCCAACTCCAACCCACTCCAGGAAGTAAATACTTATGTACAAACCTTCACCTTCTAAACAATAGAAAACTCTGATCGCACTCAATTTAGCCAACCCTCATTCTTTAGCAGTACCTGAGGCTGCATGTACTAACCTTCATCTTTCCAGATGTCTTTGAAAGTTAGTTAATTCTGACTTCAGAGAGTGGGTCACTGGATCTGTAAAAACCGTTGAAAAGAAGCAAATCTGTCTTCGTAGTTGGAAGCCGAAACCAGGACAAAGTTTTTTTCTTTCCACGGACTTTTGAATACTCTGCCAAATTTCAAAAGATTTCTGTAAAATTAGAAACAGATTTTGGGGGCGTTCTTGGCCTTGAAATGAACTGTGAGTGGCTCAAGGGAGGTTTTATAGCCTTCTCATCGTTGTAAATTCTACACCAGCATCTGCTTACGTTGACATACAGAGGTTTTTAATTTTTTTTTTTTTTTTACAAGTTCAGTTTTATGTTTCACTTTCTTCTAGAAATTACTCAAGGATTGCTTTGGCAAGTCACTGGGCTTTGTATAACTTTTTTATTTGCACAAAAAGATGAATTTAAAATAACGAAAGTTTCAGGTATGTGCATTACACATATATCTAATTTTTAGCAGAGGAAGAACATTGAAGCCACATAAGGTTTTGTGAGAAATACACCATATAACTGCACTTTTTTCTTCCTCTGGGAGATTATGAGGTACTGCAGACAGAAATGTTTTTCTTTCAGCATAATTTCTTTGTCCATATAGCACCATATGCACTTTCAGTAAATACAGAAGTTTAAAAATTCAACTGTCTAAATCCACGGCTGCTTTACTTTTGAGAAATAAAATGCCATCTGGTGAAATTTAGTATAGGTTAGGTGTATACGCACAGGCTAGAAAGATGGAAAGATCAGTGAGAATAATTTACCAGCAGACCTTTGGAAGAATGGAAATGGCTTTGCAAGAGTGATATTTTTGCTTTCCTCTTAGAATATTTTCTGAGAGATAAGAACATTTAGTAATTATAAACACTTTAAAGTAAATAAAAAAGCATTTGAAAAGAGAAGTCAGTCATATGTACAATTTTATTTTGGCTAAAATCACACAATTACAAAGTGATTGATCAACTTGACAGATCAGTAAAATAGTTGACTGAATTTTTAAAAAGCACACACATTCACAACAGTTTATTGGAGTATTCTAACTGGTTCAATGCAATTCACTTGGATAGATTTTGTGGTTCTACATCAACACAGTTTTTAACCTACTGTGCCTTTAGTTTTTCCACTAACGGTTTTTTTCTTTAGAAGTTTATAATGTTCTCCAACCTGACTAAAACAAACCTCCTGGTGACTTTTCATGGATTGTTCATGAAAGATAATGAGAAAATGTTACTGAAATCTGCTGCTGTTTGCTTTAGTCAACTGGTCTAGCTACCATGGGACAATTTCTCCAGCAAAGATCAGGACAGTGGCTTGTGAACTTCCTTTCAGACATTCTCCAGACATCCCTCCCTGAATTCCAGCCTTAAGAAAATTCTGTTGAGGAAAATGAGTCATTAAATACTTACTGGCAGAGAAATATATTCATGGCAGCTTCAGGATGAACCTCCCTCCTTTGCAGTTGGTGGGGCCGCCTCTTTATAAACAGAAGCAATCATTGAGAATAATATTCAAGATATGCTACACACTTATAGGTATCTCCATGTGATTGTAAAATTTTCAGATCCAAGAAAAAGGCCACCAGCCAGTTCCCAAATGAACTGCTCCCGGGTGGGTCGTCTCAGATTGAGTGCCTTCTTTGGAACATTCACATAACGTGTTCTCGGAAGTTCTGTCCCAGCCTACCAAAGCCCCAAAGTCCACAAGTACGCTTTAGTGGGTGATTTCCAAGACTTTCCATTCTGGAGAGAAACAAACTATAATAAATGATTAGGGTGTAATTAAAATGCATATATTAGCTTTAGCAATTAAAAATGCACTGACATGTGACTGGTTTGAGTACCACTTAGCTGAGCATGGGTGTTCACAAGAGATTCACTTCACAGACTTTATGGAGAAGCTGGGGTGCTTTAAGAGGGGCACTGCTTTTAAGTTGAAACTGTTAGTAAGGGGGAAAAATTATAAGGGTAAAACATGTTTATTTAAGTTTTGTTTGTTTTGCCTTAAAAGGTTGGGTGAGTCAAACTGTAACTTGTGGAAAATTCTTACTGGTTTGAACTACTTTTAGAAAACTGAGACTGACTACAAAGTGTTTTTCCATCTGATTTCATGGGTTAGAGATGTATTGTTTATAATAGAGCTACCCATGTCCATCCCTTTGAGATAATATGTATGTATTCCAGTTTTCATCCAAACAACTACTCCCACAAAAATGTGGGTAATTTTTGACTATTTTAACATCTTTACTGGTTTTTTCACCCTTTGGAGTCAAAATGAAAATGCTTTTACTAACTTGTAAAAAAAGTATTAAGGAAACTGACTCTGATTCTTATTTTATTGACTTAGTTAACATCTAGCCGACATTTTTGTTGGGCAAATAAAAATGAATCAGACCAATCTGAGTCCTCAAGGAGCTTACATTCTAGTACACTTATGGCAAGTAAGTTCTTACATACTCACTTCTTTTTGATTCCTGCAGCTCTTGCTGAGAATAAGCCTGAAGCTGGGTTTGTGCTTAGTACAAAGAGTACCCTGACTGGTTGGTGATTTCTGCATGAACATGGGAGGAGGGAAAGAAAGGACATACACCACATGTGTGTAATCCTTAATTGAAGTCTATCCTATGTCAAGACTGGGACTTTTCTCAGAAAGCAACTCTGGATCTATTCAAATGGTGCAGAAATGGAAAGGATGATTTTGGCCTGTAAAAATTTAAGGGTAAGAATTGGTATAGTAGAGGCTCATCAACTGAGCTCTTCCCAGAAAGGGATCTTATAAGGTGTTATTTGAAATAGGATTACATTTTGATAAGCCCCCTGGGTAAGTGAGCTGTAAATCCTTAGGTTATAAAGAGAGCTTGTTAGAACTATTTAGTAATAGCCATTGTATGTCTGCCAAAAATGATTTTGATTTATATGTTTTCCCAGAAAACACATTCGGCTCTATATTCATAGAGTAAGAAGGTGAGACCATGCTGAGAGCATAAATAAGAATGTTATTATTTTTTAAATTTGGAGTGGGGAAGTAAAGAAAGCAGCATGTGTTTATTAACCAAAACTATGACAAATTGTGTAAGGACAAGTTATAAGTAATGGGTATGAGGGCACAAGTAGAGCCAACATAAGCCCTGATTTTATAATCTTTAAAACAAGAATTTGCTCCTAAAAAGCCTAAAAGCTCCAAAGACTATGCCCATTTGATTCCTAAGATTCAATAAACATTTCTTATTCACTATTACATACAAAGCACTTTAATACATTATTTCACTTAACCCATCTAAAACTGATTTTACTGATTAGGAAAGAGATCACAGAAAGATTAGGTAATTTGCTCAAGATTCTAACAGGACCCAATATTACTACTGAGCTTCTGTGTGATATTTCCTAAAGTTGATTTCAAAGTAATTAATATTTAAAAAAAATTTTTTTAAATTGACATCTCACTGATTTTCTATTGAAAGACCCCATAAGCTTGTGATGGTCAAATTACTAAGCTCAAATATGCATGATTCTCACATCTTCAGAATACATTGTTAAACATGTCTCAAAAGAAAACAGTCTCACTCTAAGTACTGTGTCCAAAATTTTAATTTGGTTAGAGTTTTGTTAGAATTGGGGTCTAGTAACCAGAAAAATATTTATATAGTGCTTGGGGTTAACAGATCTTCCTCTAGAGATTTGTTTAAATTAAGGGACTCATCACAGTATCCATCATCAAAGAGATTTTTGAGATCCAAGCTAGGAAGAGTCCTGAGGTCCTCTAAGCTCATAATAACTATCACATAGTTACAGATCTGAACAAAGTGGCATAACATAGCATCAATGAGAAATCATACAGCTTAAACTACGTTTTGAATCTGATCTAATTTCTAACACCACAATTGGTATGAAAGGAAGAATATAGAGCAACATGCTTCCCAGTTCGTAATTGGTACTTATGGTTTGTTGTTCTACCATAATTGGGATAAGTTGTCCTTGGAGGCCCAGAGACTTAACTATCAAAGTTAGATTAGAAAAGAAACAGAAAAAAACTATTTCTTTGATTGCTGAGGACACAGACTCAAGATAAATCAGTGCTTCAATGTAGTTTAAAAATGCAAATATTATATCTCTTGAGAAGTGGTTAATAAAAAGGAATACTGATTAAATATTATAAATTGAATATGTAAACACTGTAGATGTGTTAATATAACTTATTAAAGCTCACTGCTTTTTCACTAACACTTTTAGATTAGAGAATATTACTACTAATAATTAACATTTATTGAACACTTTTACTGAGCCTGACATTTTTCTAAGCACTTTGCACATACTATCTCATTTCATCCTCAGAACATTAGTAATGTTATTATCTTCAGTTTAAAGATGTGGACATGGATACACAGAAAATTTAAGTAACTTCCCCAACATCACACAGCTTATGGGTGTGAAGATGGGACATAAACCCAGATGGTCTTAGTTCATAGCACATTTTGATTGACCCACATTTAGAGTTTTGACAGAAGGGTATTTATGGGTAGAGTGATTAAGATGTGTAATTCAGGCTGGAACTAGGAGGAGGTAAAGACAGAAGGAAAAAATTAGATGGGCTAATAAACTGGACATCTTGATGAGTCCAATAGTATGTGTTCCAAAAGCAACTGACTAATAGGGTGGGAAGTAAAAGAGGTTTTTATCAGATAGCAGCTGCTTTCAGTTTAAGATTTCAATTCAAGGTGCTGACAAGACCTAAGGTATGGTTATACAAGTAGGTGGCTGAGATAGAAGAAAGAAGTAAAGGTCCTTAAAGACAGAGTTGGCCAATCAATGAGACACTAAGGTGTCATTTGGGATGTTCACCCAGGAACTGAATTTACCCAAGATTATGGCAATAATTCGGGGCAGAGAAGAAATGCCCTGAGTCATATTCCAAATTCTAAATAAAAGAATTGGAGAAATCCCCAGTTCAAGATGGCAAATTAAATTTATACATTGATCTCTTTGCCTTCTGAAATTCCATTAAACTGATCATAAAGGAGGAAAAGGATATAGACATACAACAATGAAGAGAATGGAGAGGGTATCGTCAGTGAAGAAAGCAGGACAGAAATAGAAGTTGCCTGGGACACATCTAGAAAGAAAGCACTTCGACTGGCAGAAACATAGAACAGTTCTAGAAATGAGGTGGCATTTCCTGCTGAGAGTAGGAGAGAGATGAGTCTGAAAGAAGAGGACTAGGTGAACATCCATACACGGACCCTTCACCTCTTGGTACAGAACAATCTGTAGCTGGACATTCATTCCAGACAAAAAATAGGAGATTTAATCTTAAGGGATATTAAGCTGTTACTGTGGCATACTAAAGGAGCAAGTATGGGGTCAGTGCAACAAAGTCAGTCCAATCCTTGAGCTTAATGGCTTCCTGACCTTTTAGTCTTAAACCCACCAGCTGCATACCAGGGTATCTCCATTCTTACCTCATTCTTATATCTGCTGCAAAAAGCAAGAATCAGTAGGCAAAAATAACATCTTTTAAAAAGAAGAATCAAAACCCTAAAACTTAAAAGAAAAAATTAAAAAAGACTTAAATAAATAGAAAAAAAAGACACTCAAGGAAAACAAAAACCGACCATTGAGATAATTCTGGGAGCAGAAAACTTTTTAAAATGATTGAATTAGCATCTTCAGTGAGAATCATCAAAATATTGCCACATTTAGACACCAGGTTAGGAAAAAGAAACATGCAAAAACAAACAAACAAACAAAAAAACTCTGTGATGGATAATTTATCAAAGAAAGCAGAGGGAAAAATGTTATTACAGAATAAATGCAAGAGGATTTCCCAAAACTGAAAAAGAAAATATATATTCAGGGCCCACAAAATGCCTGGCACAAAATATGAGAAAAAATTTGTACATAACAGTCACATAATTGTGAAATTTCAGAATATTAATCATAAAGATATAATCCTATATTCTTCCCGAGGGGCAAGCATATCCCCTTCCGAAAGAAGAAAGAATCAGACTTACGACAAACTTGCCATTACCACCAAGTAGATGCTGCAAAACAATGGAGCAATGTTTTCAAAGTTTTGATAGAAAATGTTTATCAAACTAGAATCAAATTAGCCAAGATACCGTCAAATATGAGGACAGAATAAAGGTATTTCCAGATTTTGATAATTTGAATAGTTATATCCCAAGCATTCTTTCAAAGGAAGGAACTTAAAGGTGTCTTTTAGCAAAATGATGGATTAAAGTACTGGAGTTGACACTCAGTGGTGAGCAAGGGAAAGAACCCGATGGTGACAACATTCTGTTAGCTTCTGTCTCCAGCCACTGCAGAAGTCAGATCTGTTCTTTTGAGTAAGTAATTTTTTCTAAGTTTTGGTTGTTCTTTACACCATTTGTAACCAAGAGGTTCTGATTAATCACAATACCTTTGGAGATACTTGATGGAATGTAAGAGTAGAATCTTAACATTCTCCATCCAGCAGCATGAGAATTGGAAGCACAGAGGAAGAGATGCAATCCTACCAAACTACTTAGCTCAAAAGCAATGCTTAAGTAGTCATAATAATTTAAACTGTTTATTGGCTTAAAATTTTTAGAATTCACCAAGGACAAATTACAAAAGATTTATTTATGTCAGAGAAATTATCAATCTTAACAAACACAAAAATGAAAGGAAGTACTCCCCTACTCCCCCTGCCACCTCAATTTGGCCCACCAGTGTAAACCTGGAGTCCTCTACCCACAGACCTGCCAGAACATGTCACAGGTGCAGCCTTTTCCTTCATGAGCTTGCATGTCTTTTCTTGAGTCTTATTCTCACAGCAAGTTTGAACTTCAAAAGAGACTCACTAAAAATGTCACGCTTTAATCTAAAATAATATCTTAACGATGGTGAATTCAGGCAGCTTGGCTGGCTGATAGGAAGGCTATGTAACTATTTCAAAAAGTACATTTTAAAACAGTAGAGGGAATGGGGAAAGAGGAGACAGGACTTTTTGTAGCACATCTTCTGTCACATCATTTGGGTATCTACCCACTCTTACATGAGTAAGGTCAGGCCTCTTAGGTTTTTCAAGAGGTAAATCATATGCTATCCTGAAAAATTCAAGTGCCCTTGACCTGAGGTCTATGTAGTCTTAATCCCACATATAAATTATTTTTCTTATGTGTCATGTGGAAGGAATCGGGAAAGATAAAGAGAATAAAAGAACATAAGATTTGGGGATGACAAAATAGTAAAGACATTGCCAAAATGGGCTCAAGTCTGCTCAAATTTCACCTTCTCAAGAAAGCCCAATTACCTGTTTTAAAATTGACCCCTCTTAGCTTCCAGTTTTTATCTTGCTCTTTTTTCCCCCATAGAACTTACCACTTTCCAACATCCTATAGCATTTATTTATTATTTTTATTACTTATTGCCTTTTTTTCCCCAACACAGAGTTCCATTAGGGCAAATATTTTTGTTTTTTCACTCATACATCCCAAGGGCTCAGGAACAATGCTTAGTATAAAATAGATATTTAATAAACATTGCTGCCTGAATGAATGAATGAATGAAGGGGGATATAGAAGATGTGGAGCTCTACTGCTGTTCTCTGTGGGCTCAAGATGGACAACACTAGCAGGGAACACTTCCAGGTGTGACCAGTAAAGGGTCAAGCTCATTTTTGTTAAACAATCAGATATTAACCATTGTTATCTGACAATGGTCATTTAATCCTTGTGCCTGTGCTTCAGGGTGTCTTTCAACATGAATTGCACTTCCTTCTATTATAACATGGGGAATTAGTAATAGGAGACTTAACTGCAGCTATTCAGTTATGTTTTCCTGAGAACTGAGGAAAGATTACCAGGTATTTATGAGAAGTATCTGTTTTATGGATTAGTAAAGTGAGAATTAGTTGAACTCCATGTCTACTTCCTTTTGACATTTTAATCATTGAAATTTCAATGAATACATAATGTAATCAATACTGCATTCTTTTCTTATAATTTTTCTGGAAACTTGTAGTTTTAAAAATATATATATATAATAATATCACAATATTGTAATCAATTATAAGAACAATCATTTTTTATGAAATTCTAGAAATGTTAGGAATCTAGACAAATCTTTGTAGGGTTCTTGTGCCAAAATGGTAGGACTCTTTCCTTGACAAGTGATTTACCATGCTCTTGGTGGATGGCTTGGTGTAACAAGTTTGAGTGGCCATGCTGAGCTGATGTGGACATGGCATTGTATGGGGGCCTCTGATCTCTGCAAAGCCTGTGGCCTATCTGGACCATCAGGCTGCTGAGGGACTGGGCTTTTCCTCCAGTTGGCACAAACCCTGGTGCAGTGAGTTCTCCCTTTCATTTTGCCTCTTCCTCCAGACTCATGCTGATGGAAACATCCAAGGGGAGGAGGCTGTGAAGAAGGATGGAGGAAGCAGTAGGCAAGGAAAGAGAAAGCAGGAGAAGGTGGTCTCTGGAACCACACAATCTGCTCAAGCATTAATTCACTCAAGCCACTACTACTGGCAGATCTTTGTGTGAAAGACAAGCCCAGGTTTTAAGACAAAGGGGATCTTGATCTCTCTAGATCAAAATGGCACCTGGGTCATACAATTAATTTGTCACCATTAGAAGAGTAGAAATGAATATAGAAAGTACCCAAGATTGATTATGACATTATTCTAGGGAACCAGAGTCTCTGGGATGTAAAGGTTTGCTTTTTGGCACTGACTCACTCTAAACCTTTTCCTCAGGATAGGAGAATTGTATCTGTCATAGTTCAGTGGTCAGTGCAGGTAGACTAGGAAATAACTGGAGCCCAGTAAACAAGTTCTTGGGTGCAGTGAAATAGTTATTCCTTATGCCAGGAATATGACTACATGTGGTATCACATGATGACCAAGCAGAACTATGATTCATATTTAGGGTAAAAATAGGGTGATGCAGAAAAATCACTTGTTTTTGTTTCTATCACTAAATATGCTGTACTTTTGTATTTATCTTATTTATTGCCATCAATTTCACTCCAGTCATGTTTTCCTCAGCTCATGATTTTATTTCAGTATCATCCAGAACCACTCATTCCTCCCAATCACACTGCCAATGACCAAGTCCAGATTTTTGTTCTCAGCCAGAATGTCTGCAACCAGCTCCTTCCTTGATCTTTTTCCTTACAATTTTTTTTTTCTCCTCGATCTATGATTTAGCTTGTTAGCTCTTTGCAGGTCATCTTTTCTAAAACAGTCTCCTGCTCAATAAACTAGAATGACTTGGTTACCATTCAAGTCCAGACACAGTATGGCATTCCAATAGACATGAAAATTTGTTAGTCTTTCATCTTCCTTCTTTCTCATTACCTCCATTTGAAACACATGTTCTACCCTTTTCTCTGCTCTTTAAATTATTTTAAATAAATAAAGATTGAACATCCAATACACAATATATAGAAGTCATTATTCGAATTCTTTGTTTTAATTCAGGAACTTTTCTCATATAATCCAGAGCTTTTATCAGTTGATCCCTTACATTTTTAAACTCTACAACACCTATAACTTGTATGCCATGCTATTGTATGTTTTTATTTTTTTATCTAATAATTTTAAGCCTATAATCATTAAACTCTCAACCAATTTTATTTTTAACTCCCCAGGGTCAGAGCTTACATCTTAGTACTCCAAATCAGAAAAGGAAATTGATATTTATTAAATGATTCCACTGTGCCAGTCACTGTAAAAGTCCACATTTGTTATTTGGAATTCTCTGTACCCACTTTTCCTTGTGTGTGCACTCTCCCTTCCGCATTTCCATATTGCCCTGCCAGACAGCCCTGACTGCTAATGCCAAACAATACTGACTCAAGTAAGTCACAGATTTACTGACTTTTGGGGACAACAATGGTGGAACTAGTCATCTATTCTATTTGGGCTGCAGCCTCCTGCCTTGCTCCTGAGACTCTTCCTCAACATTTTTTCTCCTCCTCTCTAGCTCCTTCTAACCAATCTTGTTTTATGCAAAACAGTTTAGCTATCTCTGATTCATTCCCAAAGAGCTCCAAGATGGCCTCATCTTCAAAAATAAACACATCCCATTAGGAGATTTCTAAAACAAAGACAGTTTTCTCTCTCAGAGGTTTTCTGCAAGTCATAATTTTTTTTCTCTGTTATACACACATTTATTTTCTTATTTAATCCGCTCAACAATCCATTCCACAGTAGCTAGCAACAAATATTTACTGAGTATTTAATATGCATTAGGCACTGTTCTAAGTGCATTATCTATATTATCTCATTTATCCTGCACTATAAATACAAGAGGAGGGTATTGCTTTTATTTAAATTTTCCAGACTGGAAGGAATATAAGCAATTTGTCTAAGAAGACTCTGAGAATTAAGTGAAAGAGCCAGAATTAAAATCTAGGCAATCTGATTCCAAAGGCCAAACACTTGGTGTTACTGTCCTGCCACACAGAAAGAAACAGACTTGAGAGATTGAGTTACATGCTGTGGGCACACAGATGGTGATTGATATGACTGCATTCCTTGCTCTGTCTACCAGAGCATGGTGTTCCAGTCTCTGCTTTGTTTGAGAGAGTCATGCTCTCATTTCCTTGATGTCTTCATTTGGCTTCCCTAGCAAGGACTTAAAGTAACTGAATTGTGTATATTAAATTCACTGAGATACAAAGGACAGGGCAGTCCTTTTATAAGACTCATTCTTGATTCCTTCTTTTCTTTTCTTCTCCCACCAATATGCCCGCATTCCATTTTCATCACCCTCATCTGTACCAGTAGACTTGCTTAGTGCCATCTAACCATTCTCTCTGCTTCTGTCTTATCCCTTCCAATCAACTTGTCTGAGTAGCTAAGAGTAAACCAATTCCTTTTACTCCCCTGATGAAAATCTCCAACGGCCTCTGATGACTCTGAGACTGAAATCCATCTCTAGACAGTGGCCAACCTATATGACCTGGCTCTGCCCTCCTCTCCAGCCTCATTGAAGGTTATTCTCCTTACTCATTACACTTCAGTCACCCCAGCTTTTTCTCACGCCTTGAGTAGGCCAAGCTTTTCTCATTTGGGGCTCAGCCTATGTGGTTGTTTTTGTCCGGGAAGGCTCTTCCCTCTACTTTTTAAGATGGTCATCTTCCTATTTCCCAGGTCATCACCTAAAATGTCACCTCCATTCAGAATCCTTCCTCAATTTTTTATTCTCTATCTTGCTGTGTCTATTTGCTGTGTAAAAGATGAATGAATAGATGATAAATAGATCCACTGGAGAGTAGCTATATGAAATAGATAAATAGATGAAATGAATAGATCCATTGGAGACATAAAGCAAAAATATATAAAATTACTAGAAAACAAGCCTAAGGTAATATGTAAAAAAGTTTGTATACAGATTAAATACATGATGTGTGAGGGAAGCCAAAATAAAGGAGGGGAGATTAACATGAGGTTGATCAGGGATGGCTTCTTGGAGGTAGCGAGAGCTTACTGTTAATTCTGCATGCAGAAACTATCACGCACAGGGGAGACTTTGAAATTCAACTTGATAGGAACAGAGAGGTTATGCTGATGAGTCATAACAACAACAATTTGGTGTCGGTTTCTGATGGGCAGAAGAAGTGACGTGTTCATATTGCAGTTATAAATCCATGTCAGTAATCGAATTTTAAAGAAGGACAGCAGAAATTACACTTAGTCTAATACTGCTGTCATTGCTCAAAACCTTTTTGAATCTTACCTGTCCAGTGGCCTAGAGAGTGCAGTATATATTTTTTAATCTGGCATATATTTTCTCCTTTGGATTAATGCCTTTTTTGAAAATAGGCTAAAGACAGCTAGAGCCAACTCCAGTGTATGAAATGGTGATGAGCTTGTATTATTATCTTGGGTCAAATGGAACATCTCACTCTAATGATCTACATCTATATCTGTCTAACTTTCCATCAACCTCTACATCATCTATATATCTGTCTATTTATCTATCTCTCTGTCAATCCTAGTATGATCTGAAGGTCTTGTAACTGAAGAGACCCCAAGATCTTGTGAAGAAGTACAGGATAACTAGAGTTAGAATACAGCTTACCAAAGGGGAAAAAATCTCATTTACAAACATGGGTTCTGATGATTTCTTTAAAAAATTTTTAAAAGGGCCGAGCCCGTGGCGCACTTGGTAGAGTGCTGCGCTGGGAGCGCGGCACGCTCCCGCACGCTCCCGCCGCGGGTTCGGATCCTATATAAGAATGACTGGTGCACTCACTGGCTGAGTGCCGGTCACGAAAAAAAAAAAAAAAAATTTTTTAAAATCTTTCTGTTTTTTTTTTTCTGGCTACATTTTTTACGCAGGTCAAAACATTCTAAGTACTTCTATTGCATGCAAGTAGGCAGATTTTATAAAAGAAAATTATCTGCTTTTTAAGAATTGGCTATGTTGGTCAAGTTAGTACTCCCTAGGGCACTTCTGAGCTCAGAACCAGAGTGTAGTGATTCTTTAAAGGAGAATAGAGCTTTGTTTGCTTTAGGATCCCAGAGTAAATATTAATATGTTTTGGAGTAAAAATAATCATTAAATAAATAATTTGTGCACAACACTAAGGACAGTGCCTGGCACATATGTCATATTCAATAAATGTTAGCTTCCTTTCCATTAATCATGTTTTGAGAGTTCAATACTATCTCTAGTTTTATTTCACCTTTATCAGTGGTAATCTTCATGTTTTGAATACACAGGAGCAGTGGGCCTAGGTATAGAAGTTCAGTAACATGGTCTTTCATTTAGAACAAGAATTTTTGATTTAGTTACTGGTAGTACAAAACTGGTTGTTCAGATTCAGAAAATGAGACTATCTAGTTATAAAATACATCCTGTCCTGTTTCTAAATCATTTGGTTAGAGAATTGGTCAGATGTGTTTGACTCATTTCCTATGTGAAATAAAATGCTCATAGAGAAGAGTAATTGGATATTTGGAAATTATAACTTCTCATGAAATAATTCTCATATTTCTTTAGTTATTATTGTGTCAGTCTAAGTCCAATCTGGAGGAAAAAAAACACATAGTAATATAAGCAGGTAAAAGTTTAATATAAATAATTATCAAATATAACAGGATTGGAGTAACAGAGAATTAGCTAGCAAGAAGCAAAAACTCTAAAGAATGTAGAAATAGCAAATAAATGGAGCAGCCACTATAGCCAGGGCTGAGATAGAGCACCTGCAGCTGAGATTGAGGCCTTACTGGAGAAGGCAATTGTGGGTCACTGAATAGTGGAGGAGGTGCTGTGGTGCCACCAGAACTTGCTGGAGATGTGCCCTCTGGGGATGCCAGAGAAAGTTGTTTACAGGAGGTGTCTCACTTGAAGACATTCTACACAAAGCTGCCTGAGGTGACAGTAGGGCATCTGGCCACTGAGGACTGCTGGCTGCAGTGCACTGTAAGAGCCTGGTGCTGGTGGAAACCACAGATACTGTAGGAGCTGGATGCTGGAGAAGCCACCCACACTGCAGAAGCTGGCCAAGCAAGCACAGAAGAACCTGGAAGCAAAACCATTTCTTCCTGCAGTGTCTCTCCAATACCTGCTTGTGGCAAAGTTTAATGTCATACCAGCTAATAGAGCTAAAATATTTATGGGGCCCAGATACGTTTTCAGAGATTAGATAGAAAGGCTGAATTTGGAGATAAGAGATAGGAGACAATCAATTGATAACTGGCACTTTTGTTTATTGATATTCTAGAAACGAAAATATTAATATGTATATTCACAGAAATTCTCCTCCTACTACTTCTAAGGTAGAAAAACCATTTGTAGTCAGGAATCCATTAAGCCTGGAATAATAAACAGATAGGCAAAGAAATCAACAGAGTAAAACCATATTGATTTACATTATAAAAGGAAGAAACTGGGATAAGGGGTCAGGTAGGTAAAATGTAATATAGGTTGATTTTAGGGAGATAATTTTGAGGAGTCTTGAGGAAGACAGAGGTAGTGAAATAGTTCTCATGCTATACTGAATGGTTCTTTGGGAAACAGAGAGTTGAAAGGATTTAAAATATAATATGTAATTTCCCTTTGGAATTTTTTTTGTATGTCAGAAATAAATATTTGAATTAGTTTTTAATTAATTTGAATGTGGATGTTGAGTTTCTTCTAAATACAACCCCATGCTGAGAGAGGCCACAAAGAGACACAGTTTATTTGGGTTACACTGACCATAACATTTAAAAGCTTTTCGAGTATATAAATATAGTAGAACTTAGACTAATATCCTGCATTTGTTTCACACTTATTATTTCTAAATCAGCTGGACCTAATAATACTGCAAAGCAATCCTCTCATAGTTTTCCAAGTAGTCATTCTGCATTCATCAAAGCAGGTTTAAAAATCTTTGCTATTTTCTTTGTGCATTAGTCTGTTTCTGTTGCTTGTAACAAAATACATGGAAATGGGAATTTTATAAAGAAAATGAAATTTATTGCTTACAGTTTCTGAGGCTGGGAAGTCCAGGGTACACATCTGGTGAGAGCCTTGGTGATGGTGACAGTGATGGCAGAGTATCACATTGCAAAAATGGTGGATCAGAGAGAGCCTAAACTCCTCATTCACTCTTCTTTTAAAGCTCTCCAAACCATGCCCCTGACCACCGTTTTGAATCCATTCATTACAGCATGGTCTTACAATCTAATCACCTCTTCAAGACCCCACCTTTCAATTGCCATAATAGGATTTCCTACTCTCAACAGTTACAGTGGGAATTAAGCTTCTAATACATGGACTTTGGGGGACACAATTCAATCAATCCTCAGCACCTTATGTCCCCATCTCCATCCTCAAATCTAAACCCCAACTCTTAGCAGATAGCCTAGTGCTGCTGGACACCAGGAGAATCAATTCTATAAGCTTCTACTTTTGTATTTTTACACTACATTTTACCTTTCATTTATATTTACTTCTCTCCTGCTTTATAAGTAGCAACAGCAGTGGCTACCCTTCTGTCCAACCCTAATCCATTCCTGTTCTCTTGGTTTCATCTTCTTCCATCTCCCCTAGCATCTTGAGTCAACAGTTATGCCCTCTTCTCTCCCTCTTGCATCTTGAATCTCTCCTTGTTTCCTGAAACTTACTTCTCGGCCTATAAATGGGCTTGAAACTTTGAATCCCCTTTGAAAATGTTCACCCCATCTTTCTCTTCCTCCTTTTTACAGTGCCCATTTAAAAGACCACCCATGCTTATTACATCCATTTCCTCCCAATTCACTCTTTGTTGAAGAACATCTACTAGGCTAGCTTGATATAGGTCACTTTTCCCTACCCCAATCACATTGTTCAATCAAACTGAGCACTCATTATAAAGCATATTTAGAAAATTTAAAGTATCATTAGATACTAATCATTGGATGCTGTGAACAAAGATGTACATGGCACCAACTGCCCATCACTCTATCATGGTTCCAGAGAAAACTGTGATTGCCTGGACATTCTTTTCCTCTGAATGGTTATGAAGTAATGACCTTACATGGGCCAGAAGATGACTCTACTGGGCCTATTTCTGAGGGCTTTGTCTAGGAGAATGTTGGAAAAATAGGGTGAGTCTCAGGACACTTTTTAAGAGGATTGATGTGATCAGGACACAGGCATCTCACAGTTTTCCTGCCACCCCTGGCTTCATTCAAAGAATTCTAACCTCTCCCACAATGGTTATGTCAGAAGTTGTCATCCTCTTTCATTAGTTTATTTTCTTCTCAAACACAGAGGCGTTGAATCTTATTAATATAAGCTTAATTATTATATAATTACTTAGGTAAATAAGGTTTAGTAATATCTTTTAAATCATTTTATCTACACATGGCTCACATTGAAAAAATTATCTCAAATTATACACTTTCAACCATTTTATTCTAAATGTAGTCAGGAATGACTTTTGCTTTTCCAAAGAGAGGTTATCATAACAATATATGATGATAAAATTATTGCTTTTGAGTTGTCACATGTTCTCCTTTTTTTCTTATCTCCACAGCATCCATTCTTTTCTTTCTTTCTTTTTTTTTTCTTCCAAAGATGAGTGGTAAGGGGATCTTAACCCTTGAGTTGGTGTTGCCAGCACCACACTCTCCCAAGTGAGCTAACTGGCCATCCCTATATGGGATCCGAACCCGTGGCCTTGGTGTTATCATCACCACGCTCTCCCGAGTGAGCCACAGGCCGGCCTTCACAACATCCATTCTTGACTCTATCACCCCCAAGATGGGGTAATCCCAAAAGAGACGTTGTGAAATATCCTAGACAGTCCACAATTCAATGTGATCTTCTTTCATTCATCCCTGTTGAAAGTAATCTTTCTCCCCTCTTAACAGCATTTATCACTGACTCCCATATATTACCGATACTTAAAATTATATCTATTACCTGTAAGCAAATCCTGAAAGCCATGTGGGCAAGATCCTTATTTTACTCACTATTCTCTGTGCCTAAAATACAGTTCCTTACAAATAGTAGGAACTTAAAAATATTTGATAAACAGATAAAGGAATATTTGGTCATTGTCAGATTTATGTATCTCCCTCAGTTAAATTTACTTTCCCTTCCTCCATTCTCATTTCTTTGTCTACATGTTTTACTGCGGGTATCTTTTTATCTTTGCCTCTGTTTGATTTTGTTTCTATTTACTACCTTTTTACTTTTACTTTCTCTTCTTTTTCTTCTCCTGCATGGAACACATTTCACATGGAATGCAACATTTCTAATGTTATTGTAGCTATTTGAGTTTTGCATGTTATCTCAAAATTAACTAATAAAAATAAAACACTAAACTAAGTTGTTACAAAGTTCAGGAAGCCTTAACAAATTTTCCCCCATAAAGTTAGTGACTTCCAATAAAAAACAAACAAACAAAAAAACTATTTAGTTTAATTAAACACAAGAGATATTAATGTTTTAAGGAAAGATTTGGGTGGGATTCACTTGTTAAACGAGATAAGTCCTTTGAAAGTTGTATTAAGCTGTAACTTTGACCTCAGCAGGTTATTTAGCACAAATTGTGCAAAGTCAAGTCATAAACCATAAGCCAGGGTCAAATGCTAAGGAAAAGAGTAAATTTAGTAGTAGAAACCTTTGTGTGGTAATGAATTGATTAATATCTGAGGTGGGCAAACCAGTCTAAGATAACTTTATATCAGTTATTTTGGTTATTTTAGTAGTATGAAAATCCTTACATATTGATAAATTATGAAATCATTTCCATGGCCTATTAAGGGGCTCAAAATGAAAGAACTAACCATTCAGCAGTACACTCATCTTATGTGTACCTAAGCTCATAAAGGGCATAAAGCTCATAAAGGTCTGGAAGAGACATTTAAATTGAAAAAATGCTCATCTTTGGTTCATTATTGTTTTATATATGTAACAATTAATCACTTATATTTTTCCTCAGAAGTGTTGACACATTTTTTGAAATTAGTATATAAAATATTAATATACTTCACCAGATATATTCAACTTAAGTTGTGGCCCAAATGTATTCTAACAACTACATGGTTAAACATCACTTTCTATAAAGTCTTCTTCCCATGGCCCCATCTAGGTATTTTGCCTTTAACTTGGATTTAAAATTTAAGAAGTAATAAATAGAGCTCACCACTATTCACAGTTCATTTTCAAATGAGATGCTAATAAAATAATTAATTTCATGTAAAGAGGGACTTGGTAATAATCTACATGGAAAAATTCTGAAAATTATAGAGAATCTGTGCAATGCTTTCCATGTACATTTTATATTTTATAACCTATGACCTGGGAAAAAAGTTTAGAGATTTAGACACTAATAAAAGACAACCATCATTTGTGCTGAACAAAATTACTCTTGGCATACTACAACCCAATCTCTCTCTCCCTCCCTCTCTCTCTCTCTTTCTTTCATGCAGTTACTGACTGCATCAGTACAACAGCATTATGTTTTCTGAAAAATAAAGACAAGATCTAATTAAAATAGTATCCATATAATAGACTGAGTTAAGTCCTATAGCCACTTAATAAATGTGTTGATGTTTATACTGATATTGATACCTATCTTTCTGCTATGCCCATAGTAGATGTGGATATTAAATCCTCCCCATATCTATGCTGAATAGCATATTTATAGCAATCATGTTTCATTACAGCAACTACTTACTTCTTGGGATTAGCTCTCTAGCTAACTATTGTTATGAGAGGGTTCCAATCTGGTATATATCCTACTTAAACATTAAATATAGATCTAAAATTTACTATTATTATTATCCTATAGCTAAGTTTACTACAACTGCTGCTGCTCTTCTGGAAACTCCTGCTACTATATTCTATACATTAATTCCTGCTAAGTGCCAACTGCTAGATGTGTTCCCTGCAATATCCAAATTTTCCTGACAGTCTCTCAAGGTTGGTGTTCATTTCCTATGGTCTCAGAGAGATTAAGTGGCTTGCCCAAGTCACAAAGCTAGTGAGGATCCAAGCCCACTGTCTTACTCCATGCTCTCCCTATAAAAATAAAGATGTAAAATCTTATATCTAGTAAGACTAATCAGGGAGAAATGCACAAACTGAACAAGACAGAAGCTGACAGTCATTTCAAATCAACTTCCTATCCCTTAGGCAGAAATAAAAAAGTTTTCTTATTTTTTCTTTATTGTTATGACTCACTTACTTGTTTACCAGTTTTTGGAGGCAAACATTTAAGTGCTTAGGGTGAGTGAAAATAATACTTTACTTACATGTTCTCTCCATTCCAGTTCTGAAAATGGGAATTGTGCTAGATTCTGGGAAGTGATATTTGGGTTCTGTTTTCGGAGACCATAAAGGTTATCTGCTGAGTAGGTGGCAGAGAACGACTTCTAATCAGTGCAAAGTCACACATTTTAGAAAGAATCAGGGTAATCAGAAAAGATAGCAGCAAGAACATCTCGTAGAAAATAATAATATACAATTACAATTTACTGTGGAGGTAGACAATGCTGATATTTTCTCCCTCTCTGCCGTTCTACCCCATCAGCACATAAGTGTGCTTGAGTCTCTCATATCTTAAAAGCAACAATGACAAAGAGAAACTGCAAATCCTCCTTGGCTTTATGTTCAACTGAATTGAAAACAGCACCAGAAATGTTCTTATCTCTAAGGCATAATGCTCTGCTATAGGGCCTATTAAAGTGCAGAGAGGAAAATATTCACCTCTGTAACAGCACTTTTCACTTCGACCAATTACTTGTGACATGCACTAATCTTCCTTTGGGAAACTATTTCTTATGCATGTTTCTGTTGTCTCAATGCCTTACACTCAAACTATTTGTGCAAACTCTAAATTACTGTGTTTTAATTTCATATGGCCTAAAAGGACCTCAGATTTTTGGGTGTGTGCTTTACATTCCGTATCCACAAGGTCTACCAATGTTCTGTTGACGTGGAAGCATTTGTTCTAAAATTTCCTGACACTTTAGGGCCTTTTGAACTTTCCTTGAGACACAGACTCCAGCCAGTGTACCTGTTTTGTGAGATTCTTGCAATGCCTTTTAATAGACATGAACTTCATTCAAATGTGTAATGTACTCAGCAGGTATTTAGCCTACCCTTCATATTGCCACCAGTCATTTAAGGCAAGGTCTTAAAATGAAAGCAGCCAGGAGGGAAGCCAGAAACATGGACCATGAGAATGTCATAGTTGTAAGGGATCTTTGATAACATTTAATCTAACCTCTCATTTTACAGGAGAAGAAATACAGGCTCTGTGAGATGAGGTTGCTCAAGGTCACCCAATCAGTTGAAGGTCTTATGGGGACTAAAACTCAGACACCCTAACTCCCAGGCTGATGTGTACGTCATAAGCATATTCTGTAAGTGAACCTAAAATATGATGAGTATTAAACTGTTCAGTAACAATCAAATAAAATGCTACAATAATTATAGTTTTTTTTTAAAGAAAAATATGCACCACAGTTCAAGTTTGCAGGTACCCCCACATAATAAGTTTTATACCATTTAAAACATGTATTTTAAAACTTTAAAGCAGAAATAACACTTTTATATTGAAAAAAATTACTGGAAAACATAGATGAAAAACGTGATATTTGTTGACACCTCAAAAACAGTCTACATATGTTATAGTAATACATTTAGCTATTTACGCATTTGGTTTCTTGCATAGTTTCCAAAACATTCTAGAAGACAGCAATACTTTTAATGAAATCAGCTGGAGTTTTTTATAGTATTTTAAGAAAACTACAATCTTCTTTTGTCCTCTTGAATTCCCAAGAGCTCAAATTAGTTAATATTCTTCTTTGCTTAGGTCTTATCAGGAAAAGATTCAAGACTTCTTTAATATTGAACTCAATTAACCCATCAGAGCTACAGAAGAATTTTCTTTTCACTCGCTCCAACATTTTGTTTCTCTTTAGTCACAGGAAGTAACTGTTTGCGTGGAGCAAGCCATCTGTGAGACTTGGTCAGTTGTGGTTTCTGTCTCAGTCATGTGGCTCTTCCATGCCAAAAGAGGCTGTTTGTCTACTGTAAGCATGTTCTGTAGTGCAGACTTTTGGCCCTGTATCCATCTCCAAATGATAGTACTTTGTTCAGAAGCACAGAAAATGTCACAGCCACCAAGAGGTTACTCTTCCTCCTGGGACTGGGAAGGGGTGGAGGCAGCCATTTTCTCTTTATTCTCTAATAACATGTGGCATTTGATCCCTGTGAAGTCCTGTGCCCTGTGCAAACCCTAGACTGGAAGGTAAGCTGCTCTCCATAGGCACAGGTAATATCATTTACCCATTACTCTGTTATTAGGTAGTTTTCCAGCATAATGTTATGTTTGTGGAGGAGAAGGCCAAGGAAGCCAGCCTTAAACTACTTGATGCTGCTTCTTAATAATGCCATGTCTTTTATGGTGCTTTATATTTTTAAAAGTGCTTTTCTATGTATACATGTGGCATTTAATCACAAAGACTGGGCAAGCTGTGTGAGAGGCAGAATTCTAAGATGGCCCCCAAGATTCCCACCTGCTGCCCCGAATAATCCCCTTGTCCTGAGTGTGGGCAGGATATATGGACATGATGGGATAGTCACTCCTCCAATTACAGTTAAGTTATATAAGACCCTGTCTTTGCAAACTGGAGAGAGATATTTCTTGCTGGCCTTGAAGGAGCAAATATCTGTGCGTGGAAAAGGCTAGGAGCAGGCTATGCAGTAAAGGTGTTCCTAGCAGCTGACAGCAATCCCCAGAAAATAGCCAGAAAGAAAACAAGAATCCTAGTCAGACAGCTGCAAGGAAACGGGTTCTGCCAACAATTTGAATGAGCTTGAAAGTGGATTCTTCCCTAGTACCTCCAGATGAGAACATATTCTGGCTGACCCCATGACTTCACACCCTTGTGAGAGCCTGAGCAGAGGACCCTGTCCAGACCTCTGACCTATAGAACATGTGCTATAACAAACAAGTGTTGTTTTAAGCCAATAAATTTGTGGCAATTTGTTATACAGAAATAGAAGTCTTAGAAAAACAAAGGCAGATAATGTCATAGCCATTTCACTAATAGGAAGACTTGTTCAGAAAGATGAACTGATTTACCTTATTTTACTGGAAAATCAGTGACAGAACTGAGATTGGTACCTTGGATTCTCATTTATACTCCAGCATTCTCTCCACAGGACTATAAAGCTGCACACTAATGAACATTATTGGTAGATTTGCCTTACCTCCACCCACCAGCAAGATGGGAAATTGAAAGCATGGTATATTGTGTGTCCTTAAAAAGTGCAGGGAGAGTAAAGCAACGATTTTATTAATTCTCACATCAGTTCTGTAGTATAATGAAAACATTAATCAAAATCATATTAAATGTTAATATTTTAAAAAAATCTTGAATCAAATGCTAATCCTCATCACTAAACAAACAATATTCTGAATAGTCAAGATTGGGAAATGTGATAGGTAATTCCACCCACTTTTTGTATTGTTTCTTTGCTGAATTATTTTTGAAAACTACTACAAAATTCCTTATTTTGAGACAAGGCAAATCTAAGCCTTTGTGCACCATCATCGTTCCCCAAGGCTGGAAAACAAAAGAGAGAACAAGAAGAAAAATTAAATGCACATTCAATGAAATGTTCCTTTTGGCCAGAGTGAAACTGAGCCCATAGCAATTTACTCACCTGGCCACACTTGCAGATAATCTCGCCATTTGTTTGATAGTCAGCAAACTTCTTTTGCAGTGCTTTGTTTTCTCTCACAATGTAGAGTTCCCTAAAAAGATCAGGGAGCGAGAATCATCACTGAGAATTGGCAAAATACCTGTCTGCAACCCACGGGTGCCTGTTGTTGGACCTGAAGCTCATCCACAAGCATGCACTGTCCCACATCTAGATCCTTCTCTCCCTCTTGCTTCCCAGGATTGTCATGGCAAATCAGGCAGATGCCCCCTTCTACACATACCTCTCACGGAGTACACTGCCTTTTGTGACTTCTCTGAAGTCCATTGGTTATTTAAACTTGACTCTAGTTGTTCAAAAATTTGAGAGCAATACTGAACATGCACAATTCATGTGCCTTAAATCAAAATGACTTTGGGTCTCATACTTCTCCCTTCCTGCCCCAGTGAGGTTAATTTCAAAAATAGACATTTGAATATAATATATTCACTATAATTGGGGTGCTAAAGGAGGGGAGTTGTAAAAAAAAAAAAGGATTCTCATGTGCGTTATTCTAGAAGAACATTCATAATACAACCTGTTTCATCCTTTGTAGAGAAACTTAAAAATGGGTCTTCATGAACTCACTTGAATGCTGGTGTCATGTTGACATGATGCATCTTCTCAATCACATGGATATCTTCCCCAGAACAGGCTAGCACACTGCAGTTTTTGCAAAGGAAAGTTATTAGTGATGGGTTGTCCTTGTAATATTTTGCGATACTTCTCTTGATCTTCATTTTCTTTTCCATTATACTTTGCAACTGTAATTCCAAAATCTGCACAGAAAAAGGAATAGTCATTTTTTTTTTTTCCATAGAAGTCCTGGAATTCAGAGATCTTAGATAGTTGTGAATATATACACTTATCTCACGGTTTAGGAGATAAAATAATGAGGGAATGTCCCCCTAAATCTAGCATATAATCTTCTCCTGTAATCATAGAAATGTGAAACTCTCACGTGTTCAAAAAACAGGTCATTCAATTTTAGAAAAGTTCTATTATGAGAAAGTCTTCAGCAATATTTAACAAAAAAAAAAAAAAAAAAGCAAACTCTTCCTACGGCTTCCCCTCATTAATTCTGACCCATAAAATAGGCCTAAACTTCTCTGCATGGAATCTCTTGAAAGAAATAAGCACTGCTGTTCCATTACCCACAGTCTCCTCTTATCCATGTTAAGCCCCCAGTTCCTCTCATCTTTCTCAATTTTTGCCATCTTAATCAGTCTCCTCTTAACTCATTTGTAACAGAAACTGTTAGTTTCCCACTCAGTTTCCATTTTCCCTAGCAGCAGAGCCATAATTTTATTCTGGGTGGAAATATGCTAACTAAATGACTACATTTCCAAGCCGGTGGCCAATTTGATGTAAGAATTTGTTGAGTGGAATTTTCAGAAAAGGTTCTTAAAAATTAGGTAGTTAGCATGTGCATTCTTTGCCCTTACCATCTTCCTATTTCCTACCTAGAATAAGGCTGTACCATTTGCAATTCTAGAAGCCATCTTTGACCTTGAGAATGGAAGCCAAATGCTATAAAGGCAGAGAACAGATAGAAGGTGTCTGGATGGAGCCTGTATTCCCAGTATTTCTTACATGGGAGAATATGCCTGTAAACCCCTGGATTCCATGCTCTGAGTAGAAGCAAAACTTATTTTATACCAGACAATCTTGTTTATGAGAGATATGAAACTTGAGATAGGCACTGGCCAGTGTTCATACCAACACAACTTCACAGCAGAAAAACCTGGTACTTGAATAACTTAACTCCAAATTATCTATAATGAGAGATTCATACTAAATTGTGAAGGAAGCCATTAGTTTTTTTTACGACCGATGGAAGTTTTCGGTAAAAGTAAATTATTAGTACTGATGAACAAAGCAGTGTGCCTTTCTTTTTGGCTTCTGCCTCTGTATTTTAGGCCTCTATTTGAGGCAGCCATGTTTAGCAAAGAAAAGAGAACAAAACCCTGCAAGCAAACTTCTAGGACGTATAATAATTTAATCAGACAACTGCAAAGACTAAATTCTTATGTAGATTATAACAATATAATAAATTGGAATATTCTGTTTACTATAACTGTAATCAGGTTGCTCTTCTTGTAAGACATTCAGTTCAGTGAGCTAATAAAAATGTGACCTAGCATACGATTACATACACATGGGCAATTAAGAAATACCTGTGAGTGAGACAGAAAAAAATAAATAAAACCAAGGTTAGTGTATAAATATGTAAGCAGGATATCAGAAGCTGAAAGAATAGCCCTAAAACAATAAAAGGATATGAAATAAAGGGACAAAAAAAGAAAAGAAATCATAGTGAATACATGCAAGGCACAGCTATAATCAGCCTTAGTCAAAATAAAATGTAATAATGTAGCAAATGTTGTTGGGTCAACGCAAGGAAGAATGACTAATATCCTCAATTTGCTCCCAGAAGTCTTATTTGATTTTAAGAAATTTGTAGTTATGTATAAACTCTGTACATGACATGGAAAATAGATTTCACCTGAAATGTCAACTCTCACCATTTATTAGTGGTTGCCTGAACATTGTGTTGAGTAGCAATGTTTGCAAGAGGCTCTGAACAGATTAGTGGTGGCATGCACCCCACGTCATTGCTATTCCTGCTCTGAATTAATTCATGTGGAGTAGTTTTAGAATGGCAGGTCTTGCCAAAGGAGACCTAAAAAGGTTTTCCATTCTGGACTCCCAAAGTGACTGTGTCTTATTCTAGATTGCTTGGAAAAGTTTAAACCATAAACTTGAGAGATTGTCTTAGAGTTTACCCTAAACGACTAGTCTTAAAACATCAACCTTTGTAAATATCTACTTGAGACATTCTCCTAGGACATTAAACATGAGGCAGTAACTTTCCAGTGGCATTATTTGATAACACAAGTTTGATTTGACATTCCAAAATGTTTGGTTTGCCTTCCACTTATATGTAAAGGGGTTTTAAAATACAAATTTGCGTAGAAACCTGGCCAGGAAACCTTGGAGTTGGTTACAGCAATGCACACCAATTTGAAAGCATCCCTTTCGTGAAACTCTATTTAGGGTAGAGCCAATTCCAATGTTAAGAAACTAACATTCACACCCATATGCAAGGGTGTGAATTTTCTTCTAAATGGATTGTTTGCTATTATAGTAGTTGAGTCTTTAATTCAGTGGTATGGGGGATTTCCTGAAATACTGTAGAAATACATTCTTCCTTCACTGCATCCCTTCACACAACTCAAATAACTCTATGTTAGTAAACTGAGATGCAGCTAGATAGTACATTATGTCCATTCTTATTGTTCAGATTCAGCCTCAATGTCACTCCCTCTAAGAGACCTTCCTCAACCACCCAATCTAAAATACCCATCTAGCGACTTGTTTCACATCACTGTCTTCTAATTCTCTAACATTTATATCTATATGATGTATTTCTTATTTTTTTTTACATCTGTTTATTACTTCTTTTCTCCAAACTTCACCAGGCACGCACTAGAATATAAGCTTCATGCAGTGAGGTTCCTGCTCCCTGTGTTATTTGCTTCCATGTTTGCTATTCCATAGCACATAGTAGGTATTTTATAAATATTTCTGGAATAAAAAAAATTTTGCCTGTACAAACAGATTGGACCAAACCAAAATTACCAGTTTGTGTTAAATGGATGAGTTGTGGATCCTTTGTGGATCAAGGGAAACCTAAATTTACATTACCAAAGTTTATGGTTGGTTTCACTGGAATGAGCAATGGCTCCCTGACACTTCCTGCCCATGATGGATCTTGAATCTTTGTGTGTGAATCTGGACAAAGCACAGCTCAACAGACTGGAACTTACAATTCAGCACAATTTCTGTCTGGAGACTTAGCCACAGAGATATCAATGGCAACCTCATGCAGCCATTTTTAAGTAAAAACTAAATTTGGAGGTGGCCAAAAATAATACCTTATGAGCATACTCCTCTTGTTTCATATTTTGAACATGGTGTATAGCTTTATACATCATCTTCTCTCGGAAATCATTAACTGTCTCACGTTCAATAACTCCTGCACCGCTGTGGGCAACTATGACATAGGTGCTCTCATCAGCTCTGGCTCGACCACGGGCCTGAGAACATAAAGAAATCAAGCAATTGAAAAGTTATGCCTTGCTACAAACTCACCTGGTTTGGGACTGGAATGACTGACATTCATTGCTTAGCATCCCAGCCTTCAAGTAATCTCTTTATTCTCAGTAAAGTTAGTTATTACCCATTTCTTGTAAGTCAGCTCTTTGAAACTTAAAATGTGCTATAATACAGAAACAGTGTTTTAGAGTGATGGTGATTAGGTCCCCACACCAGCCTCAAAGGCCTCAATAACATAATACCATCCTGTCCAGGCTTTTTGTCCCCAGAGCTCCTCTCTCAAACCATGGGGACCATGATCAGTGACTTGGACTGGGGGATCCTCTGTCTGGCAGGAGGAATGAATGCAGAGAAGGGGCATCTCTTGGCATCGGGGCTTTTGAGAGTGCAGGTCTGTTTCTGGCATCCAACACTGGATTTTGAGCACATTTTCCCATGGAAACATGCTCAACATGGTGATAAATTTCTATAAGCCTCTTTAAAAAGTGATATTCAGGTACATGCTGAATAATAGAAACTTTTGTGGCCTCGCCCAGGAGCCTAACCATCAACTATAATATTATCCTCAAGAAAAAATACATCCTGGAATAAAATTCCTAATTTAATGGTTGTCTGCTTATCTTAGTCTTCTATGATTTGCCTTCCATCCAAGGATGCCATTTGTAGTATTTAAACAACAACAACAACAACAAACCTTTAGTTAACTTTTAGGAAGAATATTATATTTATTAGTCAGCCTAACTCCTGTACGTACTCAACAAAAAGTAACAGTAATACTGTTAACATAGGCGGGTAAGAGATAAAGTAAAATTTGAACGGAAACTTGAACTATTTATTCTATTTATTTAATTATTTATACATTTGCAAGTCTGCTCCCACCCAACATTTTACCATGAAACATTTCAAACGTGAAAAAGTTGAAAGAATAGAGGAGGAAAATGCAGGAACAGCAGGGCTCCCTAAGATATGGGCATGTTACTCTATCAGACATTTGTGGTTCAGTGTGCTTCGGATTCCTGGTCCCGTTGGGGACTCACAGGCATCCTAGGAATGAAGAAGCCTCTTTTGACTCTGACAAATAAGGACAGTGTCATGGTCCTGGAAAGGGCGTAGAAATAACAACCAAAGAAGAGTGGTTGTTTAAAAATACAATAGGTATCTGGTTGTCACATGAATTAAACTACAGCAGTATAAAAAGGCAGTGATAAAAGCTCTTTAAGAATACTGTTTTAGCAGGAAAAAGGATAAATATTTAAAACTAAAGGGATATTTCATGCTGCTTACTGACAGAAAGCAATTAAAATAAGAAAACAGAAATAAAATTAACGTATTAGATGGAGATTCTGAATGTACCTGGACCATGGCTATTTCATTAGTGACGAGACCGTAACGGATAACTACATTACATTCTTTGATATCCAGACCTTCTTCTGCCACTGTGGTAGCGATCAGCAGATTTATTTTTCCAGTACGAAATTTGCTAATGACTTCTTTTTGTTCATTCTGTAGAAACATTTTAATAAATTAAATTTTGTGATGCTAAACACATTAAAATCTTCTAATTAGTACAAGAAATAATAAATTGCAACTGGTCAGCGTAAATCAAAGGATTAGATCATACATGGATTTGATGCCATCTGTTTTTGGCATTGAGCAAAAACATAATGGTGATACAACATTTGATTTCCAATCTGGGATTACCACATGATAACAAAAATATTTCCATCCTCCAGTCTGGAGGTGGGAAGACCATCATTTATGCCAAGGAAATAAACTAATGGGCAACTTGGGAGGAAGAAAGGAGAAGATGCTGTTGGTGGAGAAAATGATATGGCAATGAGAAGGTACAATGGGCTTTTTTTTTTTCTATGTTAAATTTAGAATCTTTAATATTCATAGAATAAGATTCAGTGACACTTTTATAGATTGTTGAGTTTTGAATTAGAGAGAAAATGCACATTTAGAGTCATTCAAGCAAGAAACGTATAGAATATTCCTTAAAGGACAAGTGAGAAACCGAAAACACTGGCTGCCTCCAGAGAGGGGAGCTGGAAGACTGGAGGACAGTGGCATGCCTTGTATCCTACTAATTTTGAGTGAGGCAAATATATTACCTATTCAAAGTGATGATATAAATAAAATGGTAGAACGGGTGATTAAAAACATAAAAAAACAACAATTTTTAAATGAAAAAAATCTGAATTTTGGAAGTTAATATAAGTAAATTAAAATGTGCTCTTTGGCCCTTGCATAAGAAGACTGGGTGAGCATAAACCTAGCTCAATATGTCCAGTGTGGTTCTATTTTCATATCTACTGTCATCAAAGCTGTTGGCATTGGTGCACTTCCACAATATCTTTTGCCCCCATAAGTTAAGTAAAAATGGAACCTGCCAGACCAACAGTGTGTTCTCCCATCCCCTTCCCTTTCTTCTCAGAGGCAGCATGAGTCCTGATTTGACCCCTAACTGCTAAAGAACCCTGTAGAAAGGCCCCTCTTGAGTCTTTGATATTCTCTCTCCTGCCCTAACATCCATTGATAAAAATTTACACGTCCTTGGATTTTAGCAAAAGATGTCTGTGCCTTAATTTAAAGGAGTATCTTTACCTTTCATAATAAAAATTTCTGACACAATGAAAGATCATCAAATCACATCAAGTCGATGCTTAACTCCTCTCCTAATGAGTAAGTTCACCCCAGTTTAAAAGGTAAGGATGCCGGGAAGGAGGAAGGGAGTATGTTTGATATTTTGGCATGCAGTTCCCAGGTTTGAAATGGATAGGAACAGAGAGTAGCTTGTAAACATATTTTTCATTTGCACCTCACCTCTTTTCAAAGAGGATCTAAGGCCACTTACAACACTGAAGCATGTAGTATCATAACACTGAAGCTAATATAATAGAAATATAATATAATATATATTATAATATAATAAATATAATATAATGTAATATAATATAATGTAACATAACATAACATAACATAACATGACATAACATAACATAACATAACATAACATAACATAACATAACATAACATAACATAACATAATATAATAATAATAGAATAGAAACGAAACTGAAAAACAGGACCCATACTGATAGAGTATTACTTGTAAGGATTAACACAGAGGCTGTGAAACTGAACTTCAGTTTTGCCTGTGGGCTTCCTGGAAGCTAAGGCAAAAAGCAAAATGCATTAAGTAAACTACTTCTCATCAAAATGCAGGACAGAAGCTTGTTATCCAAGGAAAGCAGTGCTTCCTCTGGCACTAAATTTTAGAGGCAACTCTAACATAAGTGCATGTAGAAGGTATATTGAGAATTATAGTGGACAATTTCAATAATTTTTTTCTCAACAAACAACGAAACAGGTTTTCTCGTTTTGTTTTGTTTTGTTTTTTCTGGGGCGGGGGGGGTCTGGCTGGTATGGGGATTTAACCCTGGACCTTGGTGTTAGCAGCACCATGCTAAACCAACTAAGCCAACTGGCCAGCTCCACTAAAACAAATTTAATTTGCTCCATTGGCCGGAATGATGATGACCATAACAGAATTGAAGTACTCCCTTGTTCTGTAAGATTCAAGGTCAATATGAATTTAGCCTTCAGAAGAACATTTTACTCTAACAAGACATTATTGTTTCACCCATTTTGTAATGTCTACAAGTGCCTTTTTTCTCTCCCAAGTGTTTTTTTTTTGTTTTACTTTTTTTTTTAACTGCACACGCAACAAGCAGCATAATAAAATGAAGAAAACAAAACCAACCGACCAAACAAAAACCTTAGAAGGATGAGAAAATCTCTCATAACCTCAAATTTCATTAGACATCAAATGCTTTAATTTTTTCAAGTTTTCTCACAGGTCTCATCCTATGTAAACATATTTTGCATAGTTCTAATTATAATGCACACATTTTTGTGGGGGTTTTATTTTTCCAATTGATATTATATTGTAATTATTTCTCCACTTCATTATTAAGTTTAAATGTCACTCCTTTTTGCAAGGGAATCTCAAATAAGAATATCCCTCCAAGTATGTTAAAAAAAAAAGAAAAAATTCATAAGATAACAATTAACCTATCAAATACTACAGATTAAATTGCTGTTAAACTCAAACTTCATTTCAGGGACAAGGTTTTATTCTGAAAATGTATTTGCGGGGTGGTGGGAGAATTGACGGAAAAAGATTATATGCAATTTGAGAAGAGAAGTCCAAAAGGATGTTTATACCTGTGTCATAGGTTTAAACTCACTGCTGTGTCCAGCTCCAATCAGATGGTGGGCTTTGACTCCTACTTCCGCAAATTTTTCATTTTCAGTAATCCACTGGGAAAGGGCATATGCACTCTGTCGTGTTTTTGTGAAAATTATTCCTCGTGCTGATTCCTCAGTCCTAGTATATTGTTCCATTATGGTGTTTCTTAATTTGGCCAGCTTTTCATTTTCATGTTCTGGGTTTTCAGCCAGTGTCTTCAATATTTCCTTGTTTTCTTTAAGAAATAATTATAGTGGATATGTTAATTAGCTTGTTTAGCCATTCCACAACATATATATACATGTATCAAAATATCATGTTGTATACCATAAATATATACAATTTTTATTCGTCAATTATAAAATAAATCAACTATTTTTAAAAAACTATTTAAAAAATAGTCCAAATGAGTAAAATATACAAATAATTCACCAGCAGACTTAATGTAATGATACACTGAGATGTGGCTCCTCTAATAATCAGGCTGGTTTAATAAATAAATTTATTATAATCATCCTGACAATAAAACCAAATGACCAAATATTTAATTGTGATTATACAACAACTTATAGCTAATCTGTTCACACCAATTAGAAATAGCCCCAATCTGTGTGAGATTTCTTCTTTCAAAATGATATTTGGAGAGTTTATGAGAAATGATAAGCTCATGTCAAAGAGATAAATGCATGAGACAATTCAACACATGTTACTTTGAATCTTACCAAAAAATAAAGTTATGAGAAATCTATCTGTCTCATCCAGTTTCAAAGATTTCTTTAAATCATCCCCATCTTTACCACTGGAACAATCATCACCCCCACTCTCATCACTATCATCTTCTAGGACTGCAAACTTCTTCTCTTTCTCATCATTATAGAAAGTTTCAAGGTGATTATATGCATCAATCATTCGGATTGTGTCATTAATTTGTAGGGCTTCATTGTATTTCCTCAAATGTTCTGCACAAACACGGTCTTTGCGATTTCCTTCTCTTGCAGCTATAAAAGAATATATTACATAAGTGAAAAAAGAAGGGTATGACCCCCCCCCCTAAAATTGTGCTGTGGACTCGAGTATATTTATGATACTGAGTCCAAAATTGGATTCACCTTGGTTTTGAAATGGGCAAGTTAAGGCTGAAAATGTGTGTGAGCTCTAAAAGGGGACAAGTTCTCCAACTTCTCCACTTGCTGCTTGAGCTCTGCATCAGAAAGAACATGTGCCTGATCCCTGAAGAAAATGGCATGAAAAACACAGTAGCTGAGTTTGCCTTTGGGGACAGAGATGTGAATATTTATTTTAATACTTCCAATAAATGAAAGACTCTGGAGATAAAGAGAAAATTGGATGAATAGATACCTCTTTCCTTAGATAAAGAATTAGAACACACTTATGCTTGTCCTACATGGAACACAGAAATTCTATTTGATATTACATTTGCTTTCAGTTTCCTTAGGATTATGTGATACAGTCATCTGATATCTTGGCATAGACATGGGATAAACTAAGTATTAGATCAAAACCCAAATTACCTTTTTTTTCCGTTTGAATGGCCCATTGTTCATAGGGTTGAGTTCCAAAATCTGACATTGGACTCATTTGGCAATAAGTTTGAATTTTTGTCATTATTTCTAGAAGTTTCTCTTTAAATGGATCCTAAAAATAAATTATACACTTATCATTATGCATTTATATTGTTAAAGAAATAATGTTATCTTTGGTAAAAGTCTCCATGTTATAATAAATTTGATTTGGAATCTTTATCTAGACAAAGGAACAAGTTAATCACTGATTACTTCTTCATAGATTTATTTTTTCAGCTTCTTTTTTATCTCCACCATCAAGCCACACCTGCACCACCACTATGTATCCCTGCTGAAATTTCAGCTTAACAGTTTTAGAGAAGTAAAGTCAATAAATGATATAAACTCTGAACATTAAAGATAATTTAAAAAACCCATGTATTGAATTAATGCCAAGCTTACCATCTAATTTAAGAACATTCTCCTTTGAAGAAGTGGTTTCAGTATTATTTCTACTAAAATTAAAAGCTGCAGCAGGATTTGAAAAAAGCCAGACACAAAAGAGTACATGGTATATGACTCTTTATATAAAGTTCAAAATGAGTCGAAACTTATCTTTGGTTTTAGAAGTCAGGATAGTAGTTCCCCTGGTAGCATGGTGACTGCAAGGGGAGGGGAGCGTGGGGTATTGGCAATGTTCTGTCTCTTGATTTGAATTTTGGCTACACAGGTGTGTTCAGCTTATGAAAATTCAGCAATCAGAACACTGATGAATTTGTACTTTTCTGTATGTGCGTTATATTTTCTATAAAAGCATGCTGAAAGGTTAAGGAAGTTAAAAAAAAATGATAAATTCTTTTTAAAAAGTATCCTGAGAAATGAGGTTTTTTAATGATTATGAATAGAAACATATACTTATCAGCTAAAACTGAATAGTGGCAAAAAAGTGAAAGTGAATAAAATAATTCTAATGTACTAGTGCAGATAGAATAGAGAGCATTTTTTTCAGAATTAAAAAAGTGATCTATGAAGGTTGGTCACTAACATGAGTTGAGTGCTTACTACATTTCCAGCACTGTATTACCTCCTGCACATATCTCATACCATTTAATCCCAACTTTTTTATAAGGTAGATTTTCTATGGGATTAAATTTATTATCAAGTACATATAGCTAAAATGTATCATGCTTTTTAAATTTTATAAAAGAAAGTATTGACATAATCTACTGGTCAAAATGTCCAAATTGACTCTCAGTTGATTTTTATAATTAGTGAAAATATTTATCAGAAAAGCACCATTAGAGTAAATATTTCACTTCTTTACCATGGCAGTGATTTCCTAAGAAAGTAAATATGAAAATATGAAAATTAGGTATGATTTTCATTATCATTGCCAACTGTAATCTGTAGCAACAAAATGGCTCTGTGGACTGTCAGAAAACCAATCCTGGAATGCATGAAGAAAGCAAAAATGAATAAAATGAACTGCTGTCATCCCTCTTGGTATACAACCCTCACTGCCTCTCATCAACTCCACCCCACATGGCTCATACATAGCCAAACAATTACTGAGCTACTTTTCATATAAACTAGAAAACTAAAAAAAGAGTGAAAGAGAGAATTCACAGCAGTGCTTTGCTGTCTAATATCAATCAAAAAGAAAAAACTATAACCTGTTTGCTAAAATGTTTAAATAATGTTGTTCAGATGGCCCTTGCCATCTTTCAATTGAGTATGGAATTGTCAATCACATGGATATAAAATGCTCAGCACATACTTCTCTGGTGTCATCTGCAATTGCAAACTTCTTGCATGGCTCCTTTATTTGGTCTTTCAGTTGATCTAGATTTTCTTTCACGGTTTTAATTGTAAATGCATCAAGATTGGCACATATCTGAAAAAGAGACATTTTTCAATAATGAAGTAATTAGTTCTTCCTCTCAATTGTTTCAGCATAGAATTCTTTCTAATGTAAGAAATATGTAGCATGTAATTTGTAGCGTAAATATGTAGCATACAATTTCATGTAAGTAATATGCAGCATTACTTGCTAAATATAGTATTTTAGTATTGTTTTATTGTGGATCTGATTACCCAATAACCAATAACATTTGTCCTGATATAGTAAAAAGGAGTTTCTAAATCATGTTGGTGGATAATTCCAGAAAAAGGTTTGTTTATTTTCATTTCTTAAATTCCATTTTCTAGCTGGAAAAATTGACATGGAAAGAGTATAGCACCTTACAGAGATTGAGAAAGAATGATCTTGAGATCACCATATTATGTGGGGCACATTAAAGGTCTTCCTGACATCCCTCATCAATATTACCACCCTCTTCAAAACATAGAGGGCAGTGCAAAGCTGAGGGCAGCCTTAGCCCATGCACCTGCATTATCAGACTGTAGAGTCCTTAATCCTACTAATAAATTATATTTTAGAGCCAATAACTGCATCTCTGAATGTTGTGTCTATTCCACATAATTTTTACTAAATTCAACTTAAAGTAAGAGACTTAAAATTACAATGCCACTGCCTTGGTACCAACATACTTTTTGGGCTACTCTGATTCATTTAATACCTGAGATCATCAGTAGTACTTTATGTAGTGTTACCACTTTGGGGCAGCTGACGATTTCATCTTTAATTAATATGTCTATTTCCCTCTTAATTTGAATTACCCAGATTCTTAGAAGCATATATAACAGAAAAGACACAGAAACATGCAGTTTTGAAACTCACAGAGTAAGACTTTATCATGTGTGAAAACTAGAAATTTTCATAGTTTCTGTATATTTCTACACCAAATAGATTCATTAAGTTTAACCATAGGAGCAGATGTTGAACAGAAAGCATTCTATTTGTCTCAAATTCTCATTAATTTTATCCACTCTCCATATTTTTTATGATACTGTTTTGTGTCGTAGCTATTTATTAAGTCATACCACTGTTTTGTAGAAGATCGAGTATATTTATGGTAGTTAAAGCAAATAGATTTCATGTAACTGATGATCATAACTCTTAAACTCAACCTTACTTAAAAAGCCCCAGAAGCACTGGCATTTGTCTTAGCTTTGGTTTTATTGATTATTCATACAGTTAATGACTTACTTTTAAAATGTGTTCTTCAGCTTTGGCTTGCTTTTTGGCTCCTCCAACACCAGGTGAAGCTGTTAGTCCCAGTATCTGAGGTAGGGGAATCACTGGTTTCTTTTCTTTTTTGAGTCTACTGTTTTTCAACTTCTGTTTCAAATAACGCCTCATGATGTTGTTATAGACAGCTTCTTTATTGGTGTGATGACATTCATCAATGATAATGAGGGAAAAGTCTTAAAAAAAAATTCAAATGGTTCATTTGTCCACACTAGCAGGCTATGCAATGAGAGAAGTACTTTTAAGCTACTGAGTTGAGCTGGGGATGCCTTTTCTTGCTTGAGTGGAGCAGCCCTCCCTCACTTTTCAGGAGGCAATCTAACTATACTAGGCACCTGTACATACAGAAGTTCAGGTATACCAACCATGAAATAATCCCTGGTAGATATTATTCCTATTTAATAGATGAGATTCGGGAAGCTTGTAGAGCTAAAAATTATTAAAGGGTGGAATTTACATCCTGACTTGTTCCAAAAAAAACTCTCAGGGTTACACTTTTGTTCTTTAATAAAATATTTAATTTTAGGTTGGTGAATTTTATTTTTGTTATATAAAGTGAAAACCACACTATTTAAAGAAATAATTTTGCTTTGTTTTAAAATTGCATTTAATTATTATATTATTTTTACTTCCTTTCCTTTCCTTCCATACTCCACAAAATAAGAAAGATTGTATCTCTATTCTATGGAGAAGAAGGCATATCAAACAGGATCGAACTTGTGTGAAGTAAATAGAAAGTCAGTGAGTGCGTGATATAATAATGGTATTCTTAGGCAGAACAGCAATCTAATTAAAAATTTATCCTCCCCATCTCCCAAAGTGTAGAAGAGTTTTAATGAAAACTTAAGCAATGAAAGACAATCTAAACTATGGCTAATTTTTTTTATCAACATTAAACACTTTTAACTAATATAAGGCTCTGTTACTATCATTGATATTACTATTAATCCTTCTTTTTTCTAAAAATAAACATTTCCACCAACCTGACAACAGGACACCAGCATCTTCTCCATTTTCTGAATTTAAAAGGGAGTTTTCA
The DNA here is from genome assembly GCF_027409185.1 of Cynocephalus volans. Taxonomy (NCBI): domain Eukaryota; kingdom Metazoa; phylum Chordata; class Mammalia; order Dermoptera; family Cynocephalidae; genus Cynocephalus; species Cynocephalus volans. The sequence goes on from NC_084460.1 coordinate 230,851,563, forward strand.
AGGATTTGAGCTGTACTGATAATAACATCATAGGATTTGACAACTTCTGGAAATGATATTTTCATTTGGGTGTCACCACTTAATCTAATAACACGATACCATTTCTTCAAAAATGGATTGAACTCTTTGTGGAAGAGCTGTTCAACTAATGGTACCTTAAAAAATATGAAGATTTAAACAAAGAGAGAGAAAATGCATAGTTAAAGCAAAAGGAGTATTGATCCAAGGCCTACTATGTGTCAGGCATTAACAAAGGTGTTTACAGTATCAGTTATTTAGGCATAACAACCTATCCATTATTCTTTGCATTCGTCTGTCAATAAGCGTTTATTGCATACTTACTAGGTGCAGACTATGTGTCTGGAACACAAAGGTGTTTAAGATACAGTTGACAACTCTGAGGAACTCAGTCCAGCTGAGCACATGGACCAGGAATAAATAAAACAAAGTAAATCATTGTAACACAATGCAATAATTCTCCAACAGAAACACATACAAAGTGATAGTAAAGAAGAAGCGACTGACCTCTCAGAAGAAGGAATTAGAAGGAATTTTAATCTAGTAAACCATGGGTCAGTAAAGAGATAAGTTGAAACTAAGTTTGGATAAGAAATACATTTTCAATTTATAGAATAGGTCAAGGCTATAAAGGGCTGTAAACATCAGGCAAAGTATTTTAAATTTAATATAACAGTTCATGGGATTCTTATGAGTTGTATTATAGAGGTGATTTATTCCTGTCATTTGTTTTGGGATCAGGCCAGAGGCTATATACCTAGAGTATCAGAAGGAGCAGGGAATTTAGAGTGAGAAGTAAGGTATTGACTAGGAGAAGGGATGTAGGGTGAACAAAGGAACTGCTGGAACATCTTTGTTGGCTGAGCAAGGACAAAACAGCAAATAGGTTTGGAAAAAGATGTGGAAACATTTGTTCCTTTTCAGCTGACTCTCTCTGTGTTGTAATGTCTACTATGGGTAGCTGGGTTGATACCTCAGTGATACACATTACTAATCACTCAGAATACCTCCTGGATTAGGGAAAGACCAGCCAGGACATCTTGAAGGTCATGTCCCAAAAGAATTTATACAAGGCAAGCCCAGGGGTGCACAATGTGGTGACTAGAGAGTTGGCAGAAAGTGTTTTAAGGGCAAGCCTCAAAGAATAAACATTATACAAAGATATTTCAGAAATTTCATGGGCAAACAGAATTAATAGATATACAAATCTTTCTACGAAGTTTCTTTTTTTGGTAGGGGGTGCAGCAGGCCAGTACGGGAATCAAACCCTGGATCTTGGTGTTATTAGCACCATGCTCTAACCAACTGAGCTAACCAGCCAGCCCATGAACTTAGTGCCCTCATATTTCTCATAATGTGATTACCTGATAATTCAATCAATGGTTACCTTTCCACTAGTCTGCATGGTGTGTGTTATTCTTCTTGTTACTTGAGGTGAGCCTCGTTATGTGTTCAGTGAGGATGGCCTGATCCCCCTGGCTGAGGAAAACAGGATATGGAGAACACTGCTTCCCATTACTTTTTAGTGGAAATGATGGAGGCTTCTAAGAGTGGATGTGAGGGTGGGGTGTGCAGGACAGGGTGAGAGGGAAGAGATAGAATAGAATCCATGAATTCCAAGGAAGCAAAGTAGACTTAAAATCAATAATCAAGGTTGGTGACTGAAAGAACACTACCATAGGATGGAAAAAGTAAGAAGAGAAACTTTCATTGAGTGTTTTGTTCTCTCTTTTTTTTTTTCTTCAAAGGAAAGTCTCTCTGATCTACCTGCCACAAATCACCTGAGAGATTTGGAAAATGCAGACTCCTGAGCCCCGCTCAGAAACTACTGACCATCTCTGGGGACAGAGCCTTGAAGCCTTCACTTTAATGAAGCCTCCCATGTGAGATTTAAGGCTTTAAAATTTGAGAGCCACGGCTCTTCTCTCTCTTCCACAAAGCCACTCCTGATTCCTTTTTCTAGAAGTGTTATTTCCCTCTCATTTGTGCAACACAGAGGAAATATCTGCAAAGGAAGTCAGAAAGAAAAATTCTGAGGAAGAAAGAAATTGAATGTAGTGAAAAAAGCATGATCCAGAGGGAAGAAAGTCAGCCCTGAGAACAGCTACTCCAGCCACTTGCTTGTTATGTGACCTTGAACAAGATCTGAATCATCTCAATCATCTCAATTTCCACCTTAAAAAATGAGGATAATGTTAACCTATTATAGATTTGTGAAAATTAAATGAAATAAAGGCTGTCATATCGTCAGTGTACTCAGAAAACTTCCCTGACAGTTTACTGATTATTTTATCCTAGCAGTGGAGTATGATGGAAAGGGAAGACCAGATGATTTTAGAAGATAAGGGTTCACATCTCGTCTCTGCTGCTTATTGGCTGGGTGATCCCTGAAAGGCCAGCTAAAGTCTTGGAGCCTCAGCTGTCTGACGGGTTAAACAGGGATAATAATGACAATCTCATAGAGTAGCTGTGTGGATTTAATGAGATATTATATTTGAGAGTGCTTTATAAAGTGCAATGAAATATTAATTATTATGCTATCAACATACATCTCTTTTAGACTGTAGATTCCTTGAGGATAGCATATGCATTTTATTTGTCTTTAAATATGGTCATGCCAAATGATTTCATTAAGAACCTCTGTACCATGTAGCGACATAGCAACATGAGGTTCTGCCCACAAAAGGTGAGTCAAAACCTTCCATAGAAGCAGCATCCTCTGATCTACAGAACAAAAAGAAGTTGTCACAGGAGATAGCAGTTGTTGGAAATCCTGACATTCACTCTGGGTGGCGTTGAGTTCCTACCGAAGGACACAGAGAAAGCCAGATGCAAGTTTGACATGTCTAATTGGGACATGTGTGGTCCTCTTGGAGCCTTTTTCTGAGATGTGACAGAGTGCCTGCCAAGACTAATCAAACCCAACTGCTACCCACTTCTGCTGAATCATATGTGGCTGCATTATAGCATCTGAAGGAACCTGGGATTTATTTCTCATGATGTTGAAGCCCTAGATAGGAAATGGAAAGTCTGGGAACACAGGTGGTGTTTTCATTTTTCTTTGCATTTGAAGGCTATAACTTTGGAAAGGACAGAGGAAAGGAGATGAAAGTAAATGGTGTTAGGGAACAGGATTTCTCTTTTCTAGATCAAGTGTCACAATACCTTGCTCTTGAGCCAAATACAGAATGCAGGCTATGTTGACTTACTGGGGTGGAGATTTCCTGACTCAATCAAAATGAATTAAAGGTGAAATTACTTTAAATTCAAAGAAATGAGATAGTAAAGTAAACAATTATGACACAGATTGAAAAACTAGTGGAGGGATTCCTAGTAATTCTGAGGATCAAAACAATAGGGAAGTAGATCAAGGATTAGGGTTATGTCCTAAAATGTACACGCAATGCAGTGAATGTGAATAATTAATGAGGATAAATTAACATTTAAACACGGTCATAAATGTGCATTCATATGAATCACCTAGATCCAATGGGACGAAAGATTCCTGACTAGAATTAAGCATCAAGAGGAAAATGGAATACTATAGAAAGGAAGATGTATTCAACACACAAAAACATGAAACCTGAAACAATCGATCAACCTGAAAGATATGAAGAGATAAACATAAGTATCTGCATTAAGCTGAAAAATTAACTACACAAAAATAAGCTAAGAGAGTTCTAGTTTAACAGATTTTCAAATGAAAAGGAATTGAGGATTTTGAGTTTATGGCAGGGTCCAGATGAGTGTGTGGATGCTAAAGGCAAACCCAGTGATGGGCTGAGTGAGTGTCACATCTCATCTCTCCTATACTCTGCACTGGTAAGACCATCTCTATTTTGTCCAACTGTGGATGCTGCATTTTCAGAGGATCCTAGATAAATCTCTGGAAGAGTTTGAGCACCTAGAATGATGAAAGTTCTGGAAACCATGTTATATAAAGAATAGGCAAAGGACCTGCAGGTATTTATCCCATGGGACAAAAAGAAAAGTAACTTAGGAGCCACGTGATGCTACCGTCTCTATGTGAAGGACTGTCACAAGGCAGAAAACTTAGGACTTTCTCTGTATAGTCACAGAGAAAAGAACTCTAACTGATGATTACAGGTTGAAGAGAAAGAGATTTGGATAGATACATATAGGGCTTCCTAACAGCGTCTGTTGTCCAAAGAATGACTTGAGGACTTCCTTATTAGAAGTTACCCAGCAGAAGTGAGAGGACCACGCTGCAAAGGAAGAAAGTTGGATCTTGAAGGTCCCTTCCAACTCTAATAGTCTATGACCCTGTGGCCAGATAAAGGAAATAAAGGAAGCAAATTAATCAAAAATAATTTCTAGGTTTTGAGGCTATATGCTTTGGAGGAAGTGTTATAACTAACAAAGAGACAGATAAATAGGGAAGGAGAGACCCTTTGGGAGGATAGATGGTGAAGCTGAGTTTGAGGAAAGAGAAGACCATTCAAATGATATCAAAAACATCAGTTTAAGTAGCTTCAAATCCATTTAACTTTGTTCTCTGGACCGAGTTCTTAAGATCTTGTTCTCTGGTTAAGGTATTCAATTTCATTAGTTACAAAGGTGAGGAGAAAGAAGCGGGAGAGAGAGCTAATATCTACTGAAGCATTAGTAGTCATTTACAAATTTATAAGTGAATAAACTCTCATTTATCTGCATAAAGCTCAAATAACTAAACTTGGTTTTACAGTGAAGGAGACACATGCCTATTTCTGAAGGTGGTCTTTGGATACCCCAAGATATGAATTATCAAAAAAGAAAAAACTAATTTGCATTTAATGTAACATATATAATACATATATAATCTTTGAACATTGTTTATCTATTTAACTTACATATATAATCTTTGAACATTGTTTATCTATTTAACTTGATACAGATAAATCAAATATTCACTTAAGTTTCTCTTTATATTCAAACCACATTATATATATTCTGGATAAAGAGGAGTTGCCATCTTTGACTAAGGTTCAGTGCTTAAAGAGACTCTAAAATATGATATGTGATCCCAGATTCCACTGATATTTTGGGGTTATTCATGTTCACATGCAATGATAAATTAGTACCAGTTAACCTTAAAGAATATCTGGGTAAATGTAACCATTATGCATAAGTTACAGCTATTTGATTTAATGTTCTGTTTTATGGAAAAATTTAATTTTAAGGCTAATCACTTAGATATTATATATATGTAGAAAATAAGGATTAAAAATAAAATAAATGGCTTATTTTGACATTACTCCTAATTAAAGTGAATCTGGGTGATTTATTGCTACAAATGTAATTACATAAAAGCTTCACAAAAATAAAATGGAAATGAACAGTTACATTATGTATTGTTTGAATACCTTATTGACAAGCACTATAACTTTTCTAGGCTCAGCTGCTTTTTTCTTCTTGTCCAAATGATCCTTGACAATGTAAACGGCCACTCTGGTTTTCCCGCTCCCTGTAGGAAGGCATATGATGATATTTTTCCCTTCCAAGGCTGGTTGGGCAACTTCCATTTGGTAAGGCCTGAGCTGCAGTTCTGGCTCCGGGGATGCTCTTTCAGCCACATTCTCTTCATCTGCAGGAAGTTAAAAAGAAGAAAAATAAGAGAAGAGGCAACAAAATAACTAAGGCTAGGAAGCCTGAAACTAAACATAGGCCTCTTGTGGTTAAATTCCTTTTCACGTGTGGTCCAAACCAGTCTATTTTCTATCTTCTGTACCAATGTGTGTCAGCTCTCTGCATCTGCAGGATACAACCTTGGCGCTCTGTCATGGAAGTGGCGAGGGAGTGGGGGTGCAAGGGACTGAATTAACAAGACGGAGGCTGGGAGGGGGAAATGTAAGGGAGTGTTTTCACAGAGTGGCAGAGCTAAGGGGGATCTACAGAAAGGGCTGTGGTGCAAGATTGGCAGTTATGGTTGTTAATGCATCAGACTTTCCATCTCTTTGTCGAGCCATCATGTCCTACTTGTTTGTTTATCTTAGCCCTTCCACCCACAAAATCAAGAGGAGTTGAGAAAGTGGGAATTATTAATCCTCCTTGTTTGGTGTTCCCTCTTATTTTTTTAATTGCGAAAAAGCTATTACAGCTGATACCGTTTTCCTTCATTTGTAAAAACTTTGTCTGGCAACCAAATACCAAAATATATATACACACACACACACATAGGTCCCTTTTCCCGTTTAAGGCAACCAGTTTGTACAGAAGCAGTATTTACGAAGAAGGGTATTTCTCTTAAAACCTCTTCCCATATTATCCTTTAACTGGTAGGTTTTCATTGAAAAGTAAAAAATAATTTTGTTGGCTTAAACTAAATTGTGACTAATTTTGCCATTTAATTTTGAATTGTGATCTTTATTACTTCCTTATATACTTATGAGGGTCTTCAAAAAGTTGATGGAAATATTTGTATTATCTTTAATTTGATCTTCCTTGAAATATTTGAAGTACCCTCATATGTTTCCATATTTTCATACTTTTCCTGAAATCCAGAGCTCAATTATCAAAAATATTTCCAATTAGCATATATTTTTAAATTCAAAATACTGATAAAGTAGGTACTAACATACATTTTTATGAATATCAGAGTAAAATTATTATAACATATCTTGATTTAGACATATTTTCTATTTTTTATGTGATTATATTTATCTATATTAGCCAGGAAAAGATCTAAAAATGCATACGTTATCATATGATATGCAGTAAAATAAATGTCATACCAACTTAAAAGCCCATCTTATGCTTTATACAATCACAAGAAAAATGAAATGACAGTACTTATCAGTACTTCATCACACATGCAATGTGTTCTTTCTCTTATCGATGATTGCAATAAAACTAAACTAACATAATCCCATTAACTTCAAAAAACTTGCTGATGGCTCCATTTTGACAACTAGATGATTCTATTTAAGTGAGTTTTAACTTGTTGTGATAGTACTATCTAAAGAGGTAGGAAAATTCACACCAAATACCACTTAGAATCAGCTACCAACCTGGCAGGAAATTTGCCTTCTATGTGGATAAGAAAAGACAGATGCAGTACATTTAAGCTATCACTGGATCATTTGCTGACTCATTTAATATACTTTTCATAAAAACCTCATTCAAAATCACCCACACTTAAAATATACATTTACAAGTTTTCTTTCCATGCCTGTTTTGAACATTATTTATAATAATTCATCTTCTATTATATTTATGTAAGGTTCAGATTTATTTAAGAACAACATTACTTCTCTACTAAGAGGCTTTTATAGATTATCAAAATCCTAATACTTCACTTATCACCTAACGTTACTAAAAGAGCCAGAATATTTGAAAAAAAAAAAATGTATTTTAGGCAGTGTCTAAACCAAGATCCAGGAATTATCTTTTGCTGAATTCTTATTTGATCTAGGAAGCTTGCTAAAAGATACCAACGAATTCTCTTTGTTTAATTTCACTCTAGGTACATTTTTGCATAGACTTAAAAAAATAATAAGATGCTGCTTCCCTCATAATAGTTGCATGCACTTTTTAATAATTATTTCCCCCTTTTGTTTTTTATGATTACTATTGTGTCTTTGGGCAACAAAAATTAAAAAAGAGAAACAAATAGCAACTTCTTAAGTATCTTTCCCAGGAATCTAGAATCATATTAGATGAGTAAAATATCAATATTACTCCTGCACATTAGATATTTATTGCATTAATAAATGTAAGAAAAGTTAGAATGTTAAAGGGGCTATCATGTTCAAAATTTAACTGCAGAAACAAAGCCATGAGGTTTTACAGCTACTTAACTAGTCATGTACCACTAATTCATTCTGCGGTAAATATTTACTGGGTGCCTATTACATACCATGCACTCCCAAGAATATAGTCTTTGTCCTCAAGGACTTCAGATTCTAGGGCACTGTAGTGCTGCCACTAAAAATATCTGGCTAGATAGATAGCACAGTAATCTTCCACATTTTTGAGTCAAGACTAGGAGATTTGAAGGGTAGCCCCAAGTTTAAAAGAGAAGCAGAGTGGATATGGAAAAAATTAGAGTTGGATTCAATGTGAGAATAACATCCAAAGAAAAAGAGCTGGGTGAGTGCTAAATATTCAGCCTGATTCTTGCCTTATCACATCTTCTGACATAGGGATGAAAGAATTTATCCACATAAGCCATGAAAAAAGAGTTTTTTCTTCTCCGCACCAGAAGGAGAGAACTGGGCTGGTATCTGTAAGCCAGGAGCCAATTTCTTTTATAAAAGAAATGTTTGGGTTTTGTTTGTTTGTTGTTGTTTATTTCTGGCTCTCTCTGAAAAGTGTAATCAATTAAAAGCAATAATGAGAACAGTATTTAAAATATGCACAGTCTTTGAATAACACTGTGTCCTCCCTCTACAACAAATATTGATCGGAGACTTTAAAATTATACCATATATATGGTCAAAAACTGGAATGAAATAAGGTTTAAATAATAATATTCTATTGGAACTACACCATGTGGCAAATTTAATTCTCACATTGATTTTGACAGCTGAGTTATTCTTGGAGAGAAAAGGTCTGTCACTGCATGTGTTTGAAATCGACAAAGTATTCCTTTACCTATAGTATGTAACCACAGAAAAATACGCCATTCCAGCTGGACAAATATTAATAGTAAGGAAACATTTTCTACATATCAGGCCAATGCGTATTGCCAAAAACATTGCCACTTTTTGAGAAACAGTTTACCTCTTTGAAAGTGGGAAACAGAAAAAAAAAAAGATAGCCTTTCATAACATAATTATAATATTTAAAATTTAAAAGTACCAGTAATTATGTTTTACTATGGCATAATACTTTCAAAAAGGACGATGATGTGATTGTATTGGGTCACACCCATGATCCTTATGGCCCATCATGTGACCTTTGAAGAAGGATGAAGGACATGTAGAATAACATCCCCTGTGATGTCAACCTCAAAGGTTAAAATATAATTGCAATCACTGTAATGCTTTTCAGTGACCCACCATGCGTTTAACAGTTCACCAATTTATTTAAACCTTTTTTTGAATTGATTTCTATTTCAAGTTATATCCTGCACCTGAAGGTAAGAAATTTTATAATTTTATTATTTCAGAATTTTACTACCCACTATTCAAAGTAATTCTTTGTTTGTTAAGTAGTGACCCATCTAGAATTTCAAGGGAGGTCCTTCGAAAATGTGTTTGTCTTCAAAAATGTATTTGTCTTAGAAAATGTGTTTGCTTTTCAAAAGTAGGTTGCATTCAGATTTATCATGTCTTTCATGCCACATTGAGGACTAAAAATCAGAAAATACATTTGCTAACAGCTCTAACTAGGCAAAATGCTCTGCACATAGAGGATGCACATTAAACATTTATTGAATGAGTGAGTATTGTTGAAAAGCCCTTACTTAGACAAATAAAAATTAGGATGAGGTCCAGAAACTTAAAACAACCCATAAAGATGTTAAATATTAGCTAGAGTATATTTTGAGTTCTAACATCAATAGCATGTAATAGAAATGTTAATTATTAAATTTAACAATTTTATGACAAGAATACAAAAAACAAATACAATTCACAGAAATAAGTACATGGCAAGAACTTAAACAATGACCGAACTGAACAGAAAATGAACTAACCCTTTTAAATTGAGATTAAATTTCTGACTGACATTTGGTGAATTGGGCTTCCTCAAACTAACTTGTACTAAGGGATTTAAGAGTGTAATTGCGAGAAAAGTATATATAAATAAAAGAGATGTTCAAATTCAATTTGGAAAGCTTTTAGGGCAGAGGGCCATCTTTATATAAACTATTTTGCCCTTTTAGGCCTATTGTAGATTCTAAATTTCTATAATTCTTCTGACAGTACAGAATAATCTGAATTATACAATACTTTCTAAGTGGAAACGACTCAATAACAAATGAAGAATAAAGTAATTTGTTTCTTAATTTGTCAGTTTTCCACTGCTTCTTTGCTGGCCATATTGCAAAGTATATTTTTTTGTTATTTTTAAATTTTGACTATGAATTATTTAAAACGTATAAACAAATATAGAAATATAGAAAGGCACATCCAATAACCCATCACCCATACTTAAATGATGTTAACATTTTAGCCCAGTAGTAATCATAGAAATACACATTCAAAGAACAGAAAGAAACAAGGTGAAATCTATCAAACTGACAAATTAGGAAATCTGATAGCAAGAAGTATCAACGAAGGTGTGTGATAGAAATGTTAAGGGGATCGGGAACAGGCACTCTCATTTATCGATGTTAGGACATAAAACCAATATGAAGAGCAATTTGGGAAACACCCAGTGAAGTTTCCATTTAGTGACCAAAATATTTTTCAAACTCTATTCCTGTTCAAGAGATATTTATACATACTAGAACTCTTTGAACTATGTGTAATTTCTAGTTCTTCATTTTAAGAGGGTCTCTGTAATTTGCAGTTATCCGTAGTCACTCTCCTCTTATTGGTAGTATGAACTTTTTACTTAAAATATATCCTAATTAAAAAGTAGGGCTTGGGAATAAATATAAGCACGAAATTGGCTACAGAATTTAAGTGCAGTCAAATTAATTGCAACAGTTCTTGTAAAGAAAATAGATGACATGATTCGATGGAATGTGACATATGCCAGACCAAAAAGATATGTACTGGATCAAAATTAGAGAGTTTGGTTCTAAGACTTTTGTAAGTTGTACTTTTAAAGAAAGTGAATGGCAAAGTTCCAAAATGACTTCACTGTAGAAAAGAATTGCTTTAATTGCATAAATACATTAGGGAGGGTATGAACAGCCCCCATGCTTTCCACTATATGGCGTCTTATTTCACACTTTTTAAGGTTTACACAACAGTTAGGCAGTACCTGAATCACTTCCCATGGTGCCTGAATCACTGCCCATGTTGCTGTTATGTCCAAGACTTTCATCTAAGCAGCTGACACTTCCTTCTGCCAAACTTGTGTCTGATTCTGCAAAGGAAAACATTTTAAAATATTTTAAAAATATTTCTGAGAATAAACGTATTTTAACTGCACACCTCTACAGCACACAGTACATACAGTTCAATGCAAGTGGGGAAGGCACACCCAGACAGTTATGAATAAAAGGTAAGAGTTTCTGGCAGGCAACATTAAAAAAAAAAAGAAAAATCCACTATGGATGAGCAGCTGCCGGGTAGTGAATCAAATACATACTACCTACTTAGAGTACTATATGTCCAATATGAGAACTAATGCAAATTTTTAAGGGTTTATGACTTTTGTTGCCCCTCTACATGTAAATTTTGCCCCCCCAAAATATCTAGGCTTAGTAATTGCTTTTAAACAAAAAGTATTATATAAAAACCGTTGAGCTTTTTTCATGTAAAATGATAAAGTAATAAAGTGTAAAAAATTAATAAAATACATGGATCTACTGTTCAGTGATAAACATAAATTAAAAATCCCACAAAGAATTTGCTCAAAAAGAATATCACTAAAGCCTGGCATCATAGTTGTACTAGCAGTTTTCGTCAGGTTGGAAATAAATGTCTTCTTTATTGTAATTGTACTAAGCCTCCATCAAAAAGTTATATGATTTGTATGAATGGCAAGAACACACCCTTCACTTATTAATCTTGATTTTCTGTTTTCAGTACTCAGTATCAGTTCGTTTTGCAAACCTCTTTCCCTCAAGGTAAGAATTCCTTCCTTGTGTTTATTTCCAAAAACTTATGCAATCTCATTCTCAAGGGCCTGAACTATCCCTAAATTGGTAAAAGTAAATGAATGGTGTTTACTAATGTTGGCTTTGGAATCAGAAAGACGTGAAATTTGCCTTTGACTTTGCTCTGAGCCTAAGTTCCCCTTATGTAAAATGGGGTTAATACCACTTATCTCACAGAATTTGATAACCATTAAGTAATATTAGGTACAATAAGCTTTTGGCACAGTAGCTTAATTGCTGGTGATTAGAAGATGAAATAAAAATCAAGAAGTTAGCATATTACTAGGGCAGGAGCACCATTTAATAATGTTCTTCTTACACTTAATAATATTTCATAATATTTATACTTGTTAGATTATTATTTCATCCTAAAGCTCCCCAATGTAATAATAAATTATATTAAAGGAGCCTTCAGCTGTTTAAAACTAGGCTGAGAGTTACATGTTTAAGGCTGGAAATAGAAATGGGTAAAAAAACAGACATATAGTATGTTATTAATAAAACTTCTCTGGAAAGAAATGATATATAACTCCTCAAAAATGCAAGTAGCTTCTTTTTCTTTGACCAGTTAATTTACTTAAGTTAGATGTATTGAGGTGTAATTTACAAACAGTAAAAATCACTCTTTTTAGATGTGCAATTTGAGGATTGTGACAAATGTATACAGTTCTGTAACCACCATCACAATTAAGATTATTTCCACCGCTCAGAAAGTCTGTTCAAGCCTCTTTAGTCAATGCCTTTCTGTTATCCCCTGGCAATCACTGATCTGGTTTCTGTCCCTATAGTTTTGCCTTTTCCAGAATGCCATATAAATGGATTCATGCAATTTATGCACTCATTTATGTCTGGCATCTTTAACTTAGCATAAGACATTTGAGATTCATTGATGTTGTTGTGTGTATCAGTAATTTGTTCCTTTTTATTGCTGACTAGTATTCCATTGAGAATATGTTTGTGAAATCTATGACATTTCCTTTCCAATTTGGATGAGCCTATTTAGCTTGGGAGATATAATGGAGTTACAGCCAATGCCAATCAAATATGTAAAGCATCTTTCTTAAAAGTTAAAGCTGATACGACATTTGTAGAAAAATTCTCAATGGACATCCATACTGTTTAAGTATATTATAACAACATAAATATACTAATGTGAAAATACTGTGCTTATCAGTTGTCGTAGATTAGCTCTAAAACTCAGATTTGAGGAATCCCTTATGATCACAGGGGAAAACCTGTATATCTCACTGAGAGATTTTAAATACGGCACTTTGTAATTCCCAGAGGTATGTCTTGTTAGAAGCTTAGAGGCAAGTGTGGGATAGAACTGTCAAGTAGAAGAGCATTTTGGGCAGATGTACTGATGAAAAGAGAATACGATTTATAAGGAAAAGGCAAGGTGTAAAATGAGATGGGGAAAATGTCATTGCAAGGATAATTCTAGATCCAGAATTATAGGCCAAGATTTTAGAGGGAAAAAAGTGAATTTTGACATGCTTTTCATTTGTTGCTTTAAATGTAGTAATGAGAACTGAAGAGAATACCAAAATTACTGACAAATATTAACAAATATTATCTAAAATCTAACATTGTGTCACTGTCCTACATTAAGTACAATAAAAATGGAAATTATATTTGATTTTCATTTCATTTTCTTATCACTAGCAGTTAAGCCATAATCTTAAACCTGCTCCATATATATCAAAAGTCAAGATTGTCGCCAAGCTTTGTTCTAACATACATAAGTTTTGGGGGAGCTATTTATGCAATGTGCATAAATAATTTATGAATATTTAAAAAGTAGTTACCAAAAATAGGATATTATTAAGCAATTATCTGGATTATTTTGATTTAACAAACAAATCTGCAATGTGTCAGGAAGACATTGAGCTCAGAGTTTTCACAGACATAACATAAATTACATTTTAAGTTCTCAAAATCTTATGTAGTACGTGCTCATTATCACCTCAATTTTATAGGTGAGAAACCAAGGCTCAGAGAGGTTAAATGGTTTATCCAGATCACACAGCTAGAATGGGGCAGAGTCCCCATTTTATGAACCCAAGTCCAGTGTTCCAGTGCCTTTCACCCAACATTAAGCATGGCTGGTGATGCATATGAAGCTTTGTAAATAAGCAAACAATCCCATGTCCATAATGTTAAATGAAATGAAGGCTGTTTTTTTGAACAGCAACAGACATTTTCATTGTAATGTCAAATATTCTATCAATCTTGAAACAGAGCTTATTTTCCTAGAAAAAAAGATAACATGATTTTATTTTGCTAACATCTCTAATTTCATTGATAGACTTTGATTAACTTTACATTTAAGCATCCACACTTATTTTTAAACTTTTTTCTGTGCACAAATAAGAAAGGAACGCTTCTGTTCTCATTGCACAAAATTAATTGCAATAATTTTGGTAGAGATTATTATGAAAGCGAAAGTGAATATATAGAGCTCTATTTCTCTGTCATTTTTAGGGTATATAAATCTCTCGCTTCTCCACACAAAAATAATTTTGTTTCCTAGGCAGCAAATTCTTATGAATTTTTATATATTTTTATGCTTTTATAGAAATATGAGGGGTCTTCAAAAAGTTCATGGAAGGATTTGTATTATGTTTTCACTCTGTTTTTACACAAACTTTTTGAAATATCCTCATAGAAGTACTAAAGGAAATAAATGTAATAATAAAATATATTGTAGCTCTTATAACACTGAGAATGCCTTCCCCAGAGATCTTCTTCCTGCATTCACTCTAAAAATCACATTACATACACACACACCAAAAAGTGAGATGAAGTACTTACATAATGTCAAAATTAAACCAACCTACCGAGTTTATATGCCCAGAATTCCTGCTATTGATTTAAGATTATCTTGTTTCATGTACTTCTCAAAGTTGTCAATATAGATTTAAGTCCTAATGAATAAAGTCATGTGTCTATGATTTTAAGACACATGAGAAAGGGCATTGCCATGAAAAGAATATAAGCTTTGGAATCCAATGGATCAGTCTTAAGATCTGAATTCAGTCTAACAAGTGACTTAACCTCTTTTTTTTTTTTTCAATATAAATAGTAGTTTCTATTTCTCATTTATTGTGAACACGATTCTGTTAGATCAGGAAATGAATCCAGAAGAAAAACAAATCTTAAATTTTCATGAAGTTCATGTTTAAAGGGGCTTTGCATATTGGAGTTAAATTGTATACTAAGTTTAGTTAACTTTTGTTCTCTAGCGGAAAAATAGCAAAACCAGCTATGAAATAAATTAGAAAAGGGTGTTAATTTCTAACTGTTAGAGAAAAGCAGTTATTCATATTAAACTCTATTGAAATGAAAGAAAATTATAACCATCCAGTTAAGAGATAGGGTTTTCTGTAATAAGTTTGTTATCAACACACGAAAAGAACATCTTTGCTTACAGTGACAGTGTCTGAGACCAGTCCCTAAGCCGTGGAAAAAACTGTCTAATTTTGCAATCACATCTTGAATATTTTGCTAATGAGGCAGAGATATTAACTGAAATCCAAGAAATTTCATATTTAATATACCCTAGACCTTACATACTTTAAAATATTTTTAAATCATTTAGAAACCAAAAATATTAAAGTTAAAAAAAAATTTCAAACGAAAAAACATCTTGGTTGAAGGCCTCTTTATATCTATTTCAATGTAAAGTCTGCCCTCTGCTGCCAAATGCTATTATAACAAGCAGTGGACTACATATAGTTGTTTATACAAAGGGCTGAGCTTTCATTAGATGACATAGAAATTGGTTCTTCTATTCCTACTAGGTAGTGTCTCACCTATTTTTGGCCTAGATGGTCAAAATTACTCCACAGATTCTCTCTTCTTTCTTTCCCCTTGCCTCTGTCTGTGATAAGTCCTCTTCCCCAAAAAGTGGTTTTGCATTACAGCAAGAAGCAATGTGAGGGGAAAGGGCTTCCGTGCATATAGAGGGAAAGAAAAAGGGGGGCACCAACTTCTTTCATTCTCTTGAGACTTAGTATTTACAAGGTCTTCAAAGAGTCTAATTTTACTTTTCATGGTAATTTTATGTTCAGTTCTGACCTCATGGTTCATTTTAGTTTTGCCTCTTCAGCTATCCCCAACTTCCCCAAAATTTCATAATTCTCACAGCCTGGGATGTCAAAGACTACCTCAAAAGCTTGAAGCACATGAACACTGTGGGCATACATGCAAAGACAGCATGGGCTTCTTAGGTGTGCTTACTGATAATACACATTTCCTCTCCTTTGGAAATAACAATCTTTTTGTGAGGAAATAGATCATTTTTATTTTCAGCTCTATGTATATGGATCTACACACACACACACACACACACACACAGACACACACACACACTCACATTTTGGTCTGTCAGATTTTGCTCTCCGTGCCAGGGAACATGTGTTCCCACAGAATGGAGAGAAGCCACCTCCACCCACCTTGCATATTCTCTCCTGGATCCAAGCTTCTAGGAAATGAGTTCCCCAAAGAGAAAAATCACTCTCCTAGAGCCACAAGCCCACATGGCTATCCATGGAGCTTCTCTGCTCCCATTTATAGAATTCCTACTGCTGAAATGTTTTAATCAGAATTAAATTTGAATTGTGTGTAATGAAGTTGGCTTGCATGGTATCAACTGTGCTCTTTAGCTTTTGGACTTAGGTTCTAATACAGAAATATAGTTATTAAATTACAGGGCTGTGAGGACAACCACACCCATCGGAATAACCCATTCATTCACATCAGTCAGTAATGGAGGCAGGAAGTTTTAGAGTGCAGTCAGTCACAAGTGATAGGCCAGATGACCACATAGGAAGGAAGTCTTGGAAATAACAAGGTTTAGGGATGGCAAGGGAGAAGATGAATTGGAAACCTCTTTAGCTGGTAAGCATTCTTTTAAGAGACTATAGGAGTTAAGCAGGCGTTAGCAGACATGAAGAAAGTATGGGGAAAGATATGTTTAAGGGTGTCTCAGTAAATGTTCAACAATTGGCTCTTTGTGAGAGAAAAAAAGCCATGATTTAAAAGTGTTTGCCAATTTCCATGGTGTAAAAATTGTCACCACAGCCAATTTCAAGCTACCAGAGCAATGTCACTGAGTGGAGATGCCACTAGCTACATTCTACATTAAGAACTTATCTGAAATGAAACTATATGTGTTGTGCTGATATCTCATAATTATGCAAACAATGAATGGTAAACTTCTAAAAGTATTTTTTTTTCCCTTGGGAAAAGCACTCGTAAAAATTAGTTAGAGAAACCCACAAATGCTCCCCTCTGATCAAACTGTTCCCCTAAACACATTTTGAGATTTCCTCTGTCTGTGCTTTTGCTCATGATGTTTATGCAATATTGCCTGCTGCCTCTGTTTACAAATCAGCATAGGACTTCCAAGGCTAAAATAAAAAAAAAGCCTTAGATTCCTCCTTTGGTAAGCTTTTTCTGATCAGTCTTCCTTCTTTCACAAGTTTTCTCTCCTCATCCTTTGATACACAGCTCTTGTGTCTCTTTTGCTGTGAAGAGATTACTGTTTCTCTTTGGCAGCATGGAACTTGTTTTCTTGAACCAGATTATACACTTTTTGAGGGTCAGCACAATGCCTCAGTATTTGGTTCCCTCAGTAATAAGTGGGTACTTCAAAAAGTTCATGGAAAGATTCGTATTGCTTTTTAATTCTATTTTTCCATGAACTTTTTGAAGTACCATTCTATGACCTGACCAACTCATATTTTTTCTTCTTACTTCTCTGGCTTCCAGTCCTTATTCACATCACAAAATAGTGAAGGTAAGATCTAATAATCAAATTAAAATTAAAATCATCACTTAAGTAAAAATGCCACTAAAAAAACTTTAAGTTTGTAGCCTTAAACAGATGTCACAAAAATAAATGCAGCATGTATAAACTGTACACTACAGAGATTTCTTTCTGTCAAAATACCTATGTCCTTATTCCTGAGATATGAACACTAACCCTCCTTAGAACTATTATGCAATTGTAAGTCATACAACTGACCCAGATACATGGTAGGTTTCGAATAAAATACAAACCTATATAATCATTTAACAAGCACCAATATCAACAGCATCTCTCTCTCTCTCTCTCTCTCTCTCTCCCCCCCCCTTCCTCTCAGCTCAAATTAGAATCTGCCTTTTGGATTGCCTCAGTAGTACTGCTAGTTTGTAATAATTAATGATAGCTAAGTTTAGGAAAATATTGACGTAAAAGAGAGCTATCTTAATTCAAACCAATCCTGAAACAGTATGGGTGATTCTGATATAATATTATTGTACAGTACTGTATCAATTATCCTTTTCACTTACGTCTAAATGCTATGATATTTATTTCTAGAGATTCTAAAAATCTTTAGATTTCTAGAGGTTAGTGCTATAGAACATTATTCTGGTCCTCAAGTGCAAGGATAAATTTTGTGGCACTTATACAGAAATTAGTATAGACCAAATCTAAGATTGGACTTTGATCTATAAAAAGGCAAAACAAAACAACAACAAAAAAAGTGCTATAACAGATTGGGCCAGGGAGAAGGAGGCTGTTTTATAAAGGTCAATTTTTAAACCCCTCCTACAGAACATGATCTATGCAAAATATATCCACAATATATTCCAAAGCATAATGTCACCGGATAAACCTAAGGAGTGGAACATATGGGGGAATATGAAAAAGAAGGTATTAAAGTCTGAAAACAAGCAGGTTGGTAAGCTCATTAGCTGGGGTGGAATTTTAAAATCTTCACGTGAACGAATATATAAATCAAAATATACACATGCATTCACAGTCATGCGCATTGTGTATTCACACATGGCACTCTCTACAGTTTCATTATAATCTTCCATCCTGGATCAGTGAAATTCTTTTCGCTTTATAAATGTAAAAGCGCCCTCTGCTGGCCAGTCTGTGGTGTGTGCGTTTTCCAGTTTCACAACAGGGAGATCTAACATAAGAATAATGAAAGAAGGTTGGGGGATTTTCTGCTCCACTCTTCATAAAAGTAAGTTTATTCCAAAATAAAATAAAGTTTACTCAGTTTTAAAGTTCATTTCATTTATTTTTATTTTGTTATAGAGCATTAATTCCCAACGTATATTATAAATAGGTCAATGTAAAATAACTACTCATTTGTTTTGACAAAGCAATAGTAGCAAACAATTAAAAAGTGATTGTACAACCAATTTTACTGTAAGCTCATAGAATTAAAATAATCCAGGTAATTATTTATTTGCTATAATTAAAATATTTTAATAGAAGAAAATGGGTTTTATGTCCCTCTAATGTTTTCTAGGGAAGTGTGGTTCAGAGAAACACCAAAGTTTTGCAATATCTTCTTGTTATTAGATGACCAGTGACTTCAGAATGCAGAACTATAACGTCCAGTATTGAATCCTGTTAATAGTCTGAGAACTGTGCAAATGTTGTTTAGAAATTGTTGTGTTAATTTGGCAAAGGGTGAATTTAAACCAAAGCAAAACAAAACTTTTTGGTATATATTAATTATTAACCACTTTTTAAAATGGGAAACAATTGATTGTCAAAAATAGGGAAAGGAGGAAGGAAGAAGAAATTCTGGCCCCCAGGTGTGGAAACATGAGGAAACTACTCTCCAGAACTATCCGTTAGAGAATTGTAATATATCACCCCTAGGGTGAAAGAAAGGTATGTCTAAAATTAGTTTCAGGGTAGGCCACTGACACTAATGGTAGTGTGCCTTATCCATAAAGTGTATTAAGGAATAAAAGGTGCTAAAAAACAATATGTAAAGAACCTTTGCATTAAAGCTATAAATAATTAACATTTGTATGCACCGAGACTACTACACACTGGAAAAATATTTTAGAAACTGGTTCAGAAATAATAATTAGAAAAGTCCTAATTTAAAATTAGAAATAATTTGAGTCACATTTACCCCTTCTACACATAATACATTCATATTTACAGAATGTGTACAGCTTAAATAACAAGTTTCTTTCATTGCTACTTTGGCAACTATTTGAAATCTTAATCCAATGTAACGGAATTCAAAATAAAGATCATACATTATCAATATCAAGAAGACACACAAGACAAAATTATGTTAATGCATATTAGAAATTTGGAATACTTTAACATTTATTTTGATTGTTAATTCTGTCAGAGAATGTCTATATAGGCAAAATCCTTCTATAAAAAAAAGTTGCAACAAAAACTTCAATCAGAAGAGCTTCAATAACTTCTCTAGGCTAATGGTACTTTACAAATTATTTACATCAATAATTCTTAGCTCTAAGAACAAGAAGAAAATGAACAGACATCTATTAGCAGCAGTGTCTAAAGCAAATCCCTAAAGCATTCTTATAAATAAGTTACTCTTTGTTACTGCTCTGGGAAGGGCCAGAATGCATTGGACTAACCTGCTCACAAATCCACATGAGAAGTCCAAACATCATAAGGATCCTACAGACTAGAAGACTGTTAAGTGTTTGTGAACTGGATGGGTCCTCAGAATACTGTATAGCTTATTATCCTCTTACATGTTCTCAGTATGTACTTCAATACTCCGTATTTTCTTTCACAGCACTGAAACTGTGAGTGGAGCTGTATAGTCACTACCATTTGGCTGATACCTCATCAGTGGTCAGCCCCATGCAGGCTGAAGCCATTTCTGTTAGTTCCTCACCATATTCACAGGACTGAGCAAGGTGCCTGCCACAAGACAGAAGTCTGATAAATATTTGTTAAATGAAAGAAGTGAAAGGAAGGGAGGAAGGGAGGAAGGAGAAAGAGAAAGGGAGGGAAAGCTGAAGAAATGGAGGCAGGAAAGGAGGGAACCCAAGAGGAAAAAAAACAAAAACAAAAATTTTTCTGTCCCCTAAGGCCATTACTACAATCCAGATTTTTTTTCACAAGATTCATCTTTAAGTTTTATATTAAAGAACAAAAAAAGGAAAAAAATTAAAAACTTTTGCCTTTCATTTTGTTCTCTTTGAAACTCGGAGTAGATAAACTATAAGCTGTTGAGATACATCAGTCTGGTAACTTTTGATGAAAAAACCCTCATGTGAAATGAAGGATCATTTCCCTGCCTCAGTTCTGTCTTCAATTCTCTCTAGTGTGGATTTAGAAAATATCCAGTAACCCAGAGACATGTCAGGTAGCCTACCAAGAAAGATTATTAAAACATGAAAACCTCATATTTGGATAGTAGATTCTGGCATTCCTATAGAATCATGATTTCTGAAGGAAAAAACAGCTGCTCAAATGAAAAAAAAAAAAAATTCCTCTAGAATTCCGGCTTAAAACCTTTGGTATGTTATACATTAAAAGCTCACTATTTAAAGTGTGATACCAGACCAGTAGTAGCAGTGTCACCTAAGAATTTATGAAAAAGGTGGAATTTCAGACCCCACTTAGGATCTATTGAATCAGAATCTGCATTTCAATAAAACTCCCTTTCTAGATGGTTCTTTTGAACGTTAAAGCTTCAGAAGCATTACACTAAAAAACCCCCAAACACCTTAAGCAGGATAGAAAGCAAGCAAACTGTAAAAAATATTGGTACTATTTATGGCAAAGGATTGATATCCTATATATTCAGATAGTCCACGTAAACCAGCAAGATGAATATAATACCCTCATGTAAAAATGAATAGGTAATTAACAACACAGAGAATAAACTTGCAAAACTGTTTTTCAGTAGAAATCAGAAAATTCAAAATCAAATAACAAAATACCATTTTTAAAAGCAGTCAAATTGACAAAGATTGAAAATATTACTCACTCTTGTAGAAGAGAATTCAGGGAAATAGAGTTACTGTTAGAGAAACTGTAAATTAGTACAAGTTACCACAGTGAAACTTGACATTAAGTATCAAATGTGTTAAATTTGTATAAATCGTTTGACCCAGAAATTCCAATTATGTAATATGTTTTTAAGAATTTAGCTGTGATATAAGCACAAAGAGAACTATGCAGGTATTTTTCATGATGTAGTAATTTGGAAACATTCTAAATGTTCAATGACTGGTGAATTAATAATACTGCATCCAAATGGTAGAATTATTATTCAATCATTAAAAACCATGCAGTAGAGAAATATCTAATAAACACAGGAGAAATGCCATTATATTCACACACATGTAAAAAGACTAGAGGGACAGATACCTAAATGTTAAGTGTAATATCTATACTGTGGGAATATGGGTGACTTCGTTGTGTGTTTCTATGTATTCCAAACTTCCTGCAGTGCAGGTATATTACTTTTCTGAGTAAGAGATAGTAAACTTTGCAGTGGTATGGTGGGGTCAGTTTATACTGGCTCACAAAAGCCAATTGTTGAATTTTCAGGTATTTTGTGAGCCAGTTGTTAAGCACAGCCATTTAAAAAAAATTAAATTATATAAACTTACAATTAAATAAACTATAGTAAAACAAAGGTAACAAATACTTAAGATTCATCACTTCCTAATCATTTTACTAGATTTTGCTATCATCTTTGATCTTGAGGCTATTTATGTCATTTCATCTGTATGGTGGAAATGTTATACAATGGCAAACTACTGCACATCTCTTCCCAACTTTGTATCCTGTGACCTTATGCTAGAGGCTTGAAATAAGCTTTAGAGAGAATATTAACACTATGAAGATTGGCAAATGCTATAAATCAGGGCTTTCTTCTTTTCTCCAGAGAGCTACCTGTTACATTTACCTACACACTACAGACAGACATTAAGCAAGTATTTCTTGTGAAAACAGACATGGCCCTTTGGGGGTGAAGGGGAGAGAAGAACTCTCTTACCATGAGCAAATTAGGGAAGGGAAAATAATTAAATCAGTTAGATTTTTTTTCCACGGTGGTTTCAGTATGAAAAAGATGGACATGGTGGTATTTAGTCTTCAAACCAATTAGTGACCATATTCATGCCAGACCTTGGTTTAGCATCTGTTCATCTTGCTGTAATTTTTACAGCCTTGGTTTGGTCTCTCTAAACCAACTGAACCTCTCTGAGACATCCCAGGTTGTAAAACAGGGGAAAAGGTAATGGTCCTATTTCATTTTCAGGGTTTTGAATGAATCAAACTGATTAATGTATTTGACAGTACTTTGAAAACCATGAAATCCAGGGCTTGCTTATGATATTTATCACGTTAGAATAACCATGGATTTCTTATAAAGCAAAATTGGAAGTAAATGTGTTCGTATTTATAACAAATTAATACTGTATTAGTTTAAAAAAACATTTTAGCCAGAAAAATTAATTTAATCTCCTCCAAAAATATTATTTTAATAAAAATGCTCACAAACCCCAATGACCAAATTTTCTCCCTCTGTTTAATAGATCCTGATGTCATCAGCACACCAACTGATTTTTCTGGAAGTAGTAATTAGTGAATGTGAAGTATGTACGTGTTTCAAGTACCTGGAACTATAGAAGAATCTGCAAGAGATGATTCTAATGAATTGTTCTCGATGCCCTCATTCTCTGTCCCTGGACATGGCTGATCTGTTGCCAGAAGATGTGGCTCTTCAGTTTCAGCACCATCTTCCTGTGATAAGTTCTCGTTCCCTGTGAATGAAAGTATTAAAATGTCAAGAATAGTGTAATACAAGTTTTTGTACAGTGCACATAACTGTTACTGCTAGTTTGAAAATGAAATGGAGGCTCCTAATAGAGGCTACTGAATATGCCTAAATATTTTGTAATTCTGAACAGAATGTAAATAGTACTGCAGTGTAAGTTTCTACACAATATAAATAGCTGTTGTTGTAATTTTGAAAACAAAATGGGGGTCCCTAATGAAGATTTGCTTTAATATATTTCAGTACTTTGACATTTTGAGAGACTTAGAATGTATTTTATGTTATGGCACAGTACTTTCATTTTTAATATGGACACAGTGAGTAATTCTTTGTAATGATTACCTTTTATCTAAAAAAAACAATATAATAAGTATTATGCTAAGCACAAGAATAATGAGATGGCTTCCTGTTGGACCATCACCTATAGTAAGTCAGTCACTTATTCAGTGATACAAAGTTAGATTTAAGCCTGAATTAATGAAAATGCAAATCTGGTAGTTTTCTTTAGCTTGTGCTCTTGCCATTTTGTTCCTTCACTGTGTGTTCTGCACGAGATGTACATCTGCTTTAATGTCAGCCTAAATTCATGTACTCTAAATTTCTGGGGATTTTTTTTTTTTAATTCAATGAAATATTCTGTCTCTTTCCTCTCTCCTTTCCTCCTTTCTTCCCTTCCAGATTTTCCTTGTCCAACTAACAAGTATTGAGTATTTTATTAAGGCCTACATGGATTACAAAGAAACACAAGAGTGTTTGTCCTTTTGAAGCTACAATCTGTCAGAGAAGACTGATGCCATAAAGAAAATTTTCTGAAGTATCATTTCAGATTAGCCCACCCTAAAAAATATGGGAAAAATGTGTTGAACTTTGCATGGAGAATTTCCTGAAGAAAACTGTAACTTTGGACAAGAAGCCAACTTGACAACATTTGTGGTTAGATATTAAGTATGTTTGGAATTTATAATTATAATAAGTAACTTATTTTATGCTTACTATATAAGCACTTTACATATATTAAATCATTTAATCCTCAAAATAAGTATTGTTATTATCCCCATTTTACTGAAGAGTAAACTGAGGCACAGAGAAAGCAAGTACCTGGCCAAAGTCTTATATCCAGGGTAGGAGCCAGGATTTAGTAAGCATCAGGATCCAGAGCCTTGGCTCCTAAATTATTCTGCTTGTGCTGCCATTACCAAATACCGTAGACTGGGTGGCTTAAACAACAGAAATTTCTTTTCTCATAGTTCTGGATGCTGGAAGTCCAAGATCAAGGTGTCAGCAGGGTCAGTGTCTGGTGAGGGCTCTCTCCTTAAGCTGCAAATGTCCAGCTTCTCACTGTGTCCGCACATGACATCTCTCTCTCTCTCTCTCTCTCTCTCTCTCTCTCTTCCTCTTCTTATAAGGCCACAATCCTATCAGATTGAGGCCCCACCCTTATGACCTCATTTAATCTTAATCACCTCTTAAGACCCTATCTCCAGATATAGTCACATGGAGGGTTAGGACTTTCAACCTGTGAATTTTGAGGGGACACAATTCAGTCCACAGCAGCTTCTAACCATAAGAGCAGTTACAGCTAACCTTGTGCTGGTCATCCAGGCACATTAGAAAAATGCTCAGATTGCTATAAGTAAGATGTGCAGTTCAGCAATCAATATTTAAATCCCTGACTCTCCTTATGGAGTTTTCTGAGAAAATTATAAGTAAGCCCCACTTATTTGTAATGAGTTGGTCATGGGCAAGCCTGAATGCAGGTAGGGCGATGGGAGAGTATAAGACTACTGAGCCCTAGACAGGGATTGACCTTTTCCATCCAACCTTTAAAGGAAGCCTAGAGACCCATTTCTACTCTGCCCACTGCCCTCATAAGAGACCACATATCTGAGTCAACATCCACCACCATCGACTTTGGTCGAAAGGGGGAGAAGCCCCAACTGTGAAAGGACCCTGCCATGTGAACAGAGAGAGAGAAAAGGGTGATGGTTAATAGGTGCCACTTAGTTTTTCTTTCTTTCTTTCTTTTTTTTTTTTTTTTTTCCTCTCCCAGAGGCCTTTCCTCCTTTTATAAAGTGCTTAGCCTTGGCCAGTCAGTATATGTGGTTGAGCTGGGAGAATTTGGATAAACTAATCCCAAAGCCATTCTTAACCAGACACACAAAGATCTAATCATAACACAAAGTTATGGCATATAATAAGGAAAGTAAAAAGGAAGGCACGTGAATACTAGACTTATATGATGAGATGTGTTATAATACAGGTTGCACATGGAATTTACTAACTACACTCTACCTAGATTGCTAATGTTCAAAAAATTATACTTTAGAAAATTACATTAAACTTCTAACAAGGCACTAGAAAGGTAGCACTTAAAAATAACTTAGCAAGAAATATTGCCAGGCATGCTGTCTGTGTAAGGATGATCTAGAAGACACTTTGCAGCAGATCTTCTAGACTCTTTCCGAAAGAATTATGCCACTGTATACAACCATAAAATGGGTAGGCACACTCTAATTTGAAGGATGAGTATATCAAGGACTTTTGTGATCTGAAAGGCTGCCCTTTCTAATATTCCTTAATACTCTGAGACCAAAATTTCTGGGCAAACAGAAAATCTAGACCTTAGCCATTTCCCTTTGAAATTCAAATCCTAGAATGTTTGTCCTAGAATGGATGGTAATGGTCCCACGAGGTCTTGAAAGGGAACTCCTCATGAGAGGAGGTGGTCTGGACTGGGCCCGGGCTCATCTTTGAGGTGTGTAGGAGAGATCGTGTTTGTAGCTTTGGCTAGAAGTCCCTTAAGATTTAGCAAACTGGCATTAGAGTTATGTTGTGAAAATAAGGCCCAGGCAATAACATGTAAGTGCAAAATAAAATGTAATCTTTCTTTTTCTTTTTTCTTTCTTTTTTTTTTTTTTTTTTTGGTAGCTGGCTGGTACGGGGATCCAAACCTGTGACCTCGGTGTTATAAGGCTGTGTTCTAACCAAGTGAACTAACAGGCAAGCCCCCAAAATGTAATCTTGATGTTGCAAGTAAGTAGCAATACTGAGGCTCTTCCAGAGAACTAAAGCAAAATAAAGATGCTTCTGATTGAGAAGAGCTTTTTATATTTACATTTTGTGGCATAAACAGATGCAATGATAGTTAGAAACCATGGAACTTGCTGGTGGACAGATTATGGAATTAATGCTTCACTTCTGAAAGCTAAATTGACTACCCTTGTTTGAGTAAGTCCCCCAAATTCTTGAATAATTTCAGAGAGAAGGGAAGGCTGCAAGGCTTCTTGAGCTTTTTACTTTATGGCAATTTCTAACATATACTATATGGCTTTTGTTTTGGGTAAAGAAAAAGGACCTTGCCTGGCTGTTTTAATTACACGACAGTCCTCATGGTTCATTTGCACATACGTTCATTAATGCCATTTTATAACTCTTTAGAACTTCTTTACACCTCATAGTAAACATATTTGACTCTGTGTCTCTATCTCTGTGCTTTTTTCTTACTCTGTCTCCTTTGTCTCTCTCTGTCTTTCCTTTCTGTGCTAAGTATCCACAGAAGCAATGATAGTAGGAACACTGGAACTTGCTGGTAGACAGACCATGAAATTACTGCCTGACTTTAAAAAGTTGTATTGACCACTGTGGTCAATAAGCTTCCCAAAATATATATTTATATATTTCTGTATATCTAACTACTGGACATAAATAAACCTATTTCATAAATGATATAAAAATATAACATGTTGCTTCTCTAATAATTTAGTAATTTCAGTTCATTACTTGGATTTATTTTCTTTTCTATCACCTATGACTATCTGGTTTTATTTTGTTTACTATGTTTTTCACTCCATTAGAAAGTACAGTGTATAAGAAGAGGGACTTTGTGTGCCTCATTTAACTCCATATTCTTAGCACCTAGAACAATGCCTGTCATATCTGGCACTCATTACATGTTCATTGAATGACTGATTGATTGACTGAATGGATAAAAGAAGTGAAGTAAGCTTGCAATGATTATACTGATTATAATTAATTTATTAACAATTAACTTTTAATTTATCTTACATATGAAATTTCTTGAAAACATAAATACATACTATGAAAAGAAAAATAAGGTGGTAGTTTAATTTAGATTTACAAATAATATACGTGAAAGGGCTATAAAATGTTATTTTTACTACTATTATTGAATAATTTTTAAAATTCACATTAAATAATTTTGAGATATGTTGGCAATTACAGGCCTTTTATCAAATGCTTAATAGATTCCTTAAAAATTTATGACAGTGTTCAAAAAATATATATCAGAATTGTAATAACCACTAAAATATTTTCTTCCAGTTTATTTAAGTCTATTAAAATTTAGAAAGATCTTGATACAAGTTTCAGGCAACCATCTTGTTTCCAAAATAAGACAGATAGTGGAAAAAGTGTGTGGACTAGACGTCAATTGCCAATATTATAGCCCAGTTTGTTGAGTTTCGTAGTCTTTGATAAGTTAATCTCTTCCCAAACATCAGTTTCCTCATTTGCAAAGGGTATAAAATAATCAAATCCCTTCCACTTTTAAAATTTTTATTCTAAAAATCTTGGTGTTTGGCATTGTGTTTACATGCGTCACCAAACTCCCAACCTCCAGGCAATATGTGCAAAATATTTCTTAGTAAAATTAGAAATACCTGCATTGTTTTCTGAGTAATCAACGCCTGTTAACTCTTGGACAAGTTTATTGTTTCCTGTTTGGTGAAGAACATTTAGAAATGTAGAAAACCAGTTTTCTTTCTGCACGATCCTTTTTAGTAGCTCTCTTACACCCGATTCATTTCCATTATTTTCTGCAGCACAAATCTGTTTTAAGAGAAAAGTGGAATTAAAGAAAATCAGACATCTTCTGAATAAATTTAAACAGGAACTGTCCTTTAGTAAAATTGAGCAATTAAGCATAACTACTAATAAAGGCTAATATTCTGTTTGAATATAAGAAAACGGAATTGCTACTTCTCACCATTCTGGATTCTACGGAAAAAAAATTTCTGGGCCAAGTGACCTTTTAAATATGTACCATTTTTTTTTAAAGCCATTGAGATATTCAACTTGGTCTTAGGAAATAAATGTTATACCACAGCCATTCTGAATCAGCGGTGCAAGATAAAGTGTCTTTAGTCTGTATATTGTTATGTCTATTTCACCAATTTCTTTTTGTATAACTAGGGCTTGCTTTTTCCTTTCAACTCATTTATGGAGTCTATAAATGGGAAATCAAACATTTCTTATCTGATTCCTCTTTCTTCACTATTACCAATATGAAGTAAGTAATTACTACCACAGATTTATATTCTTGCTTATTTAATATTTGCACTATTTATTATTGCTATAATAATTTTTATCAAACTTGTGTTTATTTAATATTATGAGGAATTTATTTCTATTATCTATTCCTTTTTTGAAATATGGGGCAGAATTATTTCTTTACCCTTTTAGTTTAGTCATGGAGATCTTTTTTAATGTGGGGTCATTTGTGTAAACTTTTTGTAATCATTATCACAGTACATCTTCCCAGGACTTAATATAGCAACAAGCATTTGGAGAAAGGACTAACACAAGCCATGTTTAGACCATTAAGAAATTAGACAGGACATCATTAGCTTTCTGTAACATCAGGAAGCCACTTCAACTCTCTGAGCTTAATTTTTATATGTGGAAAACGAAGCAACTGAAAAGAAATTTCAGTGTTCCTCCATTGTGGTTCCACATTAGAGTCACCGGTGGGGCTGTAAAAAATACTAACATCTAGGATCTACCACCAAAGACTCTGATTTATTTTGTCTATGTTGGGAACCCAGAAAGTTTTCTAGAAAAATTTTTTTTAAAGCATCTCACATGTAGAGGGTTAAAAATCGTGATTCTTATTTAATTTTTAGAATGGGGTTTTTAGATAATGCATGCATGTGACAAAAGTCCTTGGTTAAGGGACAAAAGTCCACAGTCAGTGGGCAACAGCCCATCTAATCAATTCTAGTCACTGTTTAGAGATGGGATTGTGTACTTTGATTATTTAGCATACTTACTGTTGTTAAAAGATGTTGAAAGAATATCTGTAGGGAAGAATATGGAAAATTGTTTGCTATGGGCAAGCCGTTTGTTGATGGAAACTTTAGAGACAATTATACATAGATTTAATCATAAGAATGTAACATTTGCTTAAATCATTTAAGGAAAGGTTATATTTTAGATTAGATAATGATCACAGTTTGATCAACTTAACTTTGCACAAATTGTACTTTGGAATGTTATGTTGTATTGTTAATTTAAATGGTGTTACTAGTTTCTATTGTTTAAGCTATACTTAGCTGTAGATAACTTTTGTCACATTGCCCATGTCTTTGTGTCCTTTTGAAATAATTGAATCAACTGATTTTTCTTGTGAAACTTCTTTGTCTTTACAATAAAAACAGAAGCTAACTTTGAACCAGGGCTGTACCCAGTTTCTCCTTCTAACAGAGGAGGTGCTGAGGTGCAGTCCCTTCGGGCTTGTCACTGCATTCATCTTGCTTTGAGTAATCCTTTTTTGCATCTCCATTACACAGCAAGAAGTGTAACACTCATATGATTCTAATCAGCATCTTAGATGAGAAATACTGATTTAAATACTCTCAAAGGTCCTTCTTTAACATTTGCCAATCTTCTACATGTACCATTTGGATTTTTTAGTCCAGATCAGTTCTTTCCTACAGAATTTATGTATTTTCTGGTACTATAAATATATTCTATAACTTTTTTTTCACATTTAATATTTTTATTTAATTTTCTAGCAGACAATTCATGTACCTCCCCCACCATTTCCTTTAAGTCAGTGTGACAATTTTTCACAGTAAAAATACTTAAAGAGAAGTTTTGGTCAAGAATGGAGTCAAATAGAAAAAAATCAAATCAAACCAAACCAAAACAACAACAACAACAAATCACTGCTGCTTGTAATAAGCCAAAACTTTCACCAGTTATATTCAAATAAAACCACACAATATTGGTGCAATATGTGTTTTCAGTATTTCCCTGGGGGCTGGCTTTCCTCACCATCATGCCAATGGCAGAGGAGCAGTAAGCTGCAGTTTTCCCGTTCATCACAGAGGCTCACTCAGCTTCACATTATCTGGAGGTCCTGGATAGAAGATGCTAAGGTCTTGAAATCCCAAATTGTCATGGCTCCATCAATGCCAGTAGTGCAAAATTTGAGACAATTTTGCTTGTCTGCCTCATAAATAGATGCTTGCATGACACTATCCCGGTACAGCATCTCCAAGCTGTACTGCGGCCATCAGTTGTGGACCTCTTATCCATGCTGCAGAAGCATTCCATGCAGACATGTTATGCTGAATGCTCTGTTTTGGAATGTCTAGTTTGCAGACAAAGGTCAAGGCAGAAAACTGTCATCGTAGTTAAAGAGCATCGGGCAGCAGTCATGGCCAGCAGTTACAATGCTATTCTCTGAGACAAACGTTACACTCAGGAGTGGCAGGAACTCTGTTTTCAGAGTTGAGACCTGCACACTTTTTGAGGCATCAGCAATGGACACGTGCTGTTAAGGCTGACTCAGGCCAGGCAGCTCCCACTAGTGGAGAAGCTGACCCTATGAACCCAGCCTCAAGTGCTACTGCCATCAAACTCTGACGTCAGCTGACCAAAAGGCATCTTGCTGCCCCAGGGTGTACTGACTGGCTTTTCATCCTCTTCTTTAACATAGGCAGAAAACACTCTGCGTTTGAAGTCACATGATCCTTCTGCCAGCAAAACATCGTTGGGATGCCAATCGAAGCTGAGGACCATGGAGCCAATCAGCTTTTTAATGTGCTTGCTTACCCCCCAGTCATTTTCAGACTTGAAATAACAAACAGAAATGAGTGCTGATCCAGTTCCCACATCAAATTTATTCCTACAGGGGACCACTTCACAAAAGGGTGTGCAATTAATTCTCAGGATCATCAGGGTTAGCTTACAGACACCATTTTTCTGGTTCCAGACATAGGTATTTCGATCTGCTCCGCAAGCGACCATGCGGTTGTTCTTGGGAGCCAGTCAATACCTGTGATGTGTCTGCTGTGCTCCTTGAGTTCATGAGCTTTCAATGGCTCCTGTTCTTCTTATAGATGTGCACTTTGTGATTAATGGGGCTAAGGGCAATCTGGGTATGATCCCTGTTTCAGGCATGATAGGTAATTGGCTCTAGTAAAAACTGATGCAGGGTTATTATTTTTAGCATTTTCAAAAGGGAGGAAGCTGGTGTGGAGACAGTCCTGATGGGCTCGGAGCAGAGAATTTGTGGACTCTGGTCAGTAGAGGAGAACAGGCTGTGGCGAGTGCAGGTGGAGAACCGAGGCCCAGAGGGAGTAGCTCTCCATAACCTTTTAATGTCAGGAATTTGTTAGGATTTTTGGAACAACATCTGGTACAATTTAAGAGTTAGCTATTATTATGTATGACTGGGAAAAGTGTCTACCTTTACAAACATTTCACCAGCAGACACTAATTAATACAGATGGTGTATAGTATGATATTTACCTAAAGGATACTTCATTCTTATTGGCTAATAGTTATTAATGCTGTTCTAAGGGCTTTGTATATATTAACCAGCAGCCCGAAGTGGGTACCAGTATTAACCCATTTTACAAATCAGAAATCCAAGGCACAGAGATGTTTAGTTACCTCTCTAAGGTCACAAAGCTAGGAAGTGGCAGAGGAAGAATTTGATATGAGGCAATTGGCTTTAGAGGCTGAATTCTGCCTTCCTGAGCTATAAATATAGCTAATAATTTTCACCAATTTTAAGTTCATTTTCTGGCAAGAAGTGGTTCAAATGACTATTTAAACAATAAATTTTAGGTGATTTCAGTCCATCTATACTACAGAAATTTTGAAGCAGATTCTTACTCATTTCCTACTTTTTCTCTAAATTCATTAATCTCCTAATGGAAATTCATTGTCTTCTCTGGTGTTTGTAACATCTTTATAATTACATTATAATTTAAAAAGTAATCTCCATAGATATACATAAGACTGGTTTCAGTGCCTTCTTTTAACTCAACTAACCATTCTCATTTTTATTATCCCATCCTTTAATTAGCTTTAAATATGTCTGACATAAGTAATCAGAGAGCATTTCTCTAAAAAGAATGAGACACTTTAATGAGTACTTTCATTAAAAATCTAAGCATATTCTGTCCATTAAATTTACTTCCATTATTAATCTATTAAGTTTATTTTTATTATGGAATCACATTTGTCAAGCTTTCTTGCCCTTAATGAGTCCAGGCATTTGGGGATCATGATGCCATTATTTCCTACAAGTATTTTTTTATTTGAATGTGAAACTGCATATATTCTATGGTTTAAATATGACCCCCAAAGTTCATGTGTTGGAAATTTGATCCACAATGCAGCAGTGTTAAGAGGTCAAACATTAAGTAGTGATTAGGGATTATGCCTTTATTGTGGGAGTGGATTAGTTATTTTTAGAGTGGGTTCCTGATAAAAGGATGAGTTTAGTCCAATTTCTTCTTTCTCCCAAACTCCCTTGCTCTTCTGCCTTTTTGCCATGTAATAATGCTGCAAGAAGGTCCTCATCAGATGCCAGAACCATGAGCCAAGTAAATGTTTTTTTATTTGTAAATTACCCAGTCTGTGGTATTCTGTTATAGCAGCAGAAAACAGACTAAGACAATATAATATTTGTGCAATTTTAGCAGCTTCATCAAGTTTATGAATTTTTAATAAATCTTCCCAGCTCTGGTTCTGGAACGTACATCAGTTCCCTTTGAAGCAATTACATAATTTTTTTTTTTTTTTACTTAATCTGTTCTCCTAAAATATTGTAAAGATATTAGATTCAAACAGATAAGTGCAATTATTATCATTCTTGAGAGATATTCAGACAAGACTGCAATGAGACATAAAATGATTTCTATCCATGACCATACTCCATTCAAAGTTTTCCGTATGAAGTCAAAAATGTCTATGGATACATTGTTAACTTAATTTAGGGAATATAAAATAAACATGAATTTGTGGAAAATACAACTCAATACTTTCATATTCTAAATTCTTTAACATGTTTTTTCTTTCCAACAGAAATCAGTGGAAAAAGCAATGATATTTCCATAAAGCACTGCCCTGCCAACACAATTGTACTCTTTGATAAAAATGATTTCTCCCCCTCATAATAATCTTAGGTTGCTGTTTAAATAAAATGGTGATTTTTGAATTCAGCAGAATTTATCTATCACATAACAATTAAACAGGAAGCAAAACTCATATGTTAAAAACAGAATTTTTAAGAACTAGTTCCCCACAAAAAGTTAATGTCTTAACCAAATGAATATTTATTGTCAAACTGACACAGCTAATTTCTTATTTATACTTTTTTTGTTGCTAACAAAATTCTTATCCTTCCTAATTTGCTTGACAATACAATGAGCTGGGGGAGACTTACTTGAATACTCAACTTCATGTTGGGAGAACTGGACTCAGTTTCTAGCTAGTCATGATATCTGATTCTCCTGTGCAAACTAAAGGTGTATGGGGTCTCCAGGACTACGGGTGTTTAATGCTTTGAACGGGCCAAAGATGAAACATGCCCTTCTCTTCAGCTATTTAGATTGCTATTAAGATACCATGTAAATGTTTATATGATCACTTCTGTTCCAAAGTTCATGGCAGTCTAAGTCAATGGATGTGCCAAGTTGTCATTAAGCATCCTAAAGGAGAAGCAGCTCAGTACAGGGATATTCCCTGTGAGAGATCATTATATTATAATGATCTATATAATGACTCTTGGATTCGTAGTTGAGTCTCCTGTATTTAGAATAGTGCCTTGTATACAATGGACATTTTTTATTTGTTGGAAGTATGAAAACTGATTAACACTACACCATAAGCTCCACAACAGCACTGAGAGTGTCTTAGTCCATTTTATGTTGTTATAACAGAATACCACAGACTGGGTAATTTGTAAATAAAATAAATTTATTTCCTACAGTTCTGGAGGCTGGGAAGTCCCAAGTTGAGAAGCCCACTTCTGGTGAGGGCCTTCTTGCTGCATCATCCCATGGCAGAACACAGAAGGGCAAGAGAGCATGTGTGAGAAAAAGACAGCAAGATAGGGCCAAGTTCACTTTTATAACAAACCCATTCTCTAGGTAACAAACCCACTCCTGCAATAACGGCATTAATCCATTCTGAGAGCAGAGCCCTCATGTTCAAATCACTTCTTAAAGGCCTCACTTCTCAACACTGTTGCATTGGGGATTAAATTTCCAACACATGAACTTTGGAGAACACATTCAAAACATAGCAGACATTGTCATTTTTTCTCTTATTTTTTCACCACTAACATGGTGTCTGGCACAAAAATGCCACTCAATAAATTCAAACTGAATGAATTAATAAATAAAGTAATTAAGTAAGTTCTTTGGGTACTTGCTGAACACAAAACTAAGTCCAAGATCATTTTCAGAAGCCCTGCTATATGGAAGGGAGGGGGCAGGGGTGGAGGGACGGGGGTAGGAATCCTAAACTAACAGACCGTGTAGAAAATGTCTACCAGAAAACAGGAAAAGGATTAAAATTAAAGAGCATTTTTAGACATCTTGATTACTTGGTTAAATGCTATTTTAAGCTGTCATAAAGCAAATTTGGAGATCTTCTGTCTATCATCTATTCATTCTTGAACGATTGTCAAGGCAATTCAACTCATCATGTGTTTTCAACTCTGATTCATACAACTTTTTGGAAATAAATTCAATCAATGAATCAGTCAAGTTATCAATCAAATAATCAATACTTATTAAACACCAACCCTATACCTAGTCCTAGCTAGGTTGTGGGAGCTTACAGATAAAAGATATAGTTTCTCCTTCAAGTCACAGGGACTTTAAGAAGCAGATCTCAATTTTGACATGAGAGATTTGTCTATATCCCTGAAACTTTAAATTTACAAGGAAATGTAACCAGACAAATGATAAAAAAGTCAACATCACCATCATATCAAAACAGTCCTTTATTATTTATAAAGCTTTTTCATAAACACTATTTCTCATTTGATGTTGACTAAAATACTCTGAGAAGAGAAATTATTATGATATTCATTTTCATGGGTAAGTTTAGGATATGGGAACTTAAATAACTTGGTCCAAAGTAACTCATACAGTAAGAAGCAAGAATAGACCTCAAATACATGTCTTTCCTTTCTAAATTACCATGATTTCCCCATCACACTCTGCTGCAATAAGATAAACTTTTATCAATACCCCCCACATCAATATGGATTCTTCTAGATGTAAAGCTTTCTTCCCGTCATCTGCCATAGCTTGTTTCTGGAAATGATAATACAAGTACATGCAAAATAATGCATACAAAAATTATTCCAGATTCTCAAGAGTCAATATTGCTCTTTAGAGAGCCTCAAATATATAGTTCCTCAGTCTTCAGGACCACCTTTGAAATGTGCATCTGAATCTGAGGAAGAGTTTAGGTTGCTTTGGCCTTAATTGCTATAGTACGTGAAAGTCCCTTTATCTCTTCTTTGTGTCAAATCCCTTGCAGTACTGCTAGCTGCCTCCAAGCTTGCCAGAATCAAGAACTTGGAGAAAATCTAGCTGGCAGAAATTCAATCCAGGCAAGACAAAAGTGATGCTGATAGGCAGAAGTATTTAGAGTAAATAAGGAGAAGTGCTGTTTCGCTGGCAATCGGGGACATCGTACCCACCAAACATAAACAGCTTTGTGGTGTTACTGGACTCTGTTGCTTCTGGACTTCCTAACAGCTACTGTGGCTGGAAATGCCATCTTCCATCTCCAGCTGGCTTGAAGGCTGCATACTTTCTTCCAAATTAAGATTCTGCCACAGTGATGTACACATTTGTCATATCCAGCTGGACTACTATAATGCGTTCTAGCTGGTTCTCAATACACAAAATAACATAAACGTTACAGACAACAGTGTAAAGTAATTTACTTGTTGGGAAAACTGGCCATCAAAATTAAATGCATGCTTGGGTCTCTGGACAGACTCTACAGGTGTCAAGTCTACAAAAGACCATTAACTTTAGTCACCAAAGACCAAGTCACATCATAGTCTATAGTCAATCAATCCAATGCCCAGAGTTTTGTAATGAAGATATAAACAATTGACAAATCAAAAAAGAAGGAAAGAAAAGGTCAAAATCAAATAGCATGGTATAGACAAAGACTTTGACTTTTATTCATGGGTTTATGTGCCTAGATGTCTTTCAAAACAAGGTTTTTGACATACAACCCTGAATAAGTCAGATTCGAATAGGTCAGCAAATGCTGCACTGTATGTCTTCACTCATTGAAAGACAGTGAACATTACATTGTGTAAAGTACCCTGTAGAATTCACTCTGTCAAGATGTCACCTTAAAAAAATCTACTATTTCTTCACTAATATGAAAAACTGCAAGTAGCAATATATTTTTTCAATGAATTATCTCTAAACTTTGACTCCTAGAGAATGTTCAAACTATGATTAATGAACAACAAAAGTATGTGTGTGTGTGCACATGTGGGTGTATGTGGGTTATATTTAATTTCCCCATTTGAACCAAGACTAAATGGCATAATGTATAATATAGGGCAGATATTGGAAAAAGTTTTCTCTAAAGAGCCAGATAATAAATATTTTAGGCTTTTCAGGCCATACGGTCTCTGTCCCAACTGCTACTGGAGGAAAAAAGCAGCCATAGACAATACGAAAACAAATGAGCATGACTGTGTTTTAATAAAACTTTCTTCATGAATATTGAAAATTGAAAATCTGAAGGCCATTCTTAGCTTGTGGGCCTGAAAAAACCAATAGCAGGACGGATTTAGCCTGTGGGCTAGCCAGTTTGCTGACCCCTGTTCTATGGAACGACATTAAATAAGATATAAAATTCAACACCATCAGCCTAAATTCTTAGCTCTGCCACTGTTCTTCCTCGGAGAACTTGAGCAATTATTTAGCTCCCCTAAAATGGAGTTAATAACACTAGAACCCTCAATGGGTTATTTCGAACTTGAACTGTGATAATATGTTTTTCATATGATACTAATTGCACATAGTAAGTGTTCAATAAACATTACCTATTACTATATACTAGTATTCTAAAGTTAACTCCTCTTTAGTTTCAGTGAAAAGATTAGAAAATAGCCCTTTTGTGTTTAAATTTTCAAAATTATGTTTTTAAATGCCTACATATTCTCTTCTCAAAGGAGGGAACCAGATTTGCCCAAAGATGTCAAAGAACATTTGGAAAGGGGCAAATGTACAAGCAACCCCGCAAAATCTGCCTAAAAGCCCATCTCCATCTGAACTGACACCTACCCGATTTCTGTCTTCAACTGTCAACAGTTCCTCCTCCACGCACTTATCCAAGACATCTCTAACGAGAAGCGAATCCACCAGAGTGGGCTGAAGGAGGTTCAGCAGTTGGAGACATTCATCATGAGCGTTCTCAAATGACGGAGAGGGCAAGTCAGTGAGCTCCGGGTTCATGTAGCGGGCGGCTAGAGTGCTGCCCCCTCTCTGCAGGGCCTCCACAAATTCCCGAGCCCAGCCGGGGGGCCAGACCCCCTTCTCCAAGGTGCTCAGAAGCTGTTCCACTGCGTGCATGTTCCCGGCCGTGACAGCCGTCCTCTGAATCTGCTCCTTGTCCTCTGCAGTCAGGAAGCTCAGGTAGTCCAGCACAGGCTCCACCTGGATGTACATTTTCACTCTGGCCCTGAAGCACGAGATGAGGTAGCGGAAACTCTTGTCTGCGGAATACCCATTCGACATGTTTGCTTCTCAGGGGAGGGAGAGGATTCTCCCCAGTAGAAGGTTGCTGTTCTCTGCTCTTCTGGTAAGCTGTGTGTGTCGCCGCAGCCCGCTGCCTCGGAGAAGCAGGGTCTGCAGCGCTGTGCCTGACACTGACAACGAAGAGGCTGGACGCAGGGACCCCCGGTGGGCGCGGGGGGCGCAGGCGCA
The DNA here is from genome assembly GCF_027409185.1 of Cynocephalus volans. Lineage (NCBI taxonomy): Eukaryota > Metazoa > Chordata > Mammalia > Dermoptera > Cynocephalidae > Cynocephalus > Cynocephalus volans. Next base: position 230,889,902 of record NC_084460.1, read on the forward strand.
CCTGGGCAGGTGGGCGGGCGGCGCGGGGCCTGGGGACGCGCACGGCAGGTGCGGGCTGGCGGCGCAGCCCCTCGGACTCTGCGATGCGATCCTCCCGGGCCGGGGCCGGGGCCGGGGCCTGGCGACGCAGCTGCACCTCTGGCGCGAGCCTTCCTGCTCCAGGCGGTTCTTGTAGTTTGCCTGACTGGTTTCTGTTTCGATTTTCTCCTCAGGACGTCCCAAACTTAACCGCTTGGCGGGGAGTAAGTTTCGTCGGGGAGGAGGTGCTGGCAAGGCGGCCTTTGGTCAAAGACACTATGGAAGATAGAAAAGGAAAGCAGATTCTCTCCCTCTGCTCTAGCAGTGCTCCGTCTTCCCAGCGGGGTTTTCCCTCAACAATCAGATGCCTTGTCAGCTAAAATGTGGAGGGCATGAAAGCATGTGGTTCGGGACTTCCCACCCGAGAAGTAAACAGAAACTCTCGCAGAGCTTGATGTGAACAGGAAGGAGTTCCTCTCGGCTGGTGGATGCAGGTAGGTCTGGCCCAGACACAGTGGTGACACTGCAAGGAAAAAGTGAAGAGATGAAGTTAAGAAGACGTCTTCCCAGAAAGGTGGAACCCCAGAACCCCAAGAGGAAGGCCCTCTGTGCCCTTCCTAAAATAGACCTGACCTCCTGCGGGTTCCCCAAACTAACCAGTTCCCCCCCACCCCCCGGGAGTTTGAGAATGGGTATGAAAAAGTGAGTCACGACAAACAGTTCACTTTATTGCCTCAATGCCTAGATTGCCAGTATGTATACAGCTTTGACCAAGGCTTGGTGACAGATGCAGAGGGACTTTAACCACCAACTCAGCTTAGAAGGAAGCCAAGACTGAAGGTTTCTTATTTCCCAGCATGTAAGTTCCCCATATTCTTTAATATACAACTTTCCTTTAATAAAACAAAACAAAACAAAAAAATCCCCAACAACTTATTTTTGATATAGCTGCCATTCTTTTCTTGGATTCAATACAGCAAGTTTTGGCTGAAGCAGCTAGGAATTTAATTAGCAACTAATGTACCAACTTGTAGTAAACATCAACATTTGTCTATGTCATGAAAGAAAAAAAATAAAACACCCACACTGAAAAATGACAGCTTCATTTCAGTACAGAAGCCACAAAAATGTGAGTCCTGGAGGGGGCTGATCACTAAGGAGTATTTCTGCAGCCGTGGGTAACGGTGGGTCACAGTATAGATGCATCATAATTACAACCTCATGGTCCAGAATTATATGAAGGATAGAAGGGTCATGTAGGCTATCAAAAAGACATATTTAGGAAAACAATCTGTTAGCAAAGCACGTTCAGTGAAGTCTTATTAGGCCAGGGAAGCCTGCTAGTGGTTTGGACTGCGTAAGAGAAGTAGTCTTTGTGAATATTTACCGGGGGCATACAAAATATCCAAATGAGCACTTTATAGCATGTTGTCTTATTTCCTTCTCTAATTATGTTATGTAGTTAAGCTTTTTTCTCCCCTAAAGGATTTTAAGCTTTTTAAAAAAGGGACATATTCACATGGTAACCAATACAATACTCTACAACTCTTTTGAATTGCTAAATCACAAAGGGTTAAACTAAGATTAAAAAAAAATAATGATGCATTGTCAACTACAAAGTATTTTCATTATTCATGCACTAGATTACATAAATTGTATTTAAAAAATCTTATTTAATTCATCTGATTTTTTTACTTTTTAGTTTTTGTTGTATTTTATGATATATTATTATAGTTGTACATGTAAAGATTTCTAAATAAATACCTACACAGTTATTTGGGTCCATGTTCAAATATTTTCAATGATAGCAATCAAAAAAATCTGAGTTTCAGTATTAAGGCAATGCCACTGGTGCTCAAGGCATTTTGTTTGAATACAAAAATAAAAGGATGACCCCCCCAAAACCTAGAACACTAGTTTTCCAGTTGCTTTACATACCTGAATATACACAATGCGCTTGAAGAGTACCCCCAGTAGGAAGTGCCACAGCAGCCCATTCAGTTTTTTGCGGGGTGGCAAACTAATTCAAGTAACAACCTAGAAAGTTGTTCTCAAGCCTATCTGCAGATTAGACTCACATGCAAAGATGTATAAAATTATCCACTGCATCTGAATCTTTATGACTGGAACTTTAGTGTCACTTATTTATCCTTTCAGTTCTACTTGTGATTCCACTCTCCAGCCAGAGGTGAGAACTAGAGATTAGGGTCTCTGCTAGCCTAGGGCCAACTGTGGATAATGTTGATTCTCATTTTTGGTGGTAGTTGCATTCTATAAAGTTGTCATGAGCACTAAATTAGTGAATACTGAGCTATTGCTCTTAGGGGAAATATAGGGTTAGGTTCCTTCAAACCTCTGGTCACATTTTTATCAACTGATCTATACATAACCTTGTTTTTGTATATTTCTGTTTAAAGACATTTTATTTAATATATATTGCTGATTCAATAACACTGAATTCAGGATCAATAGCACTATAACTCATGCCTGAAGAAAGCTTATCTAATACAGTTATTTGCTGTGTAAGGCACATCACAGTCCTCCAGTGCTTTGGGGACATCAAACAACACTTTAGCACTATGCCTTGGAGCCATTTGAGTCCAAGCAGTGGACTCACCAACAGAAAGCAAAAAAATATGACACTAAATATACTACAAAAAGGACACTTGTTTATAAAGAAGTACGAGAGCTGAAATGAGAAGGCAAAAGCATTGCGTTGTTTGACCTCGGCTGGGAATGTGTGCATCAGGTGATTCAAATGTTTTGCTGCTCTGCATGTGTCTGCAAATGACTGTGAAAGTGCTACAGGTATTGATTTTGAGGTTATAACAAATTTTAGTAAGTATGGAATCCATGAGTAATGAATATCAACTGTCCTATAGTCTGAATGTTTGTGTCCTCTCCAAAATTCATATTGAAACTTAATCTCTAATACAACAGTGTTAAGAGGTAGAGCCTTTGGTGGGTCATTAGGGCCCTTATAAAAGGGTTTGAGGGAGTGAGTTCAGCCCCTTTTGCCCATCCATCCCTTCCGCCACGTGAGGACACAGCATGCAAGGCACCATCTTGGTAGCAGAGACCAGAGCCATCAGCAGACACTGAACCAGCCAGCGCCTTGATCTTGGCCTTCCCATCTTTCAGAACTGTAAGGAAATAAATTTCTGTTGTTTATAAATAACCCAGTCTTGGGTATTTTGTTATAGCAGCACTAACGGACTAAGACAAACTCTGTATATAGTTTCTGGGCCTAACCAGGAGAATTTGGAAAACTAGATTGTGCTTTGTAGTTATTCAGAAATATCCTGAATCACTCATAATAATTCAGTTTGGCTAAAACAATGATATAAATGGACACATATTTTCAGCAATTTATTAAGGGACACAATGTAGTTTTGAACATTTATCTGCCAAATCCATTGACCAAGGCATTGTCATGTATTTGCTTAGAAAAAATAAAACCTTTTATTTATTATGTAAAATGCATAACTTCATGGCAGTAGCAACCTGGATACTTCAGAGAATAGATTTCTAGGTAATATTAGAAAAAAAATATTGAATATTTGAAAAAAATTATGAATTCAACTGAAAAGGCCACCTAATGTCTACAAAAACTAGCAAGAAAGTAGCAAGTGCAGGAAGGAAATCTGAATGAGAGTTACCCTGGAAAAATGTTTGCTTACCCCTTGGCAGTTCTGCAACCTATTGCTTCACAAAGAGAATGAGGGACAAAAAGAAGAATTCCTATATAATTCAAAAAGCTGTCTTGGTTACAGTAAGTAACTGGAGTTTCTTATACTTTTACCAACCATGAAGAGGGAAGTTAGAGATTATCAGGAAATCTAACTTCCACACAAAAATAATGCACAGCCACTTTTTTTTGGAAACATCATTTTTTATTGAAACATGATTGTACATATCTGTGGGGTATATAGTCAAATATCAATACCAGAGTGCAATATATGATGCTCAAATCAGGATAATTAGTATATTCAACATTACACAAGATATTAATTTTCTATGGCCTTTTACAAATTTCTTGCTACTCCCACCCCCCCGGTGGCCACAGTTCTGTTTTCTCCTTTTGAAAGTTCAACAAATTACTGTGATTATTGTATCTTTCTTTCTTTTTAAATTTATTTGTTTATTTTTTTAGCCACTACTTTTGAATGAGGACATGCAGTATTTCTCTTTCTGTGCCTGGCTTATTTCACTTAACATAATTTTCTCTAAGTTCATCCATGTTGCTGTGAAAGGCAGAATTTCATTCTTTTCTACAGAAGAGTAGTATTCCATTGTGTGTGTGTGTGTGTGTGTGTGTGTGTGTGTGTGTGTGTGTGTGTGTGTGTGTGTGTGTGTACACACACCACATTTTCCTTATCCATTTGTGTATCAATGGACATTTAGGTTGGTTCCAACTCTTGGCTTTGTAAATAGAGCTGCGATAAACATGGGAGTGCGGTATTCTTTTGAAATAGTGATTTCCATTCCTTTGGGGATATACCCAGTAGTAGGAATGCTGGATCAAGTGGCAGTTCTATCTGTAGTTGTTTGAGGAACCTCCATACTGTTTTCCATAATGGCTGCACTAATTTACAATCCCAACAACTGTGTAGGAGGGTTCTCTTTTCTCTGGATCCTTGCTAACATTCATTATTCTGTCTTTTTGTTAATAGTCAGTCTAACTGGGGTGAGATGATACCTCAAAGTGGTTTTGATTTGCATTTTCCTGATGCTTAGTGATGTTGAGCATTTTTTCATATGTCAGGCCATTGGTATATCTTTTGAGAAATGGCTATTCAGCTCCATTGCCTATTTTTTAATCATGTCACTTGTTTTTTTACCATTAGGTTATTGGTGTTCCTTGTATATTTTGGATATTAATCCCTTGTCAGATGCATAGTTTGCAAGTTTTTCCCGTTCTATAGGTTGTCTTTCACTTGTTGTTTCTTTTGCTGTGCAGAAGTTTTTTTTCCTTTGATATAATCCCATTTGTTTATTTTTTTTGTTATTGTCTATGCTTTGGGGGTCTTATTCATGAAGTCTTTGGCGAGTCCTACTTGCTGAAGTGTTTTCCCTATGTTTTCTTTTAGGAGTTTTATAGTTTCAGGTCTTATATTTAAGTCTTTCATCCATTTTGAGTTGATTTTGGTATATGGCAAGAGGTACAAGTCTGATTTCACTCGTCTACATATGGATGTCCAGTTTTCTCAGCATCATTTATTGAAGAGCCTATCTTTTCCCCAATGTATGTTTTTAGTGACTTCATCAAAGATCAGTTGGCTGTAAGTAGGTGGGTTGATTTCTGAGTTCTGTATTCTGTTCCGTTGGTCTGAATGTCTGTTTTTATGCCAGTCCCATGCCATTTTGGTTACCATAGCTTTGGAAAGACATTCCATGCTCTTGGATTGAAAGAATTAACATTGTGAAAATGTCCATACTACCCAAAGCAATCTACAGATTCAATGCAATCCCCATCAAAATACCAATGACATTTTTCACAGAAATAGAAAAGACAATTTTAACATTCATATGGAACAGCAAAAGATCCCAAATAGCCAAAGCAATTCTGAGCAAAAATAAAGATGGAGGCATTATACTACCTGACTTCAAATTATACTGCCACGACTTTCATTACAAGTTTATCATGCCATAGGTGACTATTATTTAAACTGAGGAGACTAACTATGACTTAGTGGTATATTAATAGAGAGTGATGAAGAGATCCTGAATGGGTAAAGAAGCTCTGGACTACACCCCTACCCCAAGGAGAGCAGATCTACCTTTTTTGGTTTTATACTTTGGGGTTATATATTTTTGGAAAGGTATTCAAAAATCCCTGTGCCGGGAGATCAAAACATGAGGTATAAAGAATTCTTACAAAAATAGAATTGTAATTCTATGATCAAAATATTGTATCAGAGCCCTCTTAGACTACCTCCCATTTACATTCGTCCAACAAGTAGCAATATGAGTTCGGTCTACGCAGCTGCCTTTACCCCATCAATTTCTCATAGATCAAATATTAGAAAAGTTGGGCAGGCTCTGGAACCTGTTACTATTTTGTTGAGAGAGGAAAAGAGACTTCGATTATATTATGTTGCTACTGTTATAAATGAAAGAATAGATAAGTGAAGTCAGTAAATGAATGAAAAGATGACACACCTATTTATTGAGGTCAAAAATTATACCACATTTTATAATGTAAAATTATACTGCATTATAAAAAATATTTCCTGATTACTCCTAAAAAATGTTCTTCTCCAAATTCCTAATTAATAGTGTGTATGTTGCATTTATCTATTTGCATATTTGTGCTGAGCATATATAGATTTAGCAGCTCTAGGGAAGTTTGTATAGTTTTTCCTAATCCTTAGAACTCATTCAAAATTTTAAAACTTATGTAGCACAGGTGATTCAACTTCATGTATTCTTTCTCCCTCAAATGCAGTAAAAACTCAGAGGGATGTATTTATACTATGTGAGAGATTTTTCTCCTTTTGATTATAGAGTGACCTGTTATTTTATTTCTCCAAATGATCTATTTAAAAATACTTCAAGATGGAGGATTTACGATTTTAATAGACAAAAGTAAATGAGACTGCATCGTATGAACTATGAGTGACATCTGATAAGCATTTCAGATATGGTTTATTCCTTTCAGGAACAGACCGCTTATGTGCTTATAAATGTGCTGCATGCTGTTAATTAGGAATTAAGAACAATATTAACATTTAGTATTTGTGGAACACCCACAATGAACTATAGAGAAAATCTGAAACTTATCTCACAAAAGGAATTTTGGAGGTTGACCGAAGTTCTCAGCTGGGGCCAAGTACTGCCTAAGGCTCCGGATGTTCCCTGGAACCTCCACGACACAGAGTCTTATCTGAGGAGCCGGCAGACACAAAGCAGCCCAGGCCAAATTGTTGACATTGTCGTATCCATGCTGTTTTCAGAAAGGTAGTGAGTGGGAAAGCCTTCCCTCGCTTCCTTCGTGGGGCTTCTCTGTACTGCTACCCACAGATGATGTTTCCTCTGCTGCCACCTTGTGGGGTTTTAACTATCAAATCTCAACTGCATTGGAATGGATTAAACTGTCAATTAAACAACATTGTAACTATGTACAATTACAGGTTTTTTTGACAGAAAAGAGAGGAAATATGTATTCTTTTGACAAAAAAGGGAGGTAACTGATATTTCCCAATGGGGAGATAAAACCACAGTTATAAATTAGTTCAAACTTAAAGTATTATATTTTATAAAATTAGAAAAGCTCACCTTCCTACTCATCTGTACTGTGAATCCTCTGCCTTATCTTGGAAAGAAAGTCATTTTAAATTAAGCTGCTCAAAGCCTAGAGTACTTCCGCTGCAGAGTCAGAGGATCAGAGTGTAAACATCTATAGGTAAGGAGCAGGGTGATGGGTATTGAAGCTGTTTATAGGGGTAGTTTTCATGACTATGTCCACCTTATGCTTCCCTTCACATTCCTTATATGATCCTGGGCTTACCTCTAGCCACAGAATTTACCTCACGTTGTGGCAACTGCATTTTGATTTATCCACCATTCCTAGTAGGCTGTGAGCTCCACAAGGACAGGCAACGTGTCTTTTTTCTTTTTGTATCTTCTTCTGTCCTCAATGGTAGTTTAGAGCCTGGCACCCAATAAATATTTGGTGAATGAATGAATATTGAATGGCTGTCATATCCTAGGAGCTGTAAGGAAAATAAAAATCAATATCTACTCTTTTCTGGAGCTTCCTCTGTGTTACCACATTGAATTTTACAACTCTGGGAGTCTATGGGTGGGCTGCTGTTTTCGCCTGCTCAGTATCCATTCATTCCATTTTTGGTAAGCTGCTTCCAGATTTTGTTCTGGGGAAATCACCCCTGTCCCCATCCTCAAACCATCTTTAGGTGGGATTGACCCACTCCAAGCTACAGGGCTGGAGCCTCATTAGTTTAAGCTGATTAACACACCTCACCCCCTAGCTATAGTGATTAGGTGAGGGACAGACATGTAATCCAACTAAAACCAAAGAGATGAAGGTGGAAATTCCTTGCAGCTTTTGTAACAGTGGGCTATTGCTGGGTTGAGCATTGGGAAGGGGCCTCCCTCTATGTCCTAAGCATGGAGGCAAGAGGGACAGCTGGAGGGATACGGGTCCTTGAAAAAACTGTTGATATGTCAGATGAAGCCTAATCTGAAGACAGCCCTGGACTTTGAGTTACATGAGCCAATAAATTTCCTTGTTTAGATATATTAAGTTGGATTTTCTGTCACAACATAAAGAGAACAAACTGATTTTCTGAAAGGGAATATCTCCATTTTGCAAAAGAGGAACTGAAATTCAAAGTTGCGTTATGCCTGCCAATGTCACATAGCCAATAGATGAATTTGGAGTCAATTGTCAATCCCTAAAATATTTATACAGAGTTCCTTCAGAAGTTAGCATGGACAATAATGACTAGAACCAATTAATGTACTCTCTTGAAATCTGTGTGTGTGTGCGCGTGCGCGAATGAGTTAAATCAGTATTAATAAAGTTAAAATAATCAGTGTTAATAAAGAAAAATTGTCCGAACTCTGACACTGGTATTAACATATTATCTGCATTATGTAGTTAGCTGATAGATAGCTTTCTACATGGAAATTTCCCAAATAGCAATAAAGGGGAATTATCAAAATAATTCAAGATATAATGTTAGTTGATTTTTTCTAATGATAGGGTCATAAGCCTGAAACTACATGTTTTGCTTAGCTAATAGTACAAGGTTGATTTCATTATCATTTAACTTTTCAAACTCATACTAAAAAAAGCTACATTTCAGGTATGTCTTTCCAATAGAAATCAGTTTTGTTTCCTTCTAAACATTTTTTGCTTTATGTGCAGATTCATTTAAAATAATGTACAGAAAGATTCTTTACATAGGAAATTTAATATAAATAATTATTTGATCTTTCTTACCCATATACCTGAATGTTTCTCCCTATGTCGCCATCCAGCCTTTTTTGTACGTTCTCTTTATTTAATTATGTTTTCTGATATCACTAGTTAGTTACCACTTTCTGAAACAATTTATGAGCAAACTCTTGCCTAAAGATTATATTGCTAGGTAACATCCTTTCTTCTCCCCTCTTTCCCCTCCCTTTTTCTTGGGCTGGTTGCCATAATGCCTCCCATAAGGGGTGACTCAAGTCCTCATTGTAATCATTGTGGCTGAATAAAATCCTAGGTTCTCTCTCTGTCTTCTATGTAGCCTAGTTGCTCAGTCAAGTATTTGGATGTAATTAAACATAGATTAACCATTCAGTATAATTATTCCATAACTATTTACTTTATGCAATTTATCTGGATTTTTGGCTTACCTTACAGAAAAATTACGTGGGTTGAGTCTGTAATTGAAGAGTTGTTAAATCTGGGCAGGGCTGGTGTGTTTTGGAATTTCTTTTTCTTCACTGTGCTTGATATCTTCCACTTGCCCCTGAAAAGCCACTCTCCCTCCCTTCTCTACATTGCTCTGTGCCTAAAGGCTGACTTTCATGGACTGCATCAATGAACTCCCTTTCCCTTGGCTTCTGAGAGGGTTCAGCCAATGGAAGCACTGTTAGTAGATCAGAGGTGGGGAGAAGAGTGAGGTTTTGGTACCCTTCCTCCAGTTCATCTCGCATTCCTCTACTAAAGGTCTCATGCCAGGGGCCCTCTCCGTACAGCAACTCTCTCCAGGTTTCAGTAACTTCTTCCCTGCCTTGCTTCTTCAGCCCAAGTCTAGTAATGGGTCTCTAACATTGCTTGTGCTGGGATGCCCTATCAGCCCTTATTGGTTTCCCAGACTTATGTCAACACCTTTGTAGATAGGATTTTATTACAATCCCTCATTTACAGTACTGTGTTTGAGTGTGCCATCTGCTTTTTTTCTGGTGGAAGTGGCAGCAACTGAACTTTATGGCTAAAGGCCAGAAAGCAAGACAAGCGTCCAGGATAAGCTGAGTTGAGCAGATCTTGGATGGTACATTAACTGGGCTCCTTATACTCACCCAGGATGTTCCTGGAACTATTACTGATCATGGGTCCTCACCTACATTAGTACATATAAACATCCCTACCCTCATTAGTACAAAGGGAGTACCAAGTTTTTTTATTATTATTTTACCATAGTTTCTAATTTTTGATAAATCAAGCAATTAAATGTCTTGTAGTTTAATTCTCGGATTTTAAGTAACTTTCAAAGCTCTAAAGATGGAATTCCATTCATTCACTCGCTCATATATTCTGAACTACAAAGCATGGTACCTTGTCATCTTCTGAACATGATAAATAATCAGTTCATGACTTATTTTAAAAATATTTTGCAACTGTTTTGATCTGTGTCTACATCAACGATGCAACTTATTACTATGTTAGTTTCCTCCTAGAATGTAATTGGTCTATTCATTTCACACATACATAAAACACCTTATGATTAGTGTGCAAAAGAGATAATCTCAACTTTTATGTAGTCCATAACCTATTTAAGAATTGTGCCACTTTTATGTTTTTGATGATAGTATTTTCAATTTTTTTGTAATAGGACTACTCTAACTTAACTCACATTTTACATAAGCAAGTTACTAACCAAAGGGAGAAGGAAGCACCAACAAAAAAGTATTCAATCAATGTATTCAATTTATATCTTTCTAGAAAGTCAGTTTTGTGTGTATCATCCCATGTTATCTACATAGAGTATAAATGATATTCACAAGCATGCATCCTGGGTTTAAAATTTAATATAGGTATTTTTCCAGTCTTGCCTGAGTAAGATTACTAAAGCTATTAATCATAGTGTTGCTGCTCTTATTGAATGGACAAATATTGAGATCAACTTTGTACACACATATATATATATATATATATTTTTCTCAAGAAGTATGCATTAAATCCAAGTTGCTTAATAGGGCTTAATAGTCAAAATGAAGATGTATATATTCAGAATGTATATCATTCATCAACTTTCTGAAGAGCTTTGTTGACACTTTTATATATGCACTACTATTATTAAATTGCTTTAGAGTTTGTGCCTCTGCCAAAAGAGTACTTAATATTAGCAGAATTAGAAACAGAAAACTGTGTTTTGTTGAGAGATTAGCTAAAGAAAGATCAGTTTTTGTCAAGTGGCTAAGTGAGGTAATAAATTGCAAATAATATTTATTTTTGTCTTATTTAGGAAGCTTATTATTTTCCCTCTGTCCTCATTGGTGGGCAGTAACCCTTAGGCTGTTGCTGAAAGAAACAGCTTTGGGCTTAAAATGTAATTATTACTTGATGGCTTTTTTTTGTGCTATCATATTTTTATACCTTATGCAAATAACATGTATATAAGTGTTTATTATTCCATATTAAAAACACAGTGAATAATTTCTGGAGAAAGTGTGATAATTATTCCATGTGTATCAATTAAAGAAATTCATGTGAATACATTTTAGCATGACACAGATAAATACTAGGGTGGATCTAAGGGGACAACACAACAGTGGACACTATGATTAAGTATGTTTTCTTCCTCACCTTTCAGATTTTTTGTGCCATGGATTGATTTCTGCCTCTCTCCAATTCACATGCTGAAGCCCTAATACCCAACGGGGTCGCATTTGGAGATGAGGCCTTTCAGAGATAATTCTGTTTAGATGAGGTCATGAGCATGGGATTTTCATGATGGGATTAGCACCTCTATAAGAAGAGACACCAAAGAGCTTGCTTCCTCTCTTTCCACCCTCTGGCACCTAGCAGAGGCCATATGAGGACACAGGTAGAAGGCAGCTGTCTGCAACCAAGGAAAGAGCCCTCACCAGGCACCAGCCTTGTGGGCACTCGCAGTGTCCAGGACTGTGACAAATAAATTACTATTGTTTAAACCACCCAGCCTGTGGTATTTTGTTATGGCAGTCTGAGCTGACTGAGATACTGTGTGTGTACTTTCTCAAGTGTTACATGGACTTAGAAATTGCCAGAATTATTTTGCATATGTAATGGGCTATACCTTTAATTCACTAAAGGTCATAAAGCTATTTCTATTATTCATTAGTTTTTATGGGCAATGATGCCAAAGAGGCATTAATTTCTCAGGTCTCTTTCACTTTTATTACCAGCACTAGCAATTAGTCTTTATTTTAGGGACATGTTGGAGGACCTCTCCCTCCCTAATAATAATTTCTTTGCCACTTCTCAACAGTTGTGACATATGTATCAAGTGAAAAATGACAAAGTCTATTAAGATACAGGTGCTGGGTGGTTGGTAGGCACTCTCACCAGCTAAGCTGCTCACTCCATGCAGTCCCTTAGATCAAGAACTTACCTGACATAGTCACTTAGTCTCACAGATGTCTAAAATTTAACATGTCCAGTATTGCTTCTTGATTTGAATCTGTCCCAAACAGCTCGTTGTCCAATATTCACCATATCACTAAAGAGCAAATTCAAAACACCAATAAATGCCGTTGGCTATACCTTAAAAGTAGAAGAATAATCTCATCACTTCTCACCATCTTAACTGCCACACCTTGGTATATCACATTACCATCATCTCTAGTTTACCAACAGATTGCTAACAGATCTCCTTGCTTCTATACTAAACCTCCTGAAAGAGTGATCCTTACTAAATTGAGTCATGTCATGGCCCTTTTAGACTCCAAAGCCTTCAGTGGCTGTCTATGTCACCAGAGTATAAAAGAAAGTCTTTTCAATGGTCTGTAAGGAGATGTATGATCTGCCCCAATGTCCCTGTTCTGTAAACACTCCTACTAGTTTCTCTATGGGCCAATATATTCCAGACTCCCTGGACTCCTTGCTGTTCTCAAACAGGTCAGGCAGGTTTCTGCTTTAGGATTTTAGCTCTAGTTATGCCTGGATATTCCTACCAATATTTACATGTCTAACTCACTCATGTCCTTTAAGTTTTTGCTCAAAGTTCACCTTCTTCATTAGGCTACCCTAAGCACCCCATTTAGTACTGCAGTCTAAACTGTCATCTCCTTACCCTTAACCTTGCTGCAGTTTTTCTACTTCTTTTTTTTTTCTTTTTCAGTAGCGTTTATCATCTTCTCACATGCTATATAATTTACTCATTCATTATCTTTACTTACTGTTGTCTCTTCTCCCTACTAGAATGCAAGCTCCACAAAGGCAAGGGCATTCTCCCCACTCCCATTGATGTAATTTTTCCACATCTAAAAATGGTGTTACATTATATGTGTTTAATAAGTCATTGTTGAATAAATGAATTATTCTATCTAAATGAAATTTCTTAGTGATATAAAATAAACCCTATTAATGTTGGTTTTTATTAGCTGGTATGTCTTAAAGTACTTAGTATATAAATGATTTATATGAGAGAAGTAGGTCCTGCAGTTAGAAGGAGAGAAGTTCTGTGACAAGTTTGCTGAGGAGCAGTAAGATCTATACTCTTGTGTCTCCTATCCATGTCCCCCTACCCCATTCATGTAGAGGAAAAGAGAGAATGAGGTGACAACGGATAAAAAAGGGAACCAGAATTAATTTAGTGTTTATATTGTACTGGCAAATGTGCTGGTTAGTTGAATATCTAAATTTATGATCAGATCAAAAGCCACCAAGATTCGGAAGAAATTCAATAGGTAGACATAATCACATGAGCTTTATAGTCACCAGAAACCATGTATCCTCTGTAAGAGAAGCAATTAGATTGGTTAATCTTGGTCAAAACAATGTTTTTTTTTTTTTTTTTTTTTTTTTGGCTATTTCTCCAGTTATTCTTTCTACTGCCATTTTTCTACTTTTCAAACCCTTTCCCTTTTATAATGTAAATACTTAAAAAAATATTTTGGAACACTGTGGTTGGTGGTGGGGAAGGTAGGAGAAATGTATTGTTTAAGAGATGTATTGTTTAATTCTGCAGCCAAACTGGGTTCTAATCTCTGCTTTGCTACTAACTATGCAATTGTGGGTAAGTGAAATACAATCCTCCACCTTATTTTTCACATTTGTAAAATGGGATAATAATAGTATATAAGAGTATATACCGGATGAGGTTGTATTGAGAAATAACACCTACCAACACACAGTGCCTGTTACATACTATTCTCCCCCATAAATAGATATTATAAAAAATAATGAAGCATTTTCTCAAAAGAAAAATGTATGATTTAAAACTGTTAATTTTTATAAAATGCTATTCATACAATACTAACTGAATCATGGAGGAAAATTATAATTATTATTAGTTAAAAAAATCTTTATGAGCTTATTTGCATTTTTTTACACGAGACAATTTATAATTTGAAATACTAGGTTTAGGGACAGAAATGCTACAGGCTGTTCAAAGTCCTCTCAATATCTCCGTGGTAGGAACTTTCCTGGGTAGCCCTTTCTCAAAAAAACAGATACATTGTCAGAAACTGATACTTTACACTACTGGCAAGCTAACAAGTAGCCTGCCACAGTTTCATAGAAGTTGGCAGAAGGCATGAGATTCCTGGACATGAGACAAAGGACTTTATTACTCAAAGCACAACAAACAGCAGGAACTTCATGCTCCCATAGAATCCCCTTGCTCCAAAGTCTCATGCTTAGGAAAGTCCTGTCTTTTTAAAAAACGTCTAGAGAACCTACCCAAACTTTGCCCTGGAGGGAAATACTGTGTTTGAAATTAGATGTGTAGAAATGCGAGAGACCCATGGACACTTGAGTCTGAACATAAACAAATGCAATGCATCAGTATGAGTAGTTGATGAATAGATGATGCACACGAATTGCTACCATAGACTAACGTTGCAAATGTAAACACTCAGTTCTTTCTAAGCATTTCTAAGCATCTAACTACATCTTTGAATATGTAGTTAATCAGTTCGAATAAAACTGCAATGATTTGCTCTGCTTTTTAAAGCTTTATCACTAGATGCCTAAAAGAGCTATCCATTCTCTCCTCATGTCAAATAGGTTTTACCGTCCCCCGTCCCCCTCTATTTATTTATGTAAATAATTAAACAATTTAGCCAACAACTTATTGTTAAAATATCTCTTATTGTGTTAGAGGAACTAACAGACGCTTTCTCAAGAGTAGCTTCTACATTAGCAATCTTCCTTCCTCTCTGCCTCTTTCTGATAAAATTGCGTTTCACGGGGCCCAACATGTTCCTCCTCTGCAGTGTAGCTGAGCAATAGTTACTCAGCTCTGCAAGGCTCATTTCCTCTGCTAATAGTCAACACTTTTTTGGAAGTCTTATTTTTAAAAAACATGTTAGCCCTTGTCTCATCCTTCAGAGATAACTCAAAACATCATCCTGGTCTTTTTGTTTATATTTTTGTCCTGTCCTTTTTAAAGCCTAATTACAAAATTCATTTGAGTTCCAGAGAAAAGCAGAATTATCAATTGTTATTATTTAGTAAACCAAAGTAATTGAACATTCAACTTTTCACCGAATGACGAAAACCAAGCTTTTCTCTCGGTATGTATAATTAATATATAATTCAGAGGTACGTCTCAGGAGTTTGCCCAAAGGCTGAGTCACTGGGAAGATTGCCAGATAATATACAGGACGCTCTGTATGTTATCAGCGTATGAACAGCAAAAAAAAATTTTTTTAGTATAATTGCATGTTCTGTGCAATATTTGGGACATACTTATACTAAAATGATTTACTTGAAAATCAAATTTTACTAGATACCCTGTTTTCTATCACTAAATCTGACAGCTGTGTTCATCATATCTACCATACTACAAATAACCTTTTCGTAAAATTTGGCGTTAAATGGGTTTTTAGCATAGAAGCACTCTCTGTGGCACAAGCGTGGTCATGGTTTCAAAGTTTTGATTTGACATCAACACTACACAAAAGCAAATGTCTGCAACTTTTGAAATTCACTGATGTGCATTTGAAGTCCAGCTCAAAAGAGCTGAAACGTGGGTTAAAAGAAGTCACGGAGCGGAGGGTTTGGGATTTCCAGGGAGCAAAGACACTTCCGGAACGACAGCCTAGCGAACCCTTCCAGAGTGGGTGGGAAGTTAAATTGGAAAAGGTTTCTTCGGGGCTTAGTAGGAGAACGCGCGAGAACTTGAGCGAGCCAATCAGAGCCCAGCCGGGACAGGCTGGGCCCCGAGGGACCGGATGTAGCCAATCCGAGCCGAGAAGGGTGGGACTAGACCCCGGGGAGGGGCGAGCTCCAGTAGTGTGGGCCCCGAAAGGCGGAATTCAGCCAATCGGAACCGGGAAGGGCGAGGCTAGACTCCGGGCGGGGCGGCTCGGAGGCGTGAACAGCGCGGCAAGTCTCTCAGCCGCAGCTGCACCTGCACCTGAACCTTTCTCCCAGCAGCGCGGACGCTGACTGGAAAGGTGACGCTCGCTCGGCTCGTCATGGCCTACCCGGGATACGGAGGAGGGGTGAGTCCCGGCTGCTTCGCGTAGCCTCCGCCCTCGCGGGGTGTGGCGCCACTGCGGGCGGTGCCAACGTGCCGGATCCGCCCTCGGCCCCTGCTGCTTTCCCCCGTGTTTAGTTCTCGGTGGTGCCGGGACAGGGGCGGATCCTCGCCTGAACAGAGCTGCAGGTTCCGGTCCTTGAGGACCCCTAAGGAACGTCCTTGTGGAATCGAGCATGTGATGTGTGTGTAGAAATTTATTTCCTGGGATGGTGGAACAAAGCGCCCTTTTCTTGTTCTGGTAATCTTTTGTGGTGTAGCCGTACCTCACAGTTTTGTTAGGGTTCCTCTTTCTGAATTTTCTGACCACTTCTTGTTCTTTAAGTTGCTTATGAATAAATTAAGTTATACTCTAAATGTCTCTTTATCTTTACTGTTGTACCAAGGGCAATCTGTTCTAATAGACTTCCCCCCCCCCCCCCCCCAGGCGGGGAAGGTTACTCTTTTGTAATTGTTTATCCTACACCACCTTTGAAAGTTGTAATCGTAGTATTCTGGTGGCTAGCCCCTTCTATTTATAAAGGAACCCAACCTTCAGTATTTATGTCAGTGATCTCCAAAGTGGGGTGAGCACACTTTGTGTTAACAAGGTGGGCATGCGGGATGATCCATTGGGGTGTGGGTAGAAGAGAATGTATTTTCTATTTTTATTTTTATTTGTTTTTACCTAAAAAGAGAAATTGTGCTTTACTAATTTTAATATATGACTTGACATTGGCATATGGTAGTGGTCTTCAGAGGAGTTACTCCTACCCCTGGGAGTATTGTGGGGATTTTTTTTTTTTTTAAGGTAATGAATTTCCAGGCCCTCAACTTTTACACATACACATTACTAAAATTTATTTCCTTGAAAATTTGCCTGAATTCCCCCTGCATCTTCCACTTTACAGTGTCTACCCCTCATCAATCCTTAAATTTACTAAAGAAGTTTAAGGTGCCTAAGGAAGGTAAAGTCTCCTTCATAAAATAAGTCAAAGTAGCATAGACCATGGGGCTTTTAAAATTTTGCTACCTTCTATATATATTTTTATTAGGTTGAAGTTTGCTGTTAGATACATACTGTTTTTACTCCTATTGAGATGTTGCGAATTTATATATGGTAGAGTAAGTGGTGAGAGTAATAAATTTTAATTCGTAAAGTTTGCTGATTCCTTACCTCACTTTTGTCAGAGTGCTTGCATTTGATGGAGAGTTCCACAAGAGCAAAGTAAAAAGAACATCTGCATTCAGTTTGAGCATTTAAATGCCCTTTCCCATTTATTTAAACTTAACTAGCTCTTTGTAGCTATTTTCATGCTCATCATTAGTAGCTGGAAAGAAAGCATCCTCAGACATCAGAAGCAATATAGATTAGTTACACTGATTCTTATTAGTGTAATGGAAATATTTTAAGATACATTACATAAAATTTAGGGTGAAACGTACATGATTTCTTTACTCAGAGTATATTTATGAGATAGTTAAAACTGTTTTATAAATCATGTTAATTAGTCAATCCACACCTAACTAGTGTTTATTATATTAAAATATATATATATAAAATGTTAGTTGCTGGACCAATTTGTTTTGATAGCATACTTTTATCTAATTCAGTGCATGATTCATCCCTTTAGGAGAAACATTCCTAATAAATTTTATTTTTTTGTTTATTTACAAAATTGTGTTATTCCCTTTTACTAATTCATACTAATAAAAATTATAACTCAAGCTAAAGGAAGTTTTTTTCCTTGTTTCTCATTTTGATCACAGGAAATAAAACAAAATTTAAAATTTCAATTTCTATTCATATTTTTATTGTAAGTAAGATGATAGGGTCATCAAGTACTTTCAAGCATAAAAATACATTTTAAGCATAAAAAACTTACACAGATGAGGTGTTCATGGAAGAAATAGAATAAAAAATGAGTTCAAAGAGTAGAAAGAAAAATGTATAATTTGTAAATGTTTCAGAAGAGCCTTTTCATATCTTTTTAAAAATGGGTGGGAGGAGGTATCAGATCATTATAGTGTGTAGATGGCAAAGTATACTTTCCAAAGAGTGATGTAAAACTTTGTTTGTAAATGTCAATATTAACAATATGTTGGGCATTGCATTCCTTATAACTGTTTAAACCACAATAAAAACTACATGTCAACATAAAATATGAGAAAATAGATATACTTTTTCAAAATTCTTTTAAGGTTAGGAAGCCAATGTTTAAAGAACAAATGACATAGCTGACACTTTGTCCAAACTTTTCTTCAGTTACATTACCAGGTAATAACAAGGATGATCTAATGACCAGTTTTGACTCGCTTGAAACTGTAAAGAAGACAACTGGAAATATTAATTTAAATAAACTGTTTTTTAGGGATTAACTTTGTTGGCCAAGGGCCCCAGTTCTCCTCTTCCTGGGCCCTTCCACATGGCTCTTCCTTTTCTTCATAGCATGGTGGCCATGTTCTAAGAGAGAGAAACAGAAGCTACCAGTCCCCTTAAAGTCTTAAGCCTGGAATTGACATGGTGCCGTTTCTACTGTATTCTACTAGGTAAAGCTGACACAGGCCCCGCCCAAATTCAAGGGAGTAGAGAAACAGCCTTTACTTTTGGATGGGTGGGGTGGCCAATAATTTGCAACCGTCTTTAAACTGACCACCGGGCTCTCAAATTGTTGGATTTGGGAAAGTCAGTGCTGTAAAACATGAAGGGAAGATAGATAGAAGGTTATTACTAAGGACAGATTGATTCTTCATATAATATTGCTTGCCTGACTTTGATTACAAAACACATGTTTGTCCATCAAGATACAAATGGAGATGCTACAGTAGAGAGTCCATAGCCAGTCTTTTGGTACATCTCTACATTAACTTTTCCCTTTAATTTGGCCTCTCTTTTCATGAAGAAGTTTTTCAGTTTTTCTTCTTAGGCTTAAGGTGAGGAGGGTCTCCAATAAGCTTTAAATTTAAATTTTTGGTTATCTTCTAGGCTTCGATTGCCCTCCATGTTCTTGCAGACCTTGAAACCAAAGCCCAGCTTTTTGTTACTGTTACATGCTCTCAGAGCAAAAGGTGCTTTGGGAGTTTTGCTAATCTTTTTACCACTGTGTTTATTTAGATTTATCCTCAAATACTAGCCTGGAAGTTTCCCCCATCAGTACTCTTAAGGTGATTTAAAAATAATATTTTATTGAACCTATTCTTTTCAGTGTTAGGGTACATCAAATTATTCTGGCATGTCATTATTAGAAGGGTATTTTTTTTCTCCACTCGAGTCAGTTTTTGTAATTTATATAATTTTATAAGTCCCGTTTCATCTATACTTTCAAATATATTGGTATAAAAGTGCCTGTTGCATTTGTTTATATATATATATTTGTTTATATATATGAAATAAATATTTCTTTCAAATTCTTTTTGTTCCTCTCTCCTCCTTTTTTATTCCTGAAATTGGCCTGTCCTTTTCTGGTTAGCCTCTTTTCTTCTTTTCAAAGAATTATTTCTGGTTTTTCATCCAGTATATCCTGTTTTAATATTTACAGTTTCCTTTCTCATACTTCATTGTGTCAGAATTTGATTTTGACCACCTCCTTGAACTCATTTCCTGGAGCTTTCAGTATTTCATCCATACTTCGGCCCTTACCACATCCTATGCTGCAACTATTCGAACTATTTGTAGGCTCCTACATTTTGTCTTTTTTTCCCCCTCATACTTGTAACTTTTTTCTCTTTCTGCCTTCTGGCAATTTTTGCTCATTCTTTAAGAATGCAAGCCAAGAAGATTTCTGTTCAAAGTGGAATAATGAACAATCTAGATACCTCTCTCTCTTCTGGACTTATTTAAATATATATATATATATATATATATATATATATATATATAGTAAAATACCCTTATAAGGTATTAAAAATGTATACCAAGTATGAAAGTGAAAAGAAGGAAACCATAGCCATAGCAGGAAATAAGTATATAGCCTCTGGGGTCAGATTCTATAATTAAATACATGGTCTACTTCTTACTAGCTATTTGACCTTTACCAATTCAGGAAACCCCTTCAAGTTTCAAGTCTCCAACTGCAAAAAGGACGTAATACTTTCATACCTCATGGAGCTGTAGGAAAATCAAATGACATAATATCTGGACAATAGTTAGAATAGTACTTTTGATATAAAAAGCCCTCAAATATTTATTTTAGCTGCCTATTCTTAATATTGGTATTCTTCTTGTTATTCTTACTCTCATTAGTTTTGAAGAGGACTGTTATTGGAATTACTACTTTATTGATCTTTTCATTGTCGTCTTTTAAAAAAATCTTTTCTGGTGAAGGTGTTTCAGCTCTTTGCAATTTCCCATGATTAGTTTAGTTCCATTGTATTTGCCATGTATTCTAAGTACATGTCTTGTGGTATACTTCTTAGTTTTACTGTAGGTGAAATCTTGTATTTTTTACTTTTTGTTTATTTCAACGATGGTAGTAAATACTTTTTAAAATTGTGCCTCATGTTCTTCTGTTAGATTAAGTTCGTAGAGGCTAGAGACTTCCTTTTTCTTTCATACTTTTTTTTTTTTTTTTTTTTTTTTACTGCTGGGTAACATGTTAATAAATTGAATTATGTCTTAATCTAGGACATTAGCATTTTATTATTAAATCTTTTGCGGTAGTTAAGTTTGGAAGCTTTTGGTAACTATTTCTGTTTTTACTTTTCAGTGGACTTCTAGTATTTTCTTTTAAACCAACTTTTAGTGGATAATAAACCATGTTTGTATTAATAACCTTGTTTTTCACTTTTACAGTTTGGAAATTTTAGTGGTCATATGCCAGGAATGCAGATGCAAATGGGACAGCCAGTGCCAGGTACAGGTCCAGACATGCTCCTTGGGGGTTACCCTGGATACCAGGCATATTCAGATAGTTATTCCTCAGCTGGTGACCCCATGTGGACTTACTTCACTGCTGTTGCTGGACAGGTGAGATGCTAAATTTATTGCACAAATGTTAGTTTTTAAAAAGAACTTATTAAAAAGAAATGTCAACTATTTTACTTAGTGTATCATTTAAAATGTATATGAAATTTATATTTAAAACTTATTTAGACAAATCTTCCTACGATCAGAGATGAGCATAGTCATAATTATTTCATTTCAAAATTTTGTCAGTTTGATGCCTGTCTCATTGTTCATTGGACTAAAAGAGGAAACAGATTTTCATAATGGGAAGATTTGATTCATTGTTACCTAGTATGCTTCCCTGGCTGAAACTCTTCTACAAGGGGCTCTTCTTACTAGTAATTAAATGCTCCATCAAAACTTATGTATTATAATGTTATCTTTTTTTCTATCACTTAAATCTTTTTATTTCCTTCACTGTATTTGGCATTTAGAAGTATCATACTCTTCTCGAATGATTGGTATTACAAAGCTAAGTACATTCAGCCTGAACACCCTTTTATAGCAGGCAAAGATGAGTATTGGACATTTGAGAGGAAGGTAAGACATTTTTAGAAAAATTAGTCAAGGGACAGTATTTTAACTTGGCATCATACCCATAAAAACTTAGTTAAAATGTAAGTATGTAAAACAGTATGATAGGAAACCATTTCAGAATGTCATAAATTTATTCAAGTTGGAAAGTTATTTTTTTTTAACAGATGAATTAAGTCATTTATAGTAATTTTGATTTTATATAGCAGGTAAATTTTCCAAACAGGTTATCAAAATAATCATGCTGCCATTTATTTTTCTGTTTTTAATTAAACATTAAAGAGAATATTGTATTAAGGTCATGGTATGGTCCTGGCATGTTATTAGTCTCTAATAAATTTAAATAAAAATTTAAAGGCTGACTTTATTTTGACCAACAGGGAAGTTTGAGACTGCCAATTCAGGTACATGAAATCTCAGGGTGAATTGTTAGTGACAATATGTGATTATTGTGGTGGTTGGTGAAGTTTATTCTTTTACTCCTATGGAACTGCAATACTATACCACAATTTATTCTTTTTAAAGTGATTTTATATACATTATTTTATGGGAAATTTCAATTGAAATTAAGTAAATAGGATATGTATTATACTCATTTTTATCAATTACTAATTGCATTTGGCATAAAAGGATTGGTGTAAATACTCAAGATTGCAAAGAATACAATATTACAAGATGCTAGTTTCTTCCAAATTAACTAATAAATAATGTAATATTATTTGAATCAAGTGTGTAAAGGTTTTCCTTTTATGTTTTTTTCTTTTTGGCACTTGCCAAAATGATTCTAAAGTTTATCTAGTAGACTACACCTTGAGAAGAAATACTAAATCATAATGAAATATATCATAATTATATAAATGAACCATAATAAAATGATACAGTTATAATAGTAATAGTGTGATAGTGATAGTGTGGTTATAATGTGAGAATAAACATATAATACAAAAGATCAGGAAGCCCAGAGACTTACCTCTGAATTCAGTATGTGGTGGAGATAACATTTTATATCAATTCTTTAATTAACTATCCTGAAATAATTAACAGTATATCTAAAAATAAATTTAGATCCTCAACCCATACTGTACATCAGCATTAATTCTAAATATATTAAAGAATTAAAAAGAAGGTGTATTGGTGTTTGTCTCCTTTTGTTGAACTAATTGAGCTTGTCTTTTATTGCTGCTTTAGTATGTGTTGTAGATCCTGCTATATTTGTGTTTTTGTACACAGTACTTAGAAGAGTGATGAATTAAGATAGTCGTGGTCGTTAATGAAGCATTTGGGAGCACTGTCATGAGATATTTTGTTCTCACTATATTTAATTTATGTGTTTAACAATTTGGGGGGGAAATAAAAGCTTTTCTATGTCTATGGAATACAGTGGGTTGGTGCTTGGAGACTGTGGACCAGAAAGAATTTGGAAAAAGGGATCTACATGTAAATCACCTTAATTAACTTGGGGAGAGTATCAAAAAGGAGATTTTTAAATTGTGAATGGTTCTGGGAGAGGCTTGGTGGTAAAACAGATCAGGAAAAGGTTAGGAAAACAGCAGAATGGGTTCAAATACCAGACTAATGAGCAGAGACAAAAATTCACTCTTGAGTCTTAGTTACGGTCTATATCTATTTTGTTTTATAGTAGGAAGGATTTATTGAAGCAGGTAGACTTTCATAGAACTTTGATAACATTTTACATTCATTTTTTATTCACTTGAGTGTTCACTAGGTCCAATACGCTTTTCTAGGAGTAGAGGATATACACAGAATTATTATATGTGGCAGACATTCTGTTTTGGCTACCCCAATTCCATTTATAACCTCCTTTCCCTATTCTTCTCTGGTAGAAACTAACACTCACCAAAGTCTCTTTAATAATATTTTCTGTTGATTGCAGGTAAATGAAATCCTGTTACATTTATTATAGCATACTTATTTTTAAGGAACTCTTACATGGTATATTACTGGGAATAAGTCTGTTTCTCTGCTTGACTATGTAATAAATCCATTTTATAAAATTACAACTTAAAACATAGGAACTGGACATACATATGGAGACTTTTTTTGATTTCTGAACTATTTCAGCATTATAATTATCAGCATTAAATTTGCTATGATTGTACTATTTGATACTTTCCTTAAATTTTCAATCTTGTGCTTTTGAGTAAGTAAACTCTGGGAGATCAGGGCCCTTGTCATATTCTGCCTTACCTGTCAGATAAGTATTAGGAATATATTAATCATTCTATAGATGGTTCGAATGGATGCGCTAACTATTCCATTTTTAATTTTAGTCTAAATATTTAGACTACATTCTCTCATATGTTGAGTTCTACCTAGCTTTGGGGGATCATGTGTAATACCAGGCATACACATTCTAGTTATAGAACCCAACTGCTAAACTCATATCTGCAGCTGTTTTCTTTTTTAATGAGCTTCATAATTAATGATGCCCTATGAGAAATATCCATTCAAACATTTCTGCAGTGTTCATATTTACGGGATGAAGTTTTCTGAACAGTAATGATTCAATCATTAGTTGATTTTAGGAAATTCTGGTTTCTGCTTTCATAGACACACACATGCATTTCAACAATACCAACAACTTTAGTGTGTACATTTTTTTCAATTTTCTGTTTTTCCACACAGCAACTCAATGAGGTAGGAATGATGCGTGTGCCCTTGTATTATAGATAAGTAAGTAGAGACTCAGTTTAAGTAACTGAACAAATAGTATTAGAACTTGGACATCATTTCAAAATCTTGCTGCCCATCAGCCTAACCAGTAGCAATTGATCTTTTATTAATTACCTAAAGCTCTTATTATTTAATTAGAAAGTTCAGTTTTCTACCACTAATGCTACCTAATTTAGTTGGTAGTTTATATAGTTGATCATGATCAGCACTCCAACTGTAGGTAAAAATATCCAAAAGGATCACTTGGATTTTCTTCATACAGTTTAGGAAGGCATTGCTTATTTATCAGTCAGTCAATTAAGATAGCATGTTTTCATAAAATCTATGAAGTAGTATATTGGAGAATGCTTTCTGACAGTGATTCATAACTTCCAGCAAAGCTCTTAAGGTTGTTTTTCTAACTCCAGAAATTCTGTAAAAAGCACATGTAAAATAGAATTTATTTCATTATGTTAGATTTTAGATTTGTAAATGTAATCCACGCTTGAGTAAGAAATTTTAATATTTTCAACCTTCTGAAGTAGTAAATGAACATGGTCAAAAATTACTACAGTTTAGCCAAGAACCAACAGTAATTATCTTCATTCTACCAAACAACAAGGCTTCTTTGTACTAGATACTATGCTAGGGTCTGGGAATGCAAAGATGAATGAAACTTAGACACTGACTGAGAAGATCTCTGTCTGGATAGAAATTTAGGAAATGATAATGATATAAGGGAAGGAAGTGCCGAAGGTGAATAGCTAAATATTATAGCATCACCAAGAACATCTTCTGGACTTTGTACTTGTTCTCTTTGCCTAGAGCAGCTCTGTCCAAAAGAAAAATAATAGGAGCCACAAGTGCAAACCATATATATTATTTTAAAATCTCAAGTAGCTCATTTTAAAAAAGTAAAAATAATTAGGTAAAATTAACTTTAATATTTTGTTTAATCCAATCAATAAAAAATACATTTTAACATGTCAACAAAAATTATTATATTTCACATTTTTCTTGTTAGTAAATCTTCTAAATCTAGTGTATATTTTAAACTTATAGAACATCATAATTCAGACTAGCCATGTTTCTAGAGCTCAGTGGAACATGTGGCAAGTGGCTAGCTGAGGCCTAGAGCTCTCTTCCCCTCAGATATCTGCACAGCTTGTTCCTTATCTTTCTTATGTCTTTCTTACATTCACCTTACCAGTGAGGCTTTCCTTCACCATCTATATAAAATAACATTTGCCTCCTCACCCTCCTCCACAGTACTCATGCCCGAATTCCTATCACCTCTACCCTGCTGTATTTTTTCCTTTAGCACTTGTTACCATCTGATGTAATTTTTGCTTTATTGTCTCCACTAAATGTAAGCCATATAAAGGCGAGGAATTTCTTTTGGGAACTGATACCTAGTGCATCTGATGAATGGTGTTTGCACATAGTAAGTTACTGAATAAATATTTGTTAAATGAATGAATTTCTTATTCTTCCTAAGTAGAAGTTATTAACTCATTTATCTCTTTATATTTTCTTAATGTACTTGTTTTAATAATTGCTCTATAAGATTAATTTTATCTTGTGTGAATTTGTTTTAAAACTGTTGACAGTTGATGTTTGTTGGCTGTCTTTTTGAACATTAGATTTCTCCTATTTTGGAATTTTGATTTGTAAACTTATTTAAAAAGAAGTTTTTATTTTCTCCTTCCTTCTTTCTGTTTCCTTCCATGTCATTCCTCTCTCTCCCCATGTCACCCATGTCTATCTAGTGGTTTTGTGATTTTCCCCACCTGGATTGTATCCAGAATCAGATTTCATGATAGTTTGGAAATCTATCTAGGCTGGTGGTAGTATTGCAGATCGCATCAGCAAGTGAGGAGCAATTTAGTTTAGCATTTTAGTTCTGCAGACCTTCAGCTTCTCAGAAGTGATATCCTCTGGCAGTAATCAGCAGTATATTTTGTTTGTCCTGTTTCATTTTGCTTCCTTTCATGAGCAGGGAGTCCCATCCCTCTTCCCCAGTTCAAGCAACTAGACACTCACGTCCCAGTGTCATGAAGTCCTCCGAAGCAAACTATTTTTCCTACTGCAGATCTGTTCTCCCTGTACTTCCTAGTTTTTACTTCTACATGCTTCTATATAACCAAACACAATTAGGGTTGGAATTTTGTTATATATAATTTAGCTTCATACACTTTTTAAAATAGAAACTTCCAATAAAGCCAGATGGGCCTCAGATATAATTAGAGAAATAAATATATATTTTCTCTCACAATTATTTTCTTTAGTTGCCGTAGAAGGTCCCCTAACCTAAACTCCTGGCATAACCTTTAAGTGTTATTGTATTACTCTGTGACTTAAGGTCAGGATAGGGTAAGTCAAATGAGAGAATTGCCTCAGATGCAAATTTTAAGGGGTTTTTTAAAACTCAGTAATCATGATAAATAAAGCTTTACTGTGATATTTTTAAAAAGTTGAAATTAATGCAAGAAGTCAATGATGAACAATATATATCCAATGTATATTTATTTTTAAATAAATATAGGCTCTGACCCTGTGCCTGTACCACTCACCTTATTTGCCTCACCTTTGTATCAACTCCACTACATCTATAAAGCCTATTTGATTTAACATGACTATTTTACATTTGTAACATCTTGAAATATGGATCAGTTTACTTATGTTTTAGTCTGATTGTTTTTAGAAGATAAACTGAAGAATTTAATAGAACAACTCAACTTGAGGGAAAGGATTTTATATTTCAACTTTACTCATATCTATCATAAAAGTTTTATAAGATGAAGGGTTATAAAAGATCGGAACAAACTACTCTGGTACCTTTTAAGGAATTTAATGAAAAATTACCTTAATTTTATAGCATGTAATTCTCAACTCTGGTAAAATTATAAGCTTAGTTTTTCATAGGAAGAATACACATTCATTTCTGAATTACATGACATATAAACAGACTGTCATTCACCTTGTATCCATGCTGAGCAGTGGGTGAAGAAAGCATGGGCCAGTGCAGATAAACAGGCAGGTAGAAATCTGACACCTGGAGAGTTTAAAGTTCTGTTTTATTTTTTGGGAGAGGAAATAGTAAGACATGTTCCTTACTTTCCATTTCATTTGAAAAGATTGAAGACCCTAAATTATTTTTTTATATTTTTAAACTCTAATTTTATAATGACTTTTTCTGTCTTTTGAACCATCAATTTTTTCAACTTTGTTTCCTCTATTAACTGTGTTCTTTCTTTACAAAAGAACCTCTGTATCCTTCAGGGTTCCTTCTTCTGTGTCTCTGGAAGTATAGAATTTAGAGAAATGTCCTCTATGGGCTAAGTGAACTTTCATTTGAAATGTTACAAAGAAGCTCAGACTTATATAGAAGATACCATCAGACCATGCAGGATTGGTTTTCCTTCATTTTAATTAGATTGGTCTAAATTTTTAGTAAATTCAAATTTCTCTTTTCTAGAAAGTTTTTAGTTTGAGCCTGTTGTCCTCACAACACATTATTTTTGTGAATGAGTTTGGCAATTTTCATTAATCTTCAGGTAGGATACCATTTTCTCACTTAAAAGTTAAAGAAAAAAATAATTTGTAACCATGTTACCTTCGGTGTACTTGAAGACATTTTCTAATTAAAATGAAAGAAAAGCCATTTCCTACCTTTGCTTCTGTTTTAATAATTTGTAAAAGATAATCTTTTAAAATTTTGTCTGCAATAATTGACAGAAACCTGGCATTTCTGTTCATCATTTCACTGAGATGGTATTGACAGTGGCAGCTGTTGACTTAATTGATAAGGTGTTTTACTGTTGATTTCTGCCCCAGACACCTTAGAAGTATGTTTGAAGTTTTAAAAAGAGTCTTGAAATATAATAATGGTTTGAAACACTTGCGTCAGGACTTATAATAGGGAGGTAGGTAATTGTTGGTTAAATAAAACATGCCAAAGAGTTCTTCTAAAGTCTTTATAATTTGAGGAAAAATTTTCTAACCTAGTGTTCAATCTAAGAATATGACTAATAATAATAATAATTTTTTAAAATATAATTTTCTAACTACAGAATTTAAAATTTAGTAAGCAAGATCCCCAAAATATGTATGACAGACAAGGGAACACTTAGATACTTTGAGTAGGGAATACCATATGATGGTCCAATGAGAAAAGTGCTTCTCAGTATTAATTCCTTTTAGAACTACTGCATTTTTAAAAAGGAGTTCCTTAACAAAGATCCATTAGAATATGAGTGTTCATAATAATTCTTAGAAGTAGTTTGTAAAAGCTTTTTTTGTTGTTTCTTGGGTCTCTTATGAAGCATGTGTTTTAAATTTGCCCCCTTGATCCTTTTTCATAGCTGCTGTTTTGCTTTTGTGCCAATGTATGTGGTGTTTTCAAGTGAACTACTTTACTCTGTATTTTTGTAGAAAACAGAATGAGGTACTGAAACGTTCCATTTCTCTTTCATTTCCATTGTGATTTCTTGTTTCCATTTAAAATGTTTTATTTCCCATAATAAGTTTAAACAAGAATGTTTGGGCAATTACCAGAAGAATGGCAACAAAATACAGGGGTTCTAAAATTTTACAATTGGTAGTGGTGGGTGAAAAGTTATTTTCCTCTTCCTGTTAAAGCATCAGTATTCTTTAGAAATAATCCCCGCCCCCCCCCCCCCAAATGGGCATGAGCAGAAAGTTTTTGAGACTTTTCTGAACACATTTTAGGCATTTTTCGAACTATTTTAAATAAAGGTACGGCTTTCAAAAGATATTATTTTGAACTGTTAAGTTTGGCCTAATGGTTTCTTCAGACGTAGTGAATTGTAACCTAACTCGATGTGTAAGCATACCATAACCTAATCTTTGTATCAAGTGGTGTAGTCTCAGCCAATTACAGGCAGCCAGCTATTCAAACCATGTTCAAATAAGACAGATGTCCAGCTTTAATCAATCCGGCTGTTTCTATACCTCACGTCTGTTTTCTGTATGTCACTTTTCATTTTCTGTCTATAAATCTTAGCTGACCATGTGGTAGCCCTAGAGTTGCTCTGAACCTATTCTGGTTCTGTTGGCTGCCTGATTGGTGAATTCTTTGCTTGATTAAACTCTGTTAAATTTAATTTGTCTTAAGTTTTTCTTTTAACAGAACTATTATAGGACAGAGGGATTATGCTATATTTTCAGAAGTATAGAAAATTATTCATATTCTATGGTGTTCTGTAACATGCCTTTACTGTCAATAAATCTCCAGAATTTTGAAGTTGATAACAGTGTTTTAAAGAATGCATATTTCTCAATTGACCTAGAACACATGACATTTTAATATATTTTTATACAACTGTGCCTTAAATCAGGTTATAATTATTTTTTAAACAGGATGGTGAAGTGGATGCTGAAGAACTTCAGAGGTGTTTGACACAGTCTGGAATTAGTGGAACTTATTCTCGTGAGATCTCTTTTTTTCCCCTCTTGTTAAAACTGGAATAGTAAATTCACGTTCTAACTTTTTTGTCCCTATACTTAAACAATATTTAAAAAATTTTTTTATTGCAGTTATACATTCACGTAGTTGGAAGAGTCAAATAATTCTGCAAATCTTGTTATGAAAATAACTGTTCATTGTACATTCTTGTCTTCCCCAATATAGACCACTCATAGAGGAGATTTCTTTTAACTTTTTCTGTAGCTGGTTCTTTTGAAGTTTGCTTCCATATCTCAAAATAGTATGATTTTCTCACTACTGATTTTTCATTTTTAATTATTATCAATTGATATCCTGCTATGGAAGGTGAGCTTAAATGCACCGCTCTCTGCATGCCACACAGGAACACTTCCCACTCTCCCATCCTTCCAGTGTAGTTTTATAGTAATTTTAATTAGGTCATTAATTGGTAGTTAGCTTATTTTTTACTATCTAAATGCTGTTCATAGTTGTGTCTTGTAATAATGTATGATTACTTTTCCTTTTTATCTTTTTGCCTTTTCTGAAGTTAATAGTTGTCAGGCATTCTATCTTATCATCCCAGAGCTTCCTGATGTGCTCTATTTTCCATGCATAGTTGTCCTTCTGGCATTCCTTCACCATCACTCTAGAGCTAGCTTTGTCCTCTCTTGAATTAGATCTCCCCTTTATTCCATCTGTTGTTGTTTCTCTTCTTTTTTAATTCAATCTCTTATTTTAATGAAATATCTTGTTGTATAGCTTCTTAATGAAAGAGTAATTGAGAGGTGAATTTTTGAGACCTTATATGTCTGAAAATGCTTTCATTGTGCTTTTAGAATTGATTGATTATTTGGCCAGGTACAGAATTTTTGGTTACAAATCATTTTTACACAGAATTTTAAAGATATTGCTCCATTGCTTCTAGCCTCCATTGTTGCTTTAACTTTCAAAGTTTGTGAGATCTTCTCTTTTTTTTCCTGTATTATGGAATTTCATAGTGAAGTGCCTAGTTGTGTGGGGAACTCAGTGGGCACTCTGTCTGAAACTCATTTGCTTTAGTTCTGGGGAATTTTCTACAATGATGTAGTCTCTATTTTCTCTTTCTGGAATGCCTTTTTCTTTGAACCACTCTTCAACTTTTCCTATCTTCTCTCTTCTATCTCTTTTTTCTGTACTTTCTGGGAAATTCCTCAGCTTTATTTTCTAAACCTTCTACTGAGTCTTTCATTCATGCTATTACGTTTTTAAAATTCAAGAACTTCTGTTCTTTTTTTCATGGATGTGATCTCTTATCCTTCTGAGATCATTAATTTATTTTTCTTTCTACATAACCTTTGTTTCCTCAAAATTGCCCTCCCCTTTTTGTTTGTTTTGGTTATCTCATGTTAGATGCTTTCCTCAGTTTGATACTTTGTTGCTCATATTTAACTAAAATGCTGATTAGAAGCTCTGAATCATGGTTAGGTGTTGATTGAGGGCTTCAGTGTATA
Source organism: Cynocephalus volans (assembly GCF_027409185.1). NCBI lineage: Eukaryota > Metazoa > Chordata > Mammalia > Dermoptera > Cynocephalidae > Cynocephalus > Cynocephalus volans. The sequence goes on from NC_084460.1 coordinate 230,921,417, forward strand.
GTATGGTGGTTTGGTTGGGCAGTTTTGTTGTGGAACTCTGGGTGTATCTTTAGGGATTTCATTTTGAGCTGTTTCTTCAGTTGATCTTCTGCCTGGAAAGGAGGAGAGAGAGACTCAGCAGGGTCCTCAAGTCCTGTAAATTGTCATTTAATTGCCTTAGTTTTAGTAGACCTGGTATCCTGCAGTCCAGAGAGTAAATCTCCAGACTTCTGCTGGGGTGGGCCTGGGTGTGGCAGCCATTCAACTGAATCTGAGACAGGGACGGGCTTTGGGGCTTTAAATGTTCTGTAAATAGACAGCCAGTCTTCTGTTTTAATTTCCAACTTCACACCAATTTTCAGAAGTCCTGACAGTTTTTAGACAGTTGATGTCTTCTCCAAGATAACTAAGTTGCTTCTAAGCTTTTCTTATTGCAAGTTCAGGAATCCATTTTCTCAGATGTAGATTAGTTAACTCACATCTGTCACCTCTCCAGCTTGCAAATTTTGTTCCTTTGTTTCCTCTCATTCTCTTTTTCTCTAATGGTTTATGCTTTTTATTTATTTATTTATTTTGGCAGCTGGCTGGTACAGGGATCTGGCCCCTTGATCTTGGTGTTAACAGAACCAGGCTCTCTTAAGTGAGCTAACCAGCCAGCCCTGGTTTATGCCTTTTAAAAAATCAGTTTATTGTGCATTCTAATGGATTGTTGGGAGGAAGTGAAAATCTTAACTGAACATAACTTCTCCTTTATCAGGATTATAATGTAATTAGTCTTGAGGTAAATCAGCATACTATTTGAGTGTAGTTGTGATAAGGATTAGAGAAATGAAATGTTATTTAGTGGATTCTCAGTTGTAGTTCTATAAATATGAAAGTGTTTAATATTTCTAATAACCCCTGATTTTAAGACAGCTTGAATTGATTTTTTTTTTCTTTCTTTTCTTTTCCTCTCCCCTAAGAAAAAACAGTTGCTGCAGTTCAGATGCTTATCTTTTCTTACTTGGTCTATTGAAATAAATTACCAAACGATTTACCTACCTCCAGTATCATCTAACTTTAACATACAGTCTATTCATTGTAAACTGAAGTTTCCAAAATGGACGTTTTAGAATTTCTCGTCTGCTTCTTAAAATACTTCAGTGACTTACATTGGTCGGACCTTTTTAGAGTAGTATTCAGGAGTTTCATGATCTGGCCCTCATTTGCCTTTCCAAGTCACCATATGCCATTCCCTCACATGTACTCTAACTCCTTCAATTTTTGTGATCTCTGAATACACACCAAACTTCTACTTAAACCCTACTTGTCATTTGTGTTAGGAAAACTTAAGCAGGCCCCAGGCAAAGCCAAGTGCTTTAAACACCGGTAACATCTCCATCACAGTAATTTTTAGCTATTTCATAATTACTTATATTAATTACCTTAATCCCCTCACTAAGTGTGAGTAGTTTGAAGTCAGTAATTTTTTAGTTTGCTTTTTTTTTTTTTTACTGTGGATGTTTAACATTCAATAAAAGTTAGTGGATTGTGGTGATTGTATATTTTTGGCTGGTTTTAAAGGTTTTGTTTTGAAAATAGAAATTGTCATAAATTTATACAGATAAAATTGGACAAACTCCAATTTAAATATTGAATATGTTTTACAGCCTTCAGTTTGGAAACTTGCAGAATTATGATTGCCATGTTGGATGTATCCTTGAATAAAAACAGAAAATACTAGAATATAGAGTAATTGCTTTCTGAGTATTAAGCCAGTTGTTAGCTACAAATGATAGTAATTAACTAGAGAGTTTAAAAATACTTTGTAAGATCCTGTTTGAATTCTAGACTTTTCCATTTTTATACAGAAATCTATCCGTATGCTGAATTTGGCTAACTCTGCAAAAGCATACTTATTTTTAGTCAGTGATTTGGAGTTTGGCATCAGGTAAATTCTAGTAGGTATCAAAATTTATTTTTGTTAATAAAACTGTCAGAGAGATTACACAGGGAAAATGGGATTTAATGAATTCAGAGAGCTCTGGGCAGCTCTTAATGCCTGGAAGCAAAACTTTATGACTATTGATCAAGACCGAAGTGGCACAGTGGAGCATCATGAATTGAGTCAAGCCATTGCTGTTATGGGTAAGATTATTAAAATTCTTTTTTAGAAATCATACAGTTCATCTTATTCTTTGATCAGATGAATATTAATTCTTCCATTTGCTAAGTAATAAAGGGATGTATTTTTCCACCAGTAGTTTCCTAGTTTGGTTTCAAGGTAGATTCTGACTAAAGACCTTAACAAAACCATTTTAATTATAGTTTTTTTCAAATGATGATCTTCCATATATGCACACATTTTGGATTCCCGCTTTTGAGTATATTTAAATTTTCCAACTTTTAGTACTCACCACTTGCAATGTATTCTTTTGTAACTTGATATGGTCTCTAATTTGGGAGAGCAAAGACTTATCTCTATCAATCACAAGTTTCTGTATCATAGTCTAGCTTTTGAGCAGTAAAAACCATGTTTTTTTTTTCTTATATAATTCAGAACACATAGTAGGTACCAAAATACTTCAAAGTGTGAGTTTGAATTTTAGAATATTTTAAAAGAACGTAACTTTATTTTCATCATACTTTTGATAAGCTAAAGTTCTTGGTGTACTTTTTTTCCCCAAAGTGATAATATACAATAGTATTTAGTTTGCTTACAGTTAATGCAGTACCTTTCTTAATTGTTCTTACCCTTGTGATTATAATTTAAAGAAGTCCAACTAGTGATTTGTTTTGTTTTATAAATAGACATGTTAATTTAGTTGTTTGGCATTGTCTTGGCCATATAAATATGTATTGTTTAATTATAGAGCCTTAATACCTAAGTGGATTAAACCTGATCTTTAGTTTAGCCTAATGCTGGAAAATTAATATAATCTTTTGCAAAAAGGAAATGACTTCAAAGAGTTCAAATAAGCAGTTAAAAAGAAGCATTTTGGATTATTCAAATTTAAGATCTTCAGATATATTTAAAAATATTCAAATTATGTTGCTGAGAATTCTATGGGAAAATCTTGGGAATTTTATCAGTATCACATCCAGGTCATAACTCTGTAATGGAAAGCTCAGAATACATTTGCATATAGTTACATTAGTTTGCATTTTTTACTACTTCTCTCAATTTATAACTTTACTTTCATTTATTTTTAGCAAGTTTCCTGGGTTACATTTTATTAGAGCTATGTTTCGAATTTTCTTCTTTTGTGTTTATTTATATTGCTTTTGCCTTTGAGTGGATTAGTCCAAATCTATGAATTCAGTATTATAAAACAATAGTAGGCCAGCAATCTCATTAGTAAAGTGTGCACATCTCATTAAATGCTTAGGACCATCAATAGAGGTACAGCAAATAGAATATATTAATTTATATTTCTATTTGTTTTTATCCCATTCTTTTTAAATTTCAGTTTTTATGTATATTTTAAAATGCAAGTAATCAAACATAATACATGTATAGAATTTAAAACTAAATTAAAGCACATATACTGGGAGTGAATGATCAAAAATTTGTACTGGTAGGAATGCACAATCAAAAAATTTTGGAGACCTCGGGCATATAGCAAAGAACCAAAGAAATAGTGAAATAGCAAGAAGGTTATGGTTATTATTTTAGCATGAAAAGAAATAGAATAATGGTTATAAGACAAAAGGAATAACATTTTCCTATTCCTTCCCCTTTTGAGCAATCATGTTGATCCTCAAATTTTCTTTACCTGTAAGACATCTTCAAGTAATACATTCAAGTAGAGGATTTGAATGATAGCAAAGATCACTAATAATCTTTGCTTTGCTATTTTTTAAGAACTAAAAAGTTATAGAATATATATTGAAATGTTAAAACCTATGAAATACTATAGACTTTATTTCAAAATCAAACAGTATAAACACACAAGCAGATACTTATTTTTTCCCTTAGCTTTTACATTATTACAAAAAAAATGTAATAAATTTATGTACCACTTAGTGTTAATAATGAAGACTTCGATCAGTTTCAATATTTATGTATTTTGTTTCTAATACTGTATATATTTTTATGGAATGAATTTTGAAAGTTATTTTATGACTTCATTAATGAGAAAGCAAGATTGTGGTGTTCTTATGGTATTTAGTTTTAGAAGTTTTAACTTATCAATCTTTTTTTTTAGGTTATCGGTTGAGTCATCAAACATTAACTGCTATTGTTAAACGTTATAGCAAGAATGGCAGAATCTTCTTTGATGATTATGTTGCTTGCTGTGTGAAGCTGCGAGCTTTGACAGGTATTGACCATTTAAAAATGGGTACAGTATTATGTAGCTATTTTTCCTGAATAGTTTCTTGTTTCCTTCAGCAAGTTATAATAGGTATTTTTTCCCTTTATTTACTAGTAAATCTAATCAGAGTTTAAAGGCTTTAAAAATTTAGGAATATAAATAATGAAAATTTGTTATAGCACTTTGGGGATATTTTCTTCATATCTCAGTTGCCTGGTAATCTAAATCACTTAAGATTAACTTAAATATGACATTATTCATTTTATTGTACTAGGGGACACCAAGTATGTGAAACCATAGATTTTAAATTGTAATAAGAAAAGTAATTTTTTTGTTTAAAGATTTCTTTAGGAGAAGAGACTACTTGCAGCAAGGGTTTGTGAATTTCGTATATGATGATGTGAGTATACTGCTTCATACTTCTGACATTTATACTATCTTCCACATGTGTTCTTAATTTAAAAAAAAATTTAGGTGATCCTGGGTATGAACACTGGAAATAATATATTTTATAGACCATATTCTTTTGCTGTATTTTTCAGCTGAACAGATTCAATATTGGTACCAATGGCAACCAATTTGATTTTATATTAAATCTAAATATTCTTTTAAGTTTTATGACAGGTTTTGGATAATTCATTTTCCAAGTCATTTTTAATGACAAAAACTACCATTATTTTTATTGAGTAGATTACTTGTGGTGACCTTTTCTCTAAGAGAGGTAGGAAATTTTAATCTGTGACAGATTATGAAGCTATTTATTTCTCACTTCAGATATTAATGTCATTGCAGTATTTTTTTAATTGAAGCTATGGGAAAGTTGTATTTCATATATGCTTAATGTTTCAGGGTTTTTGTTTTGTTTTTGTTATACTTATGAAAGTTATAGGGTCAGTATTGCCCTACTAGTATATACTGGCTTGAATTACAAGCTTGAAAATTCTAAAGTTTCTTCTCTTAATGAAAATGCTTTTATGCAATATAATTCATCAAAAACAATTAGAAACCATCTTATTGTTAACAAATAATAATTGTACTTATGTATTAGTTTTTGCAGGGCACTATGGCAATTTGAATGTCTAGAATTCAAAATCTGAAGAAATACTGTGAATTCTTTTGCTTGGAAGAAATGAACTGTCCTACTTTAAAACTTGGGGCTTTTGCATGTTCTTCCTGCCTGTCAAATCTCTTCCCTTTCTATATGTTTTCACTTTAGTGCACAATTCAAAGCAATAAAAGAAATGTTTTTTGGTTTGGGATATTATTGCTTTTGGAAAAGTTATCATTTTACAAATATCTGTATACTGTCATAAAATAGTGTTATATGATTAATTGATGTGAACAGTTCTTAGCCTTAATTTTTAACAATATAAACCTAGAAGAATATACTTACAAGATAGATTGTATAAGAAGCCAAATTATGAAAGCCTAGATAAAACTAATTTATACTTATCTGAAGGTTACAAATTATACTTTTAAACTTTGTTTTTAGTTGTTGGTGTTTGAGGGTCATCTAGAAGGGAAAGTGCATTTTGTGCCATGTTTGTCATAGGATTTGTTCCTTGATCACATAATGAGAGAACAGAAACTTATGGGTCTTTGCCTGTGAAAAAGAAAATTGTACTTTCTGAAAATTTATCCTAAGTCGAATCTGTAGTGAAATAAAACTACAGGAGGCATTGTTTTTCCTTCTTTATTTTTTGCTATGTATATTTTTCTTCTATATATTTTATTGTCTTCTGTGAAAAAAAAAGTTCTTAATAAACATAGCCTTTTCTTTCTACACTGTACTTCATTGTGAAGACATAGATAACCTAGAATGTCATCTTTCTCTAAATTTGGATTATTTGGAAATGACGTGTTTTTAATGTAATGTCAATATTTAAATTTGTTCTGTTAAACTAAATTGATGTTAATTTATAATATGAACTGTTTACAAAGTTAAAAAAATAATATACTACTCTAAATGTTCAGAAATGATAAATTTAACTTATTTGACAACATTAGCTGGTGGTTTTAGCATTAATAAAGTGAGTATTTTGAGTGCATTTGTGTAATGTGGAGTATTGAGAATGGTAAGTAACACCACAGCAACACCTCTGAGTGGCTATTACTATGGAAATTACAAAGCAGAATTACCAGGTCTTTAGCATTTAAAATCCCCAGTTTAAAATGTCATAATTAATTTAGTTTCTTTTTTGGCGAATATCCCAAGTCTTTCAAAATGAAGATTTACTAAACCACATATTTTTCTGACACATTAACTGAGTGTCTTCCAACCTAAAGGTGAATGACATAATTTGGGGATGGTTGGTGACCAAATTAATATATAATTTTCATAAAACTCAATGCTTCTTAAATGTTGGAGGATGGATGGCAGTATCTTGAACAAAACCTTATAAACTTACAGAATTTTAATTCAGCTTTCACTTTTAAAAATCCTGGAAGGGAAAGAATGTATAGTTATTTTGACATTGATAATTTTATATATAATTTGCTATCAGATGCACTTGGTCAGTTTTATAGGAATGTGTGAATAATCCATGTAATTTTGACCTCAAATGAACTTATATTTGATAATGTGAGAGGACAGTAACTGAGCCATTAAAAAAACCCAAAACAGTTCTAATTAGATGTGTTGTAGGAAAAAGCAAATGTAAACACACTGTGTATCATTAATACTGATAATGGTGATAATAAGACTCAGCAGCCTGTAATCTTAAAGTCCAGGTGATAGATGGTCAAATTACTTAAACATCTAGGTGATGGACGGTCAAGTTACTTGACACAATACAAGTTCTGAGGTCAGTGATAATAACTTCCTTATTTGAAGGCTCCTAATTGAGGCAAAACTTTAAAAATGACATATGATATTATTCGTGTTTCTGCCAACAACACTTTGTATTAGAGCTCTTTACACAGTTCTATAACTCATCCTTTTTAAAAGATGTTCCTATGACCTCAGGTCATAGGAAGACTGTGTAAAAGGAGTTTCTGTGGTCACATGTATTTGGAAATTCTCACTTTCCTCAAGGGAGCTTGATAACACATTAGCATATGAAAGCCTAAGGTACAGAAAATAGTGTTTAGTTTAATTTTATTTGACCCAGTTTTTTTCAAACTTTTTGACTACAGAACCCCTTTCTCTAGCAAAACTGATGTTCTGTGCTGATCCAACTTAATTGTCAAGCAATTCTTTTGCACTTTACATTAAATAGACAATTTTATAAAAACATTTGGCATAGAGACTATTTCACTAGGATTTTTATAGTAAAATGCAATTCACTTTTTTGATGCTTTTAAAATAATTGATATAAAAAGACATTCGTTACTAAAGTAAGGAATAGTTTTTCGATGAACATGACTGCAATATGAAAATTGTGTGGTAGTTTGTACTGGTTCACTCACACCCAGTTTCCTTCTGATGATGTAAATTATTGAATAATGTACACTCAATATATAAGTGCTTTTATTTATACAGTAAACATATTTCCATGTCATTTTGAGAATTTTTTTAAATAAACATTCATATAGCTTGCTGTAAAGTTTTGTGTCATACAAAATCTGTTACATATATATTATGAGATGCTTCAGTTCAAGTAACAGTGCAGTAATTCACCTATATCTAAGAGACTGCCAAATGATTAAATGTCAGGTATTGCACTTCTATTTCGAGTGGCAGTTTACACATTTTAAATCACATCAAGGGGAAAGCAACACTATGGGAACTTAATTTGGTCCACTTAAAATGTAATTTGAAGGACTGTGCTCATTTGATCTATTTAAGCATGCATTCAGAAAAAAAGTAAACAAAAAAATAGTCAGGTTATATATTTATTTCCAGAAAAGATATTTAACCTTGAAAGGAATAGAATTTATTAATGTAGCTTAAAGTCTGTGCAATTAAAAAAATAAAAAGTCAATTTGTGATTATTTCTTTAAGTAGAATACATAAATCAAGTTCACTTGTAATCCTATGACATTACTAAACTGGACGAACAAAATAAATACTTCTTGTCAGAAATGTGCTTTTTTGTCCTTTTATGTTCAACAAACTCATATATGTTTCCTCCTATTTCTTTATAGCAGTTTTCTGTGAAATTAATAGGAATAAATTTGTTAAAATTTGGTAAATTCAATCTGGTGAGTAAAATCCAATACTTCTTTCAGTAAGCATAATCCTTAAACTTTAAGATGCAACTGAGTCTTTTATTACTTTCAAACGTACTAAAAGTTCCGTTTTTGTTTTTGTTTTTGTTTGTTTGTTTGTTTTGGTCTTCAATCATTTACAGAGTGAATTTAAGCACTTTCAAATAAATGCATGATGCTAAGGTATCATCTAAGAATATGTCTAGAGGTTATACGTAGTATTAGATGATACAAATTAAAAGGTGTTTATAACATCTGTTGTTATAGTGATGATGGCAGACAGGATTTTAAATGAATATCATTTGGATGATTTGTAGTCTAGAATAAGGTCATAACTTCATATATGTCCAAATACTAAATTTAAATTTTCCTGTAATTTAGAACGCCAAACACAAAACTACTTTTCAGAAACACACTGGGAAACCTATGAAAAATTTAACTCGCTATCAGCTCATTATTTGAATACTCGGAAATCTGTGCTTTTAATTGTTTCCTGTCATGTCTCTGTTTTTTTAAATATGTTTTTCTGGCATATAAAGAAAAGAGCCTTACATACTTAATATACCATTTATCCAAGTAGCTTGGTAATTTGCAGCTTTGTGTATTTGCAAGCATTCAAAACTCAGGTGTGCTTCTATGTATCTCAATATATAGTAAGTAGACATTGGCAGCACTTCTACATCACTATGATGTGCCATACAATTAGAGAATGAGTAAGGTCTTTGCCTGTGTGCTAGTTATGTTTTCAGGTGTGGCCCTTCTGTAACATCAGAAATGGTGGCAATTTGGAAAACTTACAGGGGTGAGAAGAATTGCCCTAAATCATCATTTAATAGCTATAATCAGAGACATTTATGCAGAAATGATTAGCTCCCAATCCTGATACATTGTGGGGGATCCCAATCTTTTCCCTTAAGCATAAAACTACAAATATGTACAGATATATGCATACAGTCCTTTGCATTTTAGTTGACTATTATTTAATCACATTTTATTTTGCTATGATTACTGGAATTTCAAAGGGTAACCTGAACAGTGCTATACGAATATTCCAGAAACATAGTCTAATTAAAGATCCATATCCTTTTGAGAATTACAAGCCATTTAAAAATGATTTTAGGATTTACTGAACTTTTAGATGCGTATTGAATTTCTCATAGCTATCTAAATACAGTACCCTCTGTTTTATGGTAAGAGATCGTTTATCTTATGGCAAGTTTTAAAATATTTAGCCTTTTCATACTTTAGATTCTCATATTCTGATCACCCTCTCTTATAGATATTGATATAATGTTTTTTCTGTTCTTAGTATTTGGTTTGTTTTGCGTTTATTATCACACAGGGAAATGTTCTTTTGGTTTTTTAAAATCTTGATGATAAAGAGTGGTGAATCTAAGCCACTAAACTGACTAAACAGTCCTTAGCTTAATACATGCCACATTACAAACAACAATTTTTTTAAAAGGTTTCCTTGAAGATAGTTTGTTTTCTTGTTTTTTGTTTTTTGGGTTTTTTTGTAAATAGTAGAAAAGCAACTATGGGAGTAATTAACAAAGTTTGAAATTAGGCAAAAGACAATATCATTGGGATATTTTCATTCTTGGTTAAAAAAATGAATCAACCTATACATTATAAAATACATAAGCATGTAAAGCCTATGTAGCCATCAGAGATTTTAAGTAAACAATAAATGTTTTAGTTAATTCCTATTGTGGTCTTGACAGGCAATAATAAGTGGAATGTTTTTATGATTCTTTAATTTTAGATTTAATGCTTTTTACCACTCAATCTGGCATAGTAGTGTCCTGATGGAACTCAGTAAAAATGTAGCACTGTTACAATTGTGTGATTTCATGGAATACATCAGCACCACCATGCCTATATCTAGTACTGTACCTAATAAAATGTTGGAAATAGTTGGCTTCTCTAGTAAAAGTATCCTAGCTAGCTAATGAGATTTACTTTCTTTTTCTTCAAAATAATTTCTCTTACAAATTCTTGAGTTTTTCATGTATAAATAATAGATCAGAAATTATATGCTTCATAAATTATGTGTATATGCTATATTTTCAATACAATGTGTACACTTAGCTACTAAAAATTTGCAACCATTTTTACGTGAAATTTACATTTTTCTTATTTACAGTTATTTGTAGAAGGTTATTGCAAAACTAGTTGTGCAAGTAGATTACACTGTCAGTACTACATACCAATCTTTGAAGAAAATATTTTCTAAAAAATAAATATTTGTGCACAGAATATTTCAAAAGCATCATGATTTCATGCTACATTATGTGCATAAAGACTAGGAAGTAGTGTGTGTTTAGGTAGATTGTTTTATTCTGCTTAAAGCATTCCAGGTATATTACAACTTAACCAAATGTGAGTGAGCTTATTTATATCAGATGACTGACATTTTCAAGTGATTACACTCATTCTTTTTTTGAAATATATTGTTCATTAACTGTCAAATATTCTGGTGTAGTACATTTTCCTATCAAAATTGTAAAATGCAAATTTCAGCTAAAAAGAGATAATATGCCTTTAATTAAAGTCAGTAGGTGCTTAGGAGATTAGAACTAGGGATTCCTTAATACTTTAATCTTATTTCTTTAACATTTGGAAGAACAGTGCCATATTATATCAATGCTATTGTAATTATAGGGGCACTTGAGGAAACTATGTGGAGGAGTTTTTAATAAGATCACTGATACTTAAATTTTACTCCTAGATAAGGATGATGAAAATAACATGGGATTTTCTTATATACTCAGACACTTCAATATGTCAGTACAAAAAAAAAAAAAAAATACAGTTTAAATGCTAACAGTTGTGATTATTTTGAACTTAAAAACATTAAAGTACAGAGGAAGTACAAAGAATATAGGTTAAATTTAGTGCTTTAAAACCTCAGTGTTGGGAAAATGAAACAATTTGGTCAGGCTCCCCTTGCCTTGAAGATGGTTCAGGGTGGTTCAGTAACATTGTGTGTGTGGGTGGAGTAGGTGCCCCTGCAAGGCAGTACCACTTTGGCTGGTGTTTTACTGCCTGGGGTGCCCACCCTGCATGGCCATGTTTTTTCCAGACCTGCAGCTTCCAAGGACAGTGTGGCCAGTTGCCTAGCATACAGACCTGCATGAAGGGGTCTCGTGACCCAGCCTGGCATATGAAGGGTTTGTGACCCAGTCTGTGAATGGGCTTGAGGGGTCTGGGAGTGCCAGACCCAGCCCTAGCTCAACCATCGGCCCAGTCGGTGCAGGATCACTGGCAGGTAAACGAGCTGCTGCAACAACTAGCGTGGCCGCCTAGCTTTACAATTGGAGTCAGGAACAGGATTAAGAGCTAGACAGTTTGTGCTGTAAGAAGGGTTCCAGCATTAGCCTCGCAGTAGGCCTTAGCCATAGCTTAGCCTAGCCAGACACTCAGGTAGACGAAATTGTTACACATCTTTTAAAATACAAATTAACTAATGGAAATCATAGACATCATGACTACAATTTAGGAATTCATCTAATTTTTGACATTAACTTTTCAAGAATAACAATGTTAATATTGCCACTTCTCATAATAAAAATATTTTATTGAAAGCATTTCTGTAAGAATTCTTGCTAGTCTCATTTAAAATTATAATTGGATTATAATTGGTAGAGCAGTGAAATTGCTCTGTTGATTGTATGGTTTTGTGTTCTTAACATTGCATTTTTATAAATGTTTTGTTCTTTTATTCCTGTTAGTAGTAACATGTTAGTTTTAAATAACTTCTTGTTAGTCATCTCTCTCAACCTCCACTTAATGGTTTATATTAAAAAGCCATGTGATAATTTCTTTTCAAGCTGTTGCTTATTAATAATTTGTCTTTCTATGAATTTTCCTTTCTGTATTGGATATTAAAGCAAAGTGTTTGTACCACAAGATGTGATTAATTATTCTAAGCTTGGGCACTGATCAATCATAATACCTAATACTTTGCATTTAAAACATGATCCTTTTAGTTTTTAAGAGATTAACATCACTTCATTATAAGTAGAGCCACAAGAAAATTGCTTTGAATGAGAACACTTGAGTAGTGAAGAAGAGAGGGGAATGTAGAAAACATACCTAGAAAACAATTGCAATGCAAACGTATAGTTTTATGAATGTTGGAAAAAGGCAATATTCAACAATTATCAGGATGCTATAGCAAAGAGAACTTCTCAACACAGACATTCTCCTGCTCTGAGCAACTAGATCTTTGGGAGGTATGTGAAAATCATATCATAGATTTTTTGTTACAGAATGTAAATGTGGTACGTGTTGGGTAGAAGAGAAATGGAAGTCTTGTAGAAGACCTTAAATAGTGCTACTGCTCCACCACTGTAACACCACTATCTTTGTGATGATGCTCAAGTCACAGGATAAACTTACAGTTTTACTATGTTTATAGTTTACAAAGTACTTCCATATATATAGATGTATTTCAAAGGATCCTCAACACACCCTTCAAGATATGTAAGATGTTACCTCCATTTTTATAGTTTTGGATTCTGGGGCTCACTGAGAGTTTGTCTCGAGAGTAACTGGAGAAGGTGGATTTGAATTCAGGTTTACCACACTGAGTCCATTGTAATTTCCACCATTCCACACAAGAGCTTGGGCCATCTAAGACTTGTATGATGTATCTGCACAATGAGGGAGTAGGCCTAGATGCCTGAAAATAACCATTGCAACTGTAAAATTCTGTTTTCTGAAAAAATAGATGTGTATTTACTTTCAAAATTGAATTTTGTAAATGTATTTTCAAATATCCATCTGGGGACTATGGATATAAAGAGGGACTTACACAGTGAGCCAGCCTTTATAGAGTACATTCTAGTAGTACTGAATTCGACAGATCACCTTTACATATGTGGTGTTTAACATCGATTCAGAGTAGATATGTTTGTAACAATGAGATTCACACTCTCACTACTATTATTGTAAATGGTAAGTATTTAAAGCTATAAACCTAATAGTGCAAAATACAGTCAAGAGATAAAATGGGTACAGGTAGGTTTTTCTGAATCAAAAATTTCAGTCTTGGTAACAGTTCTTTAATTGGAGACAGCACATTGTGCAAAAGCTAAATTGTGGAAAATTATTTGTTTTCCTTATTGTTTTTAATGTCATGTTCCTAGGTGAGAAACAAATAATCTAGCATTTTTTTGAGCACCTGCTATGTGCCAGACACTTTACTATATTTTATCTCATTTTCTCCTTAAGCTTTTGTGAGGCAGATATCATTACCTCATTTACATATTCAGGAAAAAGATGCAGGGAGTTAATTAACTTGCTCAGGATCACACAGCTATTAATGAAAAAACTCATGTTGAAACCCACGTTGGTCTAACTGCAGAGCCTATGCTTGCTCTTCTACAAATGGTGACTCTCAAAATTTTAGTGTGCATAAGGATCATGTAGAGGAGGGTTTGCTAAAAAAATGCTTGCCAGGTCCTACCACCAAAGTGTCTGATTGAGTAGATCTGGAATGGGGCCCAAGAATACACATTCTGACAAGTTCCCAGCTGATACTGATACTGCTAATTCAAGGACCACAGTTTGAGGACCGTTGTCTTACATCATCCTGTCTTCCAAATGCCTCACTGAACTCACATGATACACACATATGTTGCACTGCAAAAATATGATTAGAAACCTCTTCACATTTGAATTTTTTGATTATTTACAAAAATTTTGATTTGTAATAAATCTGCTTACAAATACTGATCTACTTTTGATTTTAGCTATGGATAAGCAATTTAAAGACTACACTATATTATACATTAGTCAATGTTATAATTCATTTCTAAAAACTGATCAATCTACTGAATCTTTTTTAAAACCATGAAACACATTCAGAGTAAAAATACTGTTTAATAATTATTTTAGATATGCTGATGAGGTGATAAATTTTATCCTTAGATAATATATGATGGGATTTTCAAATGACATTTGGATAAGGACATTGTTCTAGGCATTTTGAAGGCATTGCTGAAGGTTAATCTCTAAAAGGAACTTGTAGGCAACTCATGTACACATATTTAACCTGACTCCAAATGCTACTATGCCTTGACTTAGTTTCCATATCTCCTGACTAGAAGAGTATGAAAGTTCAGCTCTATGACCAATCCACTGTAATGGACTTAAGAAATTATGCTGTCCCAAGTCGGCCCACTGCCTTCACATGTTTGTTGAATGAGTGATTATTAATTTAAAAAAAAACCTTCAAGAACATTGCTTCAGCATTTTTCATTCCTGGTTTTCTCATCAACTAATTGAAGTATGAGATTTCTATGGGGTAAAATGATAAGCCTAAGTTTCAGCTCTCTGCCTGGCAATTAATAACAGCAGGAAATCATCTAATTTAAACAAACTTTAAATCTTAGATGACATTTTATTTAAGCCAGGGGACCAGGTAACATTATTTTTAGGTGAAGGGCAAAAGGTGTATTGTTAGTGCTTCTGTTACCTAGAGAGAAAACTACTGCTGTACTGAGGTCATGATTGGCTACAGCAGTTAGACCTGGCCCTCAGCAGGATCCCAAGGTGGAGGGGTTAGACTGTTTTTGCTACAGCCACTGAGGAGTGTGATGGTGAGTTTAGGCTTTTAGATCTATGGCTGAGGCAGGGACATGAATTTTGTGCATCAATATAATTGTTTTGGTCATCTACAGGTCAATTTAAACACTGATTCTTCTGACATTTATGCCTGACTAACTGCATCTTTATATTGCTCAGGCTCTTTTAAAAAGCTAATGTCCTGTAGGAAGGGACCTTTCTAATCTTGTCCAACTCTCTGAGAGTTAAGATTTTGATATCAAGCAATTATTTTTTATCAAGGAATTAAAAAGGAAATAGGTTTGTGCTGTGCTAGAATTTAAACAAACTGGATGCTTACACACCATTCTCCATCTTCCCATTCCTTCATACTCAATTTTATAAAGAAGTATAAATAGAAGCTTTACGTGGAAGGCTTAATTTTATGCATGTCATACCAAATGTTGCAGCTGAAACATTCACTAATCAAACAATCGGATCTCAACTCCTCACCTGCCAAATCATCTCTTCCCTACAAATGAATAGCCTCTGGTGACTTCATTCTGAATGTTCCTGGAGTTTAGGCTGGCAATTCTTATGAAATTTGTTGCAGCTGCAAAAATGTGTCCCAATATGGAAATAAAATCCCTAAAAACCCCTCTGAATCAGCATTAGCTATTTATGTGACACTCTCTCACTAGATACCCATTAAACCTTTGTTGGATGAGGGAGCAAAAAAGTCAGTTCCTAAATATGTATCTGCATTAACACCAAATGGTTTGGGAAACTGGTTATAATTACTAAACTTTTGTTGAATTGACTGGTCATTTTGCCACATGTATTTGATCATTTATGTTTTGTTTTTGCAAAGATTAAGCAGGGATAAGAACACTTCCATGCTTACAGATTGCCTCCCACGTAAATTACCAATTTATGTGACCCTTAAAAAATATGTAGGGAGCAATTTAACATCACTTTAATCACATTTTAAACAGTGCAATAGTTTTTCTAAATTTAAATGAATCGCTTGCATTTGAAGATGATTAATTGATTAGTGTCAAAGGTAAGGAAAATCAGTAGACTATATTTCTATTCTGAAGAGATAATAATCCATTTAATAATGTGCACAGATGTTTCTTTAAAACTATATGTAAGTGTAAGAGTTAGTAAAGAACTAAGAAACTTCCAAAAAATTTTAAATTTTTTGTTCAGAAGGAAAGGATATAATGGATCAGTTCATAATAATTTTAAAACTGTACTTGAATTAAAAAATAAAATTTCTTAACTAGAACTTGACTGATCAGAATCTTAAATTAACTTGTAATTTTTTTCTGCATCCTGATTTTATGAGAGACATATGTCCCCCCTTCAAAAACATTCTGATAGTTGAAGATATTAAAATATATTCCATTGCATGTTCCAATATTTTGGGGTCAATATATTCAGCTCAATCCATATATGCTTGCAATTAATCTTTGATTAGAAAAAGTTTTTGAATAACCAAACAAAACTGAAATTTTATGCTGGTGTGTGAATTTCCTTTCTAGGCAGGTAAATGCACATTGTTTCGCCACAGCTGGGATTAGGAAGATATAGAACAGCAAAGACAGTGAAAACTGGTTTTGCCATGCAGATCCACTGGAATTGCACATTCTTTGAAAACTATTCGAGTTCACTATTTTGATCAAATTCAAGATTGCTCTAAAATATGAATCAGAAGAAAGCTGTGGATATCAGTTTGTGTCAATCACACATTAGCAGTTCTTAAGGAGACCCTCCTCCCCTCCAAAAGAGCAAAATTAGAGAAACTTATTTTTAAACCTTCAAGGAAATATGCCAATGAAAAATATTTTAGATGGTTTGTGAATGAAATCAGTGACAGAATTTTAAGTAGAAAGACCCTTTTGTTCTTATTAATGTTGGCCTATATTCATGTATTGGAAGAAGGCTTCCTACACTGTCTTAAGATTTATAACTCTTAAACGTTGTGTTTGTTTTTTCAGTGTGGAGAAATGAATATAACTATAAATATCTGAATACAGAAGGATATCTGTACTCAAAAGTGACTAAGTTCCCTTTATCCCCCTCAAACTTCCATGACTTGAAGATCATCTGAGTTGCATCCATGAACACTTTTATCTCTTGGTTTCTTGTTTGATTGGAAGGCATTTTCATAACAAAGTACTTGGTTAGTAAAAGCAGTAAATAGGAGTCTCCATGCAAGAGAAATTGGAGTTTCCTAACATGCACATGATTTAAAAAATAAAAATAAAAAATAGAGTGCCTTGAGATGCTGGCAGTTTTTAAACATTTGGAACCAAAAGTTCTTAATTATATTTACATCCTAACTGCTTAATTTTACCTTACAAGCTTCAATTTAGGAAAATATACAGTACTTTTGCATATAATGGTAACTTGTGAGCCCCTGAGTCAAGTAGAGAGGATTTAAATACAAAAAGGAAAACAGCCATTAAAAGCACTTACATTGTATGTAGAGTAAATAGTACAAAACCGTTATTTCCCCGGGAGACCAGGATCAGAAACATGCCTATGAAGACCCAAGATTCCTACAGTGCTTAGGGATGAATTTGGCAAAGAAGCGTGCCTAATTGGATGAAGATAAGTTTTTCTTTGTCGTAGGTGAAGCTCTAAAGAGAGATCACTGTCTTGTTTTAAAAGTGAAGTCAAGTTGTCTTCCGAAGCTGTGTTCAGATGCACCTCACTTGAGAGGGATTCTTTGGATTTAAGTTTAGATTTTTCAAGGTCTAGAAATTCAGGACACTGACAGAAAGAAAAGAAACCATGATTTTACAAATCACATTTACAATCATAAAAAATTACACTTATAAAATATAAATGTGTTTTCTTTTCCCATTAATCTTTATTTGATTAATGGTATTAACCAACATTTTGTTCTTAAAGTAAGTCAAGATATTGAAGGTTGGTTATAATCCTGAATACCCATTCCAAGCACTTTAATTTTACCCCGAAGCCAGGTTAAAAAGATCAGATTTTTTCCCCCACATTATTTCACATTGAGTTTTCCAGATGAGTTTTAATTCAAAATATAAGATAAAACTGGGATGTGAAATGTGGGTCACTTAGTGACTAAGGGGGGATAAGGAAAGAAACAAGGAAGGATGCAAAATCACCAATCCCTAGTCAGACCATGTTATCTAAATCCTCTAAAAATGAAGAAAATTCATGGTTTTATATATTTCCCAGCCATTCAAAACTAAAGATAAATTAATTTCTATCTGCATATTTCAGAAAGATAGCATTATTTTCCTTCTGGCACATTACCTTCTGTTACTAATGTAGTTTCATTTCCCAGGATGTTTTGTACTAAATTCCCAAACACATAAAAAAGTTTTACAAGATTGTTCTGTAAATTCTTATTTAACCCATTGTTCTTGGGACTAATTTGGCTATAATGTTTTAACACTAATCCCCAAGATAAGATTCCAAGACAGACTTCTCAAATTAACATAATTTTTTAGGCCCTCTTAGAACACTTCAGAGGTGGGATAACGGACACTTTATGTTCCTCCTCTTATCTTGTTTATCATCCCAGTGAGAGAAATTTAGTGATCTCTGGGGATGGGTGGGGCACAGATGAGATTACTGCTCTGATTCCTTTGAACCTCAGGTCTAATCTGGCCAGCTGGTATTTCTTTTTCTTTCCTTCCTGAGATCCCACCCATCCTATTGTCACTGTAGCAAGTTATGGATTTTTCTCTGATGTACTTTTTGGACTCAGGGTTATTTATTAGCTTTCAAAGCTCTATAGCACATAAACTTAAGTGGATTGGTTCTGTAAAAAAGATTTTTCTTTAAAGAAAAATCGCCAGAGTTTGAAACCATTCTTCTAGGTCCACTGTTCTCAAACTTTAAAAGAGGTAATAATCAGTGGGGAGCTTGTTTAAAATGCAGATTACAGGGCCCATTTCCAGACATTGTAATTGAGTAGAAACAGAGATGGGAATGTAAATCTGTATTTTTCACAGCACCCGACGTGATTCCGACTCTGGTGGTCACTAGTAACATACTTTGAGAAACACTGTTGGGTGAGCAATTCCTACACTCACTTGTGAGGAAGGACTAAAACTTCGGTCGGTTTTAATGGATGCGACTGGAGGACTGGTTCTCATCAGGCGGATGACGGGTCTCTGATACTCTGTTCCTGCCGTCACCATACTGTAAGCTGGGGGAACCACAGTAGCTTGTTTCTGCAGCAACTGTAAGATGGTCTGGATATCAGCCGTCATTTGGGATTCAAGTCTGCAGGACAGACAGAAGTAGTAAAAGACAGTGCTAAAATAGTCCAGGATTGCAAGAGCATTTGAGAAAATTTCAGCACTACCAACAAACAGAATTATGGCCCTGCTTTAAACAAGAAGGACAGGAGAGGGAGCACAGAGATTCTTTCCTGACTGATCTTCACTTTCTGTCTCACTGATGATTCTCATAAAGACCATTGCTTTGCTGCTCATTTATTAAGGTTTTGACAGAAAAACAGGTAAATGGAATAGACTACATTTTCACTAACCTTTTTATTGATTTCAAAATGTGAAACACTGAGAATGTATTTTTAATTAGTAATTGTCTTCGCTTTTTCATTAGGCTTTACTCAGTTTCTTGTGAACGTTTTATTTACTCTTTAAACAATAGAGTGGTAGCATATTTCTTTCATAATTGCAGCATCCCAGGATAATTTCTTGTTTCAAATTTATATCAACATCATTTTACCTTGCCGCTTTCCTGTTCATATCAAGTACTGTATATTATTCACCACATACTTTCTTTCTTTCTTTTTTCTTTTTCTTTTTCTTTTTTTTTTGTGACCGGTAAGGGGATTGCACCCCTTGGCTTGGTGTCCCGCACCGCACTCAGCCAGTGAGCGCACTGGCCATCCCTATATAGGATCCAAACCCGCAGCGGGAGCGCTACTGCGCTCCCAGCACCGCACTCTCAGCACCGCACTCTACCGAGTGAGCCACGGGGTCGGCCCCATCATATACTTTCTTTAATGCTGTTAAATGCTAAGTTCCTTTACCATGTACAATTCAAGGCCTTTGCTATTTAAGAAGCAGAGCAAACTTAAAAGTTCACTTGCTTCTATGACTTATCTGGCTTGCAAAGTACCAGTCTGACCATTTTTTTCCCCAAAGTTCACAAGTAATCAACTAGCCTGTTCATTTCATTCCCATTTTAAATCAAAATTTAGGGAAAAATAGCAAAATACTATTGGTCAGATTCCCCTTCTTTGCATATAACAGCATTGAATACAGAGGAAATTTTGTGTTCATAAGAACAGAAAACTTGAACCATATGCCTCTTTAGAAAGTTCTTCTGACTTTTCACTTATTTGTGCTTACTGGTTTGTCTCTGAATGAAAAATGCAAAAAGAAGGTAAATCTTACCAAAAATGTTAAAATCATAGCATTAATTTTGCTCAATTAAATACATGGTATATTTGTGAAATTCAGAGTGGACAGAACTTAGCCTTTGATTTGAAAGAGAACAGAATAAACCTGAAAAACATCAAAAAAATCATTTTTTTAATTTTAGTTTTTGATATTAACACTCCAAATCCAAATCTGCCTTCTAAGAATCACAATAACACATTATTTTTACAAGGTTTTCTATAGGTGGTAAATATAGCCACATAGCTTATTGTCTTCCAAACCAATAGCTGTAAGTTATACATGATTATATCTTGCAAATGTCAAAAGTACACACTAAAAAGGGAAAATTGAGTTATCAACTGGTTTCTTTATGTACTTGTTACCTGAAGTCCTGATCTACTTTTTCATGGCACCAGCTAAACTGAGTGGACATTATTTTATTGTTATGCATCAACTTTTCCTTTCATTCTTAAAGGCCCAGCTCAAATTTTATCTGCACCCAAAAATATTGCCTTATTTAACCCGTTTGGAATTACTTTCTCCTCTGAGCCCCCCCCCAAATTCTGCATTCAGACTTCATCATAAATATTTGTGTATAAATCTATCCCATCATTAACAGCATTTAATAGTGAGTGGTTTACACAACGTTTATTACATTGAGTGTAAAAGGATTTGGGGGTGGGAACTGGAATAAAAACATCATCAACAATTGAAATTCAATGCCCAATAGTCAAAATTTATGATGATATTTTTGAGTCCTATAAAATCTTTGTCAAGCAGCTGGAGTCTCTGAGAAAAAGGATCACTTTATCATGGATTCTATTTGAATAGAATAATAGGGAAAAATTTATTGGAAGATGAGGCTTCAGCATCCACACGCCCAGTGATTGCAGCCATCTGCCATGAGTAGGACTCACGCACAAGAACACCATGTACAGGTGAACTGGCTGGCGTGAGGCGAGAACAGAGGCTGTTGGTGTCAACATGACTTAAGAGTATATCCCACGTCTGTCAAGATGACTTAGTTGTTTGTTTCAGGAAAACTTTATAAGACTAAGCAAATAAATACCTTCACTACTTCAGGAAATTTCTACAAATCAACACATTGGAGAGAGTAGTCTGATACCTGAACAAATAACTTCTTAATCAAGGTTTACGTCAAGTTCCTCACCTCACTGTGTCCATCAGTCCTGAAGTATTGTATTATGAACTTTGCCCAGTTCCAATCAGCTTCCTATCTTGAAAGGCCCAGACTTCAAAGTCCTATAAAAATCCTACTTCTCAGTGCCCCTTCTGAGATACCACTGAGACTCTGTCCAAATGACATTCTCTCTTCCTGCAGTAATTTTGAATACTTAGTTTTATTAACTGATTGATATTTTGAGTAGTTTAACAAAGGGGAGCTTTAGTGAGAAGTTTCTTTGCTATGCGTAGGGTTTTATGAGAGTACTTCAAAATGTTCGTGGAAGGATTCCTATTATCTTTTAATTCCATTTTTCCATGAACTTTTTGAAGTCTCTTCATATTTTCATATTTTATGACAGTGGTCTATTGGCTTAATTAGAATGGACTGTTCTTCTGGGACAAAATAATCTGCTTTAATCAGAAGGCATTACAGAGAATTAAAAAAAAAAAAAAAAAAAAGCCAGATTCGTCTTTAAAACAGAAAATAGCCCAGTTTTAGAACTCTATTTTTGTCAGCATAGCTATAAAGCTATGTGAAATGAATATTTTCATTCATTCATTCGAAGATTCACAATGCACCAGGCACATATTAAGTAGAAAGGTTAGGGGAGACCACGCTGAATAAATATGGGATGTGATCTCATAGTGCTGACAGGAGGTGACCACTTAGGAAGGAAAAATGAAGGAAGCGCATAAATCGCTGTAACACTATGAGAAGCACACACTCGATGCCATATAAGAGGCATGCAGATCAATTGCTCTGGGTGTTCTGCAAAGGAGTCCTTACTAACAATTTTTACATTTTATAGGGCCTCCCTACTCAAAGTGTGGTGCTTAGACAAGCAGCATTGGGCATTTCTAGAAGCTTGTAGATTGTGGAATCTCTGCCTATTCTCAGACCTACTACTGATTTAGAATCTGCATTTTAACAAAATTCCCTGGTGATTTGAATACACATTAAAGTTTGAGAAGCACTGTTGTAGGAGCAGGTGTTAGTGATTTACCTAAATATATGTATCTGCAGGCATAATATATAAATATAAAAGCAAATTTTTTAAATGTCAACCTTTAACCCTACATATAGTTTAACTGTCCATGAAAGCAAAAAAGAAGTAGCAGCAAGTACCATTCATGATATTTGTTTTTATTGCGTTGTGTACTAAATATGTGTATTTTGATGAGATAAATTATGTAGAAACTCACAGTTCTACATTTGAACAAATGCCAAAGCCAAACAGGGTAAGACTAACTCTGGAAAGTGTCCCAGGATTCTCACCCTGCAAAGTAGAAGCCTGAATTGAGCTGCCCTGTTCAAACTTGTTTTCTATACTTTTGCCTTCTAAAGTGGCGGTGTAGTGGATTGAATTATGTCCCTCCAAAACTCACTGAAGCTTGAATTGTGTCCCCCAAGTTTCATGCATTAGAAACTTAGCCTCCACTGTGACTGTTAAGAGGGTGGGAAATCCTATTATGGTAATTGAAGATGGAGCCTAGAAGAGGTGATTAGATTGTAGGACCATGCAGTAGTGAATGGATTAAAAATGGTGGTCAGGGATATGTTCTGAGGGCTTTAAAAGAAGAGGAGAGTCTGTTTCTCCTGCTTTCTCTGCTCTCTGCTTCCACCATCTTGCCATGTGATACCCCTGGGCTACTGTTGCCACCACCAGATGGACTTTGGACTTCCCAGCCTCAGAAACTAAGCAATAAGTTTTGTTTTTCTTTGTAAATCACCTAGTTTCCAGTATTTCGTTATAAGCAACAAAAATGGACTAATACAGGTGGAAAGAGATTGTCGGAGATGTCAGTACTACATAAATGTAGTATTTAGGATTTTAAATCCAAAATAGGTTAAGCTGAGTTAGGCAATAATGTATGTGAAAATATCAGAGATAATTAGAAAAATAATTAGTCAAAGGAGTGGTAACAATGGTAGCAATTCAAAACCTCTTCAGAAAGCACATACAGAGGCTGGGGACATGTCACAAGAGATTTATAATTGCACTTTGGCTGTGGAAAAGTTTCATATAGTAATAATATACTATGTAATAAAATAGCAATAACAATTTTTATTACTAATGGGTGGATGCAAACCAAATTAGTCCTAGACATGTGCTCTTAGAAATTTACACTTTTAGCCCCAGGACATATCAATAACAAATGTTTTCAGTAATCTTTGACTTATTCTAGGAGCAATGATTGGTACCCATGACAGGGCAACAAGAGTTCACTGAAATCCTCATTTTGGTCCTGAAGAAAGGTCCAAATCAGAAAATACATGTAAAGTGGGAAAGTACACTCACATGAACACCAGTAGTAGAAGTGAAATTCATTGTTAATCAGATTTTACTTAGCTGCAAGCACATCTTCCATTTTGGATAGTGTATATGGTCTCCATGTATATTATTTAAGTCCTTACAACACTGCTGGTAGGTATGAGTCAAAGCAGGAAACTGAGGCTAGGGAAGTTTCAATGATGACCCAGTCATCTTGTAAACAATTAAACAGCTGAGTTAAGATTTTTACCTAGGCTAACCAACTGCAAGTACAGTACTATGCTAGTATTGTGCTAAAGAAATCACAGCTGTCCCTGTCATTCATCCATTCATTCATTTACTCACTTTTTCAACAACAAAGGTCAAAGACAAAATGTGTAAGAAATACTAAGCATAGGCAATAAGGAAACAAGAAGTGTATGTGGTACAGGCAAAACTCATAGATGTGTTAAGCGCAGGTGAGTAAGCAAGCAGCTTGGTAGACATGGACAGAATTCATAAGATATATTAAATACACATGGCATGCTAGTAACCTGCAAGGCATACCAAAGATAGAATAGAAATATGATGTAACAGACAAGAGTGTTGCTTATACGTAGAGATAGAAGGAACAAATTGTCCTCATATCACCTCTGGGTGGACAACTGTCACCCCTAAATTTGGTCATCCATTGGTGGCACCCAGTATAGTCTCATTCTGGCTCCACATGTCTTTATCTACAAAAGACCAATAAAGCACATGGCTGTTGAGCAACGTAATTGGAGAGCCTCAGCTGTGGCCCTGTAGGCTAGGCCTTGCATCTCTGTGACAGAGCAATTGTGTGCCATTGGCAGAAGAGATTTTTTTTTTTTTGTCTGAGGAGCTTTGTGCAAACCTCGACTCTGGTCCTTTTTCACCACAGTATGGACAAGGAAGGTTGATGCAGCAGATGAATGAATACTGTGTAAACAGGATTCAAGTAGTGGTTGTTTTATCATTGTTGTGCTTGTTTGAAATGTGTTAATTACCTCATCTGGCTTCGCTCATCTCTCATTGTGTGTTTTAAATTGATTTAATAAATCCTGTGATTTCAGAATTTTAATTTAGTTCATATGGTTTTCTATCTGTGACCACTGCGATACCTTGCCTGGTGGTGTATACTTGAGGGCTACCATTGGATCAAGACAAAATTCCCAAGTAAAACACAATAAAGCAAATACACATACTCACATATTTTTTCTGAATCTTTTTGACCAATTTAAATTTAAAGACACCACACAGATACGGGTGAAGGAGTTACCCCTCTCTAAAACCAAAACTTATTCTCATATTAAATGGTCTAAATCAAAGGGGAAGGGAAAAGGAAGAGGACCTGGGCTTCGATTCTGTGGGATTTTCAATTTAATCACATTTTTGAGAAGTTGACTAAATAACTAAATATTTAAATCACTTTGTGGATATAGGTACTTTCAAAATGCCATAACACATAACTAAATTACCAAGAACAACCGAAAAGCATGAAAGGAGGATTAAAAGAGGAAGGGAATTAGTGAACAAGTTAAACACAAATTATTTTGAGGGGAAAATAAAGGAGTTTTCTAAGGTAGCCAGTGCTGTTGATATACTAATTGTATGACAAGTAAAGAAATAATAGGAATAGGATTTATGCTGCCAGAAGTAAGCAGTGTTCTAAATAAATGTTTCTTGCAACAAAAATTAATAATTCTGTCAACTTGTAGTCTTATTTTATATAAGTATATAAGGAAAACGTGGGATTATGGCAAGAGGAATGTGCTATTTATGAGGAGTCATGCTAGACCCGTGTAAGGGCTTGGGCCATGTTCTCCTTTAGTTCACCACTGCTTATACCTGTTCAGTTGCTCTTGAAGCAAATCTAATCTTTGCTCCACTTCCCCATAGGTGAGGTCACTTTCGGTTTCAGAGATCCCCCAGGCAGCTGGCTGCAGTGCTGAGGGGCTAGACTCTTCAGGCTGAGTCCGGGCGTTTTCTCGATCCCAGCTTCGCAGGTCAGTGATATCTGTAGAAAATAGCAAGATAGATGTCACCTTCCTTGGGTGCCCCTTTTTATCAATGACACATAGGAGGGTGCTTCAAAAAGTTCTTGTAAAGATTTGTATTATCTTTAAATTCTATTTCTTCCACAAACTTTTTGAAGTACCTTCATCAATATCCATAGAACAATCTGGAAGAGATCTCGAAGGATAACCTGAGAAACAGAGAACCAAAGGTGTTCAGGGACGTGTCCAGGAGCCATGACCAATTGGTGGCAGAGTCCCCTTCTCATCCTGTCTGCCTTACCTCCCACATGTACTTGCATAAAAATACATAGCAGGTCCCAAGTCTTGATTATGGTTTTGTCTTCTTTCTGTTTTGCTAAGAGAAGACACGGATGGCCAAAACAAAACTGATTAGAGAGCAATGATTTTATGCTTTTATATTTGGGAGGAAACCATACATTTTGTTTGTGCTGCTTTACCTAGGATTTCAGATTTTTAAGGCTCTTGCCCACAGGATAATTTAAATACGTTATCACTCAGAGTCGGCCTAAGGAGGAAGCCCCAAGGGAAATGTTGATCTTCAGGGAGATTTCCTTAGGCCAACCCAACTCAAAGTAGAGCCAAGAAGCCATAAACCATTAAAGATGGGAAGAGTCTTAAAAATCCTCTAGTTCCAAGCTGCTGTTCATGTTTTTGTGCTTCTTTGTAGCTCCTTCTGTACTGTCCTCTAATATAATCACATTGCTTTCTAATTTTTTTTTCTGGTGGTTCTTTTATTTTTAATATTTTTATGTTACTATCCTTTAAAACAAACTGTTTATCTGTTCTAGTCCACTTTTCAAATGCTCTGTGTCTGTTATGTGCCACACACTATGCTAAATGTGGAGGAATTAAAGACAAAGAAGACATAGGCCGTGAACTTGAAGAATTCAGTCTAGCAGGGTTGTGATCATTTTCCATACAGAGATTCATTTTCTGAACTTATTTCAATTTGTTGTTTCTCCTACAATCTATATCTTAAAAAATCTATGTCTTCAAGCTATCAATATCTGGGGGACAAATATATGCTACTTTGCCTCTCATTTTTGTCATATGCTTTTAATGCTGTTCCTATGCTCCCTTAACCTCTACAAAATGATTAAATGGCTAGAAAATAAAACCCGTGAAAAAATACTACTGAAACTGGGAGTTTATTTCAGAGACAAAAAATGAGAAAACAGTTTTTCCTCATTTGGAGGGCTGGTAGGAGGGAAGGATTATCTAAAGCTCATCTTCATTTTCACATGGAAATATATTTGAATTACAGAAAGTGAGCTGGGTTTGATAGAAAGACTTTTTAAAAAAAATCTTGACAAGTAGCTATGATTAAACACTGAGAAAAATTATTATGTAAAGTTATGGAATTTACATTCTCAGCTATTTTTAAAAGTTGGATAGAAAGTAACTGAATTGGGCAGGATTAGTTATGATTCTAGAAATAGAGAACAGGACCTTAGGACTTCTCAAAGTCCCTTCCTTTCCTACAGTTTCTCCAAAAGTACAGTCAGGTTCTTCAAACGCATCCTTTTCCTTCAAGTAGAAGACAAAAATTTCTGCATTCTTTCTTCATGGTTTTTCTTTCACTATCTTTTATCATTGAATACACAGAAATTTTTTTAATGAGGTGCCTATAATTTCTGCCTCAGTAGGGTGAGGTTGTAACAAAGGAATTCACATATCCAAAGACAGCATTAGAAAAAAATACAAGGTCAGAGTTCCTTGTTCTGTAGAAATGGCTAACAGACCTCCGAGAGCTTGCTATGAATTTCCAAAAGGCTCTTCCTGATTATGGCTTCTGTACCCTATAGGATCCTAGTGTTTTGTTTCATTTCTTAAAGTGACAGTATTTCTTTTGATGTTTTATCAAACGTGACAAAATCTAAATGAACATAGAAAAATGATATTGCTGGAATTTTAGGTTATTTATCAGCAGATTTTCACTGCAAAGTACTAAGTTATTATTCACAGACATTTGAACCTATTTAAAATGCAAAACAATAATATAATATCTTGGTAAAGTAGGTTTTCAACTTTGGGCCAACAATACCAAACATAAATTCAGAACACACATATAAATGGTTTGGTGATGCAAATGCTTGTCTCTGTCTAGTCTCCTGCTAGCCAATTAGTGTAGAATCTTTTCTTTACAGAAGACAACAAGAGCTAATAGGATTGAGGTTACATATTATGCTCACAGGTTTTGTGCCAAGAAAGCTTACAGAATTTCTGCCTATGTTTAATAGCTCTCTTATTTTCAAATCATATATAATAAATTGATTTTTAAATGACAATGGTGAATCACATGCAATAAATTATGGATGATTACATTTTTTCTTCAGTGCTCTAGAGAAAAATGATTATCTTACCTTAAAATGAATACAATTTATACTGTTACATACTTCCTTGATTATAATTTACTCTTATAAAATCTGGAGATGTGTGATTAGCTGTTTTAACAGCAATATAAAAAATGAGTTCAAAGGGGAAATCCTGGTTGGTGGTCTTAATCAAATGAACGTCCATGTAGACACTTGCTAAATATAGCTCAGAAAGAATCTGCAGTTGGTTGCCTTGGAAAATGTTGCTATAGTTGCAAGACACATTTCTGGAAATGGATGAACAGAAAGTAAACTTTCACTTTGCTCTGGGTACACACAATTTTCCTAGAGTCAACTTTTGACCTCAATCTAAGTAGGATCAGAGTTCTTTAATTTGTTTTATTTCTTTTTAGTTTTGCCTATATGTGCTCTTCTATTGGTTTCAGCATGACAAATGCCAGGAATATGAGTGAGTAAAATTTCCTACTGATGGTGAAACCAAAATTAATGGGGATGCAATAGTTCAAACTCGGGCAGTTATACCTTACGTATTATCCATGTTCTTGAACATTACACAGTTCTTCACCTTAAAAATCCTTAGAGAATGAAATTTGCAATGAATAAAATTTTAGAATCCTCTGTTGGCTAATTGTAGTAATTAACCAGGATAACCATGTGTCACAATGGTCGAAGTATATAACAACAATTATGTTTATTCAATTGAGATGCATATTTAGCTATGTATTTTAAAGATTATTTGAATAGGGATTGCATTGTAAATTTATGAAAATTGAATATTCGTAGATATTAAAATTATTTGTTAAAATATTATTTTTCATTGTGCATGTGGAATAGCTGATTAAAAATAATTGGAAGAAGTGGCAAAGAAAAATATAAAATGAAAGGCACGAGAATTCACTGTCAGAGAGAGTCACTGTAAAGTTAAATAAAATCCCCAAACTATATCATTAATGACTTGTCACTTGAGACACTAAAACTCAAGAGGAGAACAACAAAAAACACTTTTTTAAAACCAGGCCCACATTATGCTGGCTTTTGGAGAGAGTAGAGATGGTTCAGCAAGCTCTTCAGAACTTCCGACTTCCATGATACAACCTGTTTCTATTTTCAGCACTTCCCAGAATCCATTTTCATAAATAACTAAAATGGGACATTTGGTAATCACATCTAATATTCCATTCTTCCATTGTGATAAATGAGATACTATTTCCATTCACTTCATCAAGATTTTAGATTGTCCAGAGAAAGTTTGCATATATTCTTAGCTTACTTGCACGTGGGTCATAGACAAAAGCTGATTTGACATGATAGGGAAAGTAACTCAGAAAAAATATAAAGCCTAAACATCCTAGATCCAATGAAACCTTTTTTTTTTTTTTTTTTGGATATGATCCTTAGGAACAACTGTGATGATGATAGATAATATTTATTTACTCTGCACCATAATTTTGCTATCCTGCCAGGCCAGAACATCCTATTTTTCCTTCATTTTTGTTATATTCATTTGATGTTTTGCTATGCCTTCTTAATCTTTACATTTTTATATTTCCAGGGATATATGTATTAAATGATTGAAAAGTTGGAAAATAAAAGCTGTGAGAAAATACTAAACAGATTTGGGGATTTTATTTCACAGAAAGTAATTTACATATTATCTTGTTTAATAATCACAACTAAGTAGTTGGTTAGATAATATTATTCCTATTTTAAAGATGCACAAACTGAGTCTTAGTGGGGTTGGTCAAGTCACTGACCCAAAGTCATAAAGGGGGCAAGTGACAGAGCTGGGCCTGGAATCCAAGCAGTCTGTCCCACACCTGTTATTTGTACCATTTAATAGTTACGTCCAGCTAGATATGTAGATCCAGCTCCTATTATGCTAAGTTAGTTGTTCTTCTATTTAATATTTCTTCAAGTTTTTCTGAGTTTCCCATCCTTTAGCATCAAATTTTGCATATGTTAATCAAGCAATATTGCCCATCTCATGCGTATTTTCTATAACAAAATCCATACATTTGAGTATTCCTTTTGGTAGGTATGTTAAATGAGTTGGATCAAGAGCATAGTTTATTTCAGGGCATTCCTCCTCTCTTTCTCATAATTCCTAGTAAAATAAAATTCTTTTTGGCATGTATTGTAGTGTGATCGCATTGGCCTTTCTTACTATAAAATTATGGGGTTAGGTGCGAGTAGGTACAAAAGATACATTTAAAGAATTAATTGTTTAGCTCTCTTAAAATACTCACTGATCCTCTCTCCCCACTGGAGTCACTACAACAGACTTTCCCACACAGTTTTCTGTGTGGCAGTAAATCTGGTTGGCCACAAAAATCTCTCATGCTATGGTTGTTTAGGAATAATTACTGCTTGCTTCAGAATGGTGGAAACACTTCATAGATGATCTGAAATCTGAACTCTTTTTAAACATTTCATGAAATGGAGAGAAATTAAATTAACATGTGTCAGCACAGTTCTTAATTTGTGAAAAGTTACCATTGTACAATTAGCACTGAAGAGAGACAACTTGATTCCTCATTCTTAATTACCTTTGCAAGAGTGATTTCGTTTATCTATGTGGATTCTTCCTGAGATGGGCACTGTTTCCTCAAAATCGAGCCCAATGGGTTTCCCTATTCCTGGAGAAGAATCTACTATTCCTGAGAAGAGAGGCTTTTGTTCATCATCAATGGAAGAGATGAAAGATGACGATCTGCTCTTTTTCTCTTCAAAGTGTTTCTTAGAACTCTGATAATGTCTTATTGTATCTGCAGAGTCTTCAGGATCATTTGTACTGTTTTCTTTGCCAAAATCTATCAAAGAAAAATTATTTCTTTTATAGCAGATAATCAAATGTGATTCTGTGTGCATATTAAACTATCTATCTATGTATAAACTACCTTTTTCCTATTGAAAATGTAGCTGCTTGGAGACTCTTTTTAATTAAAGGAGTATTCAATTATTTTAATAAAATAAATTATTCATTTCAAATTAAAAAAAATTTGTGATAGTAATAACGTTTATGTCTCAGAGAAAAACTGCAGGATAACTTACAAACAAATAAGTTCAATTTGTATTCTCAGAACCTGGTGCACTATCAATTTAGAGAAATAAAAAAGACAAGGGAATTTGTGTCTCAGTTCTAAAATATCACCACTATGTAGCTTGTTATTTGTTTGTTTTTAACTTCCATGCCCTTATTATCTGTGGCAGCCATCCACACATCGCAAAGATCAAAATTGAAAGCCTCTTTGTACTAAAGACAGGCAGGCTAAATTTCAACCTTAGTTCAATGCATGTGTTGACCTAGACATTCCAGGCAGTTTGGCTGTGTAACATACTGCAAAGAATACAAAGCTTAAATACAGTAATTAAGGTAGGTTTTACCTAATTACATTAAAGCCTGTAGCGCATATTGGCTGTTTTATACTGAAATGTCAGGATAATTTTAGCACTGAAAATTGTGTGAGAATATATTTCAGGAGGAAAAACTCAAAGACATACCCCAGAACTTGTTTCTATTAGTGTCCTGGGGAGACAGTATAATTCTCCATCTGCTTCTTGCTAATAAACTAACCAACACAACTCCAGAAGGTTTATCATTTTCTAGAGAAATGGTTAAGGCAGTATCCCCATCTACTCTATGCCTGGGTGTGCTTACTGTGTTATTTATAGAAGGCCAAACGAACTGATTGAAGGCCACTCCAGAGAAACTTCCAACTGTTTTTTAAAATTCCCATATGGCATAGAAATTAAACAAAGATTCTTTCCTTTTTTAAAAATTTAATCATAAATTCAAATATGAGAAGCCAGAAAACTGCCCAAGGTAAAAATGGATAGAGTTTAAAAATCAGCTTCATGTGAAATTGTTATTGAGAAGTTTATGTTCTGTTAATTAAGTTAAATCTAGAAAAAGCAGATTGCTTAATTTATTTTCTTTAAGATTTCACACTTGCTCAGTGATTTCATCATTGCTGAGAAGACCACAGACCTTTCCAATCTCAAACACTTAGACATCATTGATTACTCAGTGTCACGTTATTTCTCCACTCACTCACTAATCTACTTGGTTGTAAATTTTCAGATCTTACCAACAAAAGCACTTCTTATAAAATTTCTTTGGTGTTGTTGGCACAGCTCTCCTCAAACCTATAAACTTCATTCTTGTTATTTTCATTCCTATTATCTTTGTCTTTAACTTTCCCCCTCCTCCAAAGTCCTCTAAAAATTTGATCAGTACTCTCCACTTTTTTAATGTTTCATTTTATTGCTCAAAAAATGATAGTTACTAATTTTATGCCAGTTAAATGTGGGGGAAAAAAAATAGAAGCTTCACTTTGCTAAATTATCCTCATACCTGCTTAGTGAATTGTGTCGGTTCACTGCTCCTAAGTAAATCTTGCTGTAGTCCCTGACTTGGGCACCAGTGGGATTTGAATCAGCTCAGGCTTCTAGGCTTTTCAGCTTCCCTAAAAAGCACTTTTTTTTTTTTTTTTTAAATGTTTATGTAGTCTTCCCCAGCAGAATCAAATGTAAACTTAATTAACCATTAACTCATATGCTTCCAGTTTAAGTGTGGATACTTGTAATGATTGTACATCTCAAATTAATAAACCATTTTATCTCTGGCTCAAGAAGTCTTGATGGTTTTCTGCAGATTTTTAAATCTTTACACAGGGTAGAATGCTCTATTCCACCTACTACATGGGCCCCAGTCTTAGTTTGCCAACTTATGGCTTGATTTTGGATGCTTGAGAACAAGATTCATCAGTTAACATATACTGTAAAGTTGAATGATAACTTGCCGATGTGGTGAATGAGGAATCACTATTATTTAGTTCTAGAGTAAAATGGAGCAAATTCCTTCATGTACATAGGACCTAAATCCTTTAGCAAAAATTCCAGGTAAAAACTGAATCATGAAAGAAGAAAAAGTTCGCTATCCTTGAATTACTCCAACTTGTGAGGATTGGAACCCTACATTTATTTCTGTGTTCATTGCCACTGAACTCACACCCAAGCCATATGAATAGTTTCTCTGATGCAGCCCCAACTGAAACAACATTTTTTATTTCATACTAAATTAAAGCTTCATTTTCTGTCACATGAAATGGAAGTTGAAATGGCAATCTATTTGTGGATTAAAAATGGAAACTGCTCAGGCTAAAGCAGGAGATTGGCTGATGAAATACATAAATTTAGGCAGCTGAAACACATTATAATTAGCCTCCAGGTATTTCTCGATTTTGATGAACTGTTCCATTTCTGCCTTTTTCCAGTTAAACTGAATTATTTGGTAGGTGTTAAGTAGTAGTAGGCACTATTTTTTCTTAATAATATTCATAATCTATATAGAAGTAGTATGCCGAGGGCGGTAATCAGAGGAAGTTTTACATTTTCCCCTTTGCTAGAAGTGAGATTGCATAATCCTGTTATCATCATTTTACAAAATTTTTTCCCCCCTGTTTTGGCCTCAAATTTGCTTTCTGATTCAGATGACTGAAAATCTTTTTTTCTCCCTTGTTTTTATAGTCTGACAGTTCATCTCCTCCCCTTTTCTCACAGAACGTAGTTCTAAAACATTTGTGATTTGTCTTATGCAGGTCTCTCTGGGCTCAGAATGAATTCAAGAGCATAGAATAAAAGTGTCCTGATGGAGCGGATCTACTTTAGAAATGATAATATAAAATCTTTCCATTTCAAAAAACCTGGGAACAAACATTTGTGCTTGCTTCATCTTTTATGGAGTCTTCCTCTTAGATTAATTTTTATTTTTATTTTCCCCCTCAGATTAATTAGTTAACCATTTTTATTTGTCAGACCCAACAGGAAGACATAACTTTTGGTCAAAGAGAGTCATTTTCGGTGCTCTCTCAGTATTTGAGTTTTAGATTTCCCACTGTTGACAATTTTGAGATAAGCTGAGCAGTTTCGGCCAGATGCCTTAAACAAATAATTTCATTAGAAAATTGGAGTTTAAAATAATTTTTTTTTGATTTGAGATCAAGTTCCTTAGCCCCTCTATAGCTTTAAAAAATGTTGAAGGGAGACTAGGTGATCATTTTGCAATATATATATATATATATATATATATAAGATCAAATTATCTTTAAAATTAAAATAAAGAAAAGATGCATTTGGGGAAGAATTGGTGAAAGGGTACAAAGTTTCAGATATGCAGAATGAATAAATTCTGGAGATCCATTGTACAGCATGATGACTATAGTTAATGTATTGTACTTGAAAATTGCTAAGAGTGGATCTTACATGTTCTCTCTACATACACACACACACACAAAAGATAGCTATGTGAGGTGATAAGTATTTTAATTAGCTTGATTGTGGTAATCATTTCACAATGTGTACATACTCATATATCAAAACATCACATTGTACATCCTAAATAAATACAACTTTTATTTGTTAGTTACACCTCAATAAAAATGGAAAAAAGAAAAGATGCATATGTATCACTAAAATGGATAACAAAAAGCTAATTATTATTTTGTATTGGGGAAGATAGTCCAAGGAGACACTAAAGTATAATACCAATATATTTAAAGAATTAATTTAATAAAATTAGGATTAGACAATTCATATTCTATAAAAATAAGTTTATCAGTATATATACTTACCTCTTCAATAACTTTCATAGAAGTTATTTATTTTGAAAAAACACTCAAAACTTACTGGCTTATGGATGGCAATGTGAAATCTCTAAGCCAATATTACAAATAGATAATGTCGATTTTGCTACCCTTTGATATACAAAGTGTAATGTGTTCAACACATTTCCTTTATGTTTTCTGGAACATTGGATTTTTCCAGTTGAATATGTATAAAAGTGCTCATTTTAATAAAAATTATATGGGTAGGAAAATGAAAAACTTTCATTCTCTCTTCCCTACTCTTAGGATGTATGTATTTCTTAAAAAGTGTTCTTGTTTGTCATCATATGTGTGGAACCATCAAAACCCAGGGGAAAGAGGATGCTGAACATTCTTTCACCTTGATTTCCATCCTGTTGGTTAGTACAAGTGCATCTTTAACACTGTGTTTTTTTCCTCGTGTTTTTGTTTTGTTTTGTTTTTTGTTTCATGTTTGGCAGTTTCTTTGCTTTTTATAATGGGGTTTACTGTAATAATGTATTAGCAGGAGTATTGGGTCTTCTGAGTACTGAAAATTGTTTTCTAGGTTCTCAAAATCAAGAAAATAAAAATATTTCTAGATTAGGAAGGACAAGCTCAGCATTCTTTAGCTTCTCAGGCCAATGTCCATTTTGCTGAGAACACTTATTTTCTTTCTGACCCAGTACATTTTCCAAGTGCATTTAATTGAGGCAATTTGTCTCCTTTGTTCTTGAATTTTATGTTTTTGGAAAAGGAAGTAGGAAAAGGTGTAGAAAAAAAGATGGTTGGTAGAGGTGTGCAGATACTTCTGCAGACAGAGAGGTCTGATGAGGAATGGGAATCAAAGGTATCAATGCAAAACCTGTTCTTTTGACAGATGTTCCACACTTTCTGTCCCTTGATTCCCATTTAATAATGAGGTGACCTCCATGCTTTAGTTAAAAAAAATATATACCAACGAGCTTTCTCTTCAAACTTATAACATCAGCAGGAAGTCTACTTCATGATTTTTCACAATGTTTGGGGAGTTTCCAAGCAGTAAAATCAATCAGAGTAAAGAGTTTCCTCTTCCAAACTCTTTAGTTGGTACAGAAAATGGTAAAGCTAAATTCTGCAGAATTCTGTAGAAATATTTATTTTTCCTGCTAAATTATTTATAAAATGTAATAAAAATTGAAGAGGGTAAGTATGTATACACCAACTATAATTTGAAAAGAATTTCTATTTGTCTCCTTGTTAATTAATAAAGAGTTTTCTCTAAAAGGTGGAGACAAACTATCTAAAACTAAAATAGAAATAAAGATGAAAAAACTAGGAGCACTTAGCACACAGTGGACACTCAAATGAATGGGTGATTGGTTTGGGCTTGTTATATTGCTGCCCTTGTTGCATTATTCACTGCCAAAAGGTTACTGGCCATTGAATCAGCCTTTAGCAGCTACTTTGATACTGTATATTCTGTCCACAGAAAGTGTTCAGCAGAATACTCCAAATATTTCATCATGTAAGCCCTACCAAAAAACACATATGGTGTATGCGTGTCTCTAATGGCACATTGTATATATATAAAATGCATATATGTATATATTGACATACATATATCAATAGATTTTACAATATACATAGTATATATACAAAAGGTACCATTTTACTTGTCATTGTACTTATATTCTCTATATTATAAAATATGCACAACATAAAATTTTAAAAGAAATACTATTCCCATGACCCAGCTGATCATTTTTGCACAGTCTGCAGTAAGCACAATCTGACTCTGAAGACCATTTAAATAGAGACCATTTTTCAGCATTTTTTTCTTTTACTGTTACTCTTCCCAGCCATCTTAACAACACCATGGCCACTGAATAGGTCGCTGAAGCACGATTTATTCTGCACTTTTCGTACCAATAACATTTTACTTCCATTTCAGGAACTGAAATGTAGGAACCTCTTCCTACAATGACCCTAGTCATATTGGGGAGGTCCTGG
This sequence comes from Cynocephalus volans, assembly GCF_027409185.1. Lineage (NCBI taxonomy): Eukaryota > Metazoa > Chordata > Mammalia > Dermoptera > Cynocephalidae > Cynocephalus > Cynocephalus volans. The sequence goes on from NC_084460.1 coordinate 230,958,248, forward strand.
GCACCTCCATGCCAGGATTTTAGGAAGGAGAAAAGAACTATTTAAAGATATCCTCAAAAAATATAAGGTGTCCTCAAGTTTGTTCCTGATAACTCTGTCCTGTAGGGAAGTGGGTTTATTTACTCAGAAAAAAATGTGAAGCTCATGAGGACAGACTGCCTTCATCAACAAGTTTACTATGTTAAATATCTATTTTGTTCAAGTGAGCTTGCTAGAGATTCTACATATCTCTTTTAAAAATTTTTCTTTTAAAATGTGAGCTCCCTAGCACCTGGGGTAGGAATGATTAGAGGGGGAGGGTGGGTGAGGACCAAAGCCCAAAGAGTCCCAGTGTCCTGTTGAGGAGGTAGTGAGTGACCATGCAGGACTCAACCTCTGTCTGACACCAATGCCTGACCACATGGTCTTCCCTCTGGCTCTTGATGCCTCTGCTGATTGATTCACAGTCATCAGGCCTCTTGGATGTCTTCCCTCAAGGTTTCCTTTCATATGGGCAGTAAACTAACACTAAAATAATCAGTGCATTTACCAGGAAGCTTTTGGTTTATGTACCCACACATCATTTAGCATCAATGATCCTCCTAAAGTTCTCTGTTCTTTGCACTTATTTTATGTGTGTTTTTTCTTCTCAGTGTTGATTCTACATCAAGAAGTATAGAATGAGTGGAGTCACTTTAAAAGCATTAGATTGGGGTGCACAGGAACCAAATTGCTTTCAGAAAATTTTACACCTGCCTGCAGCACCCTGGAGTCATAAAGATTTTGGAATAGGCTCTTGGGCTCTAGATAACTGGAGTTAATCGTGTTTTCATATTGACCTATGCATCGTAACTCACTGACATACCAGGAAACTTCACAGAGCTGCAGATAGGCAATTCCCCTACCATTTACACTTTATGTAAAATGGGTCTCATAGACCAAGCCTGTGATTAAAGAAAAAGTTTTCAAAATCAATAGAAATGTCTAGTTGCATGAACACAATATAAATTGTGACATGCTCTCAGGGCCTTATCAGGAGATGAAAACGTTAGATTATTTAAATTGAGAATGAAGAAACTGAGCAAGATTGAAAGGAGATTTAATAAATCTTTGACTGTATGGAGATATTATTATATAGACAACATTGTCAAGCTGTTCTTCATTTTCAGTGAGATAAAAATAAGAGATTAACTTCAGGATAAGGGATTTAGATTAACTCTATGAAAGAACAGCTTGACAGCAGTGGGTCTGATTTTAGAAAAAGTCACCAAGAGAATTATAAAGGATATTGCAGAAAAAAATCATCACCTATTTATGAGTGGTTTATGTTCTCAGTCAGAGGATTCAACAATTAGCCCAATTCAACAACATTTATCAAACATTCATTGCTAAAGGACTTACAGTTTGACAGACAAAAAGGGCAAATATACCCATGACCACAGTTCGGGGCAGATTTTGACAGTATCACAAGAGGAATGTTTCTTGGGAATTGACAAGAGAAAGAGAACCTATACATTTGAGAAGATCAAGAAACAGTTCATTTTGAAAATATCATGAGATTGACCTTGATAAAAATGTAACTTTAGTGGATGAAAAAGTGGTGTGGTATGGTTGTGTGTGTGTGTGTTAGAGGACAGGGAGGTAAATTTTGATTGAGAGAATGATGTAAACAAAAACACAGAAACAATTTGCATGGAAGAGAGGGTAGTTTACTTCACTTGAATTGCAGAGCGAGCTAACGTTAGTAGATCTCTCCTAGAGAGAGGACTGAGAGACGGAAGAAAGTCAAGGAAAGAACTTGATTAAGAAGGCAAAAGGAGGAAGAGAATCAAAAAGAAGATTTTAAAATTCTATTTCATTCATTCTTTCAGCAGGTATTTGTTGAGCATCTGCTATGCGGCAAGCACTGGAGCTACAGGGGACCAAATATTTCCCATCTCTATGGAACTTGCTATCCAGAGGTAGACAACATCAATAATATAATGATACAAATAAACCTAAGAGTGCAACTGAAATAAACACTGCAGAGGAGATGAACTGATGGGGGATGGAGAGGGGCTGACGTAGTTAAGGAAAGGGTAGTATGAGATAAGACTAAAGAGGTAGGCAGAGACACCCCTCTCCACCTTAAAGATTTAGGAAATGGAAAGTCCTTAAAGGGTTTTGAATATGTGGGTGACATAAATATAAATGCATTTAGGAAAAAAACAAATCACCAGTGGTTTGGTGTGGAGAAAAGATGAGAGAGTGGCAAGTTGTATGTGGGAAGGTGAGTTGGAAAGCAGTTTCAGCATTCCAAAGGGCAGATTATGGTATTTTAATACAGAGTTGTGACTTTGGAGATGCAGAGAAGTGAACCAAAAGGAGACATAGTTTGAAGACTAAACAGATCTATTAGTTTGAGGACATAGTTTGAAGACTAAATAGATCTATCTAACTAGATCTATTGGAGGTAGCAATAATAAGACTTGTGACTAGAGGTGCTGGAAAGGTTGAGAGAAGTTTGGCTCCTAGGTACCTGGCTTGCACAATTGATTAGAGGATGGTACCATTTGCAGAGACATGGAAATTGAAGGAGAGACAGTTTTCTAGGGACCATCATGAGTTCAGTTTAGGAAATGTTGAGTCTGACCTGCCTTTGAGATTTCAAGTAAATGGTTTAATAGGCAGTTGGATATATGGGATTGAAGTTCAAGTCATCTGGAATTCTGATGTAAATATGCACATCTGCTATGTGAGGATATAATTAAATACTAGGCATAAATGAGATCACCCAGGAAGAGAGAATGGTATCAAATGAGAAAGATAGAGGACCTAGGACAGTGCCTTGAGAAACTCTAACAACTGGGGAACTAGTTTAGAAGATAATGATCTTGAAATTGTCTTCAGGGAATTGGGGAGGGAATTAGTGAGGGAGAGAAATAAGAAGAGTGAGTGTCACAGATGCCAAGAACACAGTCTTCAGAATCAGACACTGGTTCACACTGCCAGATACTGCTGTGAGGCGAACTAAGGTGAGTACTGGGATGTTTGTTGGATCAGCCTGGAGCAAGAGTGGTGGCCTCCTTGGGAAAGCCTTCTCCCATCTACTCAGGAACACGGGGTGGCTGCACCCTCATCGGGGTTCCCACTGAGGTGTACTTATTCCTGTGACAGCACCTACTATTGAGGGTGTGTCCATCTCCCTCCCTAGGGCAGATGAACGTTGTTTTGCACTATTTGTTTCTCAGAATATTAAGTAGTTCTTTAAAATGTGAAATGTTAAATAAATATTTGTTGAATATAAGAGTGAAACGTAAATAATAGTCAGAGAGGAAGAAAAGTCTAGAGAGAACGGGAGTGGCAAGCACCACAGAGAATTTGAGAATGGTGAGAACTGATGTCACCTTTGTCCAGTTGTCCATGTCAGGCATGTGTGTGGGCCATGGGGGAGGATGAGCTCCTGGCCTGAAGTGAGAGTCCTCCTTCACGTTTCTCAGAGCTCTGATGCATAGTTACTCAACTGTTATTAATTGACCTCCATTTTTTTAACCAACCCACTTGTATTTTTTAAATCTATGTTGTCCTTGTAGATATCAGATGGCTTTGTTGAATAACATCTTTGAGAGCTATCAATCAGAAACCATAAACCATATCATTAGCTACTGAAAAAAGCAAAGAATTTGCTCTCCTAAAGCCTGAATAAAATTTACTCTTGAAATCAGAAGTATAATAAGCATTTAAGTAAGAAAAGCTAATAACCACATGCTCTACACTTAAACATTAGAAATAGAATGAATCACCTTTCTCTCCTTCACTTTCAAATGACAATTTCCTTCTTTGTAGCTTACAGTTGTCTCCTTCAGAATCATTCATGGATTGTGATCGTAGTAAGAGATCAGCCTTTGTTAACAAAACAACAAGATAAAATGGAAGATTACTCAATTTGAACATAATATACTATCAATAAACTCTTTAGTACTTCATATTATTTCAACCACTTTATTAGATCACAGGCAAATAGCTACAATACTTCGCTTAAGGGTTGCCTCTAAATTATAAAATAGACTGATAGGATAATTCTAGCAGTTTCACCTCCTGATGGGGAAATCATAGTTGTAGAAGTTATTTAGTAGAAATGTTTGGGGATGATGTCAGCATTTAGAAGCAAAATATTCTCTTTCGTGGAATGTGTTTTATGCAACTGGTTAGTTAAAATAAAGACAATAACTTTTAAAAACTTTGCAGAATCTGTATCACTGCAGAGAAAAATGCGTAAACTAATTATAATTAGCTATGATTTTAAATTACACGGTAATAATCACAAGGTTAAATTTTACAATAAATATAAGGTTGAATTCAATAAACATTTTACTTTTGAACCCTTTATTATTTTTGTTCCCAGCTCCTCGTTCCTCCTCCTGTGGTTCATTCTGTACAATATTATCAATCTTGTAAGTAAAAATAAAAACTATTATATTCATTTGGGTGCTGCCTAAACGTTATATAAAGAAATTACCTGAGGTAGGTATTTATCATTTTTCAAGGCAAAATCAGAATGAGGCTGGTGATTTTTTATGGGAATTATGTTAAAATACTCAATTAAAACCATTATAAAAAACATATGCTCTTAATAATTTGAACCTTTATTTCCTAAATATTTTTTAACTTTTCAGTGTTTGGAAAAGAAGCAATTATCTGAACTGGTGCATCAGGTCACCCTGGTGACCTTAAAAGCTTTCCTTTCTTTTTGATTTTCTCACTCTCACAGTACCTAGGAATGGCTGTAACTCCAGGGAGAATTAAATCTACCATCTTTTACCTAACTCTTTACTTATGGGTCTTTCATCCAGAGATTCTATTTGTTAGTTTTCAAATACACGGGCAAGTGTCAACCACCCAATATTTGATTTCCGATTTTAAAAAGTATTTAGACTTGGAGTGGGGTTGCTGGGTTTTTGAGGGGAGAAAGGGATGGAGCAGGGATAACCTAGTAATAAATTATGGGCACAACATAAGTTCTATATCCATAGAATAGTAGCAGGCCATAAGGACACATTTTCGCAGTGGAAGAGAAGAAGGGACAGAAGGGCTACACTCTCAAAATTCATTCAGGTTAACTTATGTGTAGAATTATTTAAAATATTATTTCTATTAGGCCATATATTATTCATTCTGCAGCATTAATTTTGGCTGTACTATAAAACCTGATTAATTTATACTTCTGAGATTTGAAAATTTTATTGAATGTGGACCCAAATTTGAATGAGGTTGTTTTTTCATTATTGTTGAGATGATATTAATAATCAATGTAGATGTAAATAATAGCTGAGGATAATTTAACTTCTGTATAAGGTAAGCTCTTCTAAGGGATTTTCAATAGCCTAGAGTTACCCATTTCTTGCAAATAATTGGCACAATATAAGCCAAGACTATTTAAAATCAAGTACGTCACCTCAGGGTTCCTTCAAGGTCAAACTTAACTGATCTACTTAAAATTATTCAGCATATTTGAAAGTAATTAGGCAAAATCACATTCCTATAATTTAGAAACTTCAATATTAGGCTGGGCTTTTCTTCCAAGTATTCAGATTGGTAAAGTTTTGCTACAATATTTTGTTTGGTTTTTCAGAAGTATTAGTGCAATCCAAGAATAAAGTAAAATGTCAATAATACATAAATAAGCAAACAGTTAATATATACCTTTGCACCCTCATGCCTTAGGTTGAAAGTCAACTCTAGGTTTGTTAGAAAGTGATCAGAAAACTCAGGATACATATCCAAAACCTCTAACAAGTCTTCTCGCTGAATTTTATGCAAGTCACAGTATGTGAGAGCTCTTACATCTGCATTCGACTTTCCAGGTTTGGCATAAAGATGAACCATTTCTCCAAATATATCATTTTTTCCTAAAAGAAAAGAAAAGAAAAAGGAAAAAAAAAAAAAGAGAATCCAAACTTCATCTTTTCCTTCTAAAAGCAGAAGGGGACGACCAACTGACCAATCTTTGCACTGAAGATTTCAAATGTAAGACCCCAGAGCCAACGGACACTTGGGCAGTAAAGTTCCAGCACCTGGACTGACTGTCCCTTCCCATATTTGCTGAATGAAATTTTGCCTCTCAAGTCACTGGCCCTGATATAGTCCTTTTTGTTTCCTTGTTTTGGTTATTTGTCTAAGGGCCTAGAATGTAGAAAATTTACCTTGTCTGTTATGCACCAGATCGCTAGCAAAGGGCCTTGCCATATAGCATTTTAAAGATATTTTCAGGTAGGTGTGTTCTGCTCTTGTCAATCCAGAAATATGAGAATGGCCACAGAGAGTCACATTCACGATCTTTCTGTTTCAGGATGGTCTCTGGAGACGATGCTGAGCAAGGGGTTATGTGGAGCTCTGTCGAAACTGAGAGGATTAGGGGAACAATTGAACACACTTTGTTCCCGTTAAGAACCACTTTTGGATTTACCCTTAATGAGTTTGTCCAATTGTTTAATAAATCTAGTTATATTTTCTCAATATATCTAATAATGCTTTTTGTCACCTGGCCTTTGTTTTGAAAGTTTACCCTCTTGCCTTCCTGCAAAACTTGGGGTTATTTCAGTGTCTGCTTTCTGAGGGGCGCTCCCCATCACCTCTGCCTAGCCACATGCTACCTGTTTTTTAACATCTTGTTCAAAGGTGAGAATAAGAATGACAGCAGCGACAAGTGTTTGTTGAGAACTAAGTAGGTGCCAGGCACGGGGTCAAATGCTTAGGTGCATTAACACGTTTTATCCCCAAAATAACTTCATGAAGGAATTACTAATTATTATCCAAACGTTGTAAATACAGAAAGAGGATTAAAGAGGTAAACTGATTAGCTCAAGGTCACCTTCTTAGTTGGGTGGAGGGAGGGAGTAGCCAGGATTAAAGCCCATGCTCTCTGACTCCAGAGTCAAAGTCCTTACACACCTGATACTGTATATCTAATCTCTCCCCAGTATTTTTCCTGGATGTCTTTGCCAGCTAGATTTTTCTGTTGCTAAACATTAAGACATTTGCAAATTGTACCAATGGTGCTTAATAAATATTGATAGATTACTTATAACTTTTAAAGATTATTAATGACAGTGTAAAGTAGTACTTTCTTATATCCTTAAACTTCTTTTCAGATTTAGGAAAAATTCCCTGTATGTGTTATTTCAGTTTTTGGTAGACAACCTCATGTATAGCCCGTTACGGAAGCTATCAAAGACTTTTTTAAGCAATAAAATTCTAACTAGTTAAAAAAATGCTTTAATATTTTCCTTTTAAATAAGAATTTAATGGGGAGAAATCAAATACCATACCTTAACTACATAAGAAAAACTGACATTGAAGAGAATACATTAATATCATTTAAATAAATACTTAGCCTTTCAAAAACAGAATGAATAATCATAATTTTTGAGGATTTTAGTGCTCATTTCCATGGAAATGGGGACAGGAAAGGAGAATCTTGAAATTCTTTACTTTTAATAGCTCAGTTTAGGTATTATAAAAACAACAAAAAAAGAAGGAAAAGGTTCTGAGCTAAATTAACCATGGTCTTTATATTTTAATTACTTTACATGATGGTAAATGAGCAAGGAAGAAGTCAGTCCATGTGTACAGCTTAGCAACACTCTAAAACTACTATTTTATAAAGCCAGAAGTCTTGTTACCTTCCTATAGAAGCTAGGACTGGCTGATTTGAAGACCAGGAATGCAATGAAGCATCCGCCTTCCCTAGCAACATACCAGTCAAGGCCAAATCTATTGAAAACCTAACTCAATTGTGTAGCCTTGAAGCCATTTAGAATATGTTTTTATTCTTTGCTCATGGGATTAGAAACCAAATTGTGCATCTCATCAATTCTGAGAAAAAGTTTTTCATAATCATAATAAAATTATCAAAATATATAAGGAATCACTCAAACATCTTTATTCATGTATTTCGGTCCTGTGTTATGCCTTACTCTGGTTCTACACAGCAGCAAAGGAAGCAGACAACATCCCTGTCCTTTTGGAGCTAATAGGCAGATGTGAACATCAAGAGTCAAGTGAAAGGAAATCATGAATTACATGCCCGTTGTTTAAATGGAGCTAGATTTAACACTGGGGGTAGGTGTTACCATGGGGAGAGTGAAACTTAACCCTCCTGGCTAGGTGGCAGGAGAGGAAAAGAAATGACCTCATTTCCCTCTGCTCCCTTGTTCTTCCTCACTGTCCTAATATTCCAAAGAAATTCTACAAGTTCCCTTGGTCTAAACTTATTTTTAAAGACAGATTAAACACGGGCTTTCTTTTGCACCCAAACCAGTTTAGTATATTACTACTTTGAATCTCATCACTATCTCTCTTCCTCGGTGTTATGTTCATAGCTCTGTACTACTTAGGTAAGGACTCATATAATTCCATTTAATGGGACATATGTGCAGTGAATACATGAAATTTGTCAAAACATAAACTCAGTTCATGACAGGGCACTGGCACATGCTAACAAGTATGCCTACAACATATATAGTTGATTTTAAGGTGTTAAGGGATCAAACATGAAGCCAAGATCTTCAAACATGAAAAGAAAAATGCTGACTATTTTCACATATTTGGCTTCAAATGTCTAAGTTGCTGCCAAGAACTGAAGAGAATCAAGGAAGACTTTACACATCAGAGAAAAAGTGAGACAGTCAAGAAAACGTATTTTCTTCAAGGTTAATTTGATTTGAATTGAATTTTAAATAAAGTTTTTAAATTGCCCACTAGTCTTTAACAGTCCTTATAAATAAATCAATTAGTACATTTTTCTATCATTTTAAACTATGCATTGCCCTCTAGCTAATAACTGAATTAGCCACCATCCAATTCTAAAACACTCACCCAGAATAGCTACCACAATGTCATCTTTGAGGATTTCAATGGAGCCTCTGGATAAGAAATAAAGTGCAGTGAGGACATCCCCACAGTGAACGAGGGTGTCTCCTGGAGGTGCATGGGTGGTCTTGAACTTCATTGCCAAAGCTCTAAGGCAACCTTTACTTGCCCCCCGAAAGGCTTTGCAGTTTTGCAGCAAAGTCTGGTTGAGATGTAGACAAATATCAGCTTGTAAGCATTCTGGGAAACCCTTTAGGACCTGAAGAAAAAAAAAATGAAGAGTTTCATACTACCAGCGCACTGGGTACCTCGACCTGAAATAAAGTCTACTTCTTGCTCACAGAACCAGAGGTGTAGTAATTGTCACTCAGGAGTTCTCACAACCCTCTACCTCGCCTACCTTAATGAATACTTGGTTTGCTAAACATGTCAGAATTTTCAACTCTAATACTTGTTCTCTGATTAACTGCAGGCTTTCAGACTCAAATGCTGTCTCATTAAAATGTAAGCCTACAACTTTTCACACAGCTTCTCTTTCCCTGCATTATGTTATGTAGCATCATACTGCACACAGACATAATGCAATGTGACAATAAGACATAACCATGAAAGGTGGTACAACTAGAAGGACAATCAGCTTTTTGAAGAAACCTCAAGTCAGTATAGATTCCCATGTCTGGTATACTTTTTAGTTAGAATTAGTAAACATGTTAATACTGAAATAGCCGTGATATTTGTAAATGTCATACACCAGAGAGTGCTCTTAGTTAACATTACTTGGAATATTTATGTTCCATATACAGATTACTAATACTAAATATTTTGATAATCACTGAAAATAGAGAAAGGAAAGGAGAATAGCAAACATACTTTAAAAGTATTTTCAGAAATAGAAATTGTGCCAAAATGTACAGTGCCTATATAAGCTTCTAAAATGCTACTATTTTGACAACCTATTCAGGAGCTAATTTAAAACTTGTAGAACAGATTGAACAATAGCTTATGACAAGTGCTACTCAGTTTGAACTGAATAAAATTTTACGTTACTTTTTTTTTTTTAAATTCCCAGTATATAATGAGTCAAGACACTAAACTCTTGCTTTTCTATGTCTTGCTATTTTGGGTGTTGTATGGAGATGTTAATTTTCATTTTGACTTTCCCCTGCTAGTACAAATAGACTCATTTAAATATGCTTTGGGGTAGATGGAGGGAGCATTATATAGGGCAACTTATAGTACAATAATGCAATTTTGGAATTTTATATCTTTCTGAATCAACCTTACTATGCCATCCAATATAGTTAAAAGTAATCATGGGTTGTTTATAAGGCAATTCAAATGTATTTGGCCCATAGAGGAACTTCAAATTAAATCATATTTGACTGAACTTACAATTATTACTATTTTTAATATTAAAGTGGCCTAGGACTGCTGTGTGATGCAACTGGTCACACTAACTGTGATATAATATAAAAGGATCAATTGGAGACCTGAAGCACTACAGCCACAATTTTCCACTCTGTTTTCTTCATTCTACAAAGTTACCCACAGACATGGGTAGAAGGTGTTTTAAAAGACAATCCATGGAACTGAATTCTATTCATGAGTTTGCCACAGGTTAACTCTTGTGCAAGTCACTTCACCCATCTGTGTCTCTCTACCATAGAATGAGAGCCTTCACAATATTGCAATTAGCCATAATGTACCAATAAATATGGTGCCCATTGTCAGACACTGTTCATCCAGCTTCATGCCACTGTAAGAACTTAAACTTTCATCATGAAATTCTCTATTACCTGGCTCAAGTCCCCCAAAAATGAGCCTGTGTCTGATACGAGCTTCTGTGCACTCATGTACAATCACGCTCCTTAATTGTGATTTTGGGCTTGGTCTGCACGACTAGACTCCTGCCAGATTCCATACTTGCACGGAAGACTTTTCCAAAAATGATAACTTGACTAGTCTTTGCCTGTTTCTACCACTGGGTGCTGGAAAATCTTTTCCCGCTCTTTGTTGGGATCCTGTATCAGCTCAGCTTCTCTCATGAAATCAATCCTCTGGATCACTGACCCTTTCTATCATCTATACCATCCCATTGGATTCTTTGGCAAGTGATGCTGGACTGGAGTTGAGCCAAGTTTGGACACTGTTTCCTGAAAGAGGAGCCACTTTATTTGGGGGCTCTAGGATAAAAAAATACTCCAGTTTACTGGCCTCTGAATATGTCTTACTTCTCCTCCCTAAAGCCCACTGTTGTGTTCTCAGCATAACTCTCAAATGACCCAGAACAGATAAGGATGTGTAGAACATTACATCCAGTAACAGATTAGATATGCCCATCTTTCTCTTAAGACATGGCTGTAATAAGGTACAAGAAGGCATTTTATATTTTACATAAATAGGGGAGATATTGCTACCATTATAGTAGTTGGAATGAGAATACTGAGCTTGTAGCTGCTATTTCTAGTATTTTTCCCTGAGTGTAGCCTGGTTATAGAAGAAAATCACATGAGCATGTATGTATGCTTTGATTTGGAAGAACGAAATGGGATAAAGATGGGGTTCTCCATTTCTCTGAGTGTGTTATTGAGCTATGCGATCAGACAGGCATGAGCTGAATTTCTAACTCCATCACTTACTAGTTGTGACTTTGGTCAAGTTACTTAACTTCTCTGAGATTCAGCTTTTTCTTTTGTAAAATTAAGTTAGTAATGTTTACTTCACAGAGTTGTGACCACAATTAAATATGATAATGTACACAAACCATTTCATGCACAGTATATGTTCAAAAAACAATTCAAACTTCTTTTGTTATTTTTCATTACAAATATTTATTGTTCGTTAAAAACTGGTATGTTCTCTTTAGCTAGAAACTGAGAGACACAAAACCTGTGCTTTCTCTTTGGTCTACCTTATAGGAAATCCACTAAGTTTTGCGCCTCAACAGAGTTTAAATGTTTTGTGCCTCATTGCATCATCTGTTTAAGAATCCTTTTTCTTTGCGTGTCTCTTTAATTACTGTTTCCTCCTTCTGGCTTGTTAAATGTTCTAGCTTACTTGCACTTAGGTTTTCACTATGAGTTGCCTAAATCTTTTTTGAAAGTGGGTAGTTAGTAAAGCCAATTTACAAATATGTTCTTGGGATTCAAATAGTCATGGAATCACCCACAAAACCTTAAGGGCACTTGGGGAAGCTTTTTCTTGTTAAATGTCCTCAGCCTCCAACATTTATTCTAATAGATGCGACATCCATTGGAAAGGATTACATTGAAATGGAGGTTACATAGAAGCTTTGTTTTCACATGGGAAAATATACAGATCTTGGCATGAACTTGTCTAGATTAAAGAATTCTTGCTTGGTGTTAGATCTTCACTGACTCTTAACTTTCTTGTCTTCACATAGATGGCTCAAGTAAAAATCAAAAGATAAGATTCAGTTGTTGAATTTCTTACTAGTCCAATAGTTTGGCTGCCTCAAATAGTTAGCAGCTTTGGAATCTGGGTTACACCTAAGTAAAGGAACTTTAAAAGGGAGAGTTAAAAGAGAAGGAATAGAGGTAGAAGTACATTGAAAAAAGCAGGAAGTAAGAGTTACGTTTGAGTAGATATTTATCCAGGCCACCCCTCTTCACTGGTCCCAGCTTTGTGGACTTCTTTGCTTCCTACTTATTGTACTTTTCTTTTTCTTTTCTGGTTTAGTTTTCCCTCTAAACTCCCTGAAATAGAACCTTCTCATTTACCACTCAGATACTGGCATTTTACTAGGTCTAGCTGCTCTGGCTGCAAAGAGTTGCTGTGTTGAGTCTACAAGTACAAACCAGGACACAAGCTGGTTTGGTGATTGTTATATTCATTTCCACTACACTCTACACAACCTTCTTGTCTGTCAAACTCTGAAGCTGTGAAGGTACATATCACCCTCCACTATGCATCCGGAGCCATTGTTTTATTGAGTCATTCTAATTTTAAAGATCAAGAAGCATCACGCAGAATCAACTTCATGGCCTCCAGCTTGGAAGAGCAGGTCTCATTCTTTTAGCAATTATTTATTAATTATCTGCCACACACCAGGCACTATGCTAAACATGGGAGCACAATGATGAATAAAGCGTGTTCTGAATATATACCTGCCCTTCAAGCTTTTTTCTAAATGACCAAATTAAAAAAATAATTATATGGAATAATCAGAATTTCTCACATTTTGCTTTCTATGCTAAACTTGTATATTTATAATGTATATTTCTAATATTAATGGTTGTTCAGATGAACCCTCAAAGTAACAATTAATTTAAGGTAAATGGAAAGCTCTAATTTCATTTTTCTGATACTGGCTGGTATAGGGGCAGATTTTTCAAACTTCTTAAAGTTCCAGAAAATTTTTTCAAGGCTGGTAAAAATCCCATATCTTTATTATGATATAAGGTCGCTTGAATATCTTATACATGTAAGAATAACTTCCCTTTACTTAAATTTATGAAACTTTTTGGGACTCTAAAAATCAAATTATCACTTGCAAATTAAAATTTGTTCTTTTAAGTGAGTATGAAATGCTTTCTATGATTGTTAAATCAACCCCATAGCTTAGTACTAGAAGACCCAAAATTTAAAGACATTCAAACATGAACAACCCAACAACAAGACAGAATCATTAAATCAAAGTAAAACTCATTAAAGAAATTACATAAGACAAATGGAGAGCAAAAATGAAAATAACCATTGCATAATGAACATCTATCAAACATTAATTAAGGATTCAACTTACGTTAAACTTCCATAAAATGTATATATGCTGACACACATATAATGACATAAAACTATAATATTGTTTATATTTGTAATTATGTAATGTGTGAATTCAAAATTTCTCTATACTGAACAATGGATACAAACTTTAGAAATGAAAGGATGCCGAAGTTAATATACATCTGAAACTTCTGATTTGATATGTTGCTGATCAAAATGAAATAGTCTCATTAACTTTTTCATAAGTAAATCCTTTAATTTAAACTTATGAATTTATACTAATAAAACAATTACACTTTATCTTTTATGTATTGGGGCACAAATGAAAAAGAAATTTGGCCCAGGCCTATGAAAGATTATAATTAAAGAAATGTGTCCAAGGCTTTGGTCAGTGGAGTCTGAGCAGAGAAATATCTTAATTAATGAAGTTTTTTCCTTTTTTGATTTGTCACTATTCTATCACCTTACAAAAAAAAAAGAGAGGTATTTATTTCCTTAATCAAATTTTCCCTGGCTGCTGATAGATAAGGATTTCCAAATGAAGTTAAATATTCATGATGTATTAACAATAAACTATTATTCTTCCCTCAAATTTAAAACACAAGATTCCACATTTGCTGTTTCTTAGCCCAGATTGCAGAACACTCTCTCATACTGGATGTTCTTTCCAGAATCTGTTTGCAAGAGTGTCAATACTTGAGTTTTTTTTAACCAAAAGTCTTTACAGATTTTTTCCATAGTATTTTAAACCATGTATTTGCAAAGAATCAAAATGTATCTTCTAATAGATTCCAATATCCAAACAGCATCAGAAGGTTGATCTATGCCCTAAAGAATGTTATTTTTTATTTATTTTACTTAGTGTAATTGCAGAGGCGAACATTCCCAAAGGCAGGCTAAATAGGGCACATTTAGAAAGTCTGAGTGTAGCAAATGGCTCCCCTAACTAGCAGATTAATCATATGGACAATTTTGGTGGCTATGATAACTGGCATTAGGAAATTTTCTAGGGAAATTCTCTGGGTCATTAAACATACTCAAATCTTGACAAATTGGGATTAATTAAAACACAAATTGACACTCCCTATGGAGCACTGAACTTCAAGCCTGATTATCAAATAGATTATGTAAGTAATATATTAAATCTTAAGTCTCTGCCCTACAGGACGGCTTTAATATTTTATGCCATTTTCTGATTCTGACAGAATCATTGTTTTTAATGTGGCCACTCAGCTTTTAATAAAAAGCAGAGCATTGTAGAATCCATGACTGTGGGAATATTTGTAAGCATTAGCAGAATAAACTAATTTTCTGCATGTAACTTTTAAACATTTAGCATATGATTTATATCACTTAGGGAGAAAAAATATGAGCAGAGCAAAAGCCTATCACACATACACATGTATAATAATGTCATAAATCTTGAACAAGTTTTGGTACCAGTAAGTGTTTCTTGAAAAATGAAACAAAATACTCCTTCCTACATCTTCTCTCTCCCAAGCTCCAGTTAGCTGCATAACTGTAAGATATTTCTTTGCTTTCAAAGGGAAACTTAAACTTTATCCTGACCCAAATTAAGTTAAGGCCAATGATCAGTTAGAGTGTGGATGATGATATGAGGGCAGAGGGGATTTTTTGCTTTTATATTTATGTCTTTGTTACCGAGGTTCTGAAGTCTTTCTGCTAATTCAGCAAAAGCCTGACTTAAATAGGGTGCCTCAGGATTTCTGAAATGAGGTCTTGGGGGAATCCTGGGAACCCATCAGGGATTCTAAGGGCAACAGGAGGAATCTGTATCCTGAGGAACAGTATCAGGACCTCCTCTCCTTCTCCTTGCTCAATTATTAGAGAGAGGTAGTGGGGGAAGGAATAAAGAGAATATAACTGTAGTGGGTTCTGTTGGATGCTCTGCAAATACTTCTTCCCAAATGGGTTGACTGTAGATAGACTGAGCTTGCTTACAAAGTTAGGAAAAGGAAGGTGCAGTCTGACTTGAATAAACATTTCTCAAAAGAAGACATCCAAATGGCCAGCATGTATATAAAAAATGCTCAACATCACTAACCATCAGGGCAACGCAAATCAAAACCACGGTGAGATATCACCTCACCTCAGTTAGAATGGCTATTACCAAAAAGATGAAAAAAAAAAAAAAAAAAAAAACAAACCCCAAAAACCCAAATGGTGATTGAAATGTGGAGAAAGGGGAACTCTTACACACTGTTATGAGAATGTAAATTAGTACAGCCATTACGGAAAATTTTATGAAGCTTCCTCAAAAAACTAAAAATAGAACTACCATGATTAAGGAATTCCACTGCTGGGTATTCATCCAAAGAAAAGGAATTAGCATACTGAAGAGATATGTGACCCTCATGTTTATTGCAGCACAATAGCCAATAAATGAAATCAACCTAGGTTTCCATTGATAGATATATGGAGAAAGAAAATGTGATATATATCCACAATGGAATACTACTCAGCCACAAAAAATAATGAACTCTTGTCATTTATGGCAACATGGATGTGCCTGGAAGACATTAAATTAAGTGAAATAAGACAGGAAGACAAATATCTCATATGTGGGAGCTAATAAAAGTTGATCGCCCAGTAGAAAGGCTGGGAAAGGTAGGGAGCTAAGGGAGAGGTTGGTTAATCAACATAAGATTATAGCCAAATAGAAAAAATATTAATACGTTCTAGTAGTCTACAGCAGTGCTAGGTGTCTATAATTAACAATAACTTATTGTTTTCAAATAGCTAGAAGAGAGGAGCTCAAATGCTCTCATTACAAAGAAATGATAAATTTTTGCAGTGATGGATATGCTAATGACCCTTATTTGATCATTACACATTGTATATATGTATTAAAATAAAACTCTATACTCCATAAACATGTACAATAAATATGTGTCAAGTAAAAATAATAAAAATATGTATTAAAAAATGTAGTGTATGAATTAAGAAGTCCTGCAATTGTGAAATGCATGATTTCCATGACTTAGAAAAAAAAGTAGTAATTTCTTATATTGATTTTATGTTGAAGTGATAATACTTTGGACATATTAGGTTAAATTAAATATATCATTAAAATAAAAAAATATATGTTCAAGTAGAATTTATTTCAGGAATGTAAGGATTTTAAAAGCATTACATTAATGGTAAAGCCATTTTCATTAATATTACCTATTATTATTCAAAAATGTTTTACAGATTCTAGTAAACTAAAAACAAAGTTGTTATTAAAAAGAATGAATTTAGGGCAGAGCCCGTGGCGCACTCGGTAGAGTGCTGCGCTGGCAGCGTGGCGACGCTCCCGCCGCGGGTTCGGATCCTATATAGGACCGACCAGTGCACTCACTGGCTGAGTGCCGGTCACGAAAAAACGACAAAAAAAAAAAAAAAAGAATGAATTTATTTCTTTTTGCTACTGATATAATTGTATACTTAGAATATCGAAGACTAAACCCACTAGAGAACCCTCCACCAAGCAAACTAAAACAGGCCTTAAATCAAAATCAATAAAAAGTCCTGTCAAAATGAGGCAGAGAATTTGTTAAAGTGGTTACATAGAAGATAGTTTTACTATATATTATCTATAAACAAGTAAAAATTGATATGTGTAATATATTTCACTGACTGACAGCTATATAAAATTTAAGAATAAATTTAATAAAATGGTAAGAATTTCTAAAAGAAAATTGTGAAATCTTATTGAATTAGATCTTATTTTTTAATACATAATCCAGTAGTTCTTAACTCTGGATACATATGAGAACAGATAAAAATACAGAGGCTGGCTGGTTAGCTCAGTTGGCTAGAGCACAGTGTTACAACACCAAGGTCAAGGATTCAAGGGTTCTGATCACCATACTGGCAAGCTGCTAACACCCCCCCCTGAAAAAAACCAAAAGAAAACCCTACTAGAAACTCAGACTTCACTATAAGCAATTCTGATTTAATTGTTGTAGGGTAGGTCTGAAGCACTGAAATTTGGTTAAAATATTTCAGATGATTTTAATGTGCAGTAAGAATGAGAACTTCACAATGAAAATCTGAAATTATGTAAAAATTAATATAAAATTTACAGAAAGAGAAGAGTTAGAGCAAGTCTACAATTGCTTGCTATCTTTCCCAGGGAACACCGTGGAAAGAAAAGTGACCAGCTAGTGACAAACATTAGTGATCTACTCCTGGCAAAAACACTAAAGGTATTTTTTAGTGGGGTAGTTCCTATCTGTGGAGTGCTTTTAGCAGATATATGTAGTCTAAATTGCTTATGGCAAACAAATATTTCATCAATAGATTTACAGGCTATGGCTCTCTGGAAAATGTCATACAAGCTTTGTAACATCCAGGGTATGAAATGTAAATGCTTAATGACCAAAAGAGTTTCTTTCTGCTTAAGTGTTATATCATCACATATATTGTACAGGAACCTCCTATGTTAAATCTGAGCCAGAACTCGTACTAATACAGCAAGGACGGATCTCCATCCTTATGCCTTACTATTACTTATATCATTGAAATTATTAGTAAATCATGATA
Source organism: Cynocephalus volans (assembly GCF_027409185.1). Classification (NCBI taxonomy): domain Eukaryota; kingdom Metazoa; phylum Chordata; class Mammalia; order Dermoptera; family Cynocephalidae; genus Cynocephalus; species Cynocephalus volans. The sequence goes on from NC_084460.1 coordinate 230,976,368, forward strand.
CTAGTTACAATTTCTGATGCTTGTGAGCCAGATCTGGCAATCTAATCTTTGGGTTATCTCAAAAGCCCAACATCAAGTGTGCTGTAACTGAATAAAAATAGTCATATATTTTATATGGCAAAATAAATGTTCTCAAGTCGCATAACTTAGGTGGTATTTTAATTAAATGTAATAAGAATAGCTTATATAATAAATTTTACCAGTACTACCTTCTATTCATTTGAAGAAAATTATTTTCAAAAACATATTTCAAACAGATGATAGAGTTTTTATTCTAATCATATAACACAACTCATAAGAAAATCTAGGAAACTACTTATATAATCCAAAGGTTTAGTGGGACCTTCTTAAAACAGTAAAGAATACCTGAATTATGTAAAAAAAAGTTGATTAATCAGATCACATCAAAAACAACAACAACAAAACTTTTGTATGCTAAAGATCTCTTAAACAAAACCAACACATTGAAAAGATATTAGGAACAAATTGCAATATAGATGACAGACAAAGAATTAATATCTATAATTTACAAAACTTCTTACAGAATGTTAAGAAAAGATGACAGAAAATATACAAAAATGCTTTGAATAGACAATTCATAGAAAAAAATTCAAATGACTATATATATGTGTATATATGACTGAAAAGGATGCTCAAATTCAATAGAAGCTAGAAAAATGCCATTAAAGTAACAACAAACTTAATATCCATTAAACTAGCAAAAATCAAAAACAACCATAACACCCACTGCTAGTAAATGGAAGGGAGGGAAGTACCAACATTGTTGGTAGAAATGTAAATTGTTAAACATTTTTGGAATGTAATCTTATAATAGCTATTAAAATTTAAAAAGTCACATAATGTTTAACCCAGAAATCTCTTACCTGGGAGTCTATCCATAAAAATATAAGTACCAGTAAGAGAAATATATGTAAGGATGTTTATTGCAGTATTGTTTGAAGTGAGATAAAATTAGAAACAAAATGAAAGCCCATCAGTGAGAGAATAGCCTGTTTTTATGATTATAGAGCATAATTATATAATATTATATGTTTTATAATTATAGAATATGAAATAAATTACTGTAGAATGTTATGTGCCATTAAAAGAAATAAATTAGAGTTGTATCAGCTGACTTGGAAGTATTTCCTGAATGGGGAAAAGTTGAATGTTTCTCATCTAAGATCTGGAATCAGACAAGGATGCCTATTATCACAACTTCTGTTTGACATAACACTGGAAGTTCTACTCAGATCAATTAGGCAATAGAAAGAAATAAAGCGTATTCAAATTGAAAAAGAGGTGAAAGATTTCTACAATGAAAACTACGAAACACTACTGAAAGAAATTAAAGAGGATGCACACACAAAATGGAAAAACATCCCATGTTCATGGATTGGAAGAATTAATATTGTCAAAATGTCCATACTACCCAAAGCAACATACAGATTCAGAGCAATCCTTATCAAAATACCAATGACACTCTTCACAGAAACAGAAAAATAATCCTAACATTCATATGGAATAACAAAAGACCTTGAATAGCCAAAGCAATGTTGAGCAAAAAAATAAATAAAGCAGGAGGCATTACACTACCTGACTTCAAAATATACTATAAAGCTATGGTACTAGCTTTATAGTATATTTTATACCAAAATGTCATGGTACTAGCATAAAAACAGATGCATGGACCAAGGGAATAGAACAGAGAACCCAGAAAGAAATCCATGTACTTACAGCCAACTGATCTTTGACAAAGATACCAAAAACATTGGAAAGGACATTGTCTTTGATACATGGTGCTGAGAAAACTGGATATCCATGTGTGGAAGAAAGAAACTAGACCCCTATCTCTCACTGTATACAAAAATCAACTCAAAATGGATTTAAGACTTAAATGTAAGACCTGAAACTATAAAACCGCTAGAAAAAAACACAGGGGTAAAGCTCTAAGATGTAGGACCGGGCAGATTTTACAAATAAGACCTCAAAAGCACAGTCAACAAAAGAAAAAATAAACAATTGGGGTTATATCAAACTAAAAGGCTTCTGCACAGCAAAGGAAACAATAAACGGAGTGAAGAGACACCTGCAGAATGAGAGGAAATATTGCAAACTACATATCTGACAAGGGACTAATATCCAGAATACACAAGGAACTCAAACAACTCAATAGCAAAAAACCAAATAACCCAATTAAAAAATGGGCAAAGAAGCTGAATAGACATTTCTCAAAAGAAGATATACAAATGGCCAATGGGTATATGAAAAAATGCTCAACATCACTGAACATCAGGGAAATGCAAATCAAAACCACACTGAGATATCAACTCACCCCAGTTAGACTGGCTATTATCAAAAAGACAGAAAATAATATGTCAATGAGGATGCGGAGAAAGAGGAATCCTTATACACTATTGGTAGGCTTGTAATTTAGCACAGCCATTATGGAAGGCAGTATGGAGATTTCTCATACAACTGCAGATAAGACTACCATACGACCCAGCAATCCCAATACTGGGTCTATACAAAGAGGAATGGAAATTATCAAGTCGAATGGATACCTGTACACCCATGTTTATGTCAGCTCTATTCACAATAGCTGAGATATAAAACCAACTTAAATGTCCATCAACAGAAGATTGGATAAGGAAATGTGGTGTATATACATGCAAGCAAATACTACTCAGACATAAAAAAGAACGAAATTCTGCCATTTGCAGTAGCATGGATGAGCTTGGAGAAAATTACGTTAGGTGAAGTAAGCCATGCACAGGAAGAGAAATACCTCATTTTATCATTCATATGTGGGAGCTAAGAAAACAAAACCAAAAACAAACAAATAAACAAATAATAGTAAGTTGAACTGTAAAAAGAAGAGAGAACTGTGGTTACTAAGGGTAGGAAAGGGTAGTGGGGAGGGGCATAGTGAGAGGCTGGTTAATGGACTCAAAATTACAGCTAGATAGAAAAAATACATTCTGTTGGTGTGCAGTTGACCCAGGAATCTATCATCAACGATGATTTACTGCATGTTATTGAACAGCTAGAAGAGAGATGATCAAATGCTCATATCACAAAGAAATGATTAAGTTTTGCAATGACTAATATGCTAATTACCCTGATTAGATCATCAAACATTGTACACAGATACTGAAATATAATTCTGTACCCCATAAATATGTGCAATCAATATTTTTCAAAAAAGCTAATAATAAAAGAGGAATAAATTAGAGTTGAATCAGTCTACAACTGATATGACTTGGAGGTATTTTCATGAGATAGCAAATGAGAAACATTAACTGTGTATAATTTAATATTATTTTTCTACATTAAATTATGCACATATATATGTGTGGAGGTATATATACATGTGTGTGTATGTGTATACATGCAAATATAATTATATTAGCATAGAGAAAAATGTGGAAGTTTATACACATGGGTAATGAATAATGGGATTCTTAAAGTACTGATGTAGCAGGGAGATAGTAGGAATGGAGCAGTAAATTAAAAAGTAAAAAATCTTTAAAATACTGCACTAAAAAATATCCTTATAGAAAAAGAACATGCGTTGTAACTTCACTTATGTAAAATCTGTGTGTACATTTGTGTGTGTGTGGTATATGCACCATCAGGAAACATGATTCCCAACTTAAAAAAATATTTTATCAGGCTATTTTTTGTAAGTCTGTAAAGTGAGAAAAATATATATGATATACAACAAATATGATTGCCAAGATCATGTTATATGTGGGCTTATCTCTGGATGAAAAGATCTAAGATAATTTTCAATTACTTTAAACAAATTTTTATATACTCTTTGATAATTTATAATGATTCTATAATTTAAATTTTTAAAAAGTTAAGTCCTTTTAATGTTTCCTTTAACTTTGCTTCAGTGATTGGTCAAGTCATTTCCTTCTCTTTAAGAATTGCCAGTATAAAAGCCATAATCTCATGGCAACAATTCATTAATGTTTAATAAGAAATATAAAGACATTTTTGGATCACAATTTTGTATGCTAAAATGAATGAGAATAAAAGGAAAAGTAATAAAGCAATGTATTGATTTAAAATTCCACTTAATGCTCTTCTCATGTTTAAGAATGACGGCATACAATTGATATGTAACCATAGTCCTTTCTTCATTGGGTGTGATGGAATGCTTCCCTGCTTTTCATTTTTTGATTATCATCATTGAGAACCCTGAAAGAGCCAATTCCTGGAGATGGAACCTAAGTGGCTAACTGGGTCTAAATTTTTAGTGGAGTCAAGTAGCGATTTGCTGATTAGAGGTTACACACCTACACTATCTAAGGCTTTTCATGGGCTGCATTTCCCCTGCCTGTGTTGCCTGTAACTGCTGTGAGAGATCACCTTAACTTAAGCAACAGACTGCTACCTGTGAAATGTTAACTGGCCACAACCCAGAAAGCCAGAATCCCTCTTTTGAATAACAAGCCAATCCAATCAGAACTGGACAAGCTAAGATTCTTCTTTTGCATAGACAGACCTAAAAGGGAATCTGGTTGGTAACTTTGGCTATTTAAGACAATCCCTCTTTGTTCTGGCAGAGCACACTTTTGTTTTGTACTTTTTTTTGTTTTTTGTACTTTTGTTTTGTTTTGTTATGGCTGCCGTTTTCCCGGTTTGCAAACTGCTCACTGAAATAAAGTCTCCTTTTATCTTCACAATTCTTTCAGTGAATTTTGCCAATACCATTATCCACATGCCTCCACTATGCCTTTACATGAAGAATGTCTCCATCTCTGGTTATTTTACTCTAGTCCAGCCTATACACTTGGTTTCCCTTTGACCAGTCCTGCTTGTGAAATTTTGCACCAGGTATTAGTTTTTCTGGTATTATCTCCTCTCCGTTCTCCCAGTATCTGATCAAAGGGATTTGATTTATTATAATCCTCTGACGTCAGTGCTGGTGTTACCCGAATAGCTCATAAATAAAAGCAGATGAAATTAGAGTTAGGCTCTGGGCTAAAGCATCTTGGAAAACACTACTAAGACTCCATTTTCCTAGCTTCCACACCTTGTGTTTCACAGAATAGAACTAGATGATGGCTAGAGATGGACTTCTATGATTCAAATGAAATAATTATACCTATGTGGAGTGAATCTATGGCTTATCTTGTTGGTAAGTGTTCCTAACCACGGACATGCTTTAGCTCAGTGTGGGTTGCAGAGCATACTGATCTAAGATTGTAGTAAAGGGGGCAGAATGAACTATGGCATATATGGACATCATTTAGCATAGCTCTGGAGTGTTAAAAATGCACCATTACAGGTGATAGACCCTTCTCCCTGATAAGGAAGGTTCTTATCAGATGGTCGATCCCTAAGGTGAGTGTAGAGTTCTGCTGGGGGTGGCTCACCTGGCCAGTAGGAGCCCAAGATGCAAAGTAAAATAGGTTTGTTAGGCATAAAAGTTGTAATGCTTATATATTTTTCCCAACCACACTCATCCACATGAATAGCAATATGTCTAAACCAAGAAAAACAACTAAAATATATCTAAACTTCTTGAGCTATAGCTGCCTATATGTTAATTTGGGTTGGATGAACTATTTCTGCTTACTTTCACCGTTAAAAAAAAAAAAGAAATCTGATATATTTGCTGGGACATTTATATATCCACTTATATATAAATTTTTAGTCCACTGGATATGTCTTCCACTGAAGAAAATGTTGGGTTTTTATTTTGGGGGAAATTTTGGGTGGTTTGATTCCATTAATTTTGAGAAATGCTGAGTTACTCCTGTATTTGAATTTAAAGAGACTTGAATCACATTTCCGAAGAATATTTTATAACTGAACTTTGATGATCTCTCGCTATTTTTAAATCATTGGCTTACCCTGTTGCGTGGATTATTAAGCGATCTGAAACTGAATTGAGTTTGAATTAGTCCTGTGTTCTTACCACTCCAAAGAAAAGATTTTGAAACCTTTAACTTAAGAAATTTTACTCTAGGGTCCTGCTTGAATAAGACCATTATTTTAAGGAGTTAAAAAACAATTTGAGAAATCACTTCCAACTTCCTACGACTGTAAGAGGAACATTAGAAATAAACAGAGAAACTGAAGCACAGAAACGTGATCACTGCCATAGCATGATATTTGTACAATGAATATGTGAAGCCCCAGGCCATGCTGTCATTATTTCCCTTGACTTAGGAACTGCTAAAGGTCAGGTCCCACAGCTGAAGAACTCACTTTGCACGGAAGCAGCATGATGCCAGCTGTAAATAAGTCGTTCTTGATGATGGTTGGAGACCAGGATGAAGTGACCATCGTCACTTGTGAAAGATGACTGAACACGTATCATTTGTGACCTGAAAACACCAGATGCCTGTCTTAAGCTTGATATTGTTCATGTCAGGGGGCTTCAGATGATATCTATTATTCTTTGTGATATTTTGAGAACTTTAGGGTAAGTATCCCTGGTGTAAAACAAAAAGGGCAGGCGAACATTGCCCTTTGTTAAGCACCTATTGTTTAGATGCTGGCTATGGTAGTTAATCATAAGTGACAAGTTTGTGTGTTAATAGTAGACTCCTTGTCAGTGCAAAATTTTACTACCTACTCAGTTTGTGCAGAGCCAGCTAATTCCCATCAACAAATCAACATGCAGATGAAAACATCCTTTCAAGTGCATTGTGCAAAACTATTACTTTAATTCAACTCCTAAATGATAACTAGGTATTTACTTACAGAAAACCAAAACATGTCACCAGTCCTGTGGATCATTATTATTTAAATGTAGGTTTTTTGCTAATCTTTATGCCCCCTTTTAAATATGTGAAGGACTAGTCAGTTAAGAAGACATCATATTTTTTAATAATTTTATTATAGTTCTATGATATGCTGATCAGTCAAGATTTTTTCATTGACCATATTTGCCAATTTCAGTCATAAAGGATAATTAGTGAAAGGTAAGGGGAATAAAAACAACATGGTGAAGACAAGACATGGTATTTTGTAAATATTGCTTTGATATTCATATTTTTTGATGGGGTTTATTGTCACAAGGATTGTTTTGATCTCAGTTGCTGAATTAAATATAACTGAAAGAGCTAGCTCGCCATTGCATTTCACTATGGTGTGTCAAAACACTCTATGATCTGAATATGAAGGTCTGGCACAGATGAAGCCATTTAAATGAGTGTAGAGAATGGGTGTAAGAAAGTTTTTCATAGAGTTAGATCGTGAACGCAGAGATGAAGTCAGTGTTAGTAGTGGAGGCTACTCTGACAGATAACGAAGAAACTAGGAAAGAGTTGTGAGAGTAAAGGAAATCAAATTTTCATTAAAATGCTCCTTGGAAATCACATCAGTCCCCAGAAATAAGAATTTCTATTAAACAGTATTCCATTCTTTATTATTTTCTTTTCCAGTTTGACTGGCTTTTTCTCATGGGTCCGTTACAAATGCATGCTATGTCACTGAAAGCCCCACTGTGATTTTAAATATTTTTAGGCTGCTAAACTGACTCTTAATTTAAATCTCCAAAAATTCTCTCCATCTTCAGCTCCACTCCTATCCTACACCTCTGCCTTTCTTAGGAATTATCTAGTCTCTGCTTGATCTAGGAGACTGGACAATGTAGTTCAAGTTCTGTCAAGTTTTCTTCCCTATCCCTGGAAACCAATGGCTTCACCCTTTCTCTTTTCTTCCTTGCCTCTCTTTGAGAAATAGTTACCTATCCACCCTGCTGAAGATTTATCCTTCTTCCTCGGCTCTTATTTCAACAACTTTCTATGTTTGTCTTTTAAAATTTCCTCCATTAATCCACCAGACTGAAAAATACTGTTATTTTCCTTTCTTCCTACCATAAATTAAACAAAGTTATTTCTGGATTATCTACTTCTGCCTTGTACTGTCCCTCAAACTTGTCTGTACTCTTGTCCTTGTCTTTACCTGAAATGGTCTCCCTTGGCTCTCTGCCATCAACAGTTCTACTGCCCACCCAGTCCAGTGGTTTTTGAAGAACACTCCAGCAGGAGCAGATGTTCCAGAAAGAAGGCTCAGAGGCTCACCCCAGGGAATGAGGGGTGGACAGCAGATGGGTTAGAAAGATAGGTTAGAATCTCCATCCTCAAGCAGAAAAGCCCCTATAATAATTGTTTGACACATTTAGCATATTTGAGTTCTGGTGAAAATGACAAGTTTAATGAAATTGCAGAGAGGTTAAGTGACTTGTCCAAGATTAGTGGCAGATTGAGAGCTAGTGCTTGGGTCTTCTGAATCCCTATTCTGTATTTTTTTTTTTTTTTTAATTATTCAGGCATTACTTTGTGGAGGTGGGGAATGGTATTTTTAGGTAAGGTATAAATTGTCCATTAACTGTTCATAATGGATTTTCTTCCATGCCAGGATAATATAAAATATGGAGTGGTTTCTGTCCTAAATAGTTTATTTCCCTATATCAAGAATGATATTGGATCATGATTACTGGAGATTTTTCATTCAAGCCAGGCTTTTGTGCATGATGTGAGGCCTCTTAACTCTACACTGACATGGAAGATGATATTCGTGATCTTGGTAGTGTTGTAACTAAAACAATGTTGGCTAACCTCAGAAAGTTTCAGACTGCATCAGAAGACAGCTCTGATTTGGAGAAATTCCTTGAGATGCCATCAGTCCTACTCTGAGAAGTTATTTCCTCATTCCTAACTAGTCAAATTTCTAGAAGTAGAAGGAAAAGGGTTTTCCAGAATTAACCTACACAAATCTCTTAGATAATATTTACTACTCCTAAGTCTGAAATCAGACTCAAAAAAACATGTTTCTTTCATTAGCTTGTCCTGGCTCTTTTCCTTTTGTACTCTGAACCATTTAGTTAAACTGAAAGGGAGTCCATAATGGTTCCCAGAATGCTTTCAGTTCTGGAACATTCTGGTAATAGCTTTTTCATAAAAAGATGCAGGGAATAAGAAATAAGGCTGTACTTTTTAGGTCCATTCTTTCCTATTTGTTGTGGTCTATCAAGCAATCAAATGTTTTAGGTCATGAAAAGTAATTTTAAGTCAATAAATACAGTGTAATTGGAAACCTTATACTTCATTTGGACATGGTTGAACAGTAAAAATGACCTGAAATGTTTCATGAGAAATTATATTTAAGGTTATAATTAAATGAAATAACATGAAATGCTGATGCAAAATACAAGTTTGATGTACTTTTATGTATCACAATACATAAATTTAAATTATTTTAAACCATACTGAATTACAATTTAGTTAGCAATAAACTAGGACAGATTTTAACATTGTGGTTTTAGAGGTAAAAAAAATTCACTTTGATTTTTCTTTTTTTTACCTCCCATTGTCTACGAGTACAGTTGCTTTTCTCTAATGAACTTTGTTTTGCATATTGTGCTTAGTAAGCAAGCATCTTCCATTTGCCGAGTTCTCAGAGTTATCTTGCACTTTGAGTTTTTACTCACTTTGCAGTCACAAGATGAGAAAAGTAGACACTGTGTACAAACAAGAAGTTCGTGCAAAGTCAAACTCTCAAAACCACATGCAAGACTCAGTGGCACATGGTTTAGAGCTCATACCCTCCAGGATCAAGTGATACAGGCATGCAGATGAGAGGAAAAAAAAGCACCTACATCATGAAAGTAGAAGATGATGAAAGAGAATGACATTTTCTTTATGACAATTATCTAATGCAAACCGTATACCCATAACCTTTACCAGAAGGGGGTAGAGGCAGAGAAGTGAATTTTTGTTTGGAGTAGGAAACTATATATATAAATATTATTCGAGGTCAAGTCATTGTTAAAGTTAAGGATTTCTGTTCTGTACTTGACCTCTTCCAGCTTATCTTCCCCAGTTTCTTGCTTTGTACTTCCTCTGCTGCATCATGCAAAAAAGATCAGCACTAACATTGGAAATCATTTAACAAGCTCTAAACCTGACAGATAACAAGGGTGTTCTCCACAATTTACACGAGAATTAAATTGGATATAAATACCTCCTGTTCTTACCGGTGGGTGTTGTGATTCCATTTATTAAGGTGTGAAGCAGACAAGAAAGAGATAAATCTTTCATAAGTACATTGTAAATAGGCAAGTGGTATATAAACCATATTCATAGGTAATAGAGTAAAACAATGAAAGGTAAATATTTGTCACAAAATAGACTATCGCAAAAGAAAATGTCACAAAACTAGATTTATATGGAGAAGGGACATAAAATAAATAATTGTTTTACTACTGTTGAAATAATCTGGCAGGATGGGACACCAAAACTGAGTGACACGTGTTTTGATTGAAAGTTCTTGACACTGCTTCAGCCAACCCAGCTGTAGAGATTTCCCAGTAGTTTCTGAATGCTGGTACCTTTGTTAAATAATAATACTATGAAAATATATAAAAATGACTAATGTGTAGGTGCTTTTTCTTGTGAGATTAAAGTGTTCCCTTGGGGAGATCAATTTATCAAATGATTTTTTCACAAGGAACTTTAGAATTAGAAATAACTCATGAAATTCAGCTACAGTTTTGTATAAAATGTGCTAATTTATTAGCTCTTTAAATTAAAATTTTTATAATGACATGTCCTTACTTCTCAAATCAATGACACATAGCTATAATAAACTTATCCATATATAAATATGTCTTTCAAATTGAGCAATATTTGCAATGCTTTCTGCACCATTACTGCTAATTTTGAACCTTTGTTTTTTGTTAGAATATTACTGGTCAAACAAAAAATGTCAATCTAAATTCTGCAGGCTTATGTGCACAAAAATTGTATTAAGTAAATGTGAATGATGTAATTTCTGAAGAATTCTTAGAAACCCAATTCTAGCTAGATAGGAAGGCACCATATTTTTACTCTTTTTTCTGTAGCTCTATGACATGTCATGGAATCTGAATTTGTGGTATAATTTATTTATCAGTCTCTACAGCTAAACTGTAAGGTAAAAGAATATAAGGCAATTCTAATAATAAAAAGAGCTCTTTTGACCATATTAATGGTATTTTGTTGATTTTTGAGCAGTGATGGGGGTGAGGGGGCTGTTTATGACAAGTGATTGTTGATGTTGAATTTGCTTAAAAGGTATGAAGGAATCCATATTTCCCCCTTGAAAGGAAAGATGCATTAAACCAGGTACAGTAAAAGGACACATAATCAATTTTTTAAAATATAAAAAAAATTTGTTCTTAAAAGAAACATGAGACTTCCTATCATAAAATGCCTATGACATACTTGGTTTCCCTAACCTCTCCTACAAATTTTCAAAATGTCCTATCCTTTAAAGTGTGTTAACCTTTGATTTCCATTTGGGGATATCATAATTATTACTGTTTACTTGTACATGGATCTGACTATTTTTTTGGGTGCTGGCAACCAGGTATGCAGTGAAAGCCCAAGTCCTAGCTAAAGCAATGCTCTTTCTAACCAGAAGTGGGTACTCTACTATATACAGTTATATCAGTTTGCATCATGTTATAATGCCTTTGCCGCACAGTATAACTAGATATAGCACCATGCAATGCCATGAACTGAGAATGAGAGACTATCTCCAGGGGAGAAAATAAACATCTGAGAGAAGAAAACAAAAGCAAGGAGTTAAAAGCTGGTGAGACTGGATTTACCATTTTGGCTATAGCTATAATGCCTGTGGCATTTCCTTTTTGGAAAACAGAAATACATACCATGTTCATATCAATGCCATTGGTGTAAGTCCATGCATGCTGGAAATATTCTTCAAGCCGCTGCCTCAGAGGATTGGGGATTTGGTGAAAGCGAATGAACTCTTTTACTCGCAGCATCTGCATGTGGTACCTGGCAGTTCCCGAGTATAGTCTTTGGATAATTGCAGACACATTCCCAAAAATGCTTGCATACATTAGTGCTGAATTGGATAAAAAACAAAGTTATGGCGGAACACTGGATTTGGGCATTTTATGTCAAAATATCAAGTATGTAGATTTTGACAATCTCAATCCAGTGGTGAGGATTTATCACTGGCCCATGAGGAAAAAAGAAGTTAAACTAATAATGCTTTAAATTTTATAATTTTAATGATAAAGCTGGAGGAAAAGTCCCCAAATTCAGTAAAAAAAAAGTCCCCAAATTACTAAAGTAAAAATTCAGATTGTTTATAATATCAGCTTGTAACAAGGAGTGGACTAAAGATAAAATGCATTCAGAATACACCATTTTGTTTGTAATAAGAAGGTATGTCATGGATCACCATAAATGTTTTCTTTAAAAAATTCTCATGAGACAAAAACATCTTTAAGAGATTCTAATACACTTCTGAATTGGAGTTAACATATGAATTTTTAAATTATGACATCTCTGCCTCTCATTCTCAAATCTAACCTTGTAGCAATAACAATCTACTATAAATTTTAAGATTATTTTCAATTTACTGGATTTGCTAAGGGATAATCATTTGTTTTAAGGAAGCCATAGTTTCCTTAGAGTGTTAATTTGTATACAATTTTTAATTATTTTCAATTCATTTTTATAATATATTGCATAAGAAATGTATCTCTGGCTTGGAAAATGCACCTAGTTTTACTTTTGTAGGGAAAAATAGAAAACATTTTTGTTCTTTCATCAATGGGGGAAAAACTGCTGTGACATCTCTTGCTATATAGTTAATACTTAGGTAAAATATCCTTATTAGTGCTTCTTGTGCTAAATCTTTATGATTTAAAATAAGCTCTTTTAGGGTTTTTAAAATTTGTATCCAGTTTCTAATAGTTCTAAAAAGACATCCTATACTCTGTATAGAAAGTCACATTATGGAATATGGTCTGTGTATAGATCTTCCTGCATCTGTCAGAAACTTAGGGAGGAGGGAGCATATGTTTGAGACACTAAAACAGCAATATATGAAGCAGATGGGATAAGGAACAAGATCAACAACAAAAACAAAACAGCTTGAAGTGTTAGATTAAACTATATTCAATCAACACAATTTTTTCTTAGACACATTTTACAAACAATTGCCTCTCTACATCACTTAATCATTTTAGAAGTAGATTTTGACCAGATTCAGGCTTCGTTTAAACTAATGTTTTCCTGGGCATATGATTTCTTTTTCATCCCATCTTGTTCACTCATCTTATCTTATCCTATCCTATTGTATGTCAATGTTTCTTATCTTATCTTGCCTTCTCTTATCCTGTCTCTTCAGGCTTTGTTATCATCATCCTTGTTTACCATAAACGTCCCAAGTAAGAGAGTGACCAGGGAAAAAGGTGGCCCTTTGTTTTTACCTATTTAAGGGAACAAACTGGGGACATGTGATGGTTAACTTTATGTCAACTTTACTGGGCCATAGAATGCCCAGATATTTGGTTAAACATTATTTCTGGGTGTGTCTGTGAGGCTGTTCCTAGATGAGATTAACATTTGAATCAGCAGACAAATAAAGCAGATGTCCTCCCCACTGTGGATGCACCTCTTTCAATCCACTAAAGGCCTGAATACAACAAAAAGGTGAAGTAAAGGGAAACCCCCTCTCTCTCTTTTTGGGCTGGGACATCAGTCTTCTCCTGTGTTTGGGCTTGGACTGACACCATATCATTGGCTCTCCTGGGTCTCCAGGTTGCCAGCTGTAGATCTTGGGATGTCTCAGCTTCCATAATAACAGTGTAAGCAAATTCCTTATAATAAATCTCTTTATATCTATGTCTAATATCTGTCCATCTAATCTATCTATCTATCTATCTATCTATCTATCTATCTATCTATCTATCTATCTATCTATCTATCTATCTATCATCTATCTATCTATCTATCTATCTATCTATCTATCTATCTATCTATCTATCTATCTATCTATCTATCTATCTATCTATCTATCTAATCTATAGGTTATACTTCCCTGGAAATCCAGACTAACACAAGAGATCTGTAGTGAGGCTGAATTGGCATATGTAAGAGACATTAATTCTCTGTAAGGTAGAACAGCTCTAATTTGAGGATATGGATAGTTTATTAAGAATGGCGTTAGCAATATTTGCCAGAAACTGATTCCTGTGATCCAAGGAGATTCATATGAGAAATAGATGTTGCTCTTCCTAAGTGTGGTGTTGGAAGTTTTATGTGTGCTGTTATGTTTCCAAAGTACCTATCTCATGCTCAGGAAATAGATTTAATCTGAGGGCCCATAATCAACATGATCAATGCTGGTTATTTTACTTAAACCACATAACTATAAGAAAAAGAAAGATCAGGAAACAATTCTTAGTTAGTTTCTAATAAATACTGTGGTTTTATCTCTGTATTACCATCAAAATGAACCAAAATGTTAGTGTGGGTTATAAACAGGCTCATTTCCCACACACTGTAAATATGTAAAAATCTAGATTACAGGTACATACTTGAATACATACATCACTGACCAATTGAAATATTTCTCTTAAGAAATTCTATGCTTATGACTTTTTGAATTACAATGAAGATGACTTTTTCCCCTATTTTTTTAGGAAGCAAACGGAGTTAAATGTAAGCTAGAGGGAAGAACAAAATGATTATATCTTGTATACATGATTTAGTTAATTCCCAACTGGCATAAAATATCAGTCAAAAGCAAGTTGGCACACCATTGACATGTAGGCATTTCTCTCCTCAATTCAATATTTTATTTAGCTCTCCTTAATAGGGAGCTCTTATTTCATCAAAATGCTTTGCTTTAGGTTTAGGTGTTATAGAAATAAAACAGGTATATTTTAAAACTTCCTTCATCATACCACACCCGAAATCTGATATGACAACCAAACAAATAAATTTGGTTGATCAGTGGGTATTAGTTGAAACACACTGTTAGAACAAATACACTTTGCTTTTCTATCTACTACACAAATTAAAATAAATTATAACTTAAAAAATAAATGTTATTGATGTGTAATTTAGATATACTAAAATGAATTCCTTTTAAGTGTATACAAGAAGTTTAATTAGTTTTGACAAATGCATACACCTCTGTAAACAAAACCAAGATGTAGAACATTTCATTCATCCCCCAAATTTCTTTGTCCCTTGGCTGCCTGTGACCCTCACTTCAGTCCTCAGACAACCACGGAGCTCCTTTAAGTCATTACAGATTAGTTTGCAGTTTCTAGGATTTCATGTAAATGGAATCATAATGTACACACATTCATTTGTGTCTGATTTCTTTTGCTCAGCACAATGCTTCTGAGAATCATTCTGTTGTATGTATCAATAATTTGTTTTCATGTTTTTTTAATTGCTGGATTGATTTGCATCATATGGCTATACAACATTTTATCCCTTCTGTTGATGGAAACCTCACTATTTCTAGTTTCTGGATATTATGGATAAAACTGCCATGGACATTTGTATACAAGTATTTGTGTGGGTACATATTTTCATTTCCTTTTTAAATGCCTAAGAGTAAAATTGCTGAGTTGTGTGGTATGTTTAACTTTATATGAAACTGCCAAACTATTTCCTAAAGTTATATCATTTTATATTCTCATCAGCAGTGTATGAGAATATCAGTTGTTCCATATCGTAACATTTGTAATGTCAGTCTTTAATTTTAACCATTGTAATATGTGTGTAAAATCACATAAGGGTTTTACTTTACATTTCCCTGATGACTAATAGCATTTTTTCATGTACTTACTGGTCATTCATATAGCTCCTTTTGTGAAATGTCTGTTGAAATATTTTGCTCATTTTAAATTTAAGTTGTCTTCTTGTTATGGACTTGTAAGTATTCTTGGTATAGTCTGTATATAAGTTCTTTTTTAGATCTATGTATTGAGAATATTTTCTTCCAATCTATCATGTGTTCATTCCTTTTCTTAACGATGTCTTTTAAAGAAGAGAAATTATTAATTTTGAAAAAATCCAACTTAATTTTTATTTTATGTCTCAGGATTATTTTTTGTTAGTTTTAGTTTTGGTAATTTGTGTTATTCAAATAATTTTTTCTATTTCATCTAAATTGTCAAATTTATTGTCATAAAGCCATTTATAACGTTCTTTTTTATTATCCAATTAATGTTTGTAGGATTTGGAGTAATGCCTTTTCTTTCATACAGGACATTGGTAACTTATGTCTTCTCTCTTCATTCTAGTTGGAGGTTTATCAATTTTATTGATCTTTTAAATAACTGGAATTTACTTCCATTAACTTTCTCTATTGTTGATTTTTTATTTTATTAACTTCTGCTCATATTTCTATTATTTATTTCCTTCTACTTATATTAGGTTTAATTTGCTTGACTTTTACTAGCTTCTTAAGATAGAAGCCTTGATCCTTGATTTTAGATTTTTTTTAATAAAAACACTTAAAGCTATAAATTTCTCTTTAAACACTACTTTAGCTGCCTCCTGCAAGTTTTGATTCATTTTATTTTTATTTTCATTATGGTAAAAATGTTTTCTAATTTTACATGTGATTTCTTCTTTTTACCATGAATTATTTGCAAGTGTGTTACTTAATTTTCAAATATTTGGGGACTTTATAGATTTCTTTTCTTTCTTTCTTTTCTTTTCTTTCCTTCCTGCTTCTTTCTCTCCTCTTCCCTCTCCTCTTCCCTCTCCTCTCCCCCTCCCCTTCTCCTCCTCCCCATCCCCTGCCTCTCCATCCCCCCTTCTCATGGCCCTCCCCTGTCTCTGCCTTCTGTTACTAATATCTGGTTTCTCTGTGGTCAGAGAAGTACTCTGTATGATTTCATTTGTTTTAAATTTGTTGAGACTTGTTTTGTGGCCCAGCATATGGTCTGTCTTAGAAAAGAATGTGCATTCTGCTGGTGTTCCACAATTGTTGATATGTCAATGTTAGCTGATAGCATTATTTGTCTTCTAGGTCTTTATTGGGTTTTTCTGTCCATATATTCCACAAAACTCTGAGAGAGGAGTGTTGAAATTGCAAACTCTAATTGCGAGTTTGTCTTGTGAATTTATCTATTTCTCCTTTCAGTTCTGTCAGTTTTTGCTTCATATAATTTAAAGCTTTGTAATTGAGTGCATACACATTTAGGATTGCTGTGTTTATCTATTTTATCTCTGGTAATAGTGCTTGTCCTGAAGTCTTCTCTGCCTGAAGTTAATACTGCTCTTCAGATTTCCTCATGATTAATGTATGAACATATTCCATTTTTTTCTTTTACCTGTGTCTTTATATTTTAAGTGTGTTTTCTTTAGACAGTATATAGTTTGGCCTTGTTTTTTAAAGTACTGTCTGACAATTTCTGGATTTCAATGAGAGTGTTTAGATCATTTACCTGTAATGTAATTTTTGATATGGCTGGGTTTAAATCTACCAACTTTCTGTTTTCTACATGTCCCTTTTTTCTTATTTCCTGCTCTCTTTTGAATTTATTATTTTTTATTATTCCATTTTGTTCTGGCTATTGACTTGTTAGCTATAGTTGCAGGATTTACAATATGCATTTTTAGTTTGTCACCATCTACCTTAACATAATACTACTTCATTTATGAACTAGGAATCTTAGAACAATATACTTCTATTTTCCCTTCCCATTTTTTATGTTATCATTGTTATACTTTCTACTTCTACATATGTTATAAAACCTGCAAATGACTAACATTATTTTTGCTTTAACTAGTTCATTTTTTCGAAGGTATTTAAAAATTTAAAAAAATCTTTAAAATTTACTCACTTATTCACTATTTCTGGTTCTTCATTTCTTTGTATTGATTTGAATTTTAATCTGTTCTCATTTTTCTTTTACTGGAGAACTTTATAATTTTTGATAGTCTGCTCATGGTGAGTCATGTCAGGTTTTGTTTGTCATTTTTAAATGATAGTTTAATTAAGCATGGATTTTTGTCTTGGCATATTTTATTTTTCTTTCAGCAAGTTAAATATTTTTTTCCTCTCTGTTCTGGCTTCCATCATTTCTAATAAGAAATCTTTTATCAATCTTATGTTTTTCCTCAGTACATAAGGTGTCTTTTCTAGCTGCTTTTAAGATTTTTTCTTTATCACTAGTTTTCAGTAATTTGATTATGATATGTCTTGGTGTATTTTATTTATGTTTTATCTGTTTGAGATTTCTTGAAAATTCCATCACTTTAGCCTCCATGACCTGTATTTCTCAACTCAGTGAGACTGCTGTGGTGTGCTTAGGTTGTCTCTACTTCTACTGTTCACTGTGGTCTGGAAAGTGCCTCTAGGCAGAAATCCAAGGATATTATGGGGCCTGTCTTTCGTTTTTCCGCTCTCGGGAGTCAAACTCCCCAACTTGTTTTCTAATGTCTGAAAACAATTGCCTATTTATTTTGTTCAGTTTTATTTTTTTAATTTGTTTTTAATAGGGGGAGGGTAAGGTTATAATGTACCCCACCATGACTGGAAGCAGAACTCCAGTAACTTTTTTTATGTGCTATAAAAACAAAAAATTTTCCCAAGATGTTTGTCAAGCAGGTCAGATATGAAATACGTTTGCCTTTATTTTACTGATTTATGTATATTTTAAATTAAATATGTAGATTATAATTATATTTATAATATTTGAATAAAGATGCAAACTTACGTTATATATTAGAATACATAAATATATGATCATAAACTTATATTTACTCTTATTTAATGACTTAACTTTCCTTTAGTTTTTCACTTTGAATTGTGCACACTTTCAAAATTAATTCTCTGTTCACTGTTCTCTGTATATATACAGCAATACAATTAGTAACTGTCTGCAAATAGCAGCTTTAAAAATTATTTATAGGCACTTGAGTTATTTGTATTTAGTTAGATGATAATTTTTAATGTTTTATTTTTAATTTATTTGAATTATATTTTGTAAGATGAATGGTTGATTGCCTTGTTTTCTATGACTTGTCTTCAAATTTTTCTTTTAGAATAAAGATTAGATTTAAAGAAGCTCAGGGATGATAAGAAAATTCTGATAACCACTATAGTTGTAATTAGCACATATACAATATTTTACATGACATTTTTAGATACTGTATTTTATTTTTAAGTTCAAGTAAAGCCACTTATAGGTCCGAGGAGTACATGCTTAGTCTATAAATATAGCAAACACAGAAAATCAAAATGCTTTCTAATATAGTTGGACCTAACTAGAAATATTATGCACAGAACCCATAAACATCAAATGGCTAAGCAAATTTCAGGGGCATTCTTATTATTGCTAAGTGTCAAGTCTTAATTTTATCTTTTTTCTTTATTTATGGCATAATAGGTCATGATAGAGTTTCTGTAGAAATACCTATAAACTTTTTCCTGTGTGATATTTAGCTTTACATAATGTCATTTTGATTAAGTTTTATAGAACCAAGTCTTTTATTCTAATAAATGATGGAATGTGGGTGTATCTTAGTATACCAAATTTGACTACAGTGTTTTCTCTTGTCTTAAAAGATGAAATTCTACTATGGGAAACACGTATTCTTCTAAAGGAGCTATAGAAATAGTCATGTGCTGTATGTAAAAAGAGAAAGTGAAAGAAAGAAAGGAGAAAAGAAAGAAAGTTGAAACAATTTTCAGATTAAGGGATTCAAGATTAGGTATACAGCAAGTAAAGAACTAAGCTTTCTTCAATTTAAAATAATTCCTGTGATAAATAGCACTATGTATTTCACTTAAACCTCACAAGTGGTGAGGATTACTAAGTGTTGAACTGGCTAAACTTCAGTACTTCAGTGCATATTTAAAACTTTCTTGAAAATTCTGTTTCAAAATACAGTTTTTTTTTTTAAGGCATATATATATATTTTCTATATAAACGTTTAATCAAGAACAAACTTTTTTTCCTTTCCTTATTTGCTACCTATGTTACTAGAGTTGATAATCACTATTAAGAACTTACTAGTACTTGTAATCATGAAATGGTTGGGACTGTGTTTACTCTGAGAGATTCAGTGTCCCTGTAATGAATATTTCTATTTTTTCCAACAGGTGCTACTTCCATTTCTTCTGGGTATGATAATACTTCTGTGTTTGTAGCCAAAATTTGGACTGAATTTGTAGAATGTCTTAAAAATGAAAAGTACATTTTATATAAAATAGACAATAAACTGAGTGAATCTAAGTTTTGTAAATAGGGCTTACCTAAGCACATCATTAGTCCAAATGTTTACATTTAAAAATCAACTATCAGAATCTGTTTTCAGCTTTTCATGCAATCTAAGGATGATGTTCTTTTTGAAGCTTAAAAAAATCCAGCATGCTTTTGCCAATTGGTGCAGGTTACCTTTAGTATGTTCACAGTGTGTGACTTTTTTTTTTTTAATTAACATTAAAGCACCTTCACTTTAACACAAATTTTTTTTTTTATTTATTTAAAAGGAAATACATTATTAATGATGCTCATGACATTAACCCATTATAGGGTAAAGGGCAATTACTTAGATCTTGGCATAATGTCACAAGAAAAGGAATTTTTAGTCAATGACAGAAAATAACACAGTAAGTGAATATATACGTATAAGTATTTATGTATGTTGTATACATATACATATATAAAATATTAGCTTACATTATAATTGTAGTGGTGATTATATTTGTATATGCTATATGTGTTTTTATTTATATCTGTCTGCTTATCCATCTACCTATTCATCTATTTTTGTATACCTATACTATGTAATATAAGCTAATATTTCACATTCTAAGCTGGTCTCAGCTTCAAACAGAAAATAACCATTGGTAATAAATTAAAGACACCTTTTTTATAGCAGTAAAAGTGAACTGCAAGTTTCAGTTCCTGAATCCCAAGACCTATGTCACTCCAATTTCATGCTCACGGTTTCCTGGGGTCTGGAAAGACATTTAGGTATCTCCACTTCACAGAGAAAATCAGATATTTGATAGAATATAGTCTCCATATATGTAATATTATTATTTACACAATTTTCTACAATTTTTTTCTTTGCCTTACTCTAAATGTTTTAGAGTTACCAGTTTCATTGGTATTATTTTATCCTAATAGATAACAAAAAAAAGTCTACTTACAGCCAATCAACATGACACAAATTGAAAAGATTTTCTCCGAATTGGTGTTTGGAGACACATTTCCGAATCCTACACTGGTTAAACTGCTGAAGGTAAAATAAAGTGCGGTGACGTATTTGTCTTTAATGGATGGTCCAGAACTTGAGTCACTATCATTGTAACGTTTCCCAATTTGTTGTCCTAAGGAATCCAGCCATCCAATTTTGTCAGTCAGATACGGCCTTTCTACATTCCCGATTGCATACCAAATGCAAGCCAGCCAGTGAGCAATCAGGGCAAATATGCACATTAAGAGCATGAGAACAGCAGCCCCATATTCTGAATATCGATCCAGTTTCCTGGCCACTCGCACAAGACGAAGGAGTCGAGCAGTCTTCAAGAGACCAATTAATGTTGTTGTCTGTGGAAATAAATGTTCATGGTCAGAAACAGTAAACAATTCAAAGTATGTTCATATAAAATAAAGTAGGCAGAAACAGTTTAAAGCAATATGGTAGCATTGAGGATAACTGTATATTTGAAATAAGTATTAAGGTTAGTTCTTTTAAAAAAACAAAACTGCTTTGGAAATTACTTTGAAAGAGTATGGTGCGTTAATTCAGTATCTTGACATGCAAGAACTATGAGACAGAATCTGCCTTGTTTTATGTTCTAATTAAGTGCCTTGCACATAATATGCACTTAGTAATTCATTCATTCACCAAGAAACATTCCAGTCTATTACTGTGTGTCTACCAAGTGCCACACACTGGGATTATAGTGTTGAACAAACAGATAAGGTCACTTTTCTGCTAGAGAGACAGTTATTGAATAGACAAAGTGTCTTCTCTAATAAAGAGGAAACAAAACCTGCTGTCTATTGGGGAGAGAAAGATATTTTAATAACAAACAATAGTGAGATAATTTCAGAGAGTGAAAAGTGTGATGATATTACACACAAGAATATGATAAAGGATATTTGGGAGCATGGGTTGTGTAGAGACCAATTTAGAAAGGAAGGTCAAGAAAGGCCTGGCTGAAGAGCTGATGTTTTAGTTGAGAAAGACCTGAATAATGAGAACAAACCATTCAAGCTTCCTCTTCCCATAACTGTGGGAAAACTTACTGGATGATTGCATGCATGAATTACGCACTGTATTTAAATGCATTTTTTTCTTCCTAATTGTGTTAAGTCAATAATTTGCTTCTTAATATCCCAAGTGATATTACAATTGTATTTTGTTTTGAGGTATGATATGTGTAACTAGTTGCATGATTAGTACTGACCAGGTATCTAATGATAGGATAGTTTTATATAATAACAGGATACTTAACTGGTTGTTTGGACTTGAAATCTGATAAGTACAAATTACAAGTTCATTTCTTAGGTTTCCTAAATAATGCCAACTATAAGTACTATACAATTCACAGGGCATATAATTATTCCATAGTTACATGGTGTTTACCAGTCAATTATTGAGTCATTTTATCTGTTCATTGTTGGTGTTTATTTCACAAAGTACATCCAACTGCTTTAAGAACACATATCTTAAAGGAAGAAATAGCACAAGGAATAACTATGACCTTATAGCTATTAATATTGACTTGGTGAAAAAAGACCACTAAATTATCAACGAAAAATTTTTCATTAAAATGTTGTACAAGTTTTCTAGCTTTTTTTTTTTTTTTTTCCTTTTGCCATAGTGGCCACAAGGGAAAGGTGATCCCTCAATCACCCCTGAATTCTTTTCTGTTATAATTGGAACCCTCTAAAAGTGAGAGGAGCTTGTGTAGTTGGAATGTGCTTATAATAATTGGACTCTGATCTTTGCTCATTTTGGGATGTGTAGAGAGATAAGTCTTCTCTGTTTCCAGTGCTGAATTATTATTTTTCAGAGTGCAGTGGAGGAGATAGTTTTTTTTTCTTCACATATTGTTAAAAGCACATCTCTTCTCAATGAATGAATGGAAGGTTTAAGTTAGTATTAGGTAGTTCCCTGGGAGAACAAACTCTCCATTATTTGTGTTATCAATATTTTAGCTTAGCAGTTATGTGCTAGGACTTTGGAAGAAACTTATTTTTGATTCTGCCTCCGTACCAATATGTCACCTTGGACAAGTTATTTGTTTAATCTCAAGCTTCAATTTTTTCATCTGTGAATGGGAATAATAATGCTTACTTTACATGGTTGTAAATAATACCCAATAAATGGTAGCTCTTCATGTTTTTATTTAGACATCTCTTACATTTTGGTTTCCATTAGGAAGTAGGAAATCTGTGTTGTGAAATGGGTTGACAGAATTTCCACACTTTCATATTCGTTACTTAGGCATCTAGAATAGCAAGTAGAGGCCTTTCAACACTGGCCTTGTAGCCCCGCAGGAAATATTAATGACTTCAGAGGACAAGAACTTCATCTAAGTGTACTGACTGCTCAGACTCTGGTAACAGGAATAACCCTGGTTCAAAGTTTTGTTTCTACACAGCTCAGGGTCCTGTGTTAATTTTACTTCCTAATTCTTCTACCTGTTTAGTTGTGTGGACAAATCAGAACTATTTGAGGATTATTACTCAAATCTTATTGTTTTGGGAACAAAATTTCTCTCTGAGCCTCATAATAAATGTTATATAATACAAAGTCTCCAGGTAGCTGGTTAAATGCAGTGAAAACTTCAAAACAAATGAGCTGTTTTTATAACAGTTGTGATAATAAATACTAATGACTCTTCTGGCTATAAGACGGTGTAGTGAAAATGATGTTATGACGAGAGAAAGAATCTGCTCGGCCTGCTTCCCCTTTCTCCCTCCCCTCAAAGAAACCTCTGATGTGTCTTCTAGGATTATATCAGAATGAAGATAAAACCTACATGACAGTAAATTCTCTAAGCAGTTAAATTGATATAACTTACATAATACAACACAAGCGACATCTTTTCTGGGGAAACAAAAAGCCTACGAAATACGGTACATGATGAAGTCTCAAACAATTGACATTATTAATACAAAATAATTGCCAAAGTACTGGGAGAGACAGAGACAGAGAGAGAGAGAGAGAGAGATAGACAGACAGACAGACAGAAGGGGGAGAGACTACTAAACAATTGTTATATCTCTCAGTTACATAAGGATGAGTGAATATTGGTTTTAACAGTGAAAGCCATTCTCTTGTGATTCCGTAACATGTAAGCAAGCATAACCACACATGCTAGTATGACAATGTAACAAATGTCTTGGCCGCATGTCTATTGTTATTGAGTTGCTACTAACACACCTGGGCATTCTTCATTAGCTACAGCTGTGTACTGCACATAGCGATAATAACTCTTTCTTTTTCTTCTTCTTTAAATATGTCTTGAAAGATTTAAGGTGTATTGCCCCAGATTACAGAATGGAGAGAAGAGATTGAACCAAAATCTCAGAAAGCAGACTAAAGAATTATCACTTTCCTTTTGGTGATTTGTTGGGGACTATGAGTCCCCATTATTTAGTTCAATGGACTATTTTTCTATGACCTGCAAGTGAAAAATGGGACCAGCGACTACCTTATAATATTGTGTTAACATCAGAATTTGACTAAGCAGGATTGTTTTCAGAATGCATGGCTATATTGCAGCATATGTAATTTCATGTAATAGCCAAACATATTAGGAAATCTATCTTTTTGGTTTTTCAATTATTGAAAATATCATCAATGAAATTATTCATAAACTCATTCACAACAATTTAAAAAAACAGTAGAGGTAAAAACTTTTCTTTTATACTTTATTTTGTGAAATTTTCACTGGTATTAGAAAAATATTGTTTGCTTATTAATACTCTTGGTAGAGACTAAAAACAGCAGAAAAGCTCACTTGGTAGTAAAGTGTGGTCATTTTTAAACACGAAATAATAATAAATAAGATATAAAAAGAAGTGAGTCATTTTGCAGCAGATTGAAGCAAAGTACTTTGTTTTCTAGCCCTACCTAGGAGCAATAGCAAAGGGGATGTAAAGACTAACAAGTCAAGTACCCAGTACCCACACTATCTCATGACTCAACTCATTTGTGATTGAATGTTATTTCAAATTCTTTTTGCCAGAATGTCACAGTAAAGAAAATCTACATTTTAAATATTTTAATTTTTAATGCAATTTTGTAGGTTTTTTTTAAAATTTATTTTTTTATGTAAAATGTTTCTTCTTCCAGAAATTCATTCATATTTCTGGATGGGTAATGAATATGATCCAATTTCATAAACTTAAAATTTATCCATATCCACAGTTTATTGAGCTAGCTACTTTCATTGAGGTGGAGATTAGTTCCCTTTATTAAGTATATAACTTGCTTAACAAAACTTTATATATATATATTCTAAATAACTTTAGTTTTATAAATATGTTAAATACTAGACCCGGACTCAAGAAGACTTCAAGAAGATTATGTGATTTTTTTTCTTTTTTTTGTCTTGACATTTTGCAAAGGATCAGGCAATATTCTCTCAATGCCAGGGCATTCTCTTTGAAAGCCTGAAATTAGAATAGGCAATTTCTTGTCAGTATTAAACAACTCTCTACTTAGGAATAAATTTGAATAAATTTATTTAAATTATTATATAAATTTATATAAATAATAAATTACAGTGAAACTGAGAAAGTTTCACCACTAAGAGAACATCTTATGTTCAAAAAATTTTTAAAAATTCTTGAAAAATAATTCTACTTTATTTTTAGTAAGCATTTTCAATAATCTTACATTTAAAATACCTTATTTCAGAAGCTTACTTTCTAAAACCTCTGCCTGCAGGTAAGATATATAATTATTCTTTTATAAATGATGAAATATAGGTATGTGATCTTTAATTTTATCTACAGAGTTGATAGAATGAATGATCATTGAAACTTTCTACTTAATCTATCATTCGGTCCTGTTTATCAAGAAATATTTGAGTACAAGTGGGGAAATGCTAACACTTAGCAAGTAATACATTTTATGACTCCACACTCATGTTTTGCTTTTGATTCCGTTTTAGCTAATTCCCTTTTAGCTCTGGGACTTGTATACATCATTCAATGAATTACTTACCCAATAAAACTCAATAATCCAAAAACTAGTTTCTAGTCCTTTGTTCAGCTTGAGTCATGATATCTCAATATTTCTAAGGACACATTCACTAATACAATCAAAGAGTATATTTTGAATGTGTATAAAACATTGGGGAATTAACTAGCTTGTCATTTCTTTTTTCACGTCAAACCTCACAAAGTCTTCTATAAGGTATTGCTTTAAAAGAGGAGATTTTACAACTTCACGAGGAAATTCATTCCAATATTAAATAACTTTTACTACTGAAACACTTTATTTTTATTTTATTTTATAATTAACATTTTATTTTACAGCAATTCAAATTCACTTTTTCTTTCTTTGTAGTAACATGGAAAATTGGTCATCAAATGATTCTAAACAGTAGTAAGAAAATGTTACAGCAAATAAATAGCTATGAGTGTTTTATTTTTAAAATGGGAATTCAACTTGTCCTGAGAAACATTTAAGCAAAAATTGTACCTTATGCCATCTCTAGCAAAATGTAGTCAATCACATAAATGATAACTAAATAATCAACTTAAAGCAAGATAACTTATTCATGGAAGATCTTGTATCTCCCACTTGTCAGGTCACATATTTTTGGAGGCATAATCAAGAGCTCCCAACACAAGCCAGTGGAAACTTCTGCTTTAACTCCCAAGGACTTTCTAAAAAGAGAGTCGTAGCTACTTTATATGTAGACTTGTATATGCATACATGTCTTCAAATTGTGATTTGTTAATTAAAGTTGAACATGAGAATGTCTGATGTTTTAGAAATTTGTTTCCAACAACCTAATGACATCTATTGTAAAGATCAGGTTCAGAAAGAATAGGTGAGAAGGTGATCAGTTTCTATACAGATGCCTGCTAAGGTTTTCCTCATATCTAGAATTCACCTATCAAACTAAGGAATCAAACATATTAATGTGAGCAGAGATTCCTGTTTTCTACAAAAACTTTCCTTTAAAGATCACTGTAGTTACTTAGGTTTCAAAGGCCTTTCTTGCTTGCATTTAGGATTCATGAAAAATAACAATAAAGCATGAAAGGAGAGAGGTTAACAAAGCAAGTAATTAATCACAAGAATCCTAATTTTCAGGAGAGGAAGAGGTTAATGAAGCATGTAACTAAGCAGAGTTCTCTAAATTTTAACTGTTCATATGTCTGAAATTAAGATTTGCCACTGGTAACCTAAATATGGAAACATTTGAGGCAGATAATCAAAAGTTGACTTTGTGAAGTTTGAGCTAGTAAATTACACCTTTGCATCAATGATATTGACGTAATTTTCCATGGTTGGCATGATGTTTGATGATGCAAAAATTAGGAAATGGAGCATCTTTTCCTTGTCTCCCTGGATGGCATTAACGTCAGAAAGGTATTAGTGATACAAGCAAGCCCAGTTATTGCCAGTATTTATTTTTCCTCAATATGTTTTTAACATTATAGAAGATCCTGTAGTTACTAGTAGATGGTTTGCATTCACTTAAGCTAAAAAGTTAAACAGTTATTGTGAAAAAATGAACGATTATGCTATGTCGGCTTTAATACAAATGTATATGCCAAGCTATCCTCTCAGCATTGTTAACATATATGTTTTATAGGCAAAATATTATAGCTGTAAAAGTCGAATATTTTTTCTTTTCTAGAGTTGAATGCAAATAAAAGTGTTACAGTAGCTTAACATTTTGGGAAATTGGCAAGGACATTAAGACATTAATGTTTAATTGACATTGACAAAATTATTTTTTCTAAGCTATTCTGTGATGCTGTGATGCATGGAAGAAAATATTTTAATAATTTAGTTAAAATTAAGCAACTAAGACATCATGACTGTTCTTATAGTTTGTTGAAAACCACTCCTTCATTAGTTTATTTATGCATTTATGCGTTTATTTTGTAGAAAAGTTAACCTATGAGCACATGAAAGCCCTCCCATGGACTTCCTCTTTGTCCCAGACATGGCCACCAGATCTCATATATCTAAACAGCAGAATTATTCCTGCCACTTTTAAAAATGCAGGTTTCAAGGCTTTACTTCAGACCTACCAAGTATGAAACTCCAGCCTCTTTTAAAGAATCCACACAGAAATTGGTGCATAGTCCTGTTGTAGAAGCACTGATCCAAACCAACCCTTGCCATGATTGTATATCATTTTTAACTTAATGAATTTCATTTTTCTTTCTTATACTCATATATATATCCTTCTAGCTACTCATGTGGTGCCCAGCCTGCCTACATACCATCTGTACTCCGCTGACTAATAGGCATCTCACACTTAATATGGCCAAAACAGGAATTTCTCCCCCACA